>NC_080785.1:128689993-129337850 GCF_028018385.1 Neofelis nebulosa | reverse complement strand
CCCACAAAATTTAGGCTCACTGATGAGAATGGGCTTACAACACTGGATTGAATAGAAGGATCATATCTGTTCCTACATGCAAAACTTTAAGTGACCTTTGGGTTGGTACTTTCATAGACTAGCCGCCCAAGTTTAAAGGGTCAGGCTGCCTTTGTCAAACCCATGGGAACTATTTGGGGGCAGTTAATCTAATTTTAGGAACAATGCATTTGAAGAGGGTGATTAGTAATGCAAATGAAAAATCACCTTTGGTTGGGATAAGCAAGACAAACAGGCAACTCCTGTGGGAGGAGGGGACACTGCTTTGATCCTGCAGAAAGATTTCTAAAAAGAAGGAAAGGCTAAGTCTCCAGGATGTGGGGTCCGGGGTCTGTTTATCCTACTTAGTTCAAGTTGGAACTAATTCACTGAAAAGTTTGAGACGACCTAAATCACTCTTTCATTGGGGCAGGCCTGAGAGCAAACAGTAGTAGATTCAGGCAAAGGGACTATACTGAGTATCTGTGCATGTGTCTTACAGTGAAGTATGCTTCTATCCAGATCTTCTTTGGGAAAAAAAAGAGCTAAGGAAAGGGTAGGATCGAAGGCTTAGCAGCAGAGAGAAGCGAGGTGGCTGCGATGGGTATGCTCATGACTTTCTATCTGGGCAAACTCTCTGGTCTTGATTCAGGCCATGACGATCATGAAGACACAAATACACTCACATTCCAACAATTCCGGTCAATATCTGACCTAAGAAATTTCAACCGACACATCTGGATCTTTTATATTCTACACTCCAAGTTAGGTTAACAGTCTGAGCCAACTGTCTGGAGTTCTGATTCTTTGACCTGCTTTCCTGTTCTTCAGTGCTGGTTTGTAACCCATTTAATTGTCAGAATCCCAAGCAATAATCTATCTAAGCTACTTGGTTTTGATGCGGGCAGAACTGCAAACGCTCCTGAGCTACATTTGTGCAGCTGTGGTCCAAGAGAATGACAGGTACCAAAGAAGGCTTGCCAGGTGCTAGGTGGGAAGATGAGCATTTCTCCTGCATTATCTCATTTAACCCTTAACAACTCTGTAAGCAAGATGTTATTCACAAATCCGTTTTACAGACAGGACACAAGTTATGCTAGAGCGCAAAGTCAGAAAGTGATAGAAGACATATCGGATTGAGAAGAAATCACCCCCCCCCCATACTGCTTCCCAACATGAAAAAGCAACCACCCCAAAAAAGAGTGTACCCTTTATATGCTCATTAGCTGTGTAACACAGAAGGGCTCTAAAGATCCAGGAGCCTAGGTGTTCTTCCGGGGAGCCTCCTTTTTCACCAATAATCAGCCTTGCGCAATGTGCCTCAAAAAGTTCCTACAAGGGGGGTGCATTGGTGGCTCAGTCGGTTAAGGGTTTAACTTCGGCACAGGTCATGGTACCCCGGTTCATGAGTGCAAGCCCCATGTTGGGCTCTGTGCTGACAGCTCAGAGCCTGCAGCCTGCTTTGGAAACTATGACTCCCTTCTATCTCTGCCCTCCCCTGCTCAAGCTGTGCCTCTCTCTGTCTCTCAAAACATAAATAAATGTCAAAAAAACCATTTTTTTAAAGTTCCTAGAAGGAAATTGCCTAATCTACACATTCTTGTTTCCAATGTAACCCCACCCAAGACTTTATTTTTTAATTTTTTTAATTTTTTTTTTTATTTTTGAGAGAGACACAGAGCATGAGCAGGGGAGGGGCAGAGAGAGAGGGACACAGAATCCGAAGCTGGCTCCAGGCTCTGAGTGATCAGCACAGAGCCTGATGTGGGGCTTGAACCCACAAACCGTGAGATCATGACCTGACCCCAAGTCAGTTGCTTAACCACCTGAGCCACCCAGGTGCCCCTCCACCCAAGACTTTTAAAAGATGGATTTCTACAGGTAAGCAGAGGCCAGGATATACCCAGATCGTAATGACCCCCTATTTTTCTCTCCTTAAAGAATAGCTCTGAATGATTGGATTGCACAGATGAAATCAAGACTTAAAGCTAAATGTGGTTACCTATAACTGCTGGAACCACTTTCACATGTATTTCAGTCAAATTTTGATTTGAGTGACCTTTGGGTCAAACAAGATGCATGGAAGAAAAACATTTTTGAAGTATGAAATAAAAAAATAAGTTTACCCACACTTTCAAACAGTAGTCCCAAAAGTTTAGCCATTGTTAACAATTTCTTGCGTGTCCTTCCAGATAAAAGCATATACCAGTATGTAGATATCATTAACAGAAATAAATAACTGTTTCATTAATAAAGCTTGAGATCTAATCGAGCACTTGTAGATCTGCTTTATTCATTTTAACAGGGCAACCCATTGTATAAAATGTATTGTCACTTATTTAGCAGTTATATTTCTAATTTAGGAGAGGGGTATCTTGTGGTGGTGTTGGCTTTCCATTGCCTAATGTTACAAGGAGCACCTTTGCCTGCATGCACACGCGTGCACGCATCCGTATCTTGGCATTCTCTTGTGATTTTATCCCCAGACTGATAATGAAAATTTATGAGCCAGAACGCATTATCTATTTTAATAGATATTGCCAAAAGCTGCACCAATTTAAATTCCCACCAATGGTTTACGAGGATGTCTACGTCAACACACTCATCAATGCTGCATATTATCAGACTGTTACACCTTTGCCAACCACGTCTCAGTTATGAATGAAGTTGAGCACCTTTTCATACATTAACTGATGGTATTCTTGGCTAACTTTTCTATTGGCTAGTTTGTCTTTTCCCTATTGATATGTAGGAGTCTATTAGGAAAGCAGGAAATCGGCCCTTTGTCTGCTTCTGCTGGTTTAATTTTTATCGTATTTTTGCCACCGTATGTAAATTCTAAGTTTTGTAGTCAAATTATCAATCTTTTTCCTTATGGCGTCTGGGTATACAAGGTAAAAAAAAAACAAAACAAAAAACAATTTGATTCAGACCTATAAATAGGTATCCATGAAAAATGTAAAAGTAAGCCTGGCCAAAATTACCCTCGAAGCCTGATATTTAAAACAAACACTCCAGAGAGAGGTCTACACTTGTTGCAGTTCAGAAAGTTCTGGACACCTGCCCAAACCTTCCAGAGCAGAACTCTGCAAATCCATTTATGGTCCTGCTATGTTGCTGCTTGTGATCATTTGCCTACAGACTAGAGCACTGAGGATTTTTCCAGGTTAGAGCAAATGCCTCACACAATGGAATACTGAGTCCCAGTTGCTGTGCCCAGCTGAGCTGTAACCAAAGCTGTGCTAGCTAGTGTTCAGGTCGAACTCTCACTGATCCTGGTTCCTCAAATTCCACCACCATGCAGAAAATCAAAACGCTTCTTCTTCTCTCCTTTTCTTTTAAGTAGGCTCCACGCCTAGTGTGGTGCCCAACCTGGGGCTTGAACTCACGACACTGAGATCAAGAGTCAGAAACTTAACCAACAGAGCCACCCAGGCACCTCTCAAAATACTTTCTTTATTTAATATTTGAGGGGAGTGTTCATTGGCTACCACAAAGTAGGTGCTAAAGCAGTCCAAATGTCTGAGGAAGCGGGGTGTGTGTGTGTGTGTGTGTGTGTGTGTGTGTGTATGTGTGGTTACCCAATGGCATGCAGCTACAGGTGGAAGAAAACAAAGTGTGATGAAGCATCAAGACCCAGGCTTACATTATATATCCTCCATTTACCAGCGCTGTGCTTGGAGTAACTTACACAACCTCTCTGAATATCAATTTCCTTGATACTGATAAGGATGATGATAATTCTATTATCTTTGTTATTCAAGTAATAATAAGATCAGACATTTAATGGGGCGCCTGGGTGGCGCAGTCGGTTAAGCGTCCGACTTCAGCCAGGTCACGATCTCGCGGTCCGTGAGTTCGAGCCCCGCGTCAGGCTCTGGGCTGATGGCTCGGAGCCTGGAGCCTGTTTCCGATTCTGTGTCTCCCTCTCTCTCTGCCCCTCCCCCGTTCATGCTCTGTCTCTCTCTGTCCCAAAAATAAATAAAAAACGTTGGAAAAAAAAAAAAAAAAAAAAAAAAAAAAAGATCAGACATTTAAGAGTTAGGTGCTTGGGCTACGTATTGTTACCTGTTATTCACGTGCGACAGCTTTTAGGAAAGTTATAATACAATTCCAAGCATATTACAGTATTTTAAAAATGTATAATCCTGGTGTACCAAAGATTTTCCAAAGAGGTTTTCCTTCTACACGAAAAGAAATCTCATCTTGACTTGCAAGATGCAAAAGCATGCATAACATGCTTTCACTTTTGGTACCTAACATATAGTTTATAGAAGAATAAGTTATTTTTAGATAAGCAACCAAAACCCCCCAAACTTATTATCACAGTTAGATTTAGGCCTGAAAGGATGCCACAAGACACTTTAAAAGGCTGGAAAGCCTGGAAGACTGAGCTGTATTGACGAGTATACTCCCAAGATGACACACAAGAAACTCAGATATTATCTGTAGAATCTGTAGCCATGGCAATCAAAATATTCAGTATGCCATATAATTGAATCCATATCTGTAATTTACACATCTGCTTTGAAAACCGGCTTCATATTTCACAGGCAAGATGATGCAGAGTTTCTGCAATGCATTTTGCTAATACATTCTGAGGACCAAAATATTTGCCAGCTCAAAATTATAAATGGGTGTAAGCAAAAGCAGTTGACCTCATAGACATGACTAAAATAAGCTCCTTTGATGTGGGATACCATATAGATACAGCAACTCCCAGAGTTAGTCTTTCAGGTCAAAGTAAACAATACGCAATATGGTATATTCTCAAAAAATTAAAAATAGAATTGCCATATGATCCAGGAATTCCACTCCTGGTTATACACCCAAAAGTATTACAAGCAGGGTCTCGAGCACCCAGACTTAGAAGCAGCATTATTCACAAGAGTCAAAGATGAAAACCATTTCAGGGACTGAATAAATAAACGGATAATAGCAGATGAATAAACAAAATGGAGTATAGATAAACAGTGGAGTATTACTCAGCCTTAAAAAAAAGAAGGAAATTCTGGGGCGCCGGGGTGGCTCAGTCAGTTAAGCATCAGACTCCTGATTTTGGCTCAGGTCATGATCTCACAGTTTCCGAGTTCAAGCCCCATGTCTGGCTCTGCACTGACACTGAGGAGCTTGTGATTCTGTCCCCTCTATGCCCCTTCTCCACTCATGTGCACGCCCGTGCTTGCGCTCTCTCTCTCTCTCAAAAATAAATAAAGTTAAAAAAAAAAAGGAAGGAAATTCGGACACAGTAAGTGATAGTTATACAACAATGTGAATGTACTTAATACCAGTGAATTGTGCACTTAAAAATGATTAAGAACGCTCAGGCAGTTAAACGTCCAACTTCCACTCAGGTCATGATCTCACAGTTTGTGAGTTCAAGCCCTGTGTCGGGCTCTGTGCTGACAGCTCAGAGCCTGGAGCCTGCTTCAGATTCTGTCTCCTCCTCTCTCTGCCCCTCCCCTGCTCATGCTCTGTCTCTGTCTCTCAATAATAAATAAACATTAAAAAAATTGTTTAAATGATTAAGACTAGGGGAGAGGGTTCAAGATCCTGAGGCTCACCTCCCCCCAAGAACACACCATAAGCGCATATGAAACAATTTTATCCAAAAAGACTTGAAGACTCCAGAACAACTCTACCACACCACACCACACACACACACACACACACACACACACAGGGGTAGAGGGGAGGAAAAGAAAAAAGCCACAACCAGATCGGTAAGAGGGACAGAGAAGCACCCTTGCCAGGACCCCCACCCCTAGCCCCTGGCACCATGACCCACAAGAGGGAGACATAACATAAATGCACAGCTCCTTTCTGAGGAGGAGTGTGAGCCCTACATTGGGCACTCTACCATCTGCATCAGAAAGGTGAGTCCCCACAACTACTGGCTTTGAAAACCAGTGGGGCTAATATCCAGGAAAGCCAGAGGACTGTTGGAAATGGAGACTCCATTACTCTGGCTGTGTATGAGGGAGATACACTGATTACTCTTAGGGAGTATACTGAAGGAGCAGGGGTGTGATACAGATTGGTACCAGAAAAGAGGTAACAGTGAGCACCCCCCTTTTTAAACTCTTCTTCTTCCTTGTTAGCACAGGGTGGGCAGATGCTATTTTTGGCATGATCCATCTACCACCCTAGTGCTGCTTGCTTCACCCCCATTATTTTCCAACAGTCTACCAGACCTGGCCCAGTGCTCAACCACCTGGTCTCCCACCATGCCACATTCAGCACCTGTGCTCACCCTGCTGTTTCCATCTTCCTAAGCCACTGTGGCCTCTACTCTGCCAGACCCCATGGGCAGGACCGGCCCTAGCCCCTTAGCTCCAAGAGGGGGGTACCTGTGAACATGTGGCATTGCTGGCCAGTACGCCTTGCATTTCTGGGCCTTCAGGACTGAAACAAATGTAGACACAAAACTAAGAAAGCTACCACTCCATAAAGTACTCCACAGACAACAGAATTAAACATCCCTCCCCTCCCCCGCCTAGTGTTCTAGTGACCACTCCTTCAAGACAGGGAGAAATACTTTCTTCAGTTAATACACAGAAACAAAGGAAAAATGAAGAGACAGAGGAAGAACATGTTCCAAATGAAAAAAAAGAAAAAGAAAAAAAAGACAAAGCCTCAGGAAAAAAAAAATAATGAATTGGAAATAAGCAATTTATCTGATCAATAGTTCAAAGAAGCTGTTCACCAAAGATGTTCACCAAACTTGGCTGAAGAATGGGAAGTGAGATCCTCAAATAAGAGAGAAAAATTTAAAAAAGCAATAGAAGTGACAAAGCTCAAGAATATACTAACCAAACTGAAAAATACACTAGAGGGGTTCAACAACAGACTAGATGAAGCAGGAGAATAGATCAGTAAGCTGGAAGACGGAACAACGGAAATTACCCAAACAGGGGAGCAAAAGGAAAAAATATTTTAAAAGGTGAAGATTCCTTAAGGGATCACTAGGACTACATTGAGTAAAACATTCACATTATAGATGTCCCAGGAAGAGAAGAAAGAGAAAGAGCCAAAAATGTTGTTTCAAGATATAATAGCTAAAAACTTCCCTAATCTAAAAGGAAAGAGATATCCAGATCTATGTTGCAGAGAGTCCCAAATAAAATGAACCCAAAGATATCCACACCAAGACACATTAGAATTAAAATGTGACAAGTTCAAGGTAAGAAAGAATCTTGAAAGCAGCAAGGAAAAAAAAAAAAAAGAACCCAACTTACATATAAAGGAAACCCCAAAAGGCTATCAACAGATTTCTTAGCAGAAACCCTGCAGGCCAGGAGGGAGTGGCAGGACATACTATAAGAGTTGAAGAGAAAAACTTCCACCACAGAATTCTCTACCTGACAAGGTTATCATTCAGAAATGAAAGCGAGATCGAGAGTTTTCCAGATAAGCAAAAGCTTGAGGAGTTCATCATCACTAAACCAGCCCTACAATAAATGTTAAAGGGACTCCTATGAGGTGACAAGAAACGGCACTAATTAATAACAAAAAAAAACCATATAAAAGTAAAAATACCACTATAAAAGGTAAATAGATAGTAAAAGTAGTGGGCCAATCATTTATAAAGCATAAAGGTTAATAGACAAAAGTAATAAAATTAACTAAAACTACAATAATTAAAGCAAGCATAAAATAAAAAGATGTAATATGTGATATTAAAAATACAGAATGTGGGTGTGTGGGGTGGAGTAAAAACATAATGTTCTGAAATATGCTCAAATTTATGTTGCTATTAGCTTAAAAAAGACTGTTAGATATACAGGATGCTATATGTGAACCACACAGTAAGCACAAAGCAAAAACTCATAGCAAATACACAAAAGACAATGGAAGAGCAATATAAACATCACACACACACACACACACACACACACAGGCCATCAAAGTACAAGGGAAGAAAGAAAAAGAAAGGAACAGAAAGGAACTAAAAAAGAGCCAGAAAACAATGAACATAATGGCAGTGAGTACATACCTATCAATAATTACTTTAAATATAAATGGACTAACTGCTCCAATCAAAAGACACAATGTAGCTTAATGGATAAAAAACAAGATCTATCTACATACAGCCTACAGGAAACTCATTTCAAGAGTAAGTACACACAAAGACTCCAAGTGAAGGGGTGGAAACAGATATACTATGCAAATGGAAACGAAAAGGAAGTTGGTATTGCTATACTTACAGCAGATAAAACAGATTTTAAACAAAGGCTGCATTGAAATGTAAAGAAAGACATTATGTAATGATGAAGGGATCAATCCAGCAAGAATATATAATGTTTATAAATATTTATGTACTCAACATAGGCACACCAGGATATATAAAACAAGTATTAATGGACATAAAGGGAGAAAGTAATAGCAATACAGTAATACTAAGGCACTTTAACACCCCACTTACATCAGGAGATAGATCATCCAGACAGAAAATCAGTAAGAAAACATGGACCTTAAATAACATATTAGACCAGCTGGACTTAATAGACACATGAAGAACATTTCATCAAAAAGCAGTAGAAAACACATTTTTCTCAAGTGGACAGGGAACATTCTGCATGACAGATCAAATGTTGGCCAAAACAATTATCAATAAATTAATGACTGAACTCATATCCAGCATCTTCTCTGAACAGAATGGTATGAAATTATAAATCAATTACAAAAGGAAAAGTAGAAAAACCATCAAAATGTGGAGATTAAACAATACGTTACTGAAAACCAATGGGTCACTGAAGAAATCTAAGAAGAAATTTTAAAAATACAGAGACAAATGAAAACAGAAAGAAATCATTCCAAACTCTATAGGACGCAACAAAGGTAGTTCAAAAAGGGAACAGTACAGGACTACCTCAAGAAAAAAGAAAAATCTCAAATAAATAACCTAACTTTACACTTAAGGAACCAAAGAAGAACTAACACAGCCCAAAGTTAGAATGAAGAGAATGGTCAAGATGAGAGTGGAAATAAATGACACTGAGACTGAAAAAAACAAAAACACAAAATACAACAACAAAAAAGGAAAAGATCAATGAAGCTCAAAGCTCAAGTTTGAAAAGATGACAAAATTGATAAACCTTTAGCTAGACTAAATAAGAAAAAAAAACTGAGGGAGGGCTTAAACAAAATCAAAAATGAAAAAAGAGATATTACAATTCAAACTATAGAAATAAAAAGGATCATAGGAAACTATTACCAACAATTACATGCCAACAAACTGGACAACTAGCAGAAATGGACAAATTCCTAAAAACATACAATCTTTGAGGTCTGGATTATGAAGAAATAGAAAATGTGAACAGACCAGTTATTAGTGAAGAGATTAAATCAGTAATTGAAAACTTCCCAACAAACAAAAGTCCAGGACTCGATGAATTCACTGGTCAATTCTACCATTCAATACCCATACCAGTATCCTTCTCAAAAACAGCAAAATATTAAAGAAGGGGAATGTTGCCAAACTACTTTCATGAGGCCAGCATTACCCTGATATAAAACCAGGCAAGGCCATTACAAAAAAAGACAATTACAGGCTAATATCCTTACTGAAAACAAAAAACAAAAAACAAAAAACAGGCAAAAATACTCAACAAAATACAAGCAAATTTAATTCAACAATACATTAAAAGGATTATACAACATGATCAAGTAGGATTTATTCCCGGGATGCAAGTATGGTTCAAACATCTGCTAATCAACCAACATGATACACCACATTAACAAAATGAAGGATAGAAATCACACGATCATCTCAACAGATGGAGAAAAATTTGACAAAACTCAACATCCATCTATGATAAAAACTCTCAACAAAGTGGATAGAGAGAGAACATATCTAAAGATAATAAAGGCTATATATGACAAATCCACAGCTAACATCATACGCAAGAGTGAAAAGCTAAAATCTCTTCTTCTTAGATCAGGATCAAGTGAAGAATGCCCATTCTTGCTGTTTTCATTCAACCTCATGTTGAAGTCCACAGGAATTAGGCAAGAAAAAGAAATAAAAGGCATACAAAGTAGAGAGGAAGAAGTAAAACTGTCACTATTTGCAGATGACATGATACTTTACACAGAAAACCCTAAAGATGCCACCAAAAAACCAAACAAAAAACAAAAAAACAAAAAAACCCCCAAAAAACCTGTTAGAACTAATTCATGAATTCAGTAAAGTTGCAGGACACAAATCAATCTACAGAAACCAGTGCTGTTTCTATAAACTAATAAACTATCAGAAAGGGGAATTAAGAAAACAATCCCACTTACAATTGGGTCAAAAAAAAAAAAAAGAATAACTAGGAAGACATTTAATCAAAGAGGTGAAAGACCTATATACACTAAAAACTACAAGACACTGACAAGGGAAATGAAAAATACAAGTAAATGGAAAGATATCTGATGTTCACAGATCAGAAGAATAAATATTGTTAACATGTTCATACTACCAAAAGCAATCTACAGATTGAATGCACTCCCTACCAAAATTCTAATGGCACTTTTGTAAAGATTTCTTTTTTAAAAAAAATGGTTTTTTATTTACTTTGAGAGAGACAGTGAGCAGGAGAGGCACAGACAGAGAGGGAGAGGGAGAATCCGAAGCAAGCTACACACCATCAGTGCAGAGCCCGATGTGGGGCTCGAACCCACAAACCATGAGATCATAACCTGAGCTGAAACTAAGAGTAGGACGCTCAACCAACTGAGCCACCCAGGCAGCCCTCCAATGGCATTTTGACAGAACTAGAAAAATCTTAAAATTTGTGTGAAACCACAAAAGATCCTAAATAACCAAAGAAATCTTAAGAAAGAACAAAGCTGGAGGTATCCTGTGCCCTGACCTCAAACTATATTACAAAGCTATAGTAATCAAAACAGTACAGTACTGGCATAAAAAGACACACAGATCAATGGGACAGAATAGAGAGCCCGGAAATAATTTAGCTACACATACACAATTTATATCAAAGGAATAAACAGAAAAAGGATAGTTTCTTCAATAAATGGTGCTGGGAAAACTGGACAACCACATGCAAAAGAATGAGACTAGACCACTATCTTACACCACACATAAAAGTTAAGTCAACATGGATTAAAGGCTTGAATTTAAGACCTGAAACCAGACAATTCCTGAAAAGAAAACATAGGCAGTAGGCTCCTTGACATCTTTTTTAAAAATTTTCAAAAATGTTTATTTTTGAGAGAGAGAGAGCATGTGCGAGCACAGAAGGGGCAAAGAGAATGGGAGACAGGATCCAAAGCAGGCTCAGCACTGACAGCAGAGAACGCAATGCGGGGCTCGAACCCAGGTAACTGTGAAATCATGACCTGAGTCATGACCTCTTAACCGACTGAGTCACCCAGGCACCCCTCCCTGACGTTAATCTTAGTGATGTTTTTGTGGATCTGACTCCAAAGACAAGGGAAACAAAAGCAAAAATGAACAAATAGGACTACATCTAAAAAGCTTCTGCCCAGCAAAAGGAAACCATCATCAAAACAAAAAGCAACCTGCTGAATGAGAGAAGATACTTGCATATTACATATCCAACAAAGGGTTAATGTCCAAACTATAAAAGAAATTTATACAACTTAAGACCCAAAATAACCCAATTTAAAAATGGGCAAAGGAGCTGAACAGAAATTTTTCCGACAACTTACAGATTGCAAACAGGCACGTGAAATGCTATCTGAAATCAGTAACTATTAGGGAGATGCAAATTGAAACAACAATGAGGTATCAGTCCAAATTGGTTAGACTGACCATCATCCAAAAGATAAGAAATAACAAGTGTTGGGGAGAATGTGGACAAAAGGGAACCCCTGTGCTCTGTAGGTGGGAATGTAAATTGGTACAGCAACTATGGAAAACAGTTTGTGGAGACCACTCAACAAATTAAGAATAAAACTACCATATGATCCAGCTATTCCACTCTCGGATATTTATCCAAAAAATACAGAAGTATTAATTCAAAAAGATACATGCACCCCAATGTTCATAGCAGCACTGCCTATAGTAGGCAAGATATGGAACCTCTGTAAATGTCCAATGACAGAGGAATGGCTAAAGATGAATGGAATATTACTCCCAAGATAAAAAAGAATAAAATCTTGCCATCTGTGACAACATGGAGCGACCTTGATAATATAATGTTAAGCGAAGTTAGAAGGGAAAGAGAGAAACAGTATGACTTCACTTCTATGTGAAATCTAAAACAAGAACAAAACAAAACAAACAAGAAACAAACTCACAGACACAAAGAAGAGAGTAGTGGTTACCAAGAGGGAAGGGGGTTGGGAGCAGGGTGGAATGAACCACGGTGGCCAAACGTATGGTGATAGATGGTAACAAGAGTTCTGGAGGTGATCACATTGTAATGACTACCAATGTCAAATTATTAATTTTGCACACCTAAAACGTACACTGTATTTTACACTAATTTTACCATAATCAAAAAGAAAAAACAGGAAGAAAAGGAGAATATGGTAATCAATTTTATGTTCTGCGTAGATTTTACTACACACATATACCTAATACAAAAGGAGTGAGGTATATACTTCTGTAGTAAGGAAACAGATGGCATAATTAACACCAACAGGGCTGACTTCCAACATGAGTATGGGGGGAGGACTGCAGGACCAACACAAGCAGACTGTTACCGTGTCAAGGCCCATGTTGTGCAGATTGTGTCTTAAGAGTGCACTAAGCTTCCCTCTACATCCATAGCCGCCCTCAGATAACCTCGCAGGCAGAGGGTGAGAAACAATCCCCCAAATCCATTTCCTTCCTCATCCCAAAATCCTGCACAGCCCCTGCTTCCTACCCCCACCCCGCCGTGGCCAAACCCTGTTAGAAACCAGACAGCACTGGACTGTCGTGTGGACCCCTGAGCAGAGTGCAGGGTGGAAACAAAGGCCACAGATGTGAGAGGCTATCAAGATTCAGCAAAATCCCTATATACCATAATAGAGGGAATGTCCAACACTGTTGAATGAAAAACAGCAAGTTGCAAACCAGAAGGCCCGCTATTATATGATTCAAGGTAGGGGGAGGGGGACCACCACAGTAAGTGTATATTCTACCAGGAAATGCAGAACGCAGTCTAACGGGATATACACCAACTGGTAAGAGACACCTGGGGCAGAGATGAGGGGAAGGGACTTTGGGCAGATCTGTAATTTTTCAAAGATTTTTAAGAAAAATGTGCTCATGTGCTATTTGTGCAGTTCCATTTTATTAAGAAATGAGTAAATGCAATCATTTCACTGTTTTTTATAAAATGCAGGTGCCTCTAGCTCTTACAAAATTGGATTAGGTAGCCAACGTGCAGACATGTCCTGGAGGCTTTGAGTAAAATGTTACAACAGAACAAGTTCCATCATTATCAAGCTCTGCCTGTACCAGTGGTTCTCAAAGTGTGGTCCCTGGATCAGCAGTACCACATCTCTTGGCAACTTGATAGAAATACATATTTTCAGGCCCAACTCTACTGAGTCAGAAACTGTGGGACTGGCGTTTAGGTAGAGAGCTGTAAGGGATGTCACGCTGGGTCAAAAGTTCAAGAGTAGATGATGCTGGGCTCTGTGAGCCAGAACCATCATGGACAGCAGATTAGGCTATACACTGCACAACTGAAGGAGGCACTATTCACACAGACTATGATGAGAATGATATCTCCTAGGTTAGTGTGGTGCACTAACCTGGGAATTTTTAAAGCAGTGGGAAACCCACAGGAGGGTTTAATGCAGAGAGAATACATGATCAGATTTGTATCTGAGAAGGGATCATAAGCACCAGAGTGATAGGAGAGACAGAGTCAATAGAATACAAGTTGTTCTTATAGCCAAACCTCAAATTCAGACTATGAGATACTTAGGTCTGGATTAGCAGATGAACAGGGGGAAGAAAGAAAGACCATCAAAGATTTGCAAGTTCATTTAATACAGAGAGAGGTGACAGACAAAGATTGAGAGAGGGAGAGAGGGAGAGAGGGAGGGGGGGGAGAGAGAGAGAGAGAGAGAGAGAGAGAGAGAGAGAGAGAGAGAGAGAGAGAAGGAAGGAAATGGAAGCAGAGGAAGCAGACTTGGTCTTGCAGAGGAAGAGATGAGCTCTTTGAGAAGACAGCTGGAGGAAGAAACACAAAGCCAGGGGACCGGTCTGGCTGGAGATACTGATCTGAAAGCCATCAGTGCCCAGATGGTAATGAAATTCCAAGTAAGGGTAAGATCAGTCGAGAGGAATGTGCAAACACTGGAAAAGCAGTGTGCTAGGGACTGGGCCCTGCAGAAGTGGGATGCACCTGGTTTGAAAGCTAGGAGGCTGTAAAAAAAACAGCCAGAACATAACCAAAGAACTATTGGCATGGAAGAGTCAAGAATTTAATTCAAGCAAGACACATCAGTGAGAAAAAAAAAAGGAGGAGACAAGCACAGGGAAACAATGCCAATGTACTCTGTCCCTGGGGAGCATTCTGCTGCTGGTGGGCTCTTTAAACTGGTCCGTGTGCATGCACTGCTGGTGCCCCCCCCCCCCGACCCCTGCACAGCCTCAAGTGAGACGTCACGCTTCTGGACACCTCTTCTAGGGCCACTGCACACCCCTCCCCTCCATTCCCTGTTAATTCTCATTTTTGAAGACTTAGATCGGCTGAAGGAAGCTTCGCCAAGCTTCAGAGGACTCAAATGTGTGTCTGGGAGGGGTGGGTGGGCAGATGGCACCAGATTAAAAAGATGCTGGGTTTGCTTGCCGCTCTGTGGTGTCTGAATGGTCTCCAGCATAGCAGTGTGGAATCAGGAACGCCATCACATGACCTAAAAACTTGTGTCTCTCCAAAAAAACTTCATGCCCTACAAGACGCTGAGGAGGAAGGGAGGCAATTCTAGAGGGTCTGAGAATCCAGAAAGCCCAAGATTGACCAGAAGCTCGTTAGAGTCAATGATCCTATTACATACTTTGCTGTAAGTCTGAAGTATTTTTCATGTTGTATTGCAGTTGTTTACTTTTTACCACTTTCACCCTGATACCCTTCCCTCCAACCAGACTGTCAACTCTCTGAAAACAAAGGTTGTCTCAATCATCTCTGTACTCTCACTGCCCGAGCTGGGGCTGCCATGCAGTAATCGGCCCCTAAAACTATTTGTCAAATCAATGTCACAGGGGGCACCTGGCTGGCTCAGTCGGTTAAGCGTCCGACTTCAGCTCAGGTCATGATCTTGCGGTAGTCCGTGGGTTCGAGCCCCCGTCGGGCTCTGTGCTGACAGCTCGGAGCCTGGAGCCTGCTTTGGATTCTGTTTCCCTCTCTCTCTCTGCCCCTCCCCCACCCATGCTCTGTCTCTGTCTCTGTCTCTCTCTCTCTCTTTCTCAAAAAAAAAAAAAAATTTAAAAATGTTTAAAAAATCAGTGTCACAGGAAGGATGATTTAAGTGCTGGTCAACAGCACACCTCTCCATTTATCTGAAGTTCTAAGACTTCAGTGTGTCAAGCAGGGTTGAGTGAATATAACTCCCTGAGTCAACTTTGGCTGTGGGCTGTGTGGGTACGGTTTATGAGTTTACAATAACTAGAGAAAATTTTTGTGATGTGTAAAAATTATATGAAATTGAAAGGTTTGTGTTCGTCAATAAAGTTTTATGGGAATACATCCACACCCAGTCATTTCTATATTATCAATAGCTGCTTTGGGGCTATCTCAGTACTGTTGAGCAGCTGTGACAGAAATAGCATGGTCTAAATGCCTCAACTTTTTATTCTTTTTTTAAAAAAAAATGTTTATTCATTTAGTTTGAGAGAGAGTGTATGTGCGTGAGAGAGAGAAAGAGAGAGAGAGGCAGGGAGAACACGAGCAGGAGAAGGGCAGAGAAAGGGGGAGAAAGAATCCTAAGCAGACTCTGCACTGTGAGCACAGAGCCCAACACGGAGTTCGAGCCACAAACCGTCAGATCATGACCTGAGCCTAAATCAAGAGCCGGACACTTAACCAACCGAGCCATCTGGGGGGGGGGTCTGTGAAATTTTTATTCTTTGATTCTTTATGGAAAAGGTTTGCTGACCCCTAATATCAAAACACTAAATCAGGAGATAAACATGAGATTTATCACGATAATTAGTTGATAAGCAATTATCAGACTACAATCCTCCTAACAAGTAGAGTCCTTTAAGACTTTCCAATTATTGACATGGAAATGAAAGACGTTTTAACCTACCGTGGGGCACAAACATCAAAACATCCTAGTGGTATAAAGAAGCAGACTCTGGACTCACAAGACCTTGCATTTATCACTATGCTTATAAGAATGTCTGACAGGTTATTTACTTCCTAAGCTTCAGTCTCCTTGGCAGTAAAATGGGCACTATAAGACTTTATCAGAAGATTGTTCTAAGAATCAGATAATACAGCGTATTTTTACCTCTCAAGCTTGTACTTGACATCCAGTAAGCATCTCGTTAATCAAACTTTCTTCACTGTCTTTGGAGGAGTGTTTCATTTTGATATGTGCTCTTTGATATTTCCACCCTAAAATGAATTACTTCAAGGGTCCCTGGGTGACTCAGTCGGTTGACCGTCCAACTCTTGATTTTGGCTCAGGTCATGATCTTGGGGTTGTGGTATCAAGCCCCGCATCAGGCTCCACACTCAGGGTGCTTAAGATTCTCTCTCTCTCTCTCTCTCTCAACCCCTCTCCTGCTCTTTCACTCTCTAAAATAAAATAAATAAAATTAAAAAATAATTTAAAATTAATTACTTCTATCAGACTGCAGGTTTTTACACCTAATGATGAAAGCTGAATTATTATGCTAGGACATAAATGCTGACTATGAACTCACTGATATCTTAAGGATGAGTGTCTGAATAAAATGTTAGATTCTTACAAAGATGTTCTAGCCAATGAAATATGACAAGAAAAAAAGCAATAAATGGTTAAGAGATATTTGAAAGAGAAACAATTCTCATTATCTAGAAAGAACATGATAGGCTACTTCAGAAAAGCTTACAATAAGCTATAAAACTATTTCAATAGTTACCGATTAGAAGAGCTATATGTATGTATACATATACATGTACACAGGTACACGTATGTATATATACATACATGCACACAATGTACATGTATATACACACAGATGCACACACATAAAATGTCAAACAACAAAAGAAATGCATAGTAATTCTCTGCAGAAAGATACAATATGTTACTGAGGGGCACAAAGGAATGTCATGAAAAAATATGGATCATAACACTTCAAATAAGTGAAAAACACCACCACAAAGGCAGAACAGTTGCCTAAAGGTCCAAAGAGAAATATGGTGGCTTAACTACAGGGATGGAAGAGCTTCAAACAAACCTCAACCTCGGTATCTCACAGCGGGCTGACGCACAGCCCTCCCATTGCTCCGATGTTGGCCAGCGCTTTCTGGAAGCTGCTTTCATTTAGGCCAGAGCAGATGCAACTGGCAGAAACGAAGCAGGGGGCTTTCAAAAAGCAGCAGGAAATGAACAGGCAGGGAGCACATCCACAGAGACCCTGGCAAAGGATCCAAAGTGTTCTGTAAAAGGAGTTGGGAGCCTGGGAGCTGATTCTTTGGATTTACAAATCAGGAAGGAATAGTTTCAGTAGTGTGAAATATTTCTTACACACAGATAGATACCAGAGGCCATGGTCACCCTTCCCTGAAAGCTTTCTGTTCACAGTGAACTTGTATTATGGTGTTTGGGAAATATCTCAGACTATAAGGGCTGACTTATAATTTAATTTATACCCCTGACAAAGGGAGACATGGTGACTGAAGACTACCATTCCTTTTTAGAGGCAAGGCTGCAAACGTACCAAAGGATTTTGGAGACTAGGAGACAGTCTGCCTGACAGACCTAAAAAAAAAAAAAAAAAAAAGTGGGAATTTAAGTAAAAGTAGAAGCATATACATATTTTACGTTCCTGTAATACAAAACTCCTTTCTCCCAAAGGTATCCAAAATCAGTCTTTAAAAAAGGCTTGAAAACTCCAGTGATTCCTATTACTGCTAGCAGCCTAAAGGAAATCACAGGGACATCTAAAGTTCCATGGGATGAACAAATTAGCTGCACAAAACACATTAAGTGCAGAAAAAGCAGAGACCTCTGAAAGCAGGTTGTGACCCACACAGGCCGCTCTTCGCAGGCTCCCTGCACGGGTTGCACTGTGGTCAGGTGTGCCCTGGGAGATCAGAAAACCCCTTCATTAAAAATGAAAGAGAACTTGATCTTCTCATACTGCTTTGATCTGAGATCAGCAATTTCTAATAAAAGGGATTTTTTTTTTTTTTTTTTTTTTGGCCTGGACAGGGCCACAGAACCAAAATCTGTATTTAGAGCGTTATGTTTTCACTGGCAAGCCCTAGTTTAATTAATTATGATTTATAAAGGGATAGCAAGGGTTAGTGACATTGTTACCCAGGCATGCAAATTAAAAGTGAACATAATCCTACTTTACATTTTGGGAAAATAGCCGGTGTAGCTCAGGAGGTAAAAAGTACCACAGAGACACAAGAGATATGTGATTTTCAGTACTTTTTTTAAAAAAGAAATGGCAGAATCAAAAGGCATGGGTAGGTACTCACAAAAAGGTTTTCAGGAAACATTTCTGGTGGTCTCCCTGATGTTGTTCTTGTTAAGAGCAGAGCAAATAAATTAGCATTCATTAATTTTATGCATAGCGTGCTTCACCATTTACAATTACTCTGCTCTTTTGAGGACTCCCTTGCTCAGAGTTATGACTCTGTTATATCTTTTTTTTTTTTTAAAGAATGTATATAAAGGCAGAGGAACATCATTTTTTATGAACACATGTCAGGTTCTAAGGAACCAAGCCCCATAAAAGACCACTAAGGAAATATTTGGAGGCAGAACTTCAAAACTTCTCCTTCCTTCTGTTTTCCCACATTTGGAAGAGGGGAGGGGACTGTGAAATGTGGCCAGTTATGGGCATTCATGAAAAGGCTAAATCTCTTTCATGTTTCTAAATTTGAACACATGTAATAAAAGAGAGAAAACACTTAAAGCCACAGAGGCAGCTGCAGAATCTTCAACTGATTGGGAGTTGTTTTTTAAGATCTAAGTATTCTTTCCCAGGACCCATGTTCACTCATTTGGGGCAGCTACTTTATAGGAGCTGCTGGCATATAGATTTCTCCCACCTCTAGGCTTACCCACCATGTCCCCTCTGCTGAAGTCCTCGGCTCCCCAGTGGTCACCTGGCTAACAGCCATTCTTCTAGGTCTTAGCTCAAATGCCACCCACTCAGAGAAGCCTTATCAGATTCACTGGCCTCACTTAGTTTCACCTGCTTGTCCCACTCTCCCCACCCTGTCTCCTCCCTTCATAGCACTTGGCACAGTGTGTTGCTTTTATGCTCTTTATGTTGCTTATGTTCTGTCCTTGCCCCACTCGACTGTGAGCTTCGGGAGGGACCCTGTGCCAGCAGAGCACAGACAACTACAATGTCATGATTAAAACGCAGGTTTTAGAGGTGGATTGTTCGGTCCCAATCCCAGCTCCATCATGCACAAACTGTGTGACCTCAGCAAGTTACTGAACTTCTCTGGGCAGTGGTTTCTTCAACTTATGTAAAGAAAGGGTTAATAATATGTAGCCTTATGTTTTTGATGGTTAAAATCAAATGTGACACTAAAGGATTTAAAATGACCTTTGTCACACAATAAGCCCTTTATAAAAGAGCACTGTTATTATTTACCACTGTATACCTACCTAGTACCAGGCACAGCTGTCATACTATAATGTGCACAAATACTAACTAAATCAATACACTTTACTATAATTGTATCAGAGTACTCTCACAACCCATGAAGCGTTCCTACATCCACTTCACAGGTAAGGACTAGAGAGATGACTGATGCCCTCTCTGACGTCTCACAGAACTCTAGAAACGTCCCATTTTTGAGACCCAGGGCCACCAGCAATCAACTCAGGATATTATTTCCAGTACATCTCTCCTGATAGTTTTTGCGTCAACCTGCTGAGGGCAAGCGTGATCAGAAACGAAGTAAACAAGAACAGATCTATAGGCGTGAGACAATGTTCCTTCAGTTATGAATATGGTGTGATATGGACTGTCTCCCATAAACCCTTTGAACTTCAACTTTTCCCATCTGTGAAATAGGGATAACAGAGATGAAAGGAGGTAACAATATATGGAGAACATCTCCCACAGGGCTTGGAATTAAGTAGATCCTCAAAAAAAGGTAGCTTCTGTTATTTACTTCCTCATTCTCTCCAGGGAATGTGAACCAGTAAATGATTTTTAAGGACATAAGCTACACTTATCCTGGATCTCATCAATTAAGCATCCATTACAGTGGTGCCTGGGTAGCTCAGTCGGTTAAGCATCCGACTTCGGCTTAGGTCATGATCTCATGGTCCATGAGTTTGAGCCCCGTGTCGGGCTCTGTCCTGACAGCTCAGAGACTGGAGCCTGCTTCACATTCTGTGTCTCTCTCTCTCTCTCTGCCCTTCCCCCACTCATGCTCTGTCTCTGCTCTGTCTCTCAAAAATGAATAAACATTAAAAAAAAATTTTGAAAGGAATCCATTACAAACAGCTATTTTGCTTTCAAATTATAGGGCAGTTAGAAAGCTGAGGTCCTTGGATTTATAGCAGATACTATATGAGGCCATTCTCCCTGGAAGTTTCTAAATTGCCTTATGAAATATGAAATATGAAAATCCAAAAATCCCATCTGTACTGGAATCTGACTGCCAACCTGGCCATTTCCAATTCCTAAATCTAGCCCCGCCCCCCAATATCATACATTCTGAGCTCTTCTTAGAATTCTCAAACTCATGAATTAAGTTCTTTTAGGGGAAGTGGCTGTCTTTCTTTAAGCTATCTACAGTAGTCCAACTAATTATTTAAAGACTTTGCCCACTTCCACTATTAGAAAGATTGATTTTCCAGAACTCTAGTCAACGGGGGGCTAGCACTGTTCCAAGAAAACAGGGGGAATCCTAAAAAGTCGTGTTTCATCTCACGTCCCAGACCACACAGAAAGACCATGTGACCTAAAAACCAAATGATGCAAATAAAAGCCTATTTACTCAGACTGGGAAAAATGTAAAAAACATGTAACTCTTCCCCATGGTAAGCTGATGAGTAAGGCTCCATTCATGAGGTTGGTTTGCTCACTGGCTTACATCTTTTACACAATAAACCTGGACAAATCACTCAGAACTATGAACGTCAAGGTCAATGGGCAGAGGGCTGTGAGGTCCAGAGCTGCCCATCCCAAACTAGACAGGCTGCAGCCAACATCACTCCTTATGACTGACACAGTCAGTCACTTTGGATTCCTCCTGGCCTAGACCTGCCAGAAAAACAGGCATGCTTGAGCAGCTGGTTTAAAAATATGCTGGTCTCTTGCTGCAGCAACGCGAGTGGGAGCACCAGTCGCCAGGCTCGAGGCGGAATTCCACGGATCGCTTTAAAAAAATGGCAGACAAGCCAGACATGGGGGAAATCGCCAGCTTCGATAAGGCCAAGCTGAAGAAAACGGAGACGCAGGAGAAGAACACCCTGCCGACCAAAGAGACCAGTGAGCAGGAGAAGCGGAGCGAAATTTCCTAAGAGCCTAAAGGATTCCCCACCCCCGTTATCTTCGAGACACCCTAGTCGTGGAGGAAGAAGAGCCACCTGCAAGATGGACACGAGCGACAAGCTACACTGTGAACCCGGGCACTCCGTGCCGACGCCACCGGCCTGTGGGTCTCTGAGGGGACCCGCCACCAATCGGACTGCCAAATTCTCCGGTTTGCCCCGTGGCAAAAAAAAAAAAAAAAAAAAAAAAAAAAAAAAAAAGCTGGTTAATCCGATGAACGCCCGGTCCTGCTTTCAGACGGTGTGCCAGGAAGGTCACGCTAAATGGCTTCCCTTCCAAAGGTCAGGAAAGCTGGCTAAGGAGTTTGAAGACTACCGCTCCAGAGAAAAACATTTCAATGGGAGTAAAAGCCAACAGATCAAGCAGCAAGTGATGATCAATAATATTTAGATACATCATGAAATACACAGTACAGGTCTCCTGAAGTTAGAACCATACCACAGAAACAGAGTGTGGCCCCAATTCAGCCCAAGGAAGATGAGAGAACTCTTGAGGATACTGTCGGAAATAACAACTCAGAAAGCTGACCATCTTTTACACGCAATTATCAAGTTATAGAGAGGATTCCAAATTCTGCTAATTATCATTCATCACCCTTTCTGCCTGCATTATTAATTATCTTGGTATTATACCAGTGCCATATAGTGGGGATCAAAACAAAGTAACAAAAGGAACCATTCTTAAAGGCTAGTGAAACAGAATGAGGAATGCCTTCCCAGAGGACCGGGTACTAAAAATATATTTTATATCTGACGCAATTTAACACTGAGGTCTGTGCATCACTGCCTTTAGGAGGAGGGGAAAGGCAGACCGCCACAAGGAAAAGTGGGTATTTTTAGCCTCAAGAACCTTTTCTACACAAACAGCTAATAGAGGTTGTTTTATTTTTTTTTTATTTTTATTTTTCAATATATGAAGTTTATTGTCAAATTCGTTTCCATACAACACCCAGTGCTCATCCCAAAAGGTGCCCTCCTCGATACCCATCACCCACCCTCCCTTCCCTCCCACCCCCCATCAACCCTCAGTTTGTTCTCGGTTTTTAAGAGTCTCTTATGCTTTGGCTCTCTTCCACTCTAACCTCTTTTTTTTTTTTTTTCCTTCCCCTCCCCCATGGGTTTCTGTTAAGTTTCTCAGGATCCACATAAAAGTGAAACCATATGGTATCTGTTTTTCTCTGTATGGCTTATTTCACTTAGCATCACACTCTCTAGTTCCATCCATGTTGCTACAAAGGGCCATATTTCATTCTTTCTCATTGCTACGTAGTACTCCATGGTGTATATAAACCACAATTTTTTTTTTTATCCATTCATCAGTTGATGGACATTTAGGCTGTTTCCATAATTTGGCTATTGTTGAGAGTGCTGCTATAAAGATTGGGGTTCAAGTGCCCCTATGCATCAGTACTCCTGTATCCCTTGGGTAAATTCCTAGCAGTGCTATTGCTGGGTCATAGGGTAGGTCTATTTTTAATTTTTTGAGGAACCTCCACACTGTTTTCCAGAGTGGCTGTACCAATTTGCATTCCCACCAACAGTGCAAGAGGGTTCCCGTTTCTCCACATCCTCGCCAGCATCTATAGTCTCCTGATTTGTTCATTTTGGCCACTCTGACTGGCGTGAGGTGATATCTGAGTGTGGTTTTGATTTGTATTTCCCTGATGAGGAGCGACGTTGAGCATCTTTTCATGTGCCTGCAGGCCATCCGGATGTCTTCTTCAGAGAAGTGTCTATTCATGTTTTCTGCCCATTTCTTCACTGGGTTGTTTGTTTTTTGGGTGTGGAGTTTGGTGAGCTCTTTATAGATTTTGGATACTAGCCCTTTGTCCGATATGTCATTTGCAAATATCTTTCCCCATTCCGTTGGTTGCCTTTTAGTTTTGTTGGTTGTTTCCTTTGCTGTGCAGAAGCTTTTTATCTTCATAAGGTCCCAGTAGTTCATTTTTGCTTTTAATTCCCTTGCCTTTGGGGATGTGTCAAGTAAGAAACTGCTACGGCTGAGGTCAGAGAGGTTTTTTCCTGCTTTCTCCTCTAGGGTTTTGATGGTTCCCTGTCTCACATTCAGGTCCTTTATCCATTTTGAGTTTATTTTTGTGAATGGTGTGAGAAAGTGGTCTAGTTTCAACCTTCTGCATGTTGCTGTCCAGTTCTCCCAGCACCATTTGTTAAAGAGACTGTCTTTTTTTCCATTGGATGTTCTTTCCTGCTTTGTCAAAGATGAGTTGGCCATACGTTTGTGGGTCTAGTTCTGGGGTTTCTATTCTATTCCATTGGTCTATGTGTCTGTTTTTGTGCCAATACCATGCTGTCTTGATGATGACAGCTTTGTAGTAGAGGCTAAAGTCTGGGATTGTGATGCCTCCTGCTTTGGTCTTCTTCTTCAAAATTACTTTGGCTATTCGGGGCCTTCTGTGGTTCCATATGAATTTTAGGATTGCTTGTTCTAGTTTCGAGAAGAATGCTGGTGCGATTTTGATTGGGATTGCATTGAATGTGTAGATAGCTTTGGGTAGTATTGACATTTTGACAATATTGATTCTTCCAACCCATGAGCACGGAATGTTTTTCCATTTCTTTATATCTTCTTCAATTTCCTTCATAAGCTTTCTATAGTTTTCAGCATACAGATCTTTTACATCTTTGGTTAGATTTATTCCTAAGTATTTTATGCTTCTTGGTGCAATTGTGAATGGGATCAGTTTCTTTGTCTTTCTGTTGCTTCATTATTAGTGTGTAAGAATGCAACTGATTTCTGTACATTGATTTTGTATCCTGCAACTTTGCTAAATTCATGTATCAGTTCTAGCAGACTTCTGGTGGAGTCTATCGGATTTTCCATGTATAATATCATGTCATCTGCAAAAAGTGAAAGCTTAACTTCATCTTTGCCAATTTTGATGCCTTCGATTTCCTTTTGTTGTCTGATTGCTGATGCTAGAACTTCCAACACTATGTTAAACAACAGCGGTGAGAGTGGACATCCCTGTCATGTTCCTGATCTCAGGGAAAAAGCTCTCAGTTTTTCCCCATTGAGGATGATGTTAGCTGTGGGCTTTTCATAAATGGTTTTTATGATCTTCAAGTATGTTCCTTCTATCTAATAGGGGTTGTTTTAAAACCTTGCAAGAAACATCTCACACAAAGAGGGATAAAATGTGAACAACCTATGTTCACCGAAAGAACTCTGACAAGAATAATATATACTCAAAAATATTCAAGAGGCTTTTGTTTTATGTTCCCATGGCTAGGGCTGGGGAGCCAAGATTTGGGATTTAGGTCCACCAGTGCAAATAAAAATTAAGCATTTCTGTCAGAAAGCATTGTACACCCTGTCTTTCTTCATAAGCTGGGCTTCATTCATTATCCCACTAAACTTGAACTCAGCAACCTCAAAAATGTGACTCCAAGGGCTGCTCAGAGTTCCACTCCTTGTTCAGAACCTGTTAGGCAGAGACTGTAGGAGTGTTCTGACCTTTGCCTCTGCCCCTTACCACTGGCACGTCAATCTGCTTATCTGACGCATTAAGACAAAACTGAACTGAGGGCAGATGACCTGGACACAGGGGTGCAGACGGCTTGTGGGGTCTGTGCTACATGCTCTTCACTACCCTCAGTCCCCACCCCCCTCCTGATTACTCTGTACCCCTGGTCACTTGCACCGCTGTCTCTGGTGCCCTCCCTGCCTCACTGCACCCTGATGCGGCCCAGATCACCCATTTCCAATGCAAGCCAGCAGATACTGACTCCATTATCAACCCACTCCGTTAAGCAAGGGGCTCCAGGAAAAAGCAAAGATACAGGGAACTGTAAGGACACTGCTTATCCCCAAGGGGACGGCAAGGAAAATAAATCTTTTTTGAAACACGTGCGGTGTAACTAGATCATCTTGATGAACTCATTAATTCTTTAAAAAGAAGGGAAACAAAGAAAAGCGGGAGGGGAAGGAAAAGGAAGCATGAAAAGGAAACAAGGAATTCACTAAATGGCGCCTGGCTTAGCCTTTCTTTAGGGAACCCAGTCTATTTCCTGGTGATCCCTTCATTCTTTGGTAAGCCAGTTCCTGTGCTCTCCCGTCTCACAGCACATTAAAGACACAATGGGAAGACAGAGGGAAGGGGGAGATGTGCTCTAAAAACCCAGCAATAGCTAACCGCCCATCGGTAGGGAGAAGATGAAAGAAACTGCAACGAAACCAAAGCCTGCAGATCTGTGAACTCCCAAGTACATGCTGGGAGTTTGAAAAAAAAAAAAAAAAAGTGACACAGTAATTCCTTCTAAAGAGCAGGACAGTAACAGTCACCGTCCTTCTTGGAGATTCACAGTCATCTCCAAAGATGTGAATTACACTCACTCAATGCTCTTGAAGGCAACAGGAAAGTAGAGCACACTTTATGAAGAGTTTCATACAAGTGTTTCAGTGCACCATCCGAGAAAGTGTCTATGAATTTCCCGACAGAGCTATAATGCCTCAAGAGCCAGCTGTTCAGGCCACTGAATTAATGAACAGGCAGAAAGGAATGTTTTTTTGTGTGTCTTTGTTTTCCCCAGCTCTTCTGAAAAGCAGGCACAGGAATTAAGAACATCAACGAGACAGGAAGGTCTAAATTCTGTGCCACTTCACTAAATGCCCTACTTGGGGCCAGTCACGTCATCAGTCGGTGCCTCAGGTTCCTCACTTGTAAACAGGGGGGAGGAAGAATACCTTCCTCATAAAGTTGCTGGGAAAATTAAATGAATTAATGCACAGCAAACCCTCAGAGCAAGGGGTGCCACAGGTGAGCCCTCTGTCAATGTTTGCTGTCAACACCGGCGACATTATTAGCATGATTTTACTTCTTAGCCATTTACTTAATTCCTGAAACTTGTGATAACCACTACAGAAGCTTACTGCGAAGCCACAAAACACAGATTCTCTTTCCACTTCGGGAGTCAAATTATGCCCTCCCTGCAGTAGTCTTGTTCAACCGTGCTCCCCATCAGCCTGAAGTCAACAGTGAAATGCTAGAACAATGATGACAAAGATGTCTAGAAAGGTCTAGTTCTTTTACTGAGCACAGGGTAGACGCTTTTTATGACTCAATACTTATGCAATAAAAATTAAGTGGTTACATACGACCACCACCAAATGACAAAATTACGATTATGTATCGGTTTACATATGAAATCCTTCACCAACATGGATGCTAGTTGAGAACTACTTATTAACATGAATAACCCCAATATCAATGCCAACATATTCACATTTTTGTAAAAACCAAGGTATTCTTGGTTCCTTGAGAATAAAAAAAAAGCAAAGTAATCAAAGTGATCTTGTAAAAAGTCCTGATGTACCAGGTTATGCTAAATCTGGGTCAAGCCTAAGAACCAAATGGCCTACAAAATTGTAGATGTCAGGTCGCCTGGGTGGTTCAGTCGGTTGAGGGTCCGACTTCGGCTCAGGTCACGATCTCTCGGTCGGTGAGTTCAAGCCCCGCGTCGGGCTCTGTGCTGACAGCTCAGAGCCTGGAGCCTGCTTCGGATTCTGTGTCTCCCTCTCTCTCTGACCCTCCCCCATTCATGCTCTGTCTCTCTCTGTCTCAAAAATAAATAAACACTAAAAAAAAAAAAAAAAATTAAAAAAAATTGTAGAGGTCACTCAAAGTAGAACGTGCCTCTTAAATTGTAGCTAAATAACAGAGATCAAATTTTTTAAAGTAAATTCAAGTCTTACGCCCTGAATTTATTGCTTAGGGGAAAAAAATCAGAGAAATCTTCAGTTTACATTCATTGCTTATGTACGTCAAAACATAATCAAAACTTTGGAATTCTATGGAAGACATATTACTAATTCACTGAATGGACCAGTGAATCAACTGACATTTCTTCTGTCACTTGTGACAAATTTAGCAGGCTGTGATGAAGACCAGAAATGTATAAAAGCTTTGAAGAAAAGAAAACCAGGGAAATGCAAAAGATTATCACTAGACTGTAATTTTTTTATTGAAGTATAGTTGACACACATGTTACATTAGTTTCATGTACACGACATGGTGATTTAACAAGTCTGTATGTAACGCTCTGCGCACCTCAAGTGTAACTACCATCTGTCACCATACAACACTATTACAGTACCAGGGACTATAGTCAGTCCCTATGCTGTTGGTTTTATCCTGGTGTCTTACTAATTCCATAACTGGAAGCCTGTATCTCCCGCTCCCCTCCACCCATTTTACTTATCCCTGCACCCTCCCCCTATGGTTCACCTGCAAATCTATCTGGTCCTGTATAATTTTTAATTACCTTTGATCAAGAGTGCTGATCTGTTCCGTATCTTGATTGATAATGAATTATCCTGCCTGTTTGGAACCAACTGAATCCTGCCTTCTCCATTATAAGCCATATTCCCTATTCTATTGATGCCCTCACTCTAATTTTTCCCATTCACAATCTCTACCATTTACCATGTTTGCTCATGTGGTACTTGAGAATGACTTGGATGGGCATCTATCGCCCCACTCAACAGCTGGTCGTAGGGGCTGATCCTCCTTCCGAATCCTGTGTCCCAAACCCCTTCCCACACACTACTTCTGATTAGTTGCTGTCAAAAGTGCCTGTTTTAATCAAACTGACAGCCTCCTTGGAAGGAAGTGCCTCTTCTTCAGTCAGGGGTGTACAAGGGATTTCCTTTCCTCATCAGAGCCAAATACATCTCAAAGCCCATCTGTAGCCTCCAAACTTCTCCCTGCCACACAAAGAAAACAGACACATTTGCTCACTGAGTCCAGTCAGCCTACCGTCTGGACTGGGGACCGTTAACACTTTAGATGCAGTCAGGGAGCAGGCAGGAACACGAAGGGGCGAGGGTGTGCTCGTGTCCACCTGAGGGAAGCCAGCACTTCTCAGCCCCGACTGACATGTTGGTCATAGGGGAAGGGTGTTATTGCCCGAGTGGCAATTTTCAAATATAGCCAGAGACCCAGACTTCTCCGTAAAAACCTCATTTTTAAACGTCGGCCACAAATTCCAAACATTTTTAGACACAGTGATAGTTTGAACAAACATCCCTCTTGGCCACATCTAGCCTATAGGCTGCCAGTTGTAGAGATCACCACTCCCCACCCCACCCCCCCCCAAAATCAAGGGAAGATGAATAATAACTCCTAGCTCTACAGTATTTGTAAAAAAAAAAAAAAAAACTAACCAATAAGGAGCACCAATCATGTGCTAGCCATGGAAGTGCTTTCCATGCATCACCTCATTGTGATTCTCAGCCACCCTGATGATGATGAAAGACACTTAGAAAGTTAAAACCTTGTCTAAGTTTCCCCAGCCAGGCAGTAGCAGGATTGGAACTTGAGTCTCAACTTTAAACACCACCAGCTTTCCCCTAAAACCACAGGATTTGCACCTAGAAACAACAATAGCACAGAAGAGACCTCGCAGGAGGGGCCTCTTAGGCCCTGGGGAAACCAGAGAGATGACATTACAGATCTCCGTGTCATTTACTAAGCTCTACACTGCCAAACCTGTTGTTTGGAGGTCAGTGGTCCAATGTGGACATCTCCGAAGTCAGAAATAATACTGTCTTCAACCACATTTCAAATGATTCACCCCTTCAGCATGACACTTGCTAAAAACTGGTATTTGACCTGCCAAAAGTAGTCAGATTGCTGGCCACCAAAGGCATCTGCAAGCAAAAGGGCCCTTGATGATTGATGATGATGATGATGATGATGATGATAAGGAGGAGACGAAGAATTTTTAGACAGTAAGCCAAAAACGTTTTTAGAAGTGTTCACTCACTGGGGCGCCTGGCTGGCTCAGTCGGTTAAGTGTCCAACTTCGGCTCAGGTCATGATCTCACAGTCAGTGAGTTCGGATCCCGCATCGGGCTCTGTACTGACAGCCCAGAGCCTGGAGTCTGCTTCAGATTCTGTGTCTCCCTCTCTCTCTGCTCCTCCCCCACTCACGCTGTCTCTGTCTCTCAGGGATGAATAAATGTTAAAAAAAAAAAAAAAATTAGAAGTGTTCACTCATTGATTCCCCTTGCATCTATAGGTTTCATGTTTAACAAGTTGATTTGGGGGTGCTTGGCTGGCTCAGTAGATAGAGCGTGTGACTCCTGATCTCAGGGTTGTGTGTTTAAGACCCATGTTGGGTGTAGAGATGACTTAAAAAAAAAAGAAAAAAAAAAAAAAAAGCAGATGGGCCACCTGGGAGGCTCAGCCACTTATAAGCATCCTACTCTTGATTTGGGTTCAGGTCATGATCTCACGGACATGGGATCGAGCCCTGCCATCTGTCAGCACAAGCCTGTTCTTTCTCCCTCTCTCCCTGCCCTTCCCCAGCTTGTCCTCTCTCTCTCTCTCTCTCAAAATAAATAAACTTAAAAAAAAAAAAGGTTGATTTTAGTCTTATTATTTCAACATCAAAGAGAGAAAAAAGGTTCAACATCAAATGGATCAGAAGTGAAGTATTTTTACAGAAGAAGTCCAATAACCTCATCCAGCACTCCTTCTTAATTAAGTTAACTTAAGCAACTTTCCATATTTTCCTAATGCTTATTTTTTGGCACAAATTAAAGCAAAAGCAACCGAATCCAAAATTAGTGCACAGGCCAGTTGTGATTTTTATTTGCCTTAATTTCACTTGACAATAGAGCCATTGTGAAGGATACACTTCCTCACAGGAGTTCCAGCTCTTTCCTCTTACACTAACCCATTCAACAACAAGCTTCAAATTATTTACAGGACTGTACGACTATAGGAGTTTTTAACCATGTATCAACCCACTGCCAGCTTTCAATTCCAAATGCAAAAAAGAAACAAATAAATTCAGAAAACCTCTAGGCACAGTCTACTATGAATTCAGAGGGCATTTTTTTCCTGGAATTATGTGAGCTGTATTCCACTCTACTTGATGCAGCAGACTAAGCCCTGCATCAGACAGGTCTTACAAAGATGGAATATACAACATGAGAAACGCAAGACAGAGGTAAGCAAAGAACTCAGCTAGGGATAGCACTGCCATCTCAGCTTGTTCCACTTTGTACTTTCTGTCCCCTCACTCTGGAATATCTTTCACAAATATTACCACCATTACCTCTGGGTCTTGTGACCTATTCAATGACACCTAACCTGAACAGTCTATCCACACCCCCTATTTCCTACTGACAGAACTTCCTTCCTTCTTTTATTTTTTTATCCCAGCACTTAGCACCACCCAACATCTTGTGTACTGACTCCTTGGTTTATCATCTACTCATCCCCCGTTAAAATGGCCCGTCCAGGAAAGCTGTACTGTTGCCAGTTCCCTTCAATGCTACATCCTCAGAATCTAACAGTTTCATCAGTGAGATCTTTTGAATGTAACTAAGTAATAAACAAGCGAACAAATGATAGATCATTAATGACCGTGCCCACCAGAATGTAAATGCCTGAGAGCAGGGCTCCTGTGTGTGTCTTAGTCTCCCTATAGCCTCCACAGCTCCATACCTACAACAGGTCCCGGCATACAGTGATGCAGGGCTGAAGCAGTGAGCGGATGAATCACACACTCCAGTCCATTCTGTGGCCAAGCTATTTCCATTGGCTGGAAATAGCCATGCTTCTCCGTGTGCAGTCAAGACTGGAACGGAGTTTCAAATTCAAATACTGCTTGTTTTTGATTGGGGACACCTCCACATCTTTGGAGGTAAACTCTGTAGCTACTTAAGTGCATCTTTTACGTGTTAATATATTAACCCTTAAAAGAGTACTATGGAAAGGAACAGACTCATTCCAGTCACCTCATGGGATGGGGTGTTCGTGGAAAGGAATATGTTTAGGGGAACCAAGGGAAAAATGGTGATCAGATCTCAGAAGGTTCACAGAGGAGTCTGTGAACCTTGAAGCAGAAGGCTCTCAGCCTTACCCTAAGGTAGCCCTACTTCGCTTGCAGGCTTGTATTTTGCCATACTTCTCCAAGATTTCCCAGTCTTGTCCTCACCTCTTGTGAGTAACACCTTTGGACACTGAAAATTCCTGATCACCTTTCTGGCAATGAGGACTAAAAAAGAGTGAGGATTCCATCTCCATGTTTCTAATGGTATGTCATTCAGTCTCCCCAAACTACTGTAAGACATGTCTAGTTTACAAAGGACAGCACTGAGAAAATCAATTTTGCCTTGCCAAGTGCACGAGGCTGTGTTATTGCTCAGAATGTTTGCTGCCCTTCCCTGGGTGAGGATTCTCCTTCTCTGTCCTAGGGATGTCAGACTTGATCAAGTCACTTACTAATGACACATGGCTGGGAGAGAGCATGCCCCTTCTGAGCAGAAGATTCAGGACCATCACCTGGATCTACGTCGTCTTCTCCTTCTGCCTGCACACAGACATGTCCCAGGCAGTGGGCCACTCCTTCAGCCTAGCTTCTGGCAGGCTGAGGGCACAGAAAACAGCTGCTGCTGACCCAAGATGGACACATGACAAGAGCAAGAAATAAACCACTGTTGCAAGCAGCTGAGCTTTTCAGACCATGCGACTGCAATAGAACTTAGCCTAAGCAGAACGGTACTCTGATGATCCTTTGGCAGTGATCCTTCTACCCTGTTATTAAACATGTAAACAAAGAATTGGTGTCGCCTTCACAATAATCAAGGTTTCCACCTTGATTACACCTGAATGGAGACTAACTGGCTCAGCAGTGGCAAAGGCCAACATATTTCAGCCAAGTCATGGACCCCCCACCCCACTCCCAATGCTTAAAACATCTGAAGTGAAAACAAAGGCCCTAGGCAAGATAAACACAGACACACACCCACAGAAGCGGCTTTTTGGGGATAGAGTAGCTTGTGAAAGTTTCACCTGACAGTTCACATAGGCAGACGGCAGCTTAAGAACAAATCAAGTTCCATACAGGCCCATAATTAGAGTAATTACACACTTAATAACCTGCATTTCCTAAAGTGTCCTTCATGTCATCTGTTGCTACGTATGGGGTAGACCCTGCACGTAATGTATACCTTGAAGGTGACTGTAGAATGGTATTTATTATGCACATGTACACAAACAAGCAAAGCAGATTCCAGGTATGCCCTGGAGGCACTCGGCTTAGGATTCAACTGCAGGTAAAGGAAGAATTTACAAGGATATAACTTTAGTGTTTTCTACTATTACGTATCATGTAACACCAGTGTTAAAAGAAAATATGGTATGACCTAGATAGGCTCTGTTAAAAACACGCATGTGCACGCGCGTGCACACACACACACACACACAATTTAATAAATGTGACAGATATAAAAGCCAGGATGTTTTTGTGATGCTAAGTTGACTCTAGAAAAACCCCAAGGAATGTTACTGTAATTTCTTTGTTTGGGCTACAACTTTTCATCACGGTAATCAATACCAATGTCTACGCCACTGTACTCCACAGTAAGCCAATTCTGACAGATATGGCATCTGTTAAACTTAATGACTCACAGCGTTCACGTGTACACCAAAGAGATGTGGCAAGTCTCCTTAAGTAGCTAGATTAATAAAATCGAAAGATTCACTGCTCCTTATCAAATTCTCCTGGAGTCCCTACAACAGCAAGGGTTGACCAGATGGAAGAAGAGGAAAAATTCCCACAGCTGGATCTCCAGTAGTAAACTTTGCGGTGGTCCAGAGCCCGCCCAAACAGCCCAGCCATCACTTCTGCCAGGGCAGACGCTCTGAGGATGTGGCTTTGCTGGCATGACAGGTATGTGTGTCATTCTGGAGCCTCTGTGGTACCCAAGGAAAAAAGACTCAGACGCAGATCTGAAACCTCTGCCCCCTTGCAAAGATTTCCAGCTGTTTCTAATCCTGAGCACTGAGAAACTTATTTTAAGAGACAAAGGTTTCTTTAAACCAATATCCATAATTTAGAGACTGGAAGGAGAGTCCTATGCTAGAATGCCACATGTGTTCTTCAGATGTCCTGTCCTTAAATCCCCCGTGGTGGCAGGTTCTCCACAAGAACATGTTTCCCACACTCAGGAACGACTGCATCAGAGACAAAAAAGGGAATGGACCCAGAGGGAAATTTGACCCAACAGATCTACTTTACTGGGTATAGGGTAGTAGACACCAAGGTCTTGACCACTCCAGGAAACATGTTAGGCTCACAGAGAATTTCTCCTATACTGCAAGAGTCCTTTTCCTTGCATATCAGCCTCGGGCCACTGGAGAGGCTTCTAGGGCTGGTGTTAAGATGTGTAACCATGTCTGATGGGGCAGTTACCCTCTCCCTTGGTCCTCCACTGAAAGGCAAGGACCCATACTGTCAGCGCTCAGAAACACTGCATGGTTCTTACAACTGCACTTCTCCATGTGCCTCTCCTAAAGTCCAATGAGGTCAGGGAGTATGAGTTCCGGCCAAGAGAATGTGAGAAGAGATCTGCCTCACTTCTGAGCCTGGCCCAAAGAAACCTCTCCTGTGGATCTTCACTGGCTTTCCCAGGGAAGAGAGAGACTCAGGAGATCTAGAGAAGGTGGGCTCTGCACGGTGGGAGAAGCCTGGATCCCTCAACTGGGGCAAAGAACAGAAATGAGGGCATCTGGCTCTTGATGTGAACAAGCAATAAACATTTATTGTGTTGGACTTGTGAAGTTGGGGGATTATTTGTTATAGCACTTAGTCTATTCTAATACAGTGATAAATTTGCTTTAATTGGCCAGATGGCTTTAATCTACGAGGCACAACTGTCAAATACCTGGGAACATGTGGAGACCGGGCATCAAACAAACCCCAGGCAACAGTCTTAACTTTCAATTTTTTGTGGAACACTATCCAATCAGGACAGCACTAGTTCAAGAACAGCCAACAGAATCCAACTATTATCTTCTTTAAGAGACACGAGAGGTCTCTGTTTCATGTTCTCCTTGAGTAGAAGCTGCCACCACGGGGGATTTAAGGACAGGGGCATCGTAAGAACACACGTGGCTCTAGACACAGAACCCTCCTTCCAGACACCAAATCACAGTTATCTGATTAAGGAAACCGTGTCTCCTAACTCATGTTCAACATCAGCATTCAACTCACCACTGGGGCTTCAGGAACCAAAATGATTCTTTAAAGCTCTAACACATCTTGACTGGGGATGGTCACACAGTAGACGCACAAGCTGTGTTCACTTGTCCCAGGTCTGGGCTGTTACCTCACAACCTAGGATATGCCGTGATGCATTCTAGTTTATTTTCCACCTCCATTTTACCCTTCAGACTTCCGGGAGTTTGCATGTGTTTTCCAGCAGCCACAAAGACATCCTCTAATTGCTTCTGAATGAAAGCAGAGACTTCATTTCCTTGCACATAACGGGATGCATTACGCACATTTCCAGCACAATGAGGCTGTCTCCCTTCCTATGAATTCTGGGCAGGGGCTCGCTGGCAAAGAAGAGCTTTTTCAAATCAAAATAATACTCCTTAAAAAGGCAATCTAGTTTTTTCAAGTTCTTCAAAATGAGCTTAGCCAGAACACCCGTGACTCCCATCACATATATTTACCTGATGTACGTTTATAGGAAACATAATTCAAAAATTGCAGGCCGACTTTGACACTGTGTACTACGCATTTTTAAAATGCACTTATGACGTCGAGCCCTCTCTTTTGTGGTTTCCTGATGCTACTACCTCTCGCTCAGAGTAGTTCCCTGGTCTTTCCTTAGGTGAGGCAACACAGTTAACCTGCAGCAAAATAAAGAAAGCACTTAAGGCTGGAGCAAGCCTTATTTTACATCTACTTTTCTCCTGCATAGAACATTTTATTTCTTCATCTGGTTTTAATCTTACACAACGATGTAGGTAAAGGCAAACTCTATGACCTGGTAATTAAGCCCTCATGGCAGCCCAGCAGATGCACACGAAATGCTTCCTAATCACTGTGATGGGCTGGATGTCCTCATCCAGAGGGCTGTATATCTTACAGGGTCTTGAAAGTTACTTAATCGAATTGCTTACACAAAGACACATACCGGACAAATGGCTTTCTTGTCAGAAAGCGTATTCCCAAAGAAGTGTTATTTTTAGCCCCAATGGGCTTTGACCAGAACAGTATATGGCTCTGCCCCACTTCCAACCCCTATGGGAACACGACCACTTCCACAAATCTGTCCCTAACCTTCAAGGCTGACAAGGAACTTGTGTTTTTTCAAGGGTCAGCTTCACGGACTTTACCGTACTTATTAAAATATAACATAAGGTAATTATTCTTCAAACTAGGCAGTTCCCTCCCATTTGAGCCCTTAAGTAGGTTTTCATATTCTCCTAACTACTTAGTTTTGAACCACAAAATATTTAGGGAAGTGACATTTAGGGACGGTGTGGTAGCCTGAATAAATTTTAAGCACGCGAAGTTTGCCACGTTTACAGACGTCACTGTAGAGAATCAGGTTTTGTGTGTTTTTTTAAGTTTTAATTTTTTAACTGTATATATTCATTCTGAGACAAAGAGAGAATGAGAGAGCATGCAAGCCAGTGGGGAAGGAGCAGAGAGAGAGAGAGAGAAAGAATCCTAAGCAGGCTCCACGCTGTCCTTGCAGGGCCCAATGTGGGGCTTGAACTCATGAACCGTGAGATCATGACCTGAGTGGAAATCAAGTCAGATGCTTACCCAACTAAGCCACCCAGGCACCCCTCAGAGAATCACTTTTAAAAAAAGGTTGTGGTGGGTTTAACATGGCCACAACTTGTCTGTTTCTCCTCTCATCAAGAGGTGAAATCCATTTACTCACTGCCAATCTAGGCGGGCATTATGACTAACTTTGACGGAGACCTCGCAACTTCTACTCTTCCCTCTCCATGTTCTGAGATTGCCCCATCAAAAAGCCTGTTAGCCTCGGTAAGCAGGAAAGACTACATGGAGAGAGGGACCCATCAACATCTAGCACCAATCACCAGACTGCGAGTGTGGCCATTTGGACAATCCAGCTGTTATATGAATGAATCCAAGTAAGGCCAGGGGAAAAACGGCCCACACAATCCACAGAATTATGAGGAATTATACATCAATGTTGTGTTAAGTAACAGACACAGAAATGGTTCTGTACACAGCGAGAGGTAACTGAAACCAAAGGCAAAAAAAGGGACAAGAGACTTACTTCTTATTCCTAGTGGGTATATCTGTAATTCCAAGAGTCAGATTGACTGGAAAGCAGTCTTTTAAAGGTTAATTTTGAAAGCGATCAGTAAGTGGTTAATTGTGGATACCACAAATATCCTTTTATACGGTGAAAGGGAAAGTATGTTGAAATGCTGTCTGGATGAGGATTTACGGCTCAGAATGAAACACCCTGTGATATACAGGATTCAAGAAGGGCTCTGACTCTAACAAGTCAGACAAAAGTCATGATGGTATGCTCTGGAAAACTACAGGATGAAGAAAGGAGCTCTCATGAGGTGACAAAGACACTGGTGTGAACTATGCAAGGGAAGTTTTAATAAGACTGTTTTATAAAATAAGATAGTAAAAAGGCAGTATTTCTAATTTAACATGTTATTTTGTGTATGACTCACCGGAGATCCTAAATGTGTAGAGCTGAAACATTTTATGTTATGAGTTAATACTTCACTATTTCATCTCCACCTGTAAAAGTTTACATATTAAGGCTGGCCTCTTCCAAAACAAAACAAAAGTTGTTCTCTGTTTTTCTCATTGGGGAAATGCTAGAATTTGGCCTACATTTGGGTAGGTATTTTATATGGTATTTTATAAAATGATAAAGCTCAAAGATATAATAAATGGAGACTACAATTTGGCGGAAGTTACTCCGAGGAGGTACAAAAACTATTATTTTTTTGGAAACACCTGTGGTTAATTAAATTACCCGCCAAGATGCCTTTTCATCCAATTCTCAACAGAGAATTGCCCATTACTAGTGATAGAGGCAATGAAAGGGTCTATCCTAAGGTACGCTAAAATTCCCTGTGGAGCAAAGAGGTTATGGGAATTTGTGGTAAACCTGAAATTCCATTTATGGAGGTGAATAAGAGCTTTGAGTTAAATGTCAGCAAAAATGTTGCCTAACCTCATGAAAATATGCTCTGCAATGATTTTTCGTCATCTAAGTGTGACTCACCTGTGGTATATATATTTGTAAACCCTACTAAGAGATCCTGCTTTAAAGGCACATGTTCATTGTAGAAAATATGAAAAAAATTAAGACTATGATGAACAGACTGTTCCCATTATTTCGCCATTCAAAAATGCCCAATTTAGCTAATACTTACTGAGTGCTGACTGTAAGCCAGACAGTGCAATTCTTTATAAATATGAATTCATTTAATCCATCTAAGTTCATGAGTTATACATGAGATTGACTGACTGATTTATAAATGAGGAAACCGAGGCAGAGAGAACTAAAGTTAACTTTTATTTCCATGGTCCACGGTCTGTAATTTCCATGGTCCACGGTCCGTTATTTCCAAGGTCCATGGTCCGACAGCCTTAAAAAGGAAGAGTTGGATGTTCTGGCTCAGGCTCTCACTACATACGGTGCTGACAATGAGCTGGCATTCTACTACTTTCCTTCCAGTCTTTTTTCTGTATGGTATCTATGATGTACGCACTCCAGACTTATACTGAGATTTTTTTTTTCAGAGCCCTAATAACCTTCTGTCAAAGTCTCACCTTTGCCACAAAGTCTTTCCAGGTGTCTCTAAACCCACACTGATTTCTCCTAGGTGGCTAATTTAGCCATTTCAAACATTGAGTATTTACACTGAGGAGTTAAGTTCAATACATTTCACAGGTCATTAAGCACAGGGTGCAGGGACCACATCTTATTTTTTGTCTCCCAACTTTCTGAAGAGGTCTAAAATTTTGTAAATGCTAGAAACATCTGGGTGCTTGACATATTTTCAGCAGAGGAGGATATTAAAAGAGTAGTATGTGAGTAAATGATTTCCAAAAACTCTTTGGAAATATTCTAGACCTTGGATGAAAGAGATGTCATGGAAAGTGAACTTGGGGGAAAGCAAATAGAAGAGTAATCTCAAGTTTCTCTAGAGAAGAACTATGAACAATGTGGTCGATGTTGGGATGGGTCTCCAAAATTCTAGAAATGACATGGGCAGAAAGTACACAATCAAGTTCTCACTTTGACAGCATTATTCAATATGGACAGAGAAATGCAAAGCACAAGAGAAATCAGCATGTTTTACAGGTCTCTCTGGATGACCAGAGAAGCAGAGAAAGCAGCAGGTCAGCAGGGCCTGGGCAGGAGCACACTGGGGCGTTTGTGTTGCTAAGAACAAAGTCCCCATCATCACACAGCCTGGGTTTCAATGTCAGCTCAATCACTCCGTACCAGTAAATCTTTAGCAATGGATTTTTCTAGAAAATTTCTAAGTTAAATTCAAACAAGTCATTCCCATGGATCAAGGCACCATAAAAGGTCATTCTAAGACCCACTTGCTGACAATCACTGTATGAAAAAACACACATACTAACTTCACAGAGCTGCATGCAACGTCATCTGAATTGGTACTTTGTGAACCCAAAACACATCACTTCCAAAAATGGAGTCAGCCATGGCAAACGCTGCTATGGGCACCAGAAGTGTCTGGCACGTCCGGTGACTTCAAGTTATTCTTTTGGATTCACGTTCTACAGATTTAATTACAAATATACACAGCTCGTATTCACGGATAGCTTTAAGAAGGTCAACACGACACCCAGGGAAAAACGTCAAGGGCACATATTTTCCGTTGTTCCAAGTATCACTAAGCAGAGCCAAGAGGGGTCTAGGGTCCAATTCAGCAGGCAGGCAAACCCAGAGCCCTGCGCTGTGAGGCGGGCACCTAGCCTATGGCATCTTTCAACAGCCCTCCACAGAACTGCCTTATCCACATTTGACTGACCCACTTCCTCCTCAAAACCGCAAGATGAGGCAGCATCTGAGAGATAAGGGAGTTGCCTTTTATACACACTAGGCAAAACTGAGTCTTGTACTGAAAACAAAAAGGACGTCTCATCCAGACTTTAGATTGAGTCTTAGAAGTTGCAAATGAGATCTGGCCTTATGGGTTTGTTTGTTTGTTTGTTTGTTTAGTCTTAACTGAAACTTTAAAAATAGAAGCAAATATTTTTTTCTTTTTTTAAGTTTATTTATTTACTGTAAGAGAGCAAAGGAGGGGCAGACAGAGGGGGAAGAGAGAGAAGCCCAAGCAGGCTCCTTGCTGTCAGCATGGAGCCCAGCATGGGCTCGATCTCGCCGACCCTGACCTCATGACCGGAGCTGAAATCAGAGTCGGGTGCTCGCCCGACTGGGCTGCCGGGCACCCTGACATTTCAAATAGATCAAGGATTCAGTATTGCCTTCAGACTCCTGCCTCTTCCACAGTTATTTCCAGGGATAGCTCTCAATGCACCTGGCACTGACAGACACCACAGGCATGTTTTAGAAAACTGGACCAACTATTTCACTTAGAAATGAAGTTCACTGTAGATGGGAAGTAAGCTCAGCACAGTCCATCCTTGGGGCTAGAACACAGGACACTTCATACTTTAACAACCAAAACAGACTATTAAAACTGTAGACTAATAAGCACTCTGAAAAGAAAGAGCATCACCTGCCTGAATCAGATTCGGTACGTTTAGTTGTCACTATCCAAATAAATGTTATGTTCGTCAGAAAAAAAAAAAACCTGAAAGAATAAAACATGTGTAATCAACTATTTCAACTAGTTTCCTGTGCTTTCCCAACCCCCTCCCCCACTGCAGTTAACCCTGTGCTTCTTCAAATTGTCCTCTGCACAATCTACCCCCATGGATGTTATTGAATGCGAATGAGACCATGACACCTCTTGTTTTAAGCCTTGCTCTTTTTATTTAACAATGCATCTTAAAATGGTCTATTTGTTTGTTGTCTTTGTTTTTTTAAGTAGGCTCTAAGCCCCAATGTGGGACTTGAACTCACTACCCTGAGATCAAGAGTCACTGGCTCTACCAATTGAGCCAGCCAAGCATCCCTTGAACAGTTACATATATTTGAATAGTAAACAATGGAGGTTATCTTAGAGAAAGACATTCAAAGGTACCATCACTCCATGGTGCCAACGTACTAAGTTTCACTGCATTTTTTCCAGTGACTACCTTGAATCGCCAACTATCTGGATTTTTTTCCTGGAAAGAGTCTATAAGATGGCTTTTGAAAGAATCCAAAAAAATCTCAAAACATCGGGTACTTTATTTTGAGAAGGAAGGAACTAACTGTTGGAGTTACTGTTAAAAACAGCATTTTCTGGGTTATTATGTGCCAGGCATCAACCTGCGTGGCAGGTTTCCTTATAGATTTCATAACGTGCATGTGATTTGATATGAAAACTGAAGCCAATACTGTACCTTTTCATCAAAATCTCCACGTCATAGTCCCCACCTCCAAATACTTACACCCATACAAACAAATCACAAGACAACAAAAACAATTTTCAAAGGAAATTTTTTTTGGAAAAAATCCACTTAGATATCCTGTTCATTTCAAAGCATGCGTACCTACAATGACCTTTTTAAATTATTTTTTGAGTAGCTTTGACACAGTGTTGCATTAGTTTCAAGTGTACAACATAGTGATTCCACAAGCTTATGTGGAATCTCACATGCTCACCATAAGGGTTGATATCATCTGTCACTATAATGCCATTTATCATAATATCATTGACAAGGCTGACATTTAATAGCAATGATAAAAATAACTGCTAACATCTATTGAGCCCCACTGGGTGCCAAACACCTGGTATTTCAGGACAGGGCCTGGGAGGCAGGGAAGCTGAAGCGGTAGACAGGGCTAATGAAGTTGAATACGCACCTGCTTTATCCTGTGCCTTCAAGACGCCTCTCATTAGTACCTTCCAGGATGAGGATACCACCAACATCCTTTTCAGTGAGGTTATAATCTGAGGATCAGAGAGTTTAAGAAACCCTTTGGAGAAGGGATGATCGCACTGTGAAAAATCCTATAAACCAGTGCCATGAAGTTGATGAATAGTTAAGTTTTAACAAAATGTTATACAACTTTAGCTACATACAAAAACTGCAAAATGGACAGAAAACAAATAATTTAGACTGCTCAGAAGTGTCTGAGTACCTGGGATATACATAGCAATTTTGCTTACATTTATTAAGCACTTACTACATACAAGGTACAAAGAGGAAGAAAATCTATCAGACTAAACCATGAGGAATTGCCAGTATTTGACCATTCTGACCTATACCAAAAAGAAATTTCATATGGCTCACCCTCAAAGTTCTAGTCCTTGAGACATCCTTAACTAGAAATTACTCACAACATGTTGCCAAAAACCCCTGGATCTTTAAACCTCTTGGCTATACCAAAATTCTGATAAAAATGCTTTTTCCCTCAAAGTCTTCAATTTCAGTGTGGTAGAGAATGATGTGACAGAGTTTTTTCCATAGGATGACGGGAAGGGCCATTCTAAGGGAAGTCAGCCATAGCTCAAGTAGGAAGGAAAGTCACCACTCTCTCTCAGCGAAGCTGAAGGCCTAAGTTCACCCCTTGGCTCTGTGACTCCTTGGGTGAGCCCCAGAATGTAAGCTGTACCCACAGGAACAGCTGTGTCAATGGAGAAGTTGCATGTGTCCTAAACACTACTTCCCAGCACCTAGAATAAGTCTCCACACAGGGAAGGCACTCAGTATCTGCTTAAGGAGTAACTCAATCAATTAATCACACTGGGCAGAATTCACTGGATGAAGTGCGACTTCTATTTGTCTGCCAGAAAGTAAAGTACTGGAACACTGAGGGGAAATTAACAGACAATGTGTATAGTGTTTGGTTATCTGTAAACCTGAGGACCCACATATCACTGAAGAGTGAAGACCAGCAGGAGGCAGGACAAAATGAACAAAATCTTACCCACTGCTCATAGAGCCAAAGGTCCTCACCGTCTATCAAGTAAACTTCGACCCCTTGAAGGCGTTTTTGCAATGGACTGACGGCTGTCTGTCCTTGGATCATACAAGAGCAGGCTTACGCACTTTGAGAAATAACTGTGTGCACCTAGGACCCTGGTGCAAGCCCTTTCACCTGTGACGGGGCAGCTTCAACACAAGTATTGCTGGTAATGGATTTTTCCCTGCCATGGGGTTTCAGGTGATGCTCAGACTTCAAGGTGGCACAAGACCTAATTTACACTTTTCCAACTTGCCTAAAACATAGCTGCTAATTTAAAATTTCCGCTCAGAATGGCTCCCCCACTCTCTCTCTCTCACACACACACACACACACACACACACACACACACACAAACACACACGCACACACACAGTATACATAATATTTAATTGTATCATCTTCTTGTTGAAGCTAAACAAGGACTTTATCAAATTTTATGCACAAGAAGACAGAGCACACTTCTCCAGACTCATCCTCTGAGTCAATGTCATGTATGAATGAGTGGATGACTTTTACTACATTGTATGTGTCCACGTGAATAAATAAACACACTCTGGAAAGAGCCTGAGTTCAGCAGCTAGAATGCAGGGTGAGGGCTTCCAGGTCCAGCTTTCTTTCCCACTCCTTCCAGGCCTGTGCATTTCCATGCACCCAGGCTGTGGCCCCTGAAAGGCCCAACACCACCCTGACTGAGGGAAGTGAGATGAGATGTGCAAAGAAGAAGGCAGAATTCCTCCCCCGCCCCCCGCCTCCCCACGACAACAGCCCAAGAGAGGAATCCTAAGCTCTCGAGTGGCTGTACATAATCCATCCCCTTTAGGATCACAGAGGACAAGCGAGAACCTCTCACTATCTGAACTCTGAAAACAGGTTGACTCCTTTCATTTTTGGGGGTGTACAGAGTAAAAGCTCTAAAGTCCTAATGGCAGTAGTTTCTTCCTCAAAGCTTATAAGCTTTTCTTGCTGAAGAAAAACACTCAAAAAGGTCATTAAATGACAGGAGTGCTACCCTAAAGCCTAGTTTATGGTCCCGGATGTTTCGGTCACCATTCCTGCAAGACAGAAGTCACTGGTGCAAAGGAATTCCCCTGGTAGGAAATCCATGGCTGAGAAAGTCATAAAGACTTAACTTAGCGACCAGCCAGCGGACGAGGTGGGCAACACTGCCAGGAAGCACCCCCCCGAGCTTCTGCAGCGGGCATCTTGCTCGCCCAATGGGCCAGAGGGGGGAGGTTCAGCTATGTAGATCACTGGCTCTCTCCGGGAGAAGCTGAGGACCAGACCAAACCCACTGTCATGCAGAGTTTAAATGGGATTAGCGCCACTTCTATGGCACCTTCAAAAGGGTAGAGAGAGAGTCTTTTCTGTTTTTGCTGAAGCTGTGAGTGTGCTCAAGTTTGGTGGGTCAGACTAGAGACGGAGTCAACCCTGAAGCTTGATTTTATTTAGTCTTGGCAAGTCCCGACTTCCTGGTTCTAAGGGGAAAGGGAGGGAGGTGTTTAAAAGTCTCATAAAAAGGCTCCAAATGCTTCTTGGACACCAAAGAGCTCTTACAAAACTACATTTTGATGAGCTACATGTAAATGAATCAGAAACATATGGATTTCATTTCCTTTATAATACACAGGGGTTTAGGAATGAAGAGGTGGGGGGAATGCTCCACAAGATGAGTCTGGGCTCTGGCGAAAATGTTAAAAAGGGGAGGGGGGAATGGGTAGCGTCAGACATTTGCTAAACCTAAATGAAGACTAGGACAATAACCGCCCCATCTCTTCCTCTGTGGGCCTTTGGTATCCAGCAACCAAGCTTAGATGTTAGTGAGAACAAGTACCACATACCTGGAGGCTGGGGCTTTCTTTGGTGACATTTGGGGACCTGGAAATTTTCCGTAACAGGCCAAAAAAATTCGATATTTTGTGGCTGTTGGGAATCATGAAGCAGCATATATAAGAACTTTATATCCCTGGGATTCCACTAAAGGGAATGCGGGTGGTGTTTCCATAAGACGGGCAGACTCAATGTGCCACAGCAAACAAGGAATCCTCCCAGGCATGGGCTAATTGGAGGTTCTTCATAGCACCACGTCCTGGAGGCTTGATGTTCCCAGGGGAAGCTCAGTCCTCTCCAACTCCTGGCATAGGGGCAGGGGACGGAGCAGGCACGCATGCACACTGGAGAGCTGTGGTTTCGACCGCTGCCCTTTCACACGTGCGTTTTATTAAGCTAATGAATTATGAGGAGGTAATAAAGAAGCTAGGAGTAAATGAGGTTTCTGGAGTGAGCCACTTGATAGGATCAATCACTCAACACCTATTTTGGCTAAAAATTAGACTGTTTTCATTTTACACGTCAGAAAGCCAGTGTGTCCAAGTCAAGAAAAAGTGATTCTCACCCTAGAAGAAAAATGAAATATAAAAGCAAAAGCAGGAAAGCAGATGCTGGAAGGCCTAAAAAGAAACGGCCAACAAGCAAATGTTACAAAGACAGTCCCAAGAACTGATGAGAAGGAACTTGAAAGCAGCAGGATGAGAGAGAGAAAGGCACCGAAAACGGCACCTGCCCAATGTCAAACGCAAAGGTAGCTGGCTATCGGTGGGAGGGAACCTCCTACATCACAAGAACCAGTTCTTTGTCTAAGTCTCTTCTCACCTCTGAACACAAGCACAATCACTTTCTGTTGACAGTAATGTTAAGCTTAATTATACAGAGATTCCACTTGAACATTTCCTTCCTTTTAAAGCTGAAATGACGCCATTATTTTTCATTTCATTGCAGAATAAGGGGCGCTCTGTTTGTAAAGTCCAGGGATTGCTAAGACAACAATGGTGAATGCCGTGGCAGTGCATGACTTCAGTTTTCATGATTACTATTAATTAAGGGTCTGTCAAATGGATAGAATGGGCTCTTTTCTTCTCTATCAGCCAGCACTGGGCACTTCAACCAAGAGAAACTACATGGCAAGAAGGAAAAGTGAGTCGAGCCGCGCCATCGCTTGGGTTCAAAGCCCTATCCTGGAAGGCCGTGAGCATGTGACACAGAACAGTTGCTTTTACAAGTTCACCCCTCTGTTACAGTCAGGTGTAGACACATGGGCAGCAATGCAGTAAGAGGGATCCCCGGACGAGGCTGAGGTGGAACCCTAGAACTTCAAACACTTCCTAATGGGTTTTTCACTACAACACTGAGACAAGTATTTGGAGAGTGAAAGGGGACTAGGACAAGTCCCAAGAACGAGATAAAAAGAAATTTCGGGTGTCCATTTAAAGAAGAAATCTATATGTCCGGTCATAGACCGTACATTCTGCAGCTAAGGGGCCCTCTTCTGGGGGCCAAGCACCATGTTTTTTATTCTTGTTGGCACTACAGTCCCACAGTCCAGGCTGCCCAGAGAATTGTTAGTGTTGCTGCCACTCATGTGTTCCCCAGCTACCTATCTCAGTAAAGCTCCCCCATCGATGGGCCATTTGCTAGCCCGAGTAATAATTCCATAGGCCCTTGCAATGTTTTCTTTTCTTTTCAACTCTTACCCACCTCCAATCCAGTTCCTTTCAGATCCTGGGGATCTAGCTGCCTGCCAGTTAGCATACTAGTTTAAAAAAGCTAATGGCCCAGCTTACTTAGGAATGGGCAGTATAAAACTTTAATACTTGTGCCTAATGCAGTTGTTCCACTAAAAGCAACACTGGGTATTTGTGTAGGCATCACTTTTTTTTTTTTTTTTTTTTTTTTACTGTAATAGAATCTTATAAAGCAATTGGAAAGATCCTTCCACACTAGGTTCTTAAAGTGGGTTCCCAGAACCAGCACATCAGCATCATTTGGGAACTTGCTAGAAATGCAAACTCTCCGGCCCCACCTCAGACCTACTGAACCAGAAATTCTGAGGGTGAGGCCCAGTTGCCTGGTTTTAACAAGCCCTTCAGGAGATGGTACCACAGACTCAAGCTTGAGAATCACAGTTACCTGGCCCTGGTTCTCCATCCTGGCTGTGCATTACAAACCTCTGGAGAGCCTTTCAGCCTATCAATACCTGGTCCCACCCTAGGCAACTCAGCCAGAATTCTCTGAGGGTGGGGCCTGGGCTTCACTCTTTATTTACAAGTCCCCAAGTTGATTTAGTGCCCTGTCAAGATTGGAAACCACTGTTGTTGCTGCATAGCCCTGCCCTGCACAACTTCAAGCTAAACCTCACATCAGCAGACATTTCCAGCACTGCAAGCAGTGACCCTGAAGCAACTTCACTGTGGTGGCCTGAGCGCTGCATTCTAAGCATAAAAGCACCACGGCTTCCACGCAAGCAGGTCTTTTTGTCTAATATCCTATTTGGGCATCAGAAAGAAATATACAGGTGACAGTGATCAGGGCAAGGGGAGAATGAATTAGTTGATGTTCAAGAAAACAAAGTCCACATCTGGGCCCACCTCTGAAACCGGAAGATTTGTTACCACAAGAGTCAGACGGGCATCAATGCTCCAAAGGGTCCCTGCCCTACAGAAGCCGATGTTGCAAAACGTTCTTTTTCACGTTCATTTTGAGAATATCAGAAAGAAAACCCATTAAAGCTGAACAGTACAGAAAAGTTGCGGATGCTCTCAAGGAGCGATGGTTTATTCCTCTCCATATGCCATTATCAGAGTTCATATTTGAGGCAGTCACAACTGTACTGTCATTCACTTAAGATCAAGTGAAACAAGAGCGCTCACACGAGGTCCATGCTGCCCCCCCACCCCCGCTCTGTGCGAGGCTGCTTGGGTTCAGAGAGTCCCCGGCAACTGAGGGCAGAGGCAGCCGCACCGCCATCTTCCCACGGGTCGGGCACGCCTGAACACACCCATTTCCAGCATCCTAAAACACAACCCACGAGGAAGGTGGTCACAACCCAGGAAAGGAGCCCTGGTTGGACTCTGCTTTGCCATCTGTCAACTGGGATGGCCACCTCCTGGCAAATTCAGGTCAAAGGAGACCATGCTGGAGAAGCCCTGCTCTTAACAGTCAGGTGCGTATCTTCAAGCTCCTAGATCAGGGGCACATGTCCAAAGAGTAGTGCCTTCCCTTCTTCCTTACTATGCTTTGCCAGGGCCCTAAATTCCGCTTTGAATATTCCACCCCACTAAATACATCGTCTCTGGACTGCGGACTGTAAACTTGCCGCTATACGCTCTTCAGTCTAGATTCCACTCTAGTTTACGTTCATCTTCACATCAGAGTTCACAAAGAAGAGGAACAGTTACGCCACATCCTCAGAGCAGACTCTGAAGTCAAACCAACAGGGTTTGTCTGCCCACCGCTCCACTTGCAAGTTTTGTAACCTTACTAAGGAAGATCATTCCGACTATCTAAAGCTTCAGCTTCTGCACCTGTAAAATGGGGAAAGTTATGTTACCTACTTGGAGATTAGAATAAGGAATGAAGGGATCTGGTGGGGGTTTTTTGTCTGAATTTTAATCTAACAAAACATCCATCTTAATTCGAAAAGAAGTCTTTAAAAAAGCAAAGAGATAGCAAAGTCACACACCAACATTAGAACGCTCCTTCCACATCCGAGGACAGAGGGAAAGGGATCAAGCAGAATTGGAAATGGAGTCCCATCTGTCTTCCACAGTATTTACCCCTTAAAAATGTTCCAAGCCATTATGGTAAAAGGTCAATACTTGTTAGAACACGCCCACATCTGTGTTTTAGTCACTACTCACTGCATTTGAGGATATTTAAATCTTGAGTGTATTATCTGATGAAAAATAAATTTAAGGGAAGGAAGCGCAACAAAAACCGTACACAAAATAACCTTTACAGTGATCACTCATAAAAAACATAACGTCATCAACTAGAGAAAGTGTGTTTTTCAATTTTTTTCCAACATTATGCTATCACCAAGTTTTAGTGTTTTCATTTTGTCACTTCCATTGCACCTAAGTAAGAAAATGTTTTCTTTAGAGATGGATACTCAAGTAAGCTGCAGTACAGCGAGAAGAAAAGGAGAGAGAGGAGCCAAAGGAAAGCCAATGTACCACAACTTATGACCTATGCTGAATGTAAGTAATGGCTACCATTGTTCCCGTTTCTTTGGCTACATCTGAAACTTACATAATTATTTTCCTAATTGTAATATTAGAAGCTCAACAAAAGAGTCCTGGAAGCGTTAAGGGACTTATTTTTGGATGCCATGCCCTTGAAGCAGTCAACTACTAATCCTCTTGTTACACACGGTTTATTTTTCATAGCAATACAATGGCCATTACCTTTCCCCTAATGTACCAGTGAAGAAGCTGATGCTCAGAGAAGGCCTCACTTAAGGCCACATTGCTAGGAGGTGGCTAGGCTGTCAGACCCATCCACGTCCAAGCAACTGATGTCTATGGTCTCCCAGTCCCTTTCACAGCTTCTCCTTCCACGTGGACACCCCTCTCTACTTGAGGGCAGGGTCAGTTCTAGAAAGGCAGAGACTCCAGTCACCTGGAGCACGTTTATGTTCTGACTTCTTTCTCCAGCATCCTCTTCTGTCCTCACGGTTACTCATCCTCTCTGGGGCTCATCGTCCTCACCTCAACGCTGCCTCCTGGATTTCTTATGGGAATGAGAGGGGTGAACAGGTGCATGTTTAACTACATACCTTAGAACAGTCACTGGATATAGTAAGTGTTATATAAATAATGTTTTATTAGCAATTAGGGAATAATTACCCTGGTACCTTCCTACCACTCACAACTTGCCCATTCCTCATGAAGTGTCCTAGTGACTAATTTTAATTGGATAATAACTAGATCTAGATGGTTGGTTCATGAGGATTTCACACAGTTACCTTACTTAACTCCTTATGACCCCATAAAATTAGGTTATTCTCTTCCCTGGGAGAAACAAGGAAGGTAGATATATACAGAGTGTACAAGTTGTGTGTGTCTGCCTAAAATAGCTTTCAAAAGGACAGTTCATTTTGATCAAGCAGATTCTAGCAGAAACAAAGCAAGACTGCATAAAACATGCTGCTAAGACATCACTGTGTTATTCAACAAGTTCTAATTGGACTGATCTAGATGTCTGCCTACAGAGTATCTGCCCAGGGAAAATAAGTGCCATTGTTTGTAAGAAGTATGACTAATAAACTGTTTGGAATTTGAAGATACTCAAATATGGTGTTTGGAAAACAGCTCCCCAGAGTGAAGGTAAATGTTTTTATTCACGGATAAACAGAGCACAGCTTACAGAGCACAGATGCTCAACATGATGAGTCAGTCACGCATTCTCAGCAATGTTTTATTCTGTAATAGCCAACACCTACTATCTGTTCCCCACTCCGGCTTGATTCTCTGGTGGAGAGGATCAGGTGACCCTAGCCCCCATAATTTAAAGAGGCAATGCTACCACATAAAATAGAATAATCAAGGGCCAAGGGTAAGACTCAATGAATGTAAAAATAGCAGTAAAAAGAGAACATTTTTTTTTGACAAAATTATCTTATTTACTCTTCCTAGCTGTATGAAATAATAACCATTATCCCAATTTTATAGATGAAGAAACTAAAGGCCAGCGATCCAGACACTCTGACCCCACAGTTCACATCCTTAAGCATTCCACTGTATGGTTTCAGAAAACACAAGAGAAAAACGTCAATATAGGTTGGAGCGGACAGTTGGCAAAGGTAACAGGGAAGAGATTATCTTGTGCTCTGGCAAAGGACTGGTAGGATTTGGACAGATGAGAAGGGCATGGACGGGCGGGGGGGGGAGATGAAATGTGCATGGCACACAAATGACAATGTAGTTGATCCTCACCCGAGGCATGAGGGGTTAGAAGGGAAACAACAATGAGAGTGCGTGGGGGTTGGGGAATAAAGATACCTACAAGTGTATGTAAATGTCTCACTGGCAGCTGCAGATGCAAAACAGAGGCAAAGAGCCATTTTAGCAGTTTTATATAGATAGATAGATAGATAGATCTATCTATAAAGTTCTATCTGGATTCATATGCCAGCTATCGAACTTAGTAGCTCTGTTACAGTTGTCGAATTAGAAAATGTATCTAGATCTCATTTTATTCCAATATAAAATAGGAATAATGAGAATACCTTTCTCACAGGATTGTTCTGAGGATGAAAACAAACATACCAAGGATGATAATAAGAACAATGCCAGGCACGTAAGCACTTTCTAAGTGTCCTTTATTGTTTCGGTTGTTGTCATCATCATGGTTCATGTTAAGTATGGTCTGTATATCACCTGAATGTACATTCATGGAGAAATAGCTACCCCATGTTATCCCAGGCAACAGTTTAAAAAACTGGAGAACTGTTCCGTACATCTCAACCTGGAAAGACCTTCAAGACATAAAAGGTTAAGAGAAATAAAGAAGCCAAATTCTGGAATTCCCATCCATAGTCACTCATTGTGACAAGGCAGTAACCGAACGATCTTTCACACAAACATCTTCAGGGTCTTAGTAACTATTTCTCAGTAGAAAAAACCTTTGCAGACCCCCCACATGGTAGGGGGAACAGTTTTCTATACTGATGCATTGAACAGGGCGAAGCACATCGTCAGGGCTGAGCCAAAGCCCTCAGTGGCAGGGAAAGGACCAGATTCCAGCAGGCCTGACTGGCTGTCGCCTGTTTTAATCACCAGACAAAGCAGATAAGTTGCAGAGGGGAAAGAAAAATTAAACATGTCTGTTTTTGCGTTTTAGAGGCAATTAGGGATTTATAGCCAAAGTGTTGTTATTTTTTTGATTCAGAGCCAGTAATTATTTTTTTTCTTTCAGTGTAGATAATTATACCATAACCATTCACATTTTAAAGGAACATTTTAGAGCCACTACTTTATCCCCCTGGAACAAGCACTACTTACTAAAAAAACTAGCCATGTCCCTTGGGACCGTCAAGCAGCTATGAGCGCAAGGCCTTGGAGAAGCTTTCAGAAGGAGAACCTTTGTTTTCAGAATAAAACAACAAAACACAACGGCTACAATGGTTATCAAAATGCAGAGCCAAACTCTGAACCCACAAACCCATAGGGAAAACCCAAATTTTCACAGATTCCTCTAGTCCAGGATATTTAGAACACTTCAGTTCTCTTAAGTAATTATTTTCCCAGTGACATTTTGTAAAAAAAAAAAAAAAAATCATTCTCCTTGGCATACCCTCTCCTTATGAGCAACAAGGGTTGTCTTCAGACTTGTTCCTGCATGATGACCTCCAGCTCCACATTACTTGAGTCTGAATCAATGCCATGTCTCAAAGTCCTCAACTTTGGAAAGATAAAGCTGACAAAAAACATACACAGTGAATACACATGGTCCAAGAAAGAGAAACTCTAAGATAAGAACGAGCTTCAGGGCATGAAAAGATGGCAGGGAGGGGCCAATGGTAACCTTGATTCTCTACGTCTGAATTTAAAGCAACTACTGTTTACAATGTATTAAAGTAAAAAGAACAGGCTTTAATACAAGACTGTTCATAGATGGATTTATGTCATCCCTCCATGTTCGTACCCATAAGTAAATACATACGTTGATTCAATACTGTGTCCAAAACCTAATATATGCTGGGTGCTGTGCTCATCACTGAAGGGAGCAAAGTGACTCAGAAAAGGCAATAATTACAAAATATGCTTCAGAATTCACAAGAGACAATTCTGAAGATGTCTGCTAATCTCCAATTTTCCTTCCCAAATCTACCACAATGAGAAAATGCTCTCAACTTTCAAAATCCTTACCTTTAAAATGAGCCTAATAATACAAACTCACTCTTTCATCTTTGAAACTAAAATAAACACCAAGGAAATCCCCAACATAATAAGCAATAATCATTATCTACAAATGTAAAAAACAATTTGAAAATTAAGACTTAGCCAAAAATGGTTTCAGAAAATGTAAAATATAAACGTTATTTTATAGTAATATAAAATATATTCAATATCTGGAATAAAGAATACTGTAATTCTGTTATTTTCCTGTTGACAAATGTAATGCTATGCCCCCAAAAGAGTGCTATCAACGTTTACATATATATTTTCATCAAGAGATTTCAGATATCTAAATAAAGCAATGAGAGGTAAAGTTAATTCTCAAAATAAAAGTCACCTTTTCCTTTATTGACTATTTACCAAGAGCTTCCTGTGGGCCAGACACAGTGCCTGGTGCTGAGGACAAAATGGTGACTAAACAGGAAGGAGGTGACATTTATCAAATAATCCTACTAATATTAACTATAAACCCTGATAAGGAAAACTAGCCAATGTCTGGAGAGGAGTCGACGCCAGGAATCAAAGGCAACCCTCAAGAAATGACACCCAAGCTACTCTCCTAGGGACCCTGAGGTCATAGGGAGTTTGTAGAAGCAACCCAAGAACGGAGGTAGCTTCCAGCCCCAGGATCTTCCCTACGCGTCCCTCTGGAGAATGCTGGGGCCAGCGGATCACGGCACCCAGTGCAGAACTCCACGGCTAACCCTGAGTTCTGTGCACCTGACCAGGGAACAGCCTTCCCCACCCTGTGCTGCCCCCTCCCCCATACCCCCACTCTGCCCTCCCTCCACAAGGCCTGCAGGACTGCCCTGCCAGCCTGTTCCTCACATTGCTGGAGCCCTGTGGGCAGGGTCATGGTGGTGAGACACAAAGCAGCAGGCTGGCCCTTGGGGAAACACAGAAGGGGCAGAGGAAGGAGGGCCTGTCTGTCCTTCTTTCCTCTGGTCCCCACACTGCTGCAGCTGGACCCTGCACAGGATGGTCAAAGCCACTTCTCCCCTCCTCCCAGCTCCTTTACAAGAAAAACATCCAGGGCCTGGGGTTTCTCAACTCGAAAACAGCTCAACCACGGGAAGCCAGCTGCTTTCAAAAAGAAACAACAAAAGTATTCTTTATTTTATAAGCCCTTTTCCTTTTCCAGAAAAAAAAAAAAAAAAGTACTGTATTAAAGACCACAGCTGCTTCACGTTAATAAAATCTGAATTATCTTTGCTTGGAACCTGATCACTAGTTTTAAGTTAGGAAGTTGGATTTCTATGACTATTTCTCATCTTATGATTTGAATCCTTCCTTCTTGTGGTGGCAATAAAACTGAATATGTGGTCATTCCTTCTTTCTAATTCAGGTGAATAATGATACACTTTAAATCCAAGACCTCGTATTTAAAAAGCTATGTAATCAAACAAGTGGTTGAAAATAAAAGCAATTCCAAGTCTGGAATGTATCTCAGCATTTTTAATCAATTAATCTCACTGGCTCTTTTCTTCCACTTAATATTTAAATGTCATATTTTATGCCTTATGATTAACATATTTCTGAAGAATGTTTAAAGATATGGGAGACTGGGGGTGCCTGAATGGCTCAGTAGGTTAAGCGTTCAACTTCAGCTTAGGTCATGATCTGCAGGTTTGTGAATTCAAACCCCACATCAGGCTCTGTGCTGACAGCTCAGATCCTGGAGCCTGCTTGGGATTCGGTGTCTCCCTCTCTCCCTGCTCCTCCCCGACTTGTGCTCGCTCGCGCGTCCTTGCTGTCACTCAAAAATAAATAAACATTAAAAATTTTTTGAAGAAAAAGATATGGGAGACTCTGGTCATAATGATTCAAAAAGGCAGGCAATATATTAACATTTTAAAGCATCATTTCAAATCATTTCACTGACTCTATTGAGTTTTAGAACACTAAACACCATTTAATTCAACTTGTGTCTTACGAGCAAGAAGGAGAAATATGAAAATTCACAGAGTAACCTAAATGGTTTAATCACAGTATTTTTCTCCTATGGTTAAGAGTAGGAGAAACACCAAAATACTAACAGTGGTTATCTCTTGTTGGTGGGATTTCACCGTCACATAGTTTTCTGTACGTTCTATAAAAGGAAAATGCATTATTCTCACAAAGTAAGAAAAGTTTTTATCTTTACTATGGTTTTTTTTTAAGATTAAAGAAACCAAATATAGACACTCTGCTACCAAAAATAGGCCTCTGCAGTATAACCAGTTATTTTCATATAATGAAAATGAAACTCTTGGCTAGCACTACACTGGGAGGGAAAACTCCTTGGGTATATTGGGAAAAAAATCTTCAGGAGCATGTCTGGAAAGCTAGTAGACAATTTTTTTTTTTAATTAAGTACTATATATTCATGTAAATGTCCTATTCTTTCGCACAGTGTACGAGAGGTCTTTGTAAAATATAAGCATTATTACAATGGCTCAAAAATATCTTTCTTTTAAAAACTAAAATTTTCTTCCTTTACCATATAATAAACCCCCGCTGCCACCACAACCATCACAAGAAAATTTATGGTAAGCTCCAGAGTAACCACTCAATCAAAACAGAAACGTAGACAAAAAATAAATGATTTACCCTTCAGTGTATTTTGCCCCATCCCAGGCACAGCCAGCACCCGGGCCCAGAAGTGTGAACATGTAAACTGTCCTTCCTATCCCTCTTCCTGCCCAGGCTCTCTCCACTGCTCAGGGGGCCGCATCTTCCAGACTGATGTTAAAGTCAGGAGAGAAGTGGGCGGCTCCAAGCCTGTAGAGAATCCAGTCCAAGGCAAACACAGCTAGCTTCCTCAGCCGTTCTAAATGCAAATGCAAGGGAGGAGTAGACTAAAAACTTTACCTAAAACATGCTATGTAAGCTTTACCATAATGTCTTAAACCATGCACTCTCAGAAACCTGTGAATTTCATCAATGATCCCCGAAGCCAGGAACACCTGAGGGCCACACTGTTTGACAGCCTATGCAAGACAACACAAAACAGTCCCAAGGACATGGGAATGCTCTGCTTGGCCAGCTGCCAGATGGCCCAAGTGTGCACGGCAAGTGATTATGGCGTATGCTATATGCACATCACTAGGATTACACCGCAAGAAAAATGCTACAGGAGTGTTAAGACAGGGCTCCTAACCTCAAGAAGCCTGTAGGTACTCCCAGCAACCAGAACAGAACACCCAGGTAGCCACAAGGAGCCAGGGGCTGTGCATGGCCATTCTCTGGCTAATGTGTTTCAGTGGGTTTGGATTTAACACATTCTGCCTGATTGACGAGGGCTTTCCGAACCTCATGGCTGAACTGGAGAAGTTACTGAGATCTGGGTTCTTAAAAATTACAGTTTCACGCCAGCAACATACTGAACTTTGATTCCTCTTGGTTCTGATGCTATTTTATAAGTCAGGGGAATGGGACCCTCAAATGATAACCATGTTAATAAAAGATTAGGCTATGCCATTCAAGGAGGTCTTATTTATTTAGGATTATTTCTTTTTAAAATTTGTTTACACTTAAAAAGAATGAATTTAGGGGCACCTGGGTGGCTTAAAAAGAATGCATTTAGGGTGGCTTAGACAGTTAAGTGTCTGACTCTCGGTGTCAGCTCAGGTCATGATCTCGGGTTCATGGGTTTGAGTCCTGCATCAGGCTCTACAGGGATGGCATGGAGTTTACTCATGACTCTCTCTTTCTCTCTCTCTCTCTCTCTCCACCCTCCTCTCTGCTCCTGCCCTATTTGCTCTCCCTCTGTAAAAAATAAGCCTTAAAAAAAAACAGAATGAATTTAAATAAAAATATTTTTTAAAATAACAATACGGACAGAAGAACTGTGGAAACGTGCCACACCACAGTATCATCTTAGTTTTTCTTTGGGATCAATATTTACGCTCACAGAGAACACGCGAGCACACAGTTCACTGTCAAATCACAGTTAATATTTTTTGCCAAAGGCAGAAGCTGTGGCCCTGCCCTGCCCCCCATCCCTGCCTGACATGGTCTAATTAGTGCCATGAACCCTGGAACTTCTATCTCTGCGGGGGACAGAGCCTGCACCAAACAGTGCCTGCTCTCAAGGCAACCAACAATCTGAGAGTATTAACATGACTTTAACGCCAAAGGTTTAAAACCCTGTCTGTTAAAACCGTGAAACTTTTTTCCTTAAAATCTCAAGAGAAGAAAAACACTGTGCACAGTCCTTTTTAGGTGCCAACGGCTACATTGGGCAATTGATTTTGATTCTAACACAGGTCCTGTTTTTTTGGCTTTACTGATGACCCTGTTCAAGAGTTTAAGAAAGGGAGACTAAATAAGACAGGCTGACTCGGGTAGGGGCAGGTCAAAATTCAACCCTAAAGCTGGGTGCCCTTCCCTCACCCCGCCATGGGAATATAATCTAGGGAGCTTAATTTTTATAATCAGATTGAGAAACAGAGCATGCTGTAAGAAAACCTGTGCCACTGTATACATGGTAGAAGAAATGGGAAATCATGTAAACATATCTGCTCAATGGCATGACTGATACATTTTGCTCCATAACGGGAAATACCCAATCTACTCATTCAAGTTTATTTTTTTATAATGTTTTATTTACTTATTTTGAGAGAGGGAGAGATACAGAGCCAGGAGGGGAGGGGGAGAGAGAAAAGGAGACACAGAATCTCAAGCAGGCTCTGCACAGTCAGCGGAGAGCCCAATGCAGAGCTCGAACTCACAAACCGTGAGATCAAGACCTGAGCTGAAATCCAGAGCTGGACGCTTAACCGACTGAGTCACCCAGGCGCCCCTGAAAGGGGTTTAGATACAGCTTTGTAATGTCTGTTCCTCTTCTCACTGGATGGACTATGGCCTTTGGCAGATGGATCCCCTTGCATAACCATCAAATTAAGTGTATAGAGATGGAGGTTTTTAGAACAGGGATGTTTCTGTGTTAATACAGCCAAGGCTGACCCTCACTCATAGGCAGGAATACTGCATTAAGATTAAGAATCCTTAGTACAGAAAGTCCCTTGGCTCCAAGGGGACAGTGCTCATGTGCATGAAGTAGGTTTGGCACATTTGCAACTACTCGACTCTATCTGCTAAATCTAAACGATGTTGGTCAGAGAGCAACAGGGAGAGGAGCAGGAAAAGAGAAGGACAATCATGTAAACAGCTCCTCTGGGGAAACCATTTGAAAAGTAAGTGAATTCACCCATTAGCACACCATGTCCCACTATAGCATTCCAGATAATAAACTTCAGACAATGACTTTCTTACCTTGCCTGCAGTTAGGAACACTTTACTTCTAATGGATTATTGGATGCTTGGGGAAAAATGTGTAGTAGATTTCGTCGATACATGGGCTGGATAATGTTTTCTTTCCACATCTGCTAAAATGCTTTTGTGGAGCTGTTTTCAAGAAAAGTAGCAAATATTTTTGAAAGCTCTCCACGTTTCATGCAATAGCACTCACCCCTACTTTGGCAAACCCCACACCTTCTTCCCTCTTTAGAATTGCTCTGAGCACAGCAAGCTGTCTTTCTGTCCAGGGCTCCGATGGAATGAGTGTCCCTGCTCTGATTACTCAGCATTTCTAGAGAGGCTGCTGGACACACGAGTGAATGCTGGGCTGCAGGGAGCAAGGGCGTCCTGCACAATGGATGCTTTTCTTCTACTCACCAACGGAGATCCCTCAAGTGTATCCAACATGTAGGCACCTGAGAATGGAAGCTTTATAACTTAGCATCTCACATTACTAGTCCGTTCACCTCTCAGGACACGGCTATTATCAGAGAAATACTGGACTACTTCTGAGGAATCACACGTTTCACATGATCAACACAGGAAAGGGTGCTGCAGTTTGAACTTTGAACTGGCACATGTCTGGATTTTTCTGAGGCCAGGGTTTGGGAAATTTCAGCCTGAACTCATTAAGTCCTAGGTCTCCATTCCAGGACAAGCCAACCTAAAAGCCAACTCTTTCCTCATTTCTTTGTGCTATTTTAAATCATCACAGCTTGGTACCATTAATATGACAGAGAAAACCAAATCATCTTTTTTTGCTGGAAAAGCTGTCTTGCTGTTTTCTCGAAATACCCACATAAGCTTTACAAATTTCAAGAAGATCCATTCTGCTCACCAAACCCCACTGACAGCATCGTCAATTTTGGTCAGAAACATCTTCTGATCTGGGTGGATTTCAAATCTTTAAATCGGTACAGAAAAGCCTCAGTCTTCATGACATTCACATTCAGGAGTGAGTGGACTGCACATAGTAGGAACTAATGGGCACTTGATGAATTCATGTCACAGACACATACATAATAGTCATGAAAACTTCCTCACAATAGTCAGGGTCCAAACTAATAAAAAGCAATCTAAAGATGTAGGTTATGCAGAGAGTGTGTGAATACTGGACATTATGTTACAAGATGACCGTGGGGTGTGATTCGTAGAAAACACTGACCTGAGAAACGCCTGATGTTAGGTTTCATTAGACTGAAATTAGAAACGCTTTCCAGAGTTCTTTTGAAAAATTAAAGAAAAAAGGCCTCATTCCCTGCAAACTGCAGACGAAATAGGTCATTACTCAGACCTCACTTTGCTTTTGCTTTTGGAGAACCTTGTTACAAAATATGTGCCAGGCACCAAAACCTGTATTTACCACGGTCAGCCCCATTTAGGCTGGCCATTTATGCTCCCTAGCCTTTATTTAGTGCAACAGCATCTAAAATTTACAGAGCTTGAAGAGAGAGCACCCTAACATGGCTTTCTGCACTTTCTTCACTTCTTTTTCTTTTTAATTTCAAGAGAGAGTAAGAGAATACTTCACCAAAAAAGGTTCCAAGATCCATTTCTCAGCTGCTTCTCACCTTAAGGATGAAGTACATCTCCCAGTGTTACTGGCAACACACAACATCTCTAAGCTTAACTCTTTTCCTTGTAAATGAAAAACACATTTTCAGACTTTTTGGTGGTACTTATTTAACTATGGGCTGCCACTTGCCAAATTATATTTTCTATTTGAAAAAGGGTAGATGAGATAGATAAATCAAAAGGAATGTTAGGACAAAGGTGGGTAGACTTAGAGAAAGAACATGCCTCATATTATCACATTTAGGCAGCCTAAAACTTTGTATTAAAAAAAAAAGGAGGTGGGGAGCCTGGGTGGCTCAGTCGGTCAAGTGTCTGACTCTTGATTTCAGTTTGGGTCACGATCTCACAGTTCATAAGACTGAGCCCCATGTCAGGCTCTGTGCTGACAACACACAGTCTGGTTGGGATTCTCTCTCTCCCTCTCTGTTCTCCTCTGCTCACGTTTTCACTCTCAAAATAAAGAAACGTTAAAAAAAAATAATAAAAGTTAGCCATTCTTTGCATTTGACTGTGTTGACACTCTGGAGTCCAAAGTCTAACACTTATGGCTACCATTTTATGCAATTTCATTTATAAGCCAAGGGCCACTTGCCTACTGCAGGCTTTTCTGCAAATTTCTATGACAAATAACAGACTTTCAAATGCCGGAACTTTCCTCCAGTTTACAGCAGCATGGAAGAGTCTCAACAGAGACCACATGGCTCCCAGTGCCACAGATATTCACCATTTGTCCCTTTACAGAAGAGATTTACTGTTACCTGCTGTAAATTCTGTGAAGCATTATTATTATTCCAATTGTACACGAGAGGCTATTTCCTGATAGCCACTACCAACTGCTACTTCTACAACATCGAAGCTATCTAAATACAGAATTGTTATAGCAACAACACATATGATGCCATTTCTGGAGGCCCAGAAAGGGAAAGCAATGTACTAGAAGTAATAAAGCAAGAAGATACAGGAGCTGGTAAGTGATGCAATCTGCCTCCATGGCTCAAGCTCACAACCTGGTGTAGCCTCTCAGTCATTGGTGTTGCTGTAATTATGATCACCAACAGGCGCTATCTGGAACACATACCTTCTTCCCTGGGCTTCTGGGCTGCCATGAGAGCGGTTACTGGTTCAGAGGATGTGGCTCTGCAGTCTTTGATATTCCGCCCTCTTCCTGGCTCTGGGTCTTGCTTCCTGAGCTACGCCTTCTAGAGTCAAACCTGTTTAACTCTACATCCAAAATCTCAGAGCCAGGGCTGGCAATCCCAGCTGAATGACTTATAGCTGCCGACCTGAGCCTGACTTTTTTTTAAGTTTATTTATGTTTGAAAAAGAGAGAGAGAGACCAGGGGAGGGGCACAGAGAGAGAACAGGGGAGGGGGCAGACAGGAATAGAGAGAGAGAATCCCAAGCAGGCTCTGCACTGTCAACATACAGCCTGATGTGGGGCTTGATCCCACAAACCCAGTATCAAGAGTCAGATGCTTACTGACGGAGCTACCCAGGTGCCACCTGATGCTATCATTTCAAGTCTGTAAAATTTCGTTTCCCACCTGAGAGTTTTCTACGATCCTGAGACTCACCCATGCGCCTTGCAGGGCTGTGGCTATTGTCTCCCCGTGTGTCCATGTGGCCTAGTCTCACCTGTCACCTAAGCCAGCATCTGGGTCTCTTTGCAGCAGCAGCCATATGGCCTCAATTTGGGATGTGTGTCATGGGGAGCTAGGATCACAACCCCAGCCCCATCTGGATTCCATCAGCTTCTTCCAGCACCTGAACCAACTTGTCCCACCAGGGACTAAGTCTTTGAGGCTCCTTCTCTCCCCCTCTCTTCCACTGCAGGGCCGAGTTCAAGTTGCCACCTGATCGACACAGCAGCCCATGCCGGGGGTGACCCATCCCGTCCTATGGCTGCTCACTCTTCCAGGTCACACCTGATGCCAGTCAGGAACCTTCCTTCTCAGCATCACCACGACAACCTGTCACCCAGGGGTCTGAGATCAGCCCAATGTGGGCCGGAATCCTAAGCCTGCTGCTGGCCAGCTGTGCGAGATTGGGCAAGTCTAACGCCTCAACTCCCCTTTCCTTGGCTGTAAAAAGGGGAATACTAACATGACTGTGAGGTTGAAGCGATGATGCCAGCACAGGTCCTATGTGTGCCGCCTGGCACACAGTAAGTGCTCACTAAATGTCAGGGAGTGCTATTTCTTGATAGCCACTACCAACTGCTACTTTTACAAATCAAAGCTATCTAAGTACAGAACTGTTATAGCAACAACACGTATGATGCCATACAGGATTGTGTGTGCTGTGTGTTTTCTGGGGCCATAGGGAATGAAATACCCACTGAAAATCAACAGAAGTGAACAGATCACTTATTCTCCGTAGGCCCACGTTTCCTCTGAAAAGGAGAAAAGTTGGATGCGCCGAGAGTTCATGTTCCTGAATACTGTCTCTAAGAATAAAGCAGATAAACCTGTAGGCTGACTTCAACTTCCTCAATACCCTAGGAAGATAGGACAAATCTTACAGGTTCCCAAACGACCCTGCTTGTTAAAAACTTTATTTCCGGGGCGCCTGGGTGGCGCAGTCGGTTAAGCGTCCAACTTCAGCCAGGTCACGATCTCGCGGTCCGTGAGTTCGAGCCCCGCGTCAGGCTCTGGGCTGATGGCTCGGAGCCTGGAGCCTGTTTCCGATTCTGTGTCTCCCTCTCTCTCTGCCCCTCCCCCGTTCATGCTCTGTCTCTCTCTGCCCAAAAATAAATAAAAAACGTTGAAAAAAAAAATTAAAAAAAAAAAAAAACAAAACTTTATTTCCGATAAAAGGCGTTCCTGTTATAAAAACCAGGTTTGTCTTTATTGCTCAGGCCATTTTCTGAAGCTTATCCTGTGAGATAAGGATTTTTATGTCAAAGAAATAAGTGACAGCTGAGAAAAGTAAAAATAAACTCAGTACCTTTGTCAACTTCAGAAAGGTCCAACAATGGAAAGCCAAAAGGTTCAAAGTATTCACATAATTAGGGAAAAGGACAAGGTACCAGAAGCTTCAAATTTCCAGATGCTACATGATGACTGCTTGACAATTTTAAGTTACCTTCCAAATTTTCTGGGGTGACAGGAAGGAGGAGGGATGGTGTGTTGGGCAACTTTGCAGTGAGACTTACTCGAACATATTCCCTTTCCTGGTTTACACAAAATGACATCTCTTCTAATACAAGGACTGTAGAAAACCCCAACTGGGAAACAGTCATGCTCACTCACCAGATTGAGACTAAAATGTGATTTTATAATCTTACTGGAATATTCCCATGACCTGTGAGCACAGGATTCATTTCATAGAATACTGAACGACTGGCTTTATCACAAAACTACCAGAAGGCATAACTAAATCTATGTGAGAATTCCACACCGAAAGAACTCTCCCTTTGTTCCAATTTCATAAAATGCTCATTATCTGAGGGCAATAAATACATTTACGAAGGGGGCTTCCAGTCAGAGAAGCCTGGAATGGCAGTGACCATTTACTGCCCACCTTTCTCTTTCACACCTTTTCTTTGATGGGACAATCCAGAGTTAGTAACCCTCAGAGACCATGAATGAATCCCGTTGGGGCCAAGCCAATCACAGGAAAATTATGTCTTATAATGGAGTTGGGGTGTGACCCACTCTATTTAGCAACTCAATATAAAGGTACGGTCTGTTTCAGGACTTCTAGGAAAGCATCTTTGTCTTGTTGCTGTCTCTGGAGGCTGTCCAGATGTGATGTTAGGACCTGTGGCAGCCATCTTGTGACCATGAGGAGACCGAGCTGACATGCTAAGAATGACCAAGAAGAATGTAGCTTTTTGACAAGGTCACCGAACTACTCAGCTCACTGACCTTACAATCACTCAGTCCTTTTACCTAACACAACATGTTTAAGCTGTTTTGATTTACAAGTTCCATTATCTATTGCTCAGAACATCTCTACAGTAATAGAATTGGATCCATGGAAAAACGTTAGACAAAAACCTAGTTCTTCATTACGTGTGCCCTCCAAAGGGCATCCAGAAATGGGTTGCTCTTCCCCACCCCAAATGGCAAGATGTGAAAAGAACAAGTTTCAAGAGCCTGTTAGCTTGAACAGCATGGACACTGATCACTGAGGACACAACTGGCACAACTATGATGTGTGTAGATACTTCTACAACAAGGGCACAATGTCTTAAACATCCTCCTGTGTTGAATTCTGCAAACTGTGAAATGAGGATTTAGGAACAAGCCTTCTAAACTACATATGGAAATGATGTAAGAAGATAAAAAAGAAAAAAATCAGTGACTACGACATCCCTCAACAAACACCAGGTACGGTTGTTATTAAAAACCACAGGCCAAAATCATGGCCTGGGATTTCAAAGTTCTTAACAAATGCCTTAGGGGTTCAAAACAAAACTGATGATTAAAAATTTTTATCAATTGCACACAAATAGAACAAACACTGAAATTGCTTCTTATTCAAAGTCCATTTAATTACAAAAAAAGCCCCCCAAATTAGTCCTATTTATCTGGCAGACATAATTCAGAGAACTCTACATATATTAAGGTAAAAACCAGGTTAATTTATGGAAAAAAATTTTTAACAATGCTCGCACCTCAATCAACCTTCCTCCAGACTGCTTTCTGCCTTTTAAACATAAACTTTCAATGAAGTAGGCTTAATATCCAGCGTGGAGCCCGACACAAGGCTTGAACCTATGACCCTGAGATCAAGACCTGAACGGAGATCAAGGCTCAGGGGCTTGGGGTGCCCGGATGGCTCAGTGGGTTAAGTGTCCAACTTTGGCTCAGGTCATGTTCTCACGGCTTGTGAGTTTGAGCCCCACGTGAGGCTCAGTGCTGCCAGCCTAGAGCCTGGAGCCTACTTCGGATTCTCTATCTCCCCCTCCCTCTGCTCTCTCAAAAATAAACGTTAAAAAAAAATATATTTTTTAATGTCAGGTGCTTAACCAAAGGAACCACCCAGGTACCCCTGAAAGGCTTACACTTTTAAAACTTCAGCTACTACCTTCCTTGCTTAAACAGTAACAGAGGGCCTCAGGTGTGTCGGGCACTAGACGAGGGCAGCAGGTACAAAAACTGGGGCCTCTTTTCACGGAGTGCATGGTTTAAAGGTGGGGACAAAGTTACATAGTAAATACTAGTAAAAAGAAACACTAAAATAAATTTTATTTCAAGAAATAAAATTAAAACTTGGGGCTAATGCGGGATGCCTAGGTGGCTCAGTGGATTAAGTGTCTGACTTCGGCTCAGGTCATGTTCTCATAGCTCGTGACTTCGAGCCCCATGTCGGTCTCTTTGCTGACAGTTCAGAGCCCGGAGCCTGCTTCAGATTCTGGGTCTCCCCCTCTCTCTGCCCCTCCCCTGCTCTCTCTCTCAAAAATAAATAAACACTAAAATAAAAAACAAACTTGGGGCTAATGTTAATAAGGGAATAAGGAAGGGGCTAAAGGAAACGGGGTAAGGAAGGCAGTTTTACTTCCAATGGGAGAAGTAGTCAAGGTTTCTCGGACAGGTGACAGAACTGCTCTGATCCCAGTGAGACAAAGGCACCAACCAAGGGACCAGCTATGTGAAGCCGGGAGGCGACAAGAAATGGTAGCTGGCACCAAAGCCACAGACCACGCCAGCAGTCGTATCTGTAAAAAGATACAGATCCTCACTAACCTGCTCTTCTGCCTGGAGCTGGTTACGATGACAGAAAGTCCTCCCGTTTTTAAATTCAAGGTTAAAAGCCCTACAAATGGTAAAGTGCCCTTGTTATAAACCTTCCAAAAACCATGAGGCTTTAGGTGCTCCAAAAATAAACTTGCTGGTGTCTTATGTTTCATGCTGCATCTCTGAAGCAGTAAATTAAAACTACTTTTGACTTGAGACATTTTACAGCCTTTGAGCTACCTGGAGATCCACAGGGCTCTTCCCACATCGGAGCAGAGAATCACTCTTCCTGCAGAATTTTGGTAAATGCATGCCGGTGCCCTGATGACGGACACATTACACCACAGAACTACCCTCTAGTGACCCAAGTGAGAAAGGCCAATCAGCAGCGAGCTGAGGATTCCTGTGCCAGTCATCTGATGCACCAGCACGTGGCAGCAAATGTGGCCTGGAATCAGCTGGCAAAAAACCAAACCCTTTTTGCGGCATACCCTTTTCATAGCCCTGGCTCCTGATACGTGGTGTTTGCCATGCGATTTCTTAAAAATTAAATAACCAGCTACAGCACTAAGAGGAAATTGAAATCCTGTGACTGGAACAAGTGACAGGCACATTGATAAGCCTACAAGCGTTGTTTTGGACCCACCCAGAGCACTGTGCTGGAAATTGTCTCTATTTGATGAAGGTAAGCCAGCCGCCCAAGTTTGAAAAAAAAAAATTTTTTTTTTTTTACATTTATTTTTGAGGGGGGCGGGGTGGGGGCAGAAAGAGAGGGAGACACAGAATCCAAAACAGGCTCCAGGCTCTGAGCTGTCAGCACAGAGCCCGACGTGGGGCTCGAACCCACAAACTGTGAGATCATGACCTGATCTGAAGTCGGACCCTCAACCTGGGCGCCCCCAGACCCCTAGTTTTTAAAAGAGATTTTCTGGGCAGCAAGGGAAAGGCAATGGAAGTTAGGGAGCCCTGACAAAATTCCTATTTCGCTCCTGATCTATCAGGATGTACATGTCATTATCCCATTTCCAGATGAAAAAACTGAGGCCCTAAGAAGTCAGTGAACTTGCCCAAGGAATGTACTACGGCCAAAACGTTAATCAAATTCATGTGGTTCCAAATCACATGACCTTTTTCCTCATCACGTTGCCTCACCCCGTCAATTATGTTCAATTCTTCTTTATTCCTGGAGTCATCACAGGACACAAGATTTTAGAAGGTCCTTCCTCAAACTTTTAGTTCCTAGGGAAGAGGAAGCTGGAGAATGTTGCATGAAATGAAGACTTGAGTTTCACTCAAAATCACCTCAGGTGAACATCCCGAGACAAGCAGGTTAAGAATCTCTTCTGAGGAGGAGTGGAGGGAGGGGCCGCAGGCACACCTCATACCTATACAAAGGCACCTATTCCTGCGTCTTGGGGGGTCACATTCTTTCAAGCCTCTGATTTCTACTCTGACAATTCCTACTGCACCAAATACCTTTCTCTCCTTTACTCTGTACCAGCTCCTCCTCAGTGAAGTTCTCTGAGAAGAGAACCAGAACCACCATGCCACCACTGCACCCCAAAGCCCACAGTGCTCAGGGCTCCCGGGACATTCTAGCACGGTGGCAGTGTTCCCAGGCACCCTCTTCACTGCTCTGGGACTTCTCCAGGCAGTACCCAAGTTCAAGTCTCTTTCCTCTCCAGTACTTGGCATGTTGCCTTTGAGTTGCAAATTCAAACACATACCCACCAATCCTTCACCGGGTCCTGGGATAGAAACGGCAGCTGTCAAGATGAGGGACACTGGAGGGGTTCAGAGCAAGGGCTCTGGGTAATATGACATGTAGCTCCTATGTCCCCTTAGGAGGACATAAACATTGTGCCTTGGTCTCCTCATCACTAAATGGGGATGAGCGTCTTGCTGTTGTCAGGGTAACAGGCAGAGAAGGTTAGGAGATGCTGATACCTGAGGGTAGCTGGGAACATAATGGAGGCTATGTTAGCATTCGCTCACTTCCGATCCCCCTACCCTGCTTCATTTCCTTCCAGGCACTCACTGTCCAGCCAACACATTATATACTTGGTTTGGCTTATCGCTGGCTCTAACCTCCTAGGATAATAAGCTCATCAGTAAAGGAGGCTTGTTTACTTCTCTGGGGTGTAGTGGCACCTGAGGCAGTAACTGGTAAGCACAAGGCCTCAGGTATTTCTTGAATGAATGAATGCACGAACTAACAAGTGAACAAATGACTGAACTAACGAATACTGACTGGGCAACTCATAGAGCATACAGTCTAGAAGACACCTGAGGAGGGGTGGCGCCTGGGTGGCTCAGTCGGTTAAGCGTCTGACTTCAGCTCAGGTCCTGATCTTGCCGTTCCTGAGTTTGAGCCCACATCGGGCTCTGTGCTGACAGCTCAGAGCCTGGAGCCTGCTTCAGATTCTATGTCTCACTGTCTCTCTGCCCCTCCCCCACTCACACTCAGTCTCTCTCAAAAATAAACATTAAAAAAAATAGAAGACACTTGAGGAACATTAACAAAACTGAAGACCTTGCAATGGCATTTGATGTCAATAATTACAGGGGTATTCCATTTTTTGTGTTAGTCGCCAAATAAAAGCAGCACATCAAGAAAATTCCTGGACATGAATTTATTGTTCATATCGCACTAAGTGGCAAAGGAGTCCTCACTTCACACCCATACCTTACCTGTCCCCAGCCTCACCATTATTAATGCTGTGTGAACCCACACCCTCACCCAATGATGGAACTATGCTTTAGCAGAGCCCTTTAGAAAGGACTAAAGCCTCTGTAGGAAAATCTACCACTCCAGTTGGCCAGCTGCCTAGCTTCAGGTTTCCCCAAAGGCTAGTCTTTGACTGATGAGGGGTCAGGGCCTTCCTACCCACAAGGAAGCATGGTGGAGGAAAGTAGGAGCCTCAATGTGTCCAAGGGGCAATGGCATCATTTCCCCTGGGGACCAAGAATGGGGGAGGAGGAGGACCCCCACCTCCCAAATTCCTCTCTGGACTCATGCCTTTCAAAATGTTCCTCAAAAATTTCTTACAGTGCTTACTTTGTTCTCACCCTTAGCGTGCTGCAAATGAGTGTTCTTCCTGTTTTTTCTGATCTACCTAGTTGTAGGCAATGTCAAGAAAACTTGTGCAGGAAGTAAAACCAAGATAAAGGTCCTGAGTTTTAGGATCACCATAGTTACCTGTTCAACTTGCATGAAAACCCTAAATCAAAAAACATCATTTGACTCCATTCAATGTATGGACTGAGTTTTTAGAAACTCTGTCTAAAAACTTGTATTTTTATAAAAGCTTTCCTCATAATTGAATTACAACGTTTCACCTCACACCATGCATACCCACAATCTTGGTTCTACTGCAAACATTCTATATCATTTATAAATGCTCCGGAGCACTTCTTTTCCTATTTTTTAAAAAAGGTCTTTGCATTCCTTTCTTCTCAATATCCAGTGGTGAGAAAAGTGATTTATCACCTGCCATGGTCCGCTACTCAGTATTCCCACCATAAACCCTGGCTTTGTGACAAAACCCTTATCTTCAAACAGAGATAGCATCCACCATTACTGCTTTCTGTATCAGCGTCCTTTTATTTAAGAATGACTCTCTTCGTTATAAATCCTTAAGCATATTAGTTGAAGACACATTCACAGCAAATGCCTTCAGTGAGGGGCAATCCAGCTCAAACCACATTCTCACTTCTAAGCAAGGGCAAAATCCCTAAGTAAACACGTTCCACAGAGAATGTGTGCTGAAGTACATTTTTCAAAGACCAATGCCATTTGGTTGCAGTCAGCTCTGGAGGGCTACATACCTTTTCAATCAAAGCCACAGCTGCCGGAGGGTGAGTCCTGCCCTGGGGAGAAGGGCCTTGAGAACTCCATCCATCTCCAAGAGGTGGGCCCCACCTCACCAACAGACTCTGCTCCCAGGGTTCACATCTAAGTCGGCTGGTTGGAACCCTGAGAGCAGAAGCCACGCCCTGAAAGTTGGGACGGTCACAAATGCTTCCCAAGTTCTGTTTGGTAAAGACAGACACATAGCTTCCTCTCTCACAGGGTCAGGCAACGCTGAGACCGAGTCTGGCCAGGACAAAGACTGGAAGACCGGGTTAGGTTTGGTGAAAACGTCCCGGGCAATGCTTGTACTTGATGTGAGCAAGGGACAGCATGACTGTTCTCAGAAAATTAATTAGGCTTGTTGTTGACAGAATTTTGACTCACACACACACACACACACACAAATCTTAAAAATCACTTCATTTAGCATCTTACTTTTACACGTAAGGCAGCTGGACTGAAATGACTAGGATTCAGGTCCCTACAGTCATTCCACTCTTTTCAAACTTGGTAATAAAATAAATAAATAAAATATCCAATCTGTTTGCTCACAGCTATGTGTTTTCTAAGTTTTGACCCATTTAATGTGTGGTCCCATGGACTGATTCTCTTTCTCTTTTATCTCTCTTTCAAAAATTTTAATAAGCTCTTCCAATGTATCAAAGTTTATGTAGTCAGATTGCTAGTTATTAACTCAGTGTCTTGGAAATCCAATACTACGTTCTGTTCTAGTGGAGGAAAAAAGTAAAGAAGTCCTGGATCGAGGCGCCTGGGTGGCTCAGTCGGTGAAGCGTCTGACTTCAGCTCAGGTCATGATCTCACAGTCCGTGACTTTGAGACCCACATTGGGCTCTGTGCTGACCGCTCAGAGCCTGGAGCCTGCTTCAGATTCTGTGTCTCCCTCTCTCTCTGCCCCTCCCCTGCTCATGCTCTGTCTCTCTCTGTCTCAAAAATAAAAAATAAAATAAACATTAAAAAAAAAAAGAAGTCCTGGATCGATTAATCACAATGCTTAAAATATCATTAACTTCCATCTGCTCCTTCCAGTATGTTTCTCTTCCTCTTCCATGGGCCTCAAGACCTTGCATGGATGTCAGGCAATCAAGCTATCTGGTGATCTCTATGCGAACAACTTCCATAAATCACACTGTGCATTCCGTCTGTCAATAGAGCATATAATTCAACTACCGCTGGTTGCTTCACCAGTCCAGGCACACCTGAGATCCAGGGAACAGTGAGACAGCAATACGGCAAAGGAGCACAACTGTCCAGAGAGAGCAAATAATTAGGTACTGATTGAAATAATCTGACCAACCCTAGAGGGGTCAAAGAGAAAGAAGCCTGCTTTTCTAAGAGCGCCCTCCTCCCAACTTTCTAATAAAAATGCAGATTCCCTTCTGTATTTGGGAAAACTATATATAACTTGGATTTCACTAGTTTAAAAGGAAACTTGGGAAAACTTCTGGAGTTTTGGAAAGATTGTTTCTGGAGCTTTCGTGCTGGAGACCTTGGATAAATTAAGTAAATGCCACCAGCTCATTAGCAAAAGGGAGGTTTTCAGCTTTTCTTTTGTATCCCACAGTGCGCCCCAGGGACTATGGCTTATCTCAAATTCTATAGCTTATCTCAAATTCTATAGCTTGTTGACAGTTGGCTGGAAACCAGTGGTGGCTTGCGTAAGTGCTGATCAGTTTTGCTGGCCCCCGAAAGCCTCTCTGAGGTCCTAAGTGACCATCCTGGCAGTAGTACAAGACCCCAGAACTGATAGCTAGGGCCTTCTGTTGCCTGCGAATGACAGAACATGTACAATGCACCTCAGGAATGACTGTTTTTATTACAAGGCATATAGCAAGTGACAGTGGAATGTAAGGGACGAGGAGGAAAATGAGGGACAACGGCCTCTAAGATGAAATCTAACCACAGAGCCAAACCTATGTATCAGAAGCAACACTTTCTAGCCAACGTCAGCCGACCACAGCCAGCAAACCAAATGTGGCTCACTGTCTGTTTTTTTTTTTTTTTTAAATAAAGTTTTATTGGAATGAGTCATGCTCGTGTGTTTACATAATGTCTCTGGCTATTTTCACACTAAGAAGGCCAGGTTGAGTAGTTGCAACAGACTATGTGGCCCCCAAACCCCAAACATTCACTATGTGACCCTTGACAGAGAGTAAACCCTTTTCAGTGATAAAATGCACATGTCCTGGGCCATGTTCTTTCATCCAAATCTATACAACCCTCCAAAAAACACCTTATGAGGCTTTATAAAGGGCCAAAATCATATAAAATTGACCTCCCCATACACAGGGGTCATTACCACATTAACCCATGTTGTAACACTTTAAAAAAAAAAAAATCACAGCAAATACTCAAGGGAGTTTTCACCACACTCAGGATAAGCTGTTCACTTCTGCCTTTTCACAAATGCAAACTTTTGGCTGCCAGGAAGAATATGTAGCTAGACTCCTGAGTACACCCTCTAGACATAAGTAGACTGTGGGCGACAAGAAGGCCTAAAATTAAAAGGGCAAATACTCTACATTCTAACATCACAGAGAAGTAACAGTTGCCAGGATTAATGAGCTGGCTCTAGCCCTGTCCGATATTTGACACTCAGCCTGTAAAGAGAAAAAATGTCCAACATTAATTACCTTCTAGGGCTAAAGGCTGCCCTCCGAGTACATTCTAACTGCCGCTCTCAGAGCCTCTTGACTGCTAATCTCCTCAGTATCAAGAAAACCTGCCCCAGGACAGAAGGGCCTTCTTGGCTAAAGCTCTCCAAAGCTTCGAAAACCAAACTGAGTATTTGACCATGCTAATTAGGCAGCGAGAGGCTGGACAGCTAAGAAAGCTTTCTGAGCTCACTCTCCCTCCCCAACCCTTGTTTAAAAACCTAAATGAAATCAACTGAGTTCAGTCAAGCAAGCACAATTTTATTTTCCCAAAACAGCCAGAAGGCAGCAGCCGATACTGACTCCACCTAAAAGAAGGGGAATTTTAAAACAGATTCAAGTTTTTCCCCTCCTCTAGACCATTGCTGTCTCTGGCAGTTCAGTCCTGTGCTCGACAATCGCTTCATTCACAACCAAGTCATACTAGGGCATGCCATCAAGTATAACTAACTGGGTTTTATACCTCTCGGTTCACGGAAGGGCTGTGATAAGATGCCTCTTCTTTGAAGTGTAGTATGAGAGAGCAACGGCATGGTTTATAAAGAAAAAGTTAGTAAGTTCATATACAGAAAACCTCTCAGCTCGGAAGGATTTCATCTTGCAAATACTCGTGCTTCTGTGATTCAACATAATCGCCTAAGAACACAATGAACACAAACAGCGTTGGACCGTACTTAAAAGGAAAAAGAGGGCTTTATAATTACAGAGCTAAGTCTTCAGGAACCTGACAAACAAAGAGTAAATACAATATGTGTGCGGTTCACCGATCACCAAGGTGCCTGCCACGTTCTGGAAAAGCCATCTCTGCATGAGTGACTCCAGTGTTAATACATCACACCTCTGAGCATCCCGTTTCCAAGGCAAGTGTTCTTTCCAAAGTGACATCTGTGGCCGGCACAGCAACGCTACACACAAGAAAACGTTGTCCCTGGAATGCACATCTCATCTTTGGCTCCCAGAAATCAAACGCGGTAACTGTCTCAAGGAGAAACCTGAGAGGTGGCGGGCAAGTCACATAGCAAACTCACCACCAAAGCTCATAATGTTTACCGTGGGGCCAAAATGCGATGTGTGTTTAAAAGACAAAGTGCTTACAGAAGCTCAGGAAAAGGTCCAGAATGAAGAAACAGAAAAGCATCTGACAAGAACACGTGTTGGGGTGTGGGCAGCGCGCTGCGGCAAATGAGGCCTCAGCCCGTCCCCAAGTCTTCCACCTGTCAGATGACGGGATGGGAACAAGCCCCTCAGCGCTTCCTGTCTCTGTCTTCTCGTTATACAAGCAGGAGACGAAATGGACCAACCTCCAAGGATCCTCAGACTGCTTCTGTGGCTCTCCACTCATGTCACTCAAAACCAATTTTTATATAATAACTCGGCAGTAACCCTCTCAACAAAAGTATGTCTGGCTGCCAAGAATACTTACAAGGTCATGGAACCTGAAAGTCTGGATGAAATGTGACAGAGAGAGAGGTAAGGGGCAGTATGATGGGAAAGGGAGGGAGGGAAGAACACGGCGAGAAAAACCCAGTGAAATCACCTTTAGTTCTTTTGCTGTCATTCTGCAAGGAAGATGTCCCTTTGAAGAAATCACACACACATGCACTGAAGTACACTGGGCTAAGGAACGGCCCACTTTCTGCCAAAGTCTTTCCTTTACCCTTCCTCCCCCCAAACTGGGAAGTTCAGCTCTTTGGTTAAGAACTGGCGAACAAAGTCTAAGATGAGACAGATTAAAATAACACAGTTAGCAAACCTGACGGTGTTACCCATCGCCATTCAAAACTAAAACAGATATGTAAGGACAGCCACCCACCTCAGTAAGTGCTAGAAGCTGAGCCAAGTATCCTCAAGACCTGAGATGTATTTTGTCCCCACTGCCAATGCTCAAGTGAAGACAACTGGTGATCTCTCCAAGTTGCCCCGTGCCAAATATCAATGCCACAGATCTGAAGTTTTCGTGGCAAACTTTCGTGTGTTTTCTGAATGTAAAAATACATGATCCAAACTACAAAAATGTAGAGAAACAAGTTTTCAGGGTGATGCAAGTCAAATTCTAAGACCCCGCCAAAGAGTAAGAAATTTCTCTTTTTAAGACCATTTACTGGTCAGAATACAAGCATCAGCACCTACCACAAGCTCCCGGAGATGCCTGCCGAAATCCTCAACCTTTAGCCTTTTCAAATTCTGCTTGATTCAACTCCCTGACTACTCTTGTTGACAGAAACCAATACCCATTTATCCTATATCCTGCAAAAGTGAGACTTCACGAAATTGTTATCTGGTTGGTGTGGGTTACTATGCATTTAGTGATAGCTTTGAGAGTTATAAATAAAGAAGTCAAAGTCCTAGAGATAAGTGGAATTTTTAGAGAAAGAATCAAGAATCTGAATTACAAAGAATACAAAAAAGTGAGGATAAAACCAAGCACAACACATACTCTCAAGATACTTATTTTCAAGGCCTCTGTTAGTGTGGACTGCAAGGTTACCAAAGACATTCACTTTTGCTGACCTCACTTTAATCCACAGTGTGACGTGATGTTTCAGGACATGACTAAATTAGTACTTTCCTTAAATGGAGTCATTCACTCATTCTGGTTGATGCCTCTTTCTATTAAAGGTCAATATTCACCCATTCATTCAAGCAAACAGGGTTTCCCTGCTTTCAAACTCCAAAAGAGACCTTAATATAATAACTTTCCAAAATCATCCTTACAGAAAGAACCCTGTGGAGAGCCGTGGAGAGCCAAGGAGAGCTTGCGTGGCCCCAGGGATTTGAATCAATTCTATGACTAACTTCTGCACTGAATGGGTCTCTGTACCAAGTTCTCTTCAAGCTCCCTGGATTCATTTACCCTTCAGACTGTAAAGTGAAAGAATGCACATAAACCCCACACAGAATCAGACATGTAGATGTTTATGAGAGCTAGGAATAATAAATAACAACAGGAAGCAAACGTTTACACAACCCGCCTTGGAACTGAGAGATTCCAGGTTCATTAACTTCTCAAGTCAGACAGCTTCCTTCTTTCCCCACCCTGTCCTTTGTTCCCAGGGAGGGCACTCTACAGAATAGGTCAGTGTGCTCCCTCCGCTCTGCTGGCTTAAGTCAACGGGGCACACGAGAAGAGAAGCAAGGGAGGGAAGACAAATGAGGCGTGGATTATTTGTCCTTCCTCATGGGGTGGTCTCTAGACAGCAGTGTCCTTCCAGAGAGGACTGTTCCTGTCTGGGAAGTCCCTCTCCACAGGGCCCCTTCCTTCTAGGATCTGGTAACTCCTTCCTGCCCTGCCCTGCTGGCCCAACTAGGTCACAGCACTGCTCTTAGCACAGGATCCTGCCCCACCTCTAGGCTTCCCCTACACCAGGGGTCAACAAATCAAGGCCCAGGAGCCAGATTCTGCCCAAAGTACATTTTGGTTAATAAAGTTTTATTGGAAACCACAAGCATTCATTTCTGTGCTGTCTATGGCTGCTTTCTGCACTTAACAGCAGAGCAGTTGAAACAGAGGCCACATGGCCTCCAAAGCTGCAGATATTTACCATCTGGCTCTTTACAGAAAAATGTGCCCCACACTCTTACCATACCCTTGAAAGTAATCCTTTAACTTATCCCTTTTGATTTATCTTATGTTAAGTTATGCTACCTATTTATTCCTGGGATATTGCATGATAGCCTTAATTACTCCTATGATGTAGTTTTAGCTATGGTAATTATTCCCATTTCATTCACAACAAAGAAGTTTAAGATTCATTTTGGAGGAAATATTTAGGTAAAAGAGAATGAAACGAGTTAAAAAAAAAAAAAAAGCCAAAAAGCAGTTTACAGAGAGAGAGAGAGAGAGAGATTGATTGACTCATGGGTGAAGTGTTTAAAATTTGTCAATTCGTTAATGATCCACAGGATTTTCCCCTTTATTTAAAAAGATAAATTAATAGCAGCCAAGAATCTAAGTTTGTTTTGGTGACTGATGAGGAACCTGCCCCCACTTGCCATTTCCTGCCATTTCCTTGCATTATATGCTTGGATATGAGACACATGAATACTTTGCTGAATGAACTGGAAAAGATTTTGCTACAGATTTCTTTCCTCATTCATGAAGGATGTCAAACAAGTTCATGGGCTCTTGATTGGTGAACAGAGAGAGCTACATGGTTAAACACAGGTCTCCGTGGGCAGCCCCCAACCCCTAGATTTTAGATATGAACTCTGTAATATGTGAATCCTGTCGAAAAACAGAAATCTTTCAAGGTACACTGAATTTGGAAGGCCCCACCCTGTGGGGTCTGAGACCAATAAACGGCTACCACTAGATAACAATAAATAGCCATCAATTCAAACTTCCAGTTACTTAGCACTTTAGATGTGCCAAGGCCTATACAAACACTCCATGTTCGTTTTCTCCATTTACTGAGGCCTACAAGCTTCATTTTAAATGCACTACTATTACTTTCATTGTTGGGTGTGAGAAAATGAACGTTAATGGTATTTAGAACTCGCCCCACTCTGTAAACGACAAAATTTAAAGTTTATAACCTGCCTTTCTGAAGGAGGCAGGCCAAAAATTGCCACTGTATGAGAGGGGCTGTCACTCCATGAGAAATAAGAAGCCTGCCTTTGATTATCTGACTATAGTAAGAGTACAAGTCAGAGATTATTTCATCAACCACTGCCATCACTGTTCTTGGAGCTCCTGGGAGTTTCAAACTATTATTGTGGTCCTGACCTTAAATGTCAGGTAGAGTGTTTGCTCTGGGGGTCTATGCTCTTAGGTATGGAGCTAGTTTGGGAGGAGGCCTTATTTACATTCACACTAAGCTTCCTCAGACCTATGTAGAAAAAGTGACAAGTTTCAAACCCCACTAGAGAAGCAAGGGCCGCAGATGAACTTATCCCAAGAAAGGAAGGTCCTTCCTGTCTCCCTAAATCACCGTCTATTGTTTCCCACATTATTTGGCACCTCGTACGCAGGTCTACAGTGTGAACTCTTCCTACGGATGGTCATTTATCAAGTGGGAAAATGGAAAGCCCATTTTAGGACGGAGTTAGTCTTGGCTGAGGGAAAATAAGGATTTTGAGAGCTTTGTCTAGGACCCTGCAAACATAGAAATTCTTAACAGGTTCATGGATGGGTCCCAAGGAGTCTGAGTCCCGTAAAATTGTGTGAGCGCACACATGAAAGGAACAAGCAATGAGAAAGAATGAGAGAAGAGGAGGATGTGCATTTTTTGGCAAGAAGATCCAAAACTCTCATCACATCCTTATTGAGGGGTCTGTCTCCCCTGAACCACAAAGCATTACTGAGATGAGAGCTAACACAGTCCTTGTGCCTTGTGTGCAAATCAAGTTCACGAGGCATGCTGAGGTAGATGGGCAAACGTGTCAGCAGTTAGCTCCTCCTCCTTGTAAGCTGAGAGCATGTGCCATTACTCTTTGACTTAGGCCTTACCCACCATTTACTCACAATGACCCTGTGACATCACTATTCCCCACAGAGTGGAATTCAACACAAATAGGAGAAGGCTGGACTGGACTCCACCCAAAAGGTTTAGTTACTGGGGCACCTGGGTGGCTTAGTTGGTTAAACGTCTGACTTCGGCTCAGGTCATGATCTCGCGGTCCGTGAGTTCGAGCCCTGCGACGGGCTCTGTGCTGACAGCTCAGAGCCTGGAGCTTGTTGTGGATTCTGTGTCTCCCTCTCACTCTGACCCTCCCCCATTCATGCTCTGTCTCTGTCTCAAAAATAAAAAAAATAAAAAAAATTTAAAAAAAGGTTTACTTACTCAAGTAACACCAGGGTCTTTTCTGTGGCCATTTTACCTACAAAGCAGTATCCTGACACACAGCCTAAGTCTTAAAATAGGGCTTTTATTTCATCTCAACCTCAGTCTGACTACACAAAGTGCACACGGACCTCCCCACATACCCTATCTGTGGGTTTGCTAATTCCCTATAAACGACTGTGTTCTGTAATTGTTATTTTTCCAGAGACTGGTTTGAATTATATCTTGCTGCATAACAATGAAATTTACCTCAAACCGATTCAGAAATCCAATACGGCCGACTTTAGAGTAACCAGTCAACAACTTCAGAAGCAACACCCCAGAAGCAACCAGCCATGGGTTTTATTTCAGTAAAATGCCCTTTCTGGTGGGTGGGGGGGGGGGGGGCAGAAAGAGGATGAATTCTGGAGTCTGAGGTTTACCTAACTATACATTAAGGTCAAACCTACTCCCATATACAGAACAGCCCTTGAAAAAGTAGAAGTAAAGTAACTTTGGGATTCTTTTTCAACAAGTTTGTGTGCACACGTGTGTGTGTGTGTGTGTGTGTGTGTGTGTGTGTGTGTGTGGCTTTCTTCCACTCAGCTGAGTAGGCAAAGAGAACTTATGGTCTGCTCACTGTGTTTGCCAGTTTCCCCCAAATTTTAAAATAACAAAAACACTCTCTGTGCCATGACCATATGTCTTTACACATTTTTTTTTTTTTTTTTTTTTTTTACACCACAGAAACCCAATGCTGAACACCCAACAATGTTACATTAATCTTTGAATAAATGTGACTCTGCTTTTGGAAGATAAATCCTTCATGCTGGCTTTGGAGTTTGTGCGGTATGTCTGTGTGTGGGTGTGAATGTGTGAAAATTGAGCTCTATGTATTTTACTTGAAATCTTTCTGATTATAAAGAAATAATCTGCTCATGGTAGAAAATAAAACTGCAAAATTATATGAATGTATACAGTACACGTAGTTCTTGGGGTCCAAACCCTAGGACCAAAGGAAGTACATACGTACAAAGACATGCTTACAGGACTGTTTGCAGAGGCAAATGTTGCAAAATAATTGAAGGATCTGTCAATACATGTGCCAGAGAATAAGCTGAGGTTATATTCATATGATGAAATCACATGCATCTATTAAAACCAATTACATAAATCTGTATCTATTTATGGTATGTGCAGGACATACTGTTAAAGAAAGTAAAAAATGAGTACAGTAGGATTCCATTTGTGTAAAGACAATGATCTAAAAAGAAAGAAAAATCCAACATCCCATATGCGTGGGTATGTTTCTATTTTTGTATAATGATGCAGAAGGCTGTGAAAGGATATGTGCCAGGCTGAAACACTGCTTACCCCACAGCACAGAGTAGGAAAAGGAAAGAAAGGTAGGCAGAGAACGGTCTTTCTCATTTTAAAACTTCACTGGTTCAGGGGTGCCTGGGTGGCTCAGTAGGTTGAGTGTCCGACTTTGGCTCAGGTCATGGTCTTGCCATTCATGAGTTCAAGCCCAACGTCAGGCTCTGTGCTGACTGCTCAGAGCCTGGAGCCTGCTTCGGATTCTGTGTCTCCCTCTCTCTCTGCCCTCTCCCACTGGCACTCTGTGTCTCTGTCTCTCTCTCTCTCTCCCTCAAAAATAAAGATGAGAAAAATAAAAAAAATAAAACTTCAATGGTTCAATGATTCGGGAAACTGCACATAACTTTACAATTGGGTGGTAGTATGTTCAATAAAAGATGTCTTTTTAAAGAGAGAGAGAAAAAGACAACTAAATATTATAAAAAGATTTCGGAAGCCACCCCCTTCCACCCTCTAAAGTAGGCCACTGCTGACAACTTGTATACAAATTTTGATTATTCCCCTTACCTACACTAAGTTTTTTTTAATGAAATTCTTTATATTCAATATTAATATAAAATATACAAGTGACATACATGTCACAGATGTAGTTTTTTAATATGTGTATTCATTTAATGAGGCTTAAACATGTTTGCACTGGCATGGGTCTGGCTGGACAGAAAAGCGACATAACCAGATGGGGACTCATTAATGGCTAGATATGGCACTGAGCTGAGTCTCTGTGGTGTCTGCCGTGAAATGGAAACAAGACCCCCTGCTGTTGCAGGGCTGCGTGAAGGATACAAAATTCATCAGGATAACCAACTTCACTCCCCGACAAACAACAGGTGCTCAAAAAATGGAAACTGTAAGAATGACTCAACAGTAACAATGACACTGAGTACTTGCCATGTGCGAAGAACTCTTCTGAGGGCTTCTAAAAACTTAAGACATATTAAATCATTGAAGCCACACACGTAACTTCTGAGATAGATGCCCTCACCCTCATTTTTCAGACAAGAAAATGAAGGTTCCGAGAAGTTGGGTAACTTGCCCAAGGCTAACACAGCTAAGAGTACCAGAGCTGGGATTCAAACCCATGCAGCTAGTTTACTCTTACCCACTACAGACACTCTGCTGTTCAAATACTGCGGCTGTGGAAGGTCTTTAGAGAAGGTAAGTTCTATAGGACAATCTGTGTGTACCACGTAACAAGTGATACAGCTAAAACAGCCTTGAGCCAGCAGTCAATTTTCTCAGCACCAGTTGCCAGGCCTTTTCGTGTGGGGACATACATGTGCGCTCGCTTGGATACCCCAAACTAGCCCCTCTATGACGTTCAGCACCCTCTGCCTATCTCTCCCCATGTGTCCAGCCAGTTACGCCCCACAAAGAAGCCCCGTTGGCCAGGAGCTTCTCTTCGCCCAGAAGTACTTTCAGCACTCAAAACAAAATTTAAGCAAAGAGGAGGAGGAAATGCCACAAGTAAAATAGGACAAGGTAACCTCAAGGGCTCGACTCACCTGAACCACACGGCTCTTCACTGAATGGCCAACAGCATTTGCATCCCAGGTGTGCGGCTCAGACCGTGAGTATCCCATTAGCTTATGATGGAATGAAGGGCCCCACATCAGGCTCTGATCATGGGAGTCCCATGACCAGCCTATTAAACTTACAGGTGACCCTAATGTCATGAAAAAATAACTTCTTTCTAATCTCCAGAAACCAGGGATGTTTAGCAACGTGTCTACCACCACTTTTAGGACTCTCTTAAATTAAATCAAAATGGCATTTCTGTTTCCCCCAAGATCTAAGAGACCTCAAGTTCTGGCAGTGTCTCAGTGGTGGTCTGTAACATTACACCATCAACAATGAGCTTTATGTTTTCACTTCCAGTGCCATGGCACTTCTTTTCTCTCTCTGACAAGGCCAGGACATTCCTTCCTTCTGTCTGGTGTGGTGAATGGGGGGGGGGGGGGGGGAGAGAAGGACACGGGGAAAAAAAAAAAAAAGCATGCCATTTATAACCACAGAGTTTGCTTCAATGCTCTTAACAAGCAGAATCTGTCATCCCTGTGACAGGAGCATCTTCTGTGGTCACTACTGAACTTTGGGTGCCATGGGGTTAAAATGACAGAGGAGAGAAATAAGAGAAGAAACACCTTCTCCCAGGAAGAGGGTACTGTTTTCCAACAGACCGCTCCCACTCTGGAGCTGAACATAAGCTCCTGACGTGTTTTGCTCAATTAAGGCAACAGCTACATTTCTAGCAAAAGTCACCCAGTTTTATTTCGTGACTGGATGCTCTATTTAATGGTGTGTGTGCGCACGTCTATGCGAAGAAAATAAATGGAACCTGATTTAGAAGAAAAAGAAAAAATTATTATTAATAAAACCACCTACTTTTTGTTTGTTTTCTTAAAGTTCCTTCAAACATTTACTTTCAATCCGTCTAGAGTTCTTCTGGTTTAGATTCTCGTGTTACTTACAGGACCTCCTTAAACCACATTTCATGGCAGTTTCTCTAAAGGAGATACAAATATAATACTGCATTCTATTCTTAATATTGTACATTCTCATCTGGGTATCAAGCTAGGCAAAACGGTACATCAAATGCATTCAAAATCACCAAATGTCAATGAAAGCGGCTCATTATGCACAGAGCTTAGTATTATCCTTACAACCTCTGTAACACACATCACTTACTTTTAAAAATGTCCCTTTTCAAAGAACTCTGCCATTCCCCCCTGCCCAAAAGAAGAGAGAAACTGCACTGTTCTTGTCTTCTTCTGAAACCTCTAACAAAAAGTTATGTTTTTGTTGTTGCTGTTTTCAAAGTAAACTTTCAGGATGAGGTTGCCTCCACCTTCCAAAGGGAACATTTCAGGTTTCAGCTGGCCGGCATATAAACGTACAAGCAAACGCCCTCTTTTCTTGGCTTAAGTGTTCAAATGAAAAAATTAAGATAGCTGTTCTGTCTTATTACTCTTAGCATTCCAAAGCATAGGAATTCACGTTTTAAACTTTCTGTTAGCAGATGTTACTGGGAAACAGAGCAGGAAACGTCTATTAAGAAATTTCTATCTGATGTATTCATGTATATTAACATTCACATGGTTTTTAGCCTTTTATTCATTCTATGAGGACACTCATCTATTTCCAGCTTGTCACCTTTTTCTCATTAGTTCAGCGCAGAACACAAATCTCAAACGTCTCAGAAGAAAGGTTAACAGTAGAAAGGTAACATATATCTGTTTAGTCCAACAGGCTTCAAACATCACCTCCCTCATCAGATCCCTCCTGGGGAGTGGGACTGATGGTAAAGGAGCAGTGAAGACCATTCCCCAGGCCTTTCTTTAATGCTTCATTTATATTCCCCCCCAAAGAAGCCCTCAGAAAGTTCCACTGGGGTTTACTGCTTCACTGGCAAGTTGGTTTAATCAAGCAATTGTGGTAAAGGAATTATTTCCTGGAACATGTATGAAAATTCCATGGCAACGATAGTGGCTAAACTTTCATCTAAGAAAACTGCACACTTGAAAAAGGAGTGAAGGCATCTTCCAGAACTTGCTGGAAGTTGCTATCAATTTTATGTTCCTAAAATCGGGCCCTTTAGGAAGACAAGAACAAAGCCAATGAGACAGAGACAAAGATGACCAGAGTTATTTATTATCCAAACAGGATAGTAAAGGCTTCAGCTTCATAAGCAAAAAACACAACCGCTATAAATACATACATACATACATACAAACAAACAAACTTTACTGCACATAAATTTAATTAACTGGAGGTAACACAGTTTACTAAATCTTATTGCTAAACATGACTAATAAGAAAAAGGGTTTACTTAGGGGCACCTGGGTGGCTCAGTTGGTTAAGCTTCCAACTCAGGCTCAGGTCTTGAACTGGTGGCTAGTGAGTTTGAGCCCAGTGGCCTCTGTGCTGACAGCTCGGAGCCTGGAGCCTGCTTCAGATTCTGTGTCTCCCTCTCTCCCTGCCCCTCCCCCACTCCAACACTCACTCACTCTCTCTCTCTCTCTCAAAAATAAAAAAATAAAAGTAAATTTTTAAAAAAAAGGGTTTACCTAAAACATAAAGATTACAATGCTTTATATTACAGATAAAACATAAAGATTACAATGCTATATACTACAAAGCTCATAAATGCTGTAGAGTTTTTCTTAACTTTAGTTTATAAAACCTAATGTGTTATACCAAAAATTCAACTCTTTATTTTTTTAGGCTATCTTTATATTTATCTTTTAAAAAAAGGTGGGGGCAAAATAGGGCTTCTTCACGATTTTCCTCTGGCAAGCCAATTTACTCCCTTGTTTCCAAATAAAGGAACTCTACTCCTAAATCCCCCTGGCACTGACAGCAAGGTCTATTTTAAGCCACTGCTATTCTGGGATGGACAACTGGCAGATTCCACCTGTCTGCAGGAGGTGTTGTCAAAGTCTCCAATTCCCCGGAGACCTCATGACATAGTGTCACCTGCCTCTAATGCTTCTAATGTTAGACCTCCTGCAGTTTTACCCTCAGAAGTGGATCGTGTGACTTGAAAATCTATTTCCAGCTCAGGAAATGGATATTTACTGGTTGAATACTCTGCAGCAGACACAGTGGTAGGTCCCAGGAACACAGCAAATACACGGCTCTATCAATGTGTCTCCCATCCCGGGTGCTTATCCTCACACGGGACTCTCCATGGTCCTTCATTAATGACCTATGAACGTCACAGGGACACCTCACCAGTAGGGTCTAACAAATGCTGAATTGAGAAGCCTATCTGGGTACAGCTTACCCACTTCTCCATAGACTCTGGAAGGCAATGATGACCCCTACCACACGAAGCATCCACCCTGAACATCAGTCAGACACAAATCTCATCGGAGAGATGACCCTGCACATGAAAGCTTCACTCTTAGAAACAAGTTAGGCTTCCACAGGCTGAACTTAGGTCGCTGTGTGGTAAGTCTATTATATTATAACACAAGTGACCACTAATGCCATCGGTCTGCTGGTGGGCGTGCACAGCCCGTGAACTTTGCCTCAGGCAAGAACTTTGTAAGGGGAAAGTTGATAGGTAATGAGACTTATTTTTGCAAATATGGTCATACATTCTAATGTCACATTTGATTCCATTCTTCTTGTAAGAGCTGAGACTTAGGCATGCTTTCAGCAAATCTGACAGATTCCAAGGGATAATATCCGAAAAAGACATCTGCTATCAACATGGAAGTTATCAACATGCTCTGTCCTCCAGAGCAGAAGGTTTTTAAACTGCTGGTCATTGCCCTTTAGTGAGCCATGCCATCAACTTGGTGGGTGGCAAAGAGCATGAAAAAAAGAATAAAACAGAAATACCAGACTGCTGCGTCTAGTCAAGTATCTCTCATCAACATTTTTTTCAATTTTTGTGCATATGCACCCAGGACCCACTCTCACTTGTTTTTACATAAAACCTATTTCTTACTGTCGGTCTTTGGAAGAGCAGTCTCCACAAGGAGCTGTTCCAGGTGTTTGCATTACTGAAGTGTAGGTGACACAGTGTTACATTAATTGCAGGTGTACAACATAGTGATTCTCTGATAAAGCTATACATTATGCTGTGCTAACCCCAAAGTAGCTACCTTCTGTCACCACAGTCCTATACAACACCGCTAACTGTATTTCCTATGCTGTACCTTTCACTCCTGTGACTTACTCATTCTGTACCCCAAGCAGTTCCTAGATCCATGTTTGGGTTGCATCAATCGACAAATGTTCATACTACAAACTATGAATGGAATGGAATTCAAACTACAGCTACGACTGGAATGCCTACCCACAGCATGGTTGTTGTTGTTTTTTAATGTATAAAAACAAATAAAAGTTGATCAACGATGGATTCCCTGATTTGCGGCATATGACACTAATATTCACCTTTTGCCTGTGAAGTTCTTTAACAATGATGGAATTATTTTTCTTTGTAGTGGACTGTAATCTCTAAAAGCTCCTCATTCCTCAACCAAACAAACTTGAGTAGCTGCACAGAGCAGTTAGCCCAGACTGGCTCATGGCCACACAGGAAAGATGAAGTCACAAACAGGCGACATGTACTGTAGGTGGTTCTGGGCTATGCTTTTCAAGGACCCTGACGGACCTAATGAGCACACCTTTCTGTTGTAAATTTCCAAGCAATGTGGAGGGGACAGAAACAATATGGGACCTAAATGCTGGTAACATCATTTTTAGGAATAAAACTGTCTAGGTGTGACATACGTATAGGAAGTCAATAAACCTTACATGTACATCATTATGCATTTTCACAGCCTGAGTCCACTCATTAACCATGACCCAAAGGAAGATTAGAATGGGGTCCACACCCCAAATCTCTCCTGGGGCTTGCTTCCAGTCATCATCCTTATGAATCCAAAGAATAATTTTGCTCTCAAAGAGAAAGCAAGGCTCAGAATCAGTGATCAGCCAGTGATAGTACAAGCTGCAATTTACCAACTCTACCCTTTCATTGTTTTTATTTTTATTACTATCTTCTCTTTACACCACATGAAAATGACTTTCCACTTACAATCATGACACAGTCTCCTTTTTAAAATAAGTTTAAGTTAGGGGCGCCTGGGTGGCTTAGTCGGTTGAGCGTCCAACTTCGGCTCAGGTCATGATCTCACGGTCCGTGAGTTCGAGCCCCGCGTTGGGCTCTGTGCTGACAGCACAGAGCCTGGAGCCTGTTTCAGATTCTGTGTCTCCCTCTCTCTGACCCTCCCCCGTTCATGCTCTGTCTCTCTCTGTCTCAAAAGTAAAATAAACGTTAAAAAAAATTTTTTTTTTAAATAAGTTTAAGTTAAACAAATGTATGTTGCTTTAAAACAATGTTAGGTATTTCACAAAAACAGGTGGCACAGAGATGATAAGAAGATAGATGACTGAAGTTTGACAAACACTTGTTTCAGTTTGCTGATCAGTACGAAATGCTACACAGGCCTAACTGACCATCCATCACTCCGATTTTCTGCAGATGAGGGTGCACTCTCTCTCCTGTCGTGCGGTGTATTGCAAGGCCTAATTTCCTCTCCCACCTATGTTCATAGAAGTTTAATGGCTGGTCCTTCAGGGAAATAATATGACACTGTTTTTACACCCTCTGGCTTATATTTCTCCCATGTATCATGCTTAACAAGACTGGAATAAACGGATTCAGAACGAATGGAAGCTTATCAGATTTTTCTCTCCTTAAACCTCTATTTTAAGCTTTGAGAGCTCACTTACAACTGGGATCAGTTATAACAAAAACCTACCAACAGCTCACATTGAATGCCTTTAATGTTCTAATTATGGCAAAAAGCAAAGGACGCTTATATGTACTTAACTTTCAAACTAACTAAAGGGGGAAAAGGAAAATATTTTGATAGAAAGAGCAACTTCCTTTCTTCTCTTCTTCTCTCTGAATTAGTCTAATTCCCTATATGTTCTATTAAATCTAGTGAGTTCAGCAGATGAGACTGCATTTCACTTACAAGACTGAGTATATATGGCCAAGTAACCTACATTTACCTATAGGCAGGCTTCACAGGTAATTAAATCACCTTGTCACAACAAAGATTTCCTTGCCTCTATTTTACATAATACCATCTGCCCACAGGATTCTCCTTTCCTTTCTTACAGAGTATAAACCAAGGTTACCTACCAAACAGGGACTATATTAAAAATAGCTTAGACCTTCAACTGGTCTTGAGTCTCCATTGAGTGACTCATACAAAATAAAAGCAAATCTCGCAAGTGACTCACGTTAATTTAAGGAAGGGCTATGTATTCAGGCATACACACTTACCCACAGATTCATATACTCATAGAGAGTCAATATGTAAAACCTATTATTTTACAAGCTCTTTAGGCAATCAAAAACTTTTATATGTCAAAACACAGTAAATTAAAGGACTCTGTCTAGTAATATAAGTTAAAGTGTCATTTAGAACTTCATTAAAACCCCAACACCAAGATTAAGGCAACATTTCTGTGAACATGATTCCATGAAACTTAGCATTTGACGTCCTGTGTGATCACTTTCCTTCTGCTGGTTCATACAGCAAAGGAAATTAGTTCTCTAGATACCAAGACGCTGATTAGGGCACCAAATGGAGAAATTAAAACCGTCACCAGCTTGTGATACCATCACTACTAGTCCTCTAGAAGGAAACAATGAAGTAGAAGGTAAGTCAAACTTACCTTTTAATCACGGAAGAAAATTCAGATGTTGCTCTATTGATAGTATCAGGAGCTTTCAATAAAAATATGATGAAATACTTTTTTTCTTGCTTGATTCCTCCTCCTCTACAATTCCTTTATCACCCGCAATCTCTTCTAAGTCACCATCAACATCAATACTCACCAAACGTTCTTATAAGCGTATTTCCAAAAATGATATAAAGCGTTAGAAATCCATTAACAATGCCACAACAAAATCGTACTTAATCCTATTTTATTTGAGCTGTTCCCAGTTAAGACAGTTTAAAAACAAGTAATAAATATGTGTCCCTTATGCAATTTCCACGCCCCATCAGATCCTGGCACACAGGCGATTGTATCTCTTCCTCTCTTTTTGTCAAGACAACGCTTACTGGGGCGCCCCGGAGGCTCAGTCAGGTAAGTGCCTGACTTCGGCTCTGGTCATGATCTTGCAGTCTGTGAGTTCGAGCCCCACGTCGGGCTCTGTGCTGACAGCTCAGAGCCTGGAGCATGCTTCCGATTCTGTGTCTCCCTCTCTCTGCCCTTCCTCCTCTCTCTCTCTCTCTCTCTCAAAAATAAACAAACATCATTAAAAAAAATTTTTTTTTAAAGAGACAATGGTTACTATCAGTAACGGTTTCTAGTTTAATCTCTACACTTTATTGTATTTTTCAATTTTTCTACATTGGTGTATTATATTAGCATCAAGACACAGAAAGAAATTAAATGTGACTTGTAATCTTAAGGGATGAGGTAGTCAAACCCTTCACAGTTTTAAGAAAATCCCAACATTCTTCATGAGTCAACTTAAAAATGGAAATCTTATTCTGTTCTGGCATTTTAAAAATAGCTGATATTAAACACGCAATTGTTTTACTTTATTTTTAGAACACTTAAGTCAGCACATATGCAATGAATTACCATGTTGTTCACACTATGATGTAAATTAAGAATTATTTCTGATTGATCAATTACTGTGATTTATATGGCCTTAGGAAGTGACAGCTCTTTCTCAATCCAGATTCAAAAGGTCACTAACTTAAAAAAGAACTCCAAACCAAATTAAAATGATCTACTCACAACTGTAATTTCAGGCTCACGAAACTGTGCCATACAATCATCATCAAAGCTTGAGCTCGCTGCAAGGTCCCTCCAGGCCAGCCTCTACACAGCTACAGGAAACAACCCAACAAAGCTACCTGGCGAGTGTTTATTCTGGGGCCAAATTTACAGTATTCAGACATATGCATTATTTTCTTTATTATAGCAACCTTATAATATATGAAACAGTGTCCATATTTTACAGAAGAAAGCAGTGCCCAGAAATAATAATAAGCTTGCCCAGGGTCATGAGGGTAGTGTGAAAATTTAGACAGGGAAACCTCGCTAAAGTAGACGTGAGATGGTAGAAGGAGAAGCTGGTAGGGAGAGCTGTACACTCAACGTCAATTACAAGAAGAACTGTCAATTACAGAACTCTGTAAGAAAAACCCCAGTAGGGGAAGATACGTGTTGTATCTCCTACAAGAAATCAAATGCCCCTGGCAACTTAGCCAAAGAGAAATCATCATCACCCTGAATTCCTGATTCCCTTTAATGTAATTTTATTCAAAACAACTCTTCCCAACTTCCTCCTCCTCTTCCATACAATAATGTTCCTCTCTTTGGTTTGTTGAACTTGCCTATAGATTTGCTGTAGGTTGCTTACCCCGGATTCCAATTCTCTACTCTTCCCAGACAAACCCACCTTTTTCTGGAAAAATAGCTGGTAGTTTTAAGGCTAACAATAGCAAATGGCAGGACTAGAATTCAAAATTTGCTCTAATTTCAGAGTGTGTGACTCTTAACCATTCTATGTACTGACTGGCTTTCTTATAACCCTAGTGTCAGCCATCTTGTTCTATATACTGGCCTTACAGGTAAACACCCTACAGTCAGGGACCACAGTTTAGCTCTCTATGGATCCTGATCTCTCTCGTAATAAGGGGAATTTGATTCACATCCACAAAGAGATAATACACTAGCCAAGGATTTCTCTTCCACTACTATCCTAAGAATCACACAACATGAAGATTTTTTTTAAGATTTTATTTTTGTTTTGAGAGAGAGAGAGACAGTGAGTGAGCATGTGAGCTGGGGAGAGGGGCAAAGGGACACGGAAAGAAACAATCTTAAGCAGGCTCCATACTGAGTGCTGAGGCTGACATGGGGCTTGATCCCATGACCCTGGAATCATGACCTGAGCTGAAATCAAGAGTTGGACACTCATCAGACTGGGCCACCCGGGCGTTCCCACAACCTGAAAAATTTCAATAAGCCACAACCGTATCATTCTATATAATCATCTTCCTCCCAAATTTTTAAACAAACACCTAATAATTTTTTAGGTAGGAGTTCCAAGTGTCTGCCTAATGAATTCTCAAATCGTTGTGTCTGGCTTTAGCCTCTACTACAAAGCTGTAATCATCAAGACAGCATGGTACTGGCACAAAAATAGACATACAGACCAATGGAATAGAATACAGACCACAGAAGTGAACCCACAAATGGATGGCCAACTGATCTTTGATAAAGCAGGAAAGAGTATCCAATGGAAAAAAGACAGTCTTTTTAGCAAATGGTGTTGGGAGAACTGGATAGCAACATGCCGAAGACTGATACTAGACCACTTTCTTAAACCATACACAAAAATAAACTCAAGGGGCACCTGGGTGGTGCAGTCGGTTAAGCGTCCGACTTCAGCCAGGTCACGATCTCGCGGTCCATGAGTTCGAGCCCCGCGTCAGGCTCTGGGCTGATGGCTCGGAGCCTGGAGCCTGTTTCCGATTCTGTGTCTCCCTCTCTCTCTGCCCCTCCCCCGCTCATGCTCTGTCTCTCTCTGTCCCAAAAATAAAATAAAATACATTTAAAAAAAAAAAAAAAAAAAAAAAAAAAAAAAAAAAAAAATAAACTCAAAATGGATCAAAGACCTAAATGTGAGATAAGAAACCATCAAAACCCTACAGGAGAAAGCAGGCAACAACCTCTGTGATCTGAGCCACAATAATTTCTTGCTCGACACACCTCCAAAGGCAAGGGAATTAAAAGCAAAAATGAACTATTGGGACCTCATCAAGATCAAAAGTTTCTGCACTGCAAAGGAGACAATCACAAAACTAAAAGGCAACCGAAAGAATGGGAAAAGGTATTTGCAAATGACGTATTGGATGAAGGGTTAGTATCCAAAATCTATAAAGAACTTACCAAATTCCACACCCGAAAAACAAATAATCCAGTGAAGAAACGGGCAGAAGACATGAATAGACACTCTCCCAAAAAGACATCCAGATGGCTAACAGGCACATAAAAAGATGCTCAATATCACTCCTTATCAGGGAAATACAAATCAAAACCATACTGAGAAACCACCTCACACCGGTCAGAGTGGCTAAAATGAACAACTCAGGAAACAACAGATGTTGGCAACGATGTGGAGAAATGGGAATCCTCTTCCACTGCTGGTGGGAATGCAAACTGGTGCAGCCACTCCAGAAAGCAGTGTGGAGGTTCCTTAAAAACTTAAAAATAGAACTACCCTACACAATAGCACTCCTGGGAATTTATCCAAAGGATACAGGAGTGCTGATGCATAGGGGCACATGTACCCCAATGTTCATAGCAGCACTTTCAACCACGGCCAAATTATGGAAAGAGCCCAAGTGCCCACCAACTGATGAATGGATAAAGAAGATGTGGTTTATATATGCAATGGAACACTACTTGACCATGAGAAAGAATGAAATCATGCCATTTGCAGCAACGTGGGTGGAAATGGAAGGTATTACGCTGAGTGAAATAACTCAGTCAGAGAAAGACAGGTATCATATGTTTTCACTCATATGTGGAACTTGAGAAACTTAACAGAAGACCATGGCAGAAGAGAAGGGGGAAAAATAGTTACAGAAAGGGAGAGGCAAACCATAAGAGACTCTTAAACACAGGGAACAAACTGAGGGTTGATGGGTGGAGGAGAGGGGAAAATGGGTGATGGGCGGTGAGGAAGGCACTTGTCGGGATGAGCACTGGGCGTTGTATGTAAGCGATGAGTCACAGGAATCCACCCCAAAATCAAGAGCACACTGTACACACTGGATGTGAACCAGTTTGACAGTAAATTTTATTAAAAAATAAATAAGTAAAATAAAATAGAAAGTCTCACAGCAAAAAAAAAAAAAAAAAAATCATGGTGTCTGGAAACACGGTATTTCTTAGTAACAATCATTCTGTGAAAAGAATAAAAATTTTTTTCTTTGATTAGAGACTGTCAAAATTGATTCCGTTCCTAGAGTTTCTCAAAGGATTGAAAAATAAAAAACATATATATTTAGCACATTTTAAAACGCAGCAGAAGGTCTCTTTTGAGAGGTGGAAGAGGAGTTGGAAAACCAACATGCGTAGGCTTTCAGTTCCCCTGCCCGGCAAGAGCTGTCAAATGACTCCCTAGCACCAGCAGGAAAAGAGGAAGCGATGAAAGATGGAAGTTCAAAGAATCAGAGGAGCCAAAAAGACAGCAGGGAGTGCCACCCTCAGGAGAAAAGGGGTGGGACACAGACTCTGTGCAGTTCAAACGGCTACCAAAATAGACAAAGACGGGTAAATGGTAAAAAGGTCTCCTTGGAGCAGTGTGGCACTCGGTGTGGTGTGGCACTCGGTGTGGCAGAGGCAGACAGGCTCTGTCCCAGCTGCGCTTCCTGGTGAGGCTCCTGGGAACCATTCATCATCATTAGAGGAAATGCTGCCGCCACTTCCCACCCCCCCCCCCGGGGTATTCAGAGTCCCCAGTGAAAGTGGCATAATGGCAAATCAGCACACACAGCTGCCATCCACCCCAAGTCTTCCCATTTGCAATTTGCACTGACAATTTCCAAATCAACGCTCCCTCCTCCTGCTCCCTCCTCCTGCTCACCGCACCCTAATCTATAGGCAATGGGCTTAGTTTCTGTTTCCAAAATGATGCCAGTCTGCTGCTCTGAAGGGTCCCCAGACCTGTGTCTCTCCAGCTCTCTTTGCCTTATAGTGAAAGAAAGACAAAACCTTATTTTAAAGAAAATTGTTCTCAAAACCCCCCCAAACTTAAAGGTTAAGTGTCTAGACATCATGTGTAAAGAAGATGAGTGAATATAAAATGCATTTTATCTGTACAGCTATCAAAAGGTTTGCGGTTTTATTTTGTTTTCCTTGGGAAATTACCAAATTATACTTTTTTTGGCCTAATTTTTATTCAGAAAATTTAACAGGGACACCAGTCCCTTCTGATTTATTCTAGATTTTCAAGTACTCTGTGGGTGATCTAATTAAATCTTTTTATTAAAAGAGGACCATGAGGGATAGATTTAAAACTTCAGTAGAACCGGAACTCCTGCACAAGTACACAGGCCAACATCAGTGAACTTTGATCAACTTACGCTGAGAACAGGGGGGAGGTGCTCTGCCAAAGAGGAGTGTCCAGGGCCCTGATTCCAGAGTTTCAGCATAAAGCTAGCTGCCTGCACGTGTCCATACATGGGGCAGAGGCCATGAGCTTTCAGACAGGAGAACGTCAAATAACATTTTCAAGAACTGTGAGCAGGAGCCAGCCTTGTGACATTCAAAACGAAGAAGAAAGTCACGCCTGGGTGGCTCAGGTCATGGTCCCATGGTCATGGGTTTGAGTCCTGCGTTGGGCTCTGTGCTGACAGCTCAGAGCCTGGAGCCTGCTTTGGATTCTGTGTCCCATGCTCTCTCTGCTTTTCCCCCACTTGTGCTTGGTCTGTCTCTCTCTCTCTCTCTCTCTCTCTCTCTCTCTCTCTCAAAAAAAATAAATAAACGTAAGAAAAAACATTTTTTTAAAAACTGAGAAGAAACTTCCAACATCACATGTTTCATCTTTACTTATTTATGGATTAGAAAACTAATGCTCACTTTGGAGACGTCCAACATTAATGTTACTTGAGAAATTTATTTTTTTATTTTTATTGTTTAGCTTCACCATCTTTTTTTTTTTTTTTTTTTAATAAAACTTATCGTCAAATTGGCTAACATCCAGCATGTACAGTGTGTTCTTGGTTTGGGGGTAGATTTCAGTGATTCATAGCTTCCATACAACACCCAGTGCTCATCCCAACAAGTGCCCTCCTCAATGCCCATCACCCATTTTCCCCTCTCCCTCACCCATCAACCCTCAGTTTGTTCTCTGTATTTAAAGGTCTCTTATGGTTGGGGCACCTGGGTGGCTCAGCCTGTTAAGCATCTGACTCAGGCTCAGGTCATGATCTCACAGCTCTTGAGTTCCAGCCCCGTGTTGGGCTCTGTGCTGACAGCTCAGAGCCTGGAGCCTGCTTCAGATTCTGTGTCTCCTCTCTCTGCCCCTCCCCTGCTTGCACTCTGTTCCTCTCTCTCAAAAATAAACAAATGATTTAAAAAAAAAAAAGAGTTTCTTTTGGTTTGACTACCTCCCTTCCTCCCTCTCTGTTTTTAACTATTTTTTTCCCCTTCCCTTCCCCCATCGTCTTCTATGAAGTTTCTCAATTTCCACATATGAGCTGACTTCAGAAATTTCAAGTCTCCCCCCAATCTCCCACAAAATTAAGAACTATAAAATGTTTATTAGCTCAGAGGATTTTTCCTATGAAAAGACAAATATATAGAAATGCTTTTAAAATACACAAATTGCATCATGCCATATGTTCTGTTCTTCATCTAAGTTGTATGTTTATCTGGCTGGTGTGCAGGGATGTCTGTTACAAAGATGTTCAGTGAAAACCTAGTTGTTCTTGGTTTGTTTTTTTTTTCCAAAAGCTAGTTTTAATAGCCCAATAGTAAGACAGCAACAACACTAATACACATAACAAAGTCAATACATCAGTACAGTCATTAGAAAGCAATTAATATAGATCAGAGAGGGTATATTTGGTTTTAACTGGTCACAATGTTAATTCAAGAGATGACTACTCCTTGAAACAGGTCAGAGTTTTCTCAATAATCCTATAGCAGCACTATATTCTTGCCAAAACACGTAAGAGGAAAACAGATCTCAAAATTATTTTTGCTGACTTCTATGTTTAGCTTTGGTATTAAGTTCTTGGGTCAGAAGCTAAAATTTTAATTTAAAAGAAAATCAAGGGGCGCCTGGGTGGCTCAGTCGGTTAAGCGGCCGACTTCGGCTCAGGTCATGATCTCGCAGTCCGTGAGTTCAAGCCCTGCATCGGGCTCTGTGCTGACAGCTCGGAGCCTGGAGCCTGTTTCCGATTCTGTGTCTCCCTCTCTCTCTGCCCCTCCCCTGTTCATGCTCTGTCTCTCTCTGTCTCAAAAATGAATAAACGTTAAAAAAAAATTTTTTTTTAAAGAAAATCAATTCTTCCTATTTGTACTTAATAGCAACAATCTTTCGACCTGCATTATCTCCTTGATCCACCCACACAGCATGACAGGTAAGGGAGACAGTAATGCTCTTCCTCTTTTAGAGATGAAGAAATCAAGGCTCACCACTGAGGATACCAAGACCACAGAGTCAGTAACTGGGCACAACTTCAACTTGGGCATCTTGATCTAAAACACAGGGCTTTTTCCACCATTAGGATGAAAGAAATTGGCTGCATTTTAGAGGAACATCATTTTGCCAGTGTCTTCCATTGCTTTAGTGTAGGACATTAGGGTAAAATGAAAATGGTTCAACAGAGGGGCAGGAGAAGAAAAAAAAAAAACAAAACCCAAATACTATGGAGGTGTTCGCTGCATTTTACATGTCAACACCAAAAAGACTGACTTTTAGCTGAAGAAAGAGTACTCTTTCTTATAGTGGAAAGCCAACTAATAAACACAGAAGGAATGCAATTAGAAAATAACCACTTGTCAACCACCCTAATACTGATCAATTCAAGTAAAAACCATAAAAGAATGCTAAAACCAGTGTATTAAAGTTTGAGGAGCAGCGAAATATTTACATAGCCACAAAATATCCCCCTGTAAGATATGAGGTAAAGGAGAAAACAACTGGATAGTGGAGAAGTCTGGCAGACAGGACTTGAACCAAGCAGTCCAAATTTATGTCAGCAATTGACATCATGTGACTCCCAACAGGATGTGCTGAGAAGGACACACTATCACTTCTGTGGTATTCCCATTCAAAATATATGACCTAAATCCATATTCATGAGCAACAAACAGATCCAAACTGAGAGGCACTCTACAAATGACCTTTTCTGTAAAAGACAAAAAACTTCAACAATTGCTGTCAAGTAAGAGACACTAAAGAAATATGACAACTAAATAAAACATATGATCTAAGATTTTCTCTCACTGTAACGGACATTATAAAGATTATTAGTGAAATCTGAATAAATTTGGTAGATTAACAACACCCCCCATGTGAATTTCCTGATTTAGACACCTGTACTCCAGTTCTGTAAAGTAATGTCTTATTGCTAAAAAACACACACACTGATATACTTAGGGATTAAGAGTAGACAGAGAAAAGAATTCAAGTAAATGTAATAGATGTCAATATTTGGCAAATCTGGGAAAAGATTATGCAGGAATTCGTTTACATATATCTGAAATTATGTCAAAATAAAAGCCAATATGATAATAAAAAGAGAGTCTTAATAAAAGACAGTAATTTTTTTTTAATTTTTTTTTTTTTTTGAGAGAGAGAGACAGAGACAGAGACAAAGACAGAGAGTGACTGGAGGAGGGGCAGAGACAGAGGGAGACACAGCATCCAAAGCAGGCTCCAGGCTCCGAGCTGCTGGCACAGAGCCCATCACAGGCCTCAAACTCAAGAACCTCAAGATCATGACCTGAACTGAAGTCAGATGCTAAACCGACCGAGTCACCCAGGCACCCCAAGTTGTTTTTTTTTTTTTTTTTAAATAAATGCTTCATCAGGTGAATGATAGGCCATTCTGCAATTTTTATTGGTCTCAGAACAGTATCTTCTAACAATAACAAACGGTAAAATCTCATCGTGTTCTATCAAAGCCTGGTTCTGGAAGGAAAGGTATTGTTAAAGCTTTCTGGTCCGTCCTGCAACCCAGCCTTATTAGCAATGACAGGCTAACCAGACCTACAGCAAACAAAACAGAGTAACTGGAGTACACAAAAGCCGCTGAGGTCTCACGGCCTCTGTGACCACAACCGTGGGTCTTCATATCCTCACGCTTTCAAGGGGAACCTGTATTTACAGGCGACGGTACAAAATAATGGCTCTGGGCCACCGTCCACTTTCACTGCACTCCACATGTGCACTCTCCAAGTACAACAGGACACTGCATTTAACCCAACAACTGTCACACAAGTATGCTCACTACCACATGGGAGTCTCGCACAATGCAGCTGTGAGCTCAGTTCTCCAACCTAAGAAGCCTGAAAACTGGCCATCAATAAATAAATAAATAAATAAATGTGGGCGGCCTCTACAAGTGGTTTAAGAGTTGCTCTGGAACTACATCATGTGGTCATGCATTTGCCATGCCAGCCATGTAGCTACAAAAAAAAAATTTGAACCAAGACTCTAATATACCGATAGCACATGCCTCCAAGTGAATTCGCCAGTTCCCTAGTAGGCTTTGGTTTTGCTGTGCTTTTCTTGGCATGAGCACTATGCCCAATGAGGTATTTGCATAACAAGTCAAGTACCTCATATGGAAGTCAACTGAGGGAAGAGCGAGATGCTCCAATGCTAGGGAAATCGGCTGGATGGACTCAGGGAGAGATGTATGCTCCCCACATGGAACATCCCTAAGGGATTTTTCAGGGTAATATCAACCATATGTGATTTTTCACCTTTTGGTTTCTCCAAATCACTTACAGTAGAATTGGGCAGAATGTGACTGGTGGTCCAGAGTAGACTCTAGAGGTCACAGAAAAAAGCACTCTATTTGTGATGGATTCTGTTTACATTGGTTAACACATACTCAGCTGGCACTGGGCAGATTTTTCCAAAGGTTTCAAACTGTTACAAAGAACAAAAGCAAAGTTCCTTTAAGAAATGTGGTGGTACTGAGATATGAAGAGTAGTGCGTTGTCTTTGAAAGGGAGTTCATAAAGCAGACTAGGCTCTGAGGCAGAGAAACTAAACCACTGGGGTATTTATGGTACACAAAAGGTACTGTGGGGAAATTAAATTTCTAAAGAGGAGCTGACTACATGCAATCAAAGGTGAGGTGAGAAGTTATGAAAAGGGTCTGAGGCAGCTCATAATTAAGGACAGGGAGAACACACACACACACACACACACACACACACACAATCACAAGGAAATACTGAGTAAGTTGGAACTTGCTGTATCTCAGTGTCAGATGTGAGGTAGGGTGGGCACAACAATCTGTCTGTCCCAATCCAAACCAGACAGGAGAACACGGGATGCAAATATTGGGTGTGGGCTCCTGGAATAGTCAGGCTCCAAAGCTGTAGCTATGTGGGCTGGGAGGACACTTGGTCAGAGGGGGCCCAAGACTTCTAGCCCCAGAATGAGCCAGCTCAGGCCTTCTCAGGCCTTGAGGGCCCCCAGACAGGAAACTCCAGCAGTCAGGCTACAAGGGGGGGGGGGGGGGGGCACATTCACAGCTCTGCTCCTGAGCAACTCACTGTGCATCATAAGGTTTTGGAGTAAGATAAATCTCTACTCCAGTGATTCTCTCTGGTACCCCCACTATTCCCTGAGGTAGTACTGGAAATCTGTGGGGGCATTCACTGGCACAAGGATTGGGGAGGGGGCCAAGGAGGCTCCAAGTCCTACAATGCACACAGTCCCATGCAATGCACATTAAGCCTCCAATGCAACTGACACAAATCCTGCCAGACTTTTGTGAAGGTAAAATAACAGACGTTTTATAATTATTGGAGTGGAGAACCTAACTCTGTTTCATATTTAAACACTAAGGGTTTTTTTTTTTCAGTTAAATATATACAGATTGTACACCCTTGTTCATAACAGCATTATTCACAAGAGTCAAAAAGTGGGAGCAAACCCAGTGTCCGTCAATACAGAGATAAACGAAATGTGGTATAGGCATCAATACACAGTGGGAGAGTATTTAGCCATAAAAAGGAAGCAATTCTGATATATCTTACAATAGGGATGAACCTGGAGGATGAATCATGTCAGATGGAATGAGCCAGACACAAAAGGAGCAATATTGCATGATTCCACTTACACGGAGTGCCTACAGTAGTCAAATGCACAGAAACAGAAAATGGAATGGTGGTTGCCAGGAGCTGGGGGCAGAAAGAGCACAGAGTTGTTTCACGGGGGGGGAGTTTCACTGAAGGAAGATGGGAAACCTCTGGAGATGGATGGTGGTGATGGCTGCATGACAATGTAAATGCCACAGAAGGGTAAGACTAAAAATAGTTAAATGGTCAAGATTGGGTTATGTTTATTTCAGCACACATTAAAAATACACACACACACAAACACGGAAGTGTGCAAGTCACAAGAAGACTGGACTTGGTTGTACCAGAACTCAACCACAACCTGTTCACCACTGCAGAAAATTCAATCGCAGATGGCGACAGCGCTCCCAGTGCCAGAGTCCCCAGCAACACCTTCCCGCTCTGGCAGCCTCTCCAGCTGGTACATCAGGTTGGGTCTAGCAGGGGGCGCCAGCACCTGGCACCTTCAGGGTACCTTCCAACGTCACCGTGTCTGCACACATACACCCTGATACATGGGATTTATTATCAGTTATCTTCATTTTCACTTTTCTATTACAGTACATAGAGATCTTACAAGTAGGGGTGTATGCATCTATTACTTTCTTTGTAAAATTCATTTCACAACAGTATCGGGGGCAGTGAAACACTATTTGTTAGAAAAAAACTGAAGGGAGGCGGCCTGGCTTTGGTCTCAGGGAGCAGACAGCAGCAGCAAGAGCCTAAAGACCGCAGGAAAGCACGAGACTCAGTGAGTCCCCGTGGATTTCACAGAAGCACCCTTTCATGAGAATTCAAGTTCTTACGGGGAAGGTCTGCTGGTAGTTGGCCCACTCCCCCGAAAAGGAAGAAATATGGTAGGAAAGTAGAAAGCGCCTGACTCTCCTTAGTGATGAAACACAGGCACAGTTAAAATCATCAAATTCGTGCCCAGTAATCAACTCCGACACAGACGAGGTGAAACAGGGTACACTTTTTTCAGTCATGGGAATTACCGTATCATGTCAAAGGAGATCAGGGTTTAACAGAGAAGGGCACGGTGTGCCGATTGCAATGACACATATGTTGTTTCTCTGTTGCGATCATCCTTCTTTCCATCTCAACACTGGGACATGATTCATATTTTACATACTGTCCAAAAGGGGAATGTGACTTACCAGAAACCATCCTCAACATTTCAAATACAGATCCCCCCTCTGCCAAGAGAAAATCCTGCCCAGCTGTAGATTTCTCATTTGCAAAACATAAGAGCAATGAAATTCCATTACTTAGAGAAACTGGCTGTTCCACCAAACCCCTGGCAACGGAAGCTGTACTTATCTTTCTGAACAATAGCCTCAGAAAATGTATTCTTTCTCTCTCAGACAAAAAGAAAAAAAAAAAAAAAAAGACAGTAAGTATGCCTTTGAGCTCTTGAGAAAGTGCTCTTGTCCAAGCCAATTTCTCTTCGGGAAAATCCACTCCCCTGACCTGGGAAATACAAAGACTGACCCTAAAACATGCAGTAAAAAGAGCTCCAAGTTGAAGAACGCTTCAAAAAGTCAATGGGGATGTAACAATATTAATAATGTCCTTAAAACAAAATCAAGTATCCCTTTAATACGTAAGTGACCACGATGTACCCGCTCCCGCAGAAAAGTGACTCTTAGACCCTAACATGTTCAATTTGTTTTCCTGGTGACGTTTAACTGCATGTTTTCCTGAGGACATAAATGATCCTGAAGTGTTCTGCTTCGCACATTGCGGAATTCATTCAAACAAGAATGGAAAGCCAGACTTTGTTCTCTGTCTTCCCAAGGCTCCTTTCTCTGGGGAGAAGCATGTGGTCAAATTCCAGTGGGTTACATGAACTCCACTCATGGCTTATCTCATAGTTAGAGTTCCCACTCGGCCCAAAGTTTTGAAACGGACCATGAAAACACTCAAGAAATACAGACGCTACGCCAATGTGTTTGGAATACCAACAGTGCTGCTTTTCCTGTTCCCCGTTTAATGTGCCGAGTTACATGGCTACAGCCTTGGAGACTTTCTTGTGGGATTCAACATATTACCTAGGATTCTCCTATTTAGTTTTGTCCTCACAGGAGACCCAACCACTTAGTCCATGTATTTACCCATTAAAAGAGCAATCAAAATGATCAAAAAACAGCAGCAGAAAACAGTCATTTGTATCCAACTTTGCACCAAGAGCCCATACAAGGAGACAATGAGTAACTGTCTCCCTTTGGGCAACCTGGGGCATCTGAGGCCATCTATGTGACCCTATTCCAGTGTGTTGGATGGTGGGCCAAGAGATCTACCTCCTCCATAGAAAACCCACAAACCTGCTCTATAAAACCTTAAAATGCTCCATGAAGAACTGAATAGAGAGAGTTGGGAATGCTGTGAGTGACTATCCTATCAAACTTTGCCTGCACATCCCTGGACCATCACTTGGTAAAACCAACAGAAGACAGAACGATGCATTTGTAGCAGTAACTGTGTGCCGCGAGCTGGGAGGACATGAGCAAGCCCCCAGAGCTGCCACGATCTTACCCTGGGAACCAACGTGAACACCGACACAATGTGCACAACGGGTTGCTCATCTGGTTCTAACTAACAGACAACTCTCCAACGGCTTTCGCACAAAACTGTAACTGAAGCCCACAAAACAGATGCAAGGCTAAAGGAAGAGAGCCAAATTGTGAACATGACACTCATAATCTGGCTTCTCTATATTTAATATAAACAAAAACTTAACACCAAGGCAATCAGCGCTCCATAAAGTCCCACACAATGGGAGAGTTCTCCTGCCCAACCATCAGGAGGGTTCAGGCCTCCCTCCCTGACCAAACTGAACCGGACGAAGACGGGATGGCATTCAGCCTATTAAAAGACACTGCCCAGCATTCACATACCTCAATAATCCTGTCATGAATTTGCAGGCCTCCGTCCTTGGCTGCGGGCCCACTGTCAACTATTTTGGATACAAAGATTCCTTCAGTGGACGATCCATCTTGGTTGTCCTTTGGGTTAAAAAAACACACACATGAATGCTAGGCATTAACTTGGTTAAAGCTTACACTCTTTATGATGGACTCAAGCTTATGTCAAAAGTGGCAATGGGGTGAAAGCCCATCTGTTACCCCTAATTTCTGTCTTAATCTAAAATTAATACATGCACATGGTACGATGTTTCAAAACCTATCAAAATGTGTAAGTCCTTGCCACCTCCTACCCAGTGTCCTTTTCCCCTTTATAGCATCTTTCAGCAGTTTCTATACCCTTTCCAAAACATTTTTCATAGATCACCTTTCTTCAACATGTATCTGTTCCTTTTTCATGCATACAAACAGGAGTGTGTTCTCTCAATTCTTGTGCACCTTGCCTCTTTCGCTTAACCTCACAAATCTTAGGGACTTTTCTCCAGTCTTCCTTTCTACCTCACTCCCTTAAATGGCTGAACGGTATCCCAGTAATGGGATAGTAAGCAGCTTCCATTTGTCATTCTCAGAGACAATGATGTGTCTCATACCTTCTTCCAACCTGTACAATGAAATATCTTTTGCGGTATTTATCTAGGGCATATCCCTAGCAATGCAACTGGTGGTCCAAGGATATGTAGATTTGACGGGCATTGCCAAATTAAGCACTCGTAGCTCATGAGAGTGTTTTTGCATAGCCTTGCCAGCACAAAGTACTATTAGAACTTTTAAGCACGCAACAATTTGATTGTGAAAATAGGTGTTTTATGCGTGCTCTGATTTACATTAGAAAAGCTCACCACCAGCACCCCAATCCTAATAAATTCTCATCTCCGATCTCAAATCCCTTTAGATCTTTCAAAGTCTGGACTGAAACTTTCTGGGAAAAGCGACGGCTCGCTGCTCAAACTCCTTCCTTTATTTAAAATCAAAAAGCTCCAACAAGCTCATAAAAAAAAAAACCCTCACAGCTTGTTCATGAACTTCTTTCCAAACAGCACTGGGATGAATTCTCTCCAAGTGTGTGGATTAAATTTCTAGTGATTAACAGATGGATTTATAAGTTAAACGGCCCAAGTATGTGTTGTTTCCAAACAAAAGCATTTGAAAAGTAATTTCAGGATCTTCCACAGAAACTCCAAATTCTGGAGTTGCCATAAGGCCGTAAGATGATCTATTTTAAAAATAATTTCTGTATACAGAAATACATATAAATCCCATTTGTTAAAAAGTAACAATGAAAATATAAAATTTTTCTCTTTACACAGAAAAGAAAAAACCCATATTCTAAAGGAGAAAGGGAGGACTTTAAAGTAGTTCAATCGACCGCTTCAAGTGAAAGAGCAATGGATAAGAATAAGCAAATGCACACTCTGTACCTCTTCTCTCTCTCCCTCCATCCTCACCCCTGTCTCTCAAACACACACACACACACACCCTATAAGGTCATAAGTAGTATTCGAAAGAAATCAAAATCACAACCTAAAATGAGCATTAAGTGTTTTACCCAACATTTATCCCCCTGTGACAAAGACAGGTCTCCAAACTGACATCTGGATTCTATCAACACTCTTCCAAGAGAGAAGGGTCAGCGAGACTGTGGGTGCTGTGCTAGATCAGCCATCCTCAACAGGCAGCCCTGCCCAGCATCACAGCACCCTGCATGGGGCCACTGCAGACTAACCCTTCACTGTCTGGATTTCTCCCTGCCTCCTTTCTCTCTCACAGCCGCCTCACTAATGCACTAATCCCAGCACATTCATGTATCTCCCCACGTGCATATCTCAATTTTAAGTACACAGTTGGGCAACTGCTTCTATTTACTGACTACACGCTAGACAGCAGGCAGGTAGGGAGTACCCTGTGTCCACTGTTTCATCCTTCTAATAACTAAAAATGGTAAGTACTATACTATTCTCCATTTCATAGAGGAAAAACCTGAGACAGAGAGGTTAAATAACTTATCAGAGGTCACAGAGCTAAAAAGTAGCACAGGTCAGTTTCAAAACTAAAGGCATTCCCTTACACAAGCTCAAAGTGCAATACTGCCTCCTATGGAGAAAAATCTCAACAAGAAGCATTAATTCGGAAGTTCCACATTCCAGGCTATGGAATATTCCACAGGAGAAACCTGAAGAATCTCAATGGACCACACAGGATTTGATTTGTGGGCAATTGTGGGTTCCCTAAGAGGTGATGTCAATATACCCAATGAAAAGAGATCTGCACTCACTCTGAATTCGTTGCTTTACATTTCTTGCCGGAAGAAGGAGATGGCAACAGGATTTTGATGTTGGTTTGTTTTGCAGAATACTACTTTGTGTACAAGTAATTTTTCTTAGGACAATCAGTAAGTTCAAGCAAAAGCAGAGGAACAGGCAAAAGCAAACAGCACAATTCAGGTTAAATTAATAAGACAGTGGTAGGAGGTGGAGAAAGAATGGAAAAAAAAAAAATACAGCAAGGACAAAATCCAAGAAAACCAAAGCAATCCCATCCTGGAAAGCTAGATGTGTCTCTTCAAAGACATTGCTCGATTCTTTGGCCCCTCTCTGAATACATTTTAAGTCCAAGTTATTTATCAAGGTGAACTAACATGGCTCGGGATTTGTTTTGTTTTGCCAGCTTGAGAAAAGGAACAATCAAAGGGATTGTTTCCATCAGAGGGGTACCTGAAGATGAAGAATACCCGCCAAAGGCCGAAGTGACAGGTTTGACACACCAGACTGGCTGCTGTGTCTGAAGGGATATAAGAATTAATGAATGAATGATGTGACTCTGCGAAGGGCAGTGCATCATGCAAGGAAAAGCCTCGTGTCAGCGCCCCCCGGCCGGGCTTATGTCACAACCCAACCAAGCATCTAACACAAGAATCCCTTGGGAAACGCACACGTCATGGGTACTGCCTTCCACTTCCAGTTACTAACAATGAGTGTGCATTGTTGCATCTTGGCTTTTTAGCGTGTTCTCAATGACCTGCCAGATTTCCAGGCAACAGTTCAGAATACATTTAGGGTTCATTATGCTATTTCTGCTAATCAGGACAAGTTTTTTAAAAACACTATTGTAACCACATGCATATGGAATTAAACTTTCCTCCAGGGGACATGCACGCAGTTCTTGAAAAAAGACCACAGGAACTAAGAACACTTATGAATGCTACAAAATTCATTCTGGCTTTCACTTCAATCAGCTTTTTAAAGGAGAAAGAAAAAAAAAAGCACCTAAAACATGTACTTTGATAAGCACAAGAAAGAACCATATTCCAATGAGGCTGGGAGTGGCCTTTCTTCCCAGAGAGGGACAGAAAATAAATACGATCTTCACGGCCTTTCACGTATCAAGTTCTCCAACCATCCCCAAGACACAGGCATGCCTCTCCATTTCAAGCATTTTGCCAACCGTGGGCTCCTTTTTCCTACATATGCTTTGGTGAGGCAGAGAACAGACCTTCCTGGTTTGGGCTCTTTCTGCTGTGGAAGTTGCTGAAACATCTAACGGTGAAGTGCATCTTAGCTGGTTGAAGTCATTTCTTAAAACTATTAACAGTGAGTAAGGACAGGAGAAATAATATTTACGAGGCCAAACCAAGGACGGCCTCTGTCATTCCCCCTAAGCGGCAGAGCACAACACATTCTAAAACGAGTTGGGGAACACGGACCGCTCATTTCCTGGGACCAATTACTTAGACATCCGAGCCCCTCCCTCAGCCCTTCCCTTTGCTGGAGAGTGTAGACTCCTGGCAGCAAGGACTCAAGCAGAGCAGCATTGCAACATGTTGCCAAGCTGTTCTGCCAAATGGCTACAGTCAAAAGGAAAAAAGTACCAACGGGACAGAATTCTACACTTTCTTAAGAAAGTCACCGAGACAAGGAGACAAACACAACCGTGTGTGCCCATCCCTGGGGCTCAACAAAATGTCCCCACCCCTCTTCATTCTCACAGTTTAATCTCGTGGTCTGAAGCGTTCTTCTCTGTATGTATGTTTTATAGGACAGATAATGGGTCAGTCCATCATTTAATGGCTACATATCACCTGTAAGTTAAGTTGTCATTTCTTAAAATTAACCCTGTGTGTTTTTGAAACTGTGGCTTTGGCCTAAAGCCAAGGGAACTCAACCCTCATTTCTCCTCACGCTAACTCCCCCATCTTCTCCCAGTTTCTTTCTGACCACTTCCTGCCCGCTCCTCTACTCTAGCCATGCTGAACTCTTTGCAGTTTCCCCAAATGCCAACTCCGACCCTATTCTAGGCTTTGCATGGGCTTCCTCAGGCCTGTTCACTTTCCTCTAGCTCAAGTGGTCTTCAAAGATGGGCCCATGTACAGCAGTGCACTGGAATGATCAAAGAACATACAAGAAATTTTATTCACACTCACATTTTAATTTCATCTTTTAAAATGCTGCTTTTTGCATGAAACTTTTTTAAGTCACGTACCATAGTTCAGCAGTGAAAATATAATTTAGAGCTAACTAAATAAGCTCAATTTTTTACAGTTAAGAGCGCTCAACTAAATACAGTATATCTGGGCCCCAAGGGTGAGCCAGACCTAGGCACACAGTTTAGCCACATACGGATGCCTGGTATCTCCTTATCCTTCAGGATCCAACTTAACATCTTCTCCGCTCTTTATCACCCTGGCCAGCGACACCCCTTGCTGCTTGGTCTCTACCACCTGCCGTGCTCCCATTTTTTTTCCTGCATCACATGTCCCCCAATCTGTAACTGTTATTATTTACCTGTTTCTTGCTTGATGTCCCCACCAGGACACAAACTCCATGACCACAGGGACCCAGTCTCCCTGGCCTCCACAGCATCTCCCAGCTCCTACCAAACAGCCCCTGTTCACGATTTTCTTTTCCTTCCCTTTGACTATTTTCCTTTTACACTAATAGATGAGGAAATGGCGAGCAGAAGAAACGAGCAACAGACGATGCACATTCAGATAACCCCACATGAAAGGGGAGATCCTGCAACGCGCCCTTTGCCATGTCTGGTCCCCAGAGCCCTTTCAGCGGCCATTTTCCTCCCAGTTAAACCTACTGGTCTGAATTTGACCTCCTCTTTCTGGAGGGGGAGCTAATGATGAACGGGGTGAGCTGCAGTGGGAGGAAAAGCAAAGGGACGCAATCGTTTACAAATGAGGAACTGTCCCTAACTAATGAAGAGCTGACAGAGCAGAGCTCCAGATCAGACTTCCAGGCACAGAGTCCCCGCTCCAGCTGGGTTACTCTGTTCCAACTGGCCGCATCTCACACAACGTTCTTCACTCAACTGCTACCCAACCAGACATGCCCCCTCCAAACCTAAACGGTTTAGATAAGCTGTTGTATTACTAGGACGATGCTATTTTAGGAGACCACAACTAAATAAAAACTCCTGAGGGTGAAGATGTTAGATAAACAATGAACTCCCTAATTAAAGAGAGCAGAATGAGGTGAGCGAGGTTTCTACTTCTCACTCCCCAAACCTTGACCCGTCTTCCTCCTACAGCAGGGAAAGGAAAAATTTTAGTAATTAACATACCACACAAGGCCGGCCACCAATAATATTGAATCCCAGGGAGCCAGAGTCTCGATGTAGGACAAGAGTCAGACTTTTGGTTTCTTCTCCCTGTAGGGAACAGAGGAGTTCAAAATTTTATTTACAAACAGGGAATAAATGGTAGCAATTTCCTTTCTATCTAAGCAGACTCACGGGCTCTTAGCTCATCATTAAAACCCCACGTCTCTTGGGTAGTTTAAGCAAGGCAACTTTTAGGGCCCAAGCTGAAACCGTGTCCTGTGTTGAGGAGGTTACGAACGTTTCTAGATCCCAACCCTGCAGTGCCCGCATAAGAATGTCTGGCGATGTCCAGACATGCCTAATGAACATTATCTATCAATGACTCCTTGGTCTGCACACGCATCTTTCCTTTGACTGGCCCATTGCACGCCAACTGTCTAGACAGCTACTTTCTGTTTCTCAACCATCCTCAACAGCGCCATTCTTGTTTTGTCATGAGAGGTTCAAGGAGCAATGCTCTCGGAAGTCTGAGCACACGTATGGCCTGTCAATAGTCATCTGTGTTTGAGAGACTTGGGGGAAAAGCAGTCTGTGCAAAGTCAGACGCGAACGTGGAGGGGAAAGAGAAAAATCCTGTATCTTACTGCAAAGCAAGGGGGAGGGGGGCAATTTCACAAAGTAATTACTGTCCAGTCCACAGGAGATGCCGAGACGTTTAACAGAAAACACTCTGTTCAAAGGAGGGCTGGTCAATGTGAACCCCTTTAAATCAAACAAGCAGAAGTCACCCAGGCGGGTCTCACAGGCAATGGTGAACAGTCAGAAGGGACAGAGATTCCATGGCACCTCAGTGAACACTCTCAAGTAACAGACAGATGAATAAAAATAGGTTTAACCTTACGTGCACACTGTCATTAAATAGGCATTGACATCAACATTAACCTCATTGAGACACCGCTGAAATGTTTCCACTTATTTGAATGATACACAAAACTTTACACGTAGGGACTGCAGAGACGTGCAAACGCTTCACTCACGTTTTCTGTTTAAACATGGTATTAAACACTACATTTTTTAAGATATGACTACTTCGTTAGAAGCTTAAAAAAAAAAAAAAAAAACCCGTAACAGCTTATGACAAAATAGATTTTGTTCTGATATTTACCACTTCCTGATCAAACCTTTGCCTTCTCCTTTTTCTGTGGAAATAAATGACAACATTTGAATGGCATGAAGGCCAAGTATCTGACCCAGCTACACTGGCAAGGGAAACCACTCTTTCTGACAGGCAGTCAATGGCTTTTCTGAAGCACTGCTCCATTTACAGCTAGAGTTGTCAACAAAGAACTGTGGTTCTGTATTTGGGCAGCAGAAATGTGCCCAACACTGGGGTGCCTGGGTGGCTCAGTCAGTTAAGCGACTTCAGCTCAGGTCATGATCTCGCGGTTTGTGACTTTGAGCCCCGCATCAGGCTCTGTGCTTACAGCTCAGAGCCTGGAGCCTGCTTCGGATTCTATGTCTCACCCTCTCTGACCCTCCCCTGCTCACTTTCTGTGTCTGTCTCTCAGTAATAAATAAATGTTAAAAAAAAATTTTTTTAATGTGCCCAACAGAACCAAATATATATATATATATATATATATATATATATATATATATATATATACATACATATATATCTAAGTATATATATATACAGGCACCCCGTTTAAAGCTCTTAGTAACCACAACTGTTTCTCCTGCCTAGTGTACAGAATTTAAAATATTAGAATTTTTCAAAATTTTAAAACTGTTACATAAGCCTAAGCATCAATTATTAAAATCCTGTAAAAACAAAAATGACAATTTTTCAATAGAAAAAGACAGTCTTTAGGGGCACCTGGGTGGCTCAGTCAGTGAAGCATCCGACTTCAGCTCGGGTCATAATCTCAGGGTTCATGAGTTCAAGCCCCATGTTGGGCTCTGTGCTGACAGCTCAGAGCCTGGAGCCTGCTTCCAATTCTGTCTCTCTGTCCTCTGTCCCTCCCCCACTTTCACTCTGTCTCAGTCTCTCTCTCTCTCTCTTTCTCTCTCAAAATTAAATAATAAAAAAAAGAAGAAAAAGACAGTTTTTAATGAAAGAACTAGGTGTCCTCTAAGAACAACACAATAAAATATTCACTTCCACCTGCTTGCTTACTTGATATGTAAAACAGAGTGTTTTTTTTTTTTTTTTTCAACGTTTATTTATTTTTGGGACAGAGAGAGACAGAGCATGAACGGGGGAGGGACAGAGAGAGAGGGAGACACAGAATCGGAAACAGGCACCAGGCTCTGAGCCATCAGCCCAGAGCCTGACGCGGGGCTCGAACTCACGGACCATGAGATCGTGACCTGGCTGAAGTCGGACGCTTAACCGACTGCGCCACCCAGGCGCCCCAAAACAGAGTGTTTTAATGTAAAAGGCAAACAACTCTCTTACCAAGCTGCTGTACCTAAGCAAAAACAGAAAAGCCTCTATAATAACAAACTACCAATTTTGCAAAAAAAAAAAAAAAAAATCTCCAATCCCTGGTACCACCATCCAGAGTATCCGTCTGTCAGTGGTACTGATACAATTAAATTTGATCTACACAAGTTACCGGCCAAGAACGTCACTGTTCTAACAGAATAAACATTCGGGATCAACCAGATAGTTCTGAAATGTAAACGTGAGGATTCGCAAACTGAAATAGTTTATATCTCTCTGCCTTGGAAAAGCAAAATCCTGGTAAGTCCGCGTCTCACTTTGCTATCTTAGAGGGGTGAAAAAGTTGGAAATACATTGGAATTTGACTGAGTTATCACACATATCTTGCATTTCTGGCTTTCCTAACTAATGATAGAAACTGCACGGTTACACAGTAATCCGAGGCAGATGGCTCTAGTCTGGCAATCTCAAATGATGTACGGAAGAAAACGCACAACGGAATTTTTTAAAAGACTAGTTTCAAACCCACTGTGTGATAACCCTTGCTCTAAAAATTATAGAAAAACAAGGAATTCTTATTATAGGGCATTCACATTTACTGGCTGCTTACCATGTCCCAGAAATTATATTAAACATTTATTTAAATGCTTTATTTTCTTTAATAAATCCAACCCATCTCCTCCACTGGCACTATTACCACCCTCATGATATAGGTGGGAAGAGCTAGTAAGAGGTCTAGCTGGGTTTTAGACCCAGGCTCTCTGATTCTAGACGCCAGTTACTCTTCTACACTACTCCCTTTTCATGTTGAATGCAGAAAAGAAGGCCATGTGGGCTGGTAACCTCTTAGGTCTCTCTCAAGATGGTTCAATGTTTGGCGTTCCATAAAGGAACTCATCATAGGAGCTCTCACCCGGGAAACCAACATCAACACAAAACTCCCAACTGTGCACTGAACTAATTATCTCCAGAAGACCCAATCTGAGATGCCCAGACACCTAAGTCTATACCTAGACTCCCAGATCTCTCTCCAGGGACAAGCCAGACAATGCCTCAGACACAGCATTCCTCAGCCAAACAGCGATCTGCAAAGAACATTTTGGAACAATCAGTTTGACCATCTAAACTTCCCTGCCAGATGCAATCACTGGAGAGAAAGAAGGGGTATTCTCATTTCTACAAGTATCTTGATGTAGTCTGCTGTCCAGGAAGGTAAGAACTGGCTTCAAGTGCCATTGCCTATTTTAGGACTGATTTGTAATAGTAAGTCAACGCAGGCAAGACTCACCACACGATGCTGGGAGCAAAAGAAGAGAAAAGCTGCATATGGGCTGAATTTCTTTCATTTCTCCATCTAACTTCCAGAGGTCTCTTCTCCTCTGACACCCCGAATTTGACTCTGGTTTTCCCTTTCCATTCCTCTCCCCACAAAGCAATCTCAACTACTCTACTTTTTAATTCTTCACAAATAAACATTAATCGAGAATTTAAACACTGGGCTTCACACAATGTACTTAACACGTTAACGTTAATTCCTGCTTATATCATTTAACCTGGTACTGAGCTGAAAATGCTTCAGGATGGAGGGCATTTAAATGCTTCTGGCTCAATTATGCTCTATGTAATTAAAGAGACATATATAAATGGGACAAGGGCAAAGGCTCCTGTCAATGCCCCTTTGCTGACTTTTCACGGAAATGTTAACGACGGGTTCTTTCGTCTAAAGAAAAATTTAACCGATATTAATCTGTATGGGGAGTTTATCATAACCCATGCTTTGCAATGTTCTCAATGGCCTAATGAAGTAATACAAACAAGGGGAAGAGCTCTATTTCACATAAACACCTGACTAAAGGATCAGCTTTGTGAAGCAGGCACTGTATCCACAGTCTAACCTGAGAAACTGAGGCTTCAAGAAATTCAGACACTTGCTTAAGATCACACAGCTGCAAAGAGGGAGAGCCAGAAATCAAGATCCATGGGACTCCAACATCCGTGTTCTTTGTACTCCGTGGGTAAATTCTGGCACTGTATCTTAAATCCTTTTGCCTCACAAGAGTGAACCTCCACATTAAAATGTCATGAAGGATTAGACATCTAATTAGTTTTGTAATCAGAGTTTTAAGCAAGGTTTCTTTGGACTATGTAATAACAGTGGCAAAGATTAGAGTGTCTATTATACCGTGAAGGGTATCATAAGAGTATTACGCCCCTGACAGGAACGGGGTGATGGTTAAGATCTCGGACTGCACAGTCAGAACCTGAGGTGAGTTTCCTCATACCCAGAATGGGCATAATAATGGTTTCTTCTCACATCACGGGGTTATTATAAAGCATGAATGAGATAGACAACTGCCGACCAGTGCCTCAGTACAGTGCCCGGCCAACAGACTTGCTCACAAGACGAACAGGGCACAGTGTGTGGTGAACGCTATGACACTGAGCACTGAGGGCCCTGGTTCTCTTTAGCCACATAAATTACTCTGCCACAAAGTCCAAGCAAATCCCAAATTAACTCAGTCCATCTAAGGCAAGGTTGGGAGAGCCTCAAGTTAAGCAAAATACGATAGTTATGTATTCATCATACCATCTGGCCGTACGATGGGAATTCTTCCACGTATGTGTCTCTGTTTTCCCCCCAAAGTCTGGAGACAGAGTGGCACGTTCTAGGAGGGCTGGTTAAGTGCCAACAGATAGTCGGTATTTTAGAGATGGTAGCAGGATGACAAGTAAACACAATAGGAGCAGCTGGGGTTGAACCTTCAGTGCAGCGAGCTAGGACGGGCAAGTGATACTGTCCCGGTGGGATACGGGGACAAGGAGGGGAAGTCAGACACATGACGTACCCAGGCCTTGAGGGAGGTGGCCATGAGAGAACAGGGAAACAGGTGTTGGCTCACAATGGGACAGGAGAAACAGTAAGTCCAAGAACGTGTGGACTTGGATAGGGATAGCAAACCTAGAAGATGCTGGGGAGATGGAAAGTGAGGGGGAGATGGAAAGTGAGGGGTAACTGGCGACCACTGAGGCATGTGGACTGCTCCACGTTCTACCAGATCAGTGGGTCCTGATGGGCTGGGAAGAAAAGGTGAAAAACAGGAAAATCAGCAACAAAAATGTTGGTGACATGGCATCTCCTTGGCTGCTTTCCCTAGAACTGCCCCTATCCTATTCCTCTTCTCTGGTGGCCTGTGTCTCTTTCCTTCAGGAGCCAGGACCCAGGAGACAGGCATGTCTCACCAACAGCCTGGGCAGCAGATGGAAAACGACGCCTTCAGTCGTTCTCTGGACCCCAGATACAGCACGGGCTCCTTGGGGTGGGGGGTGGGGTGGGGCTGGAAGCTCTAACAGATCCTCAGCTCCCCAGCCTCCACCCAAGAACACAGCTCACTGCTGGGTCCCTAGGGCAGGGGAGGACCTCTTGGGGAGGTGCTTAGGTCTTTAGAATTAAGAAAGAACAGAGATATATTAGCCTTGGAGAAGGAGATGTGGGCACCAAGCCCTAAATAAATGGCACGAAAAGTCCACATAACTTACACCATTAAGTCACAGCAGAAATGGAAACTCAATGTTCATGAACACCATAGTTGATTTCTCTGAAAATAAGCTTTGCTATCATATTCGAACAAGTAAATACTGGATCAATGTTTAAATTGTCCAAAACACAATCTGCTCAAATTTCAACTCAAGGTCTAAGTGGACAACAATATGGGAGGAAAAGTCAACGGTGGAAAAGGCAAAAATCAAATTTACTTTGTCAAAGTCACCTTACATGGTGGCTGGGGGGGGGGGGGGGGGGGAGGAGTCTTTGTTTTTTAAGTGTCCAAGGACATGAAGTGTCTCCTACAGGAAAAGTCCCTTTTCCTTAGTATTACTCTGTCACCACCCTCCTCCAAACAATCTGGCCTCAGAAGCTTGGATGTGTGCCATCTCCTAATCCATGCGGTGGCCTCCAGAGCCCATCCATGCCACTATCAACGTGGATTCTTTCTAAACACTCCTTTCCGCCCAGTGACGGGTGTCCCCCAATCATTGGTGTTGTGGGACTCACAGCCGAGAACTGGCTGGACTGGAAAGCTGCCCAGTGGGTTCTGAGAACTGTAATTGACTGACCGCCAGTCTATGTATCTGGGGTGACAGGACACCTCTCAGCCTCAGATTATGCAAAGCTTTCAGAGGGTCCCACAGCTGGGAAACAGCTCTGTCTGTGCACTAGTGACAAGAAAGCACAAAAATGTACAGCGGTGGGGGCTGGGAGACCAGGAGGCAGAGCTGGCTGCCAGAAATTCCCTACTGAAGAGATGAGGGTATCTTCACTTCCTTACACCGAAATGTGTTTGTCCTCTTTGTCATTCAAACTATGTTTCTAATGGCTGGCTGGGGTCAATCTCCTCCCTGTAACTCAACCTCCAGTTCTAAAGAAGGGATATTCTTGGGGGAAGAACAGGGGAGGACTGTTCAAGCCTCAAACTGAAGGTAGTCATGAGGTTGATGCAAACGAACTGAAAATGGATGAGAGGTGCCCGGGTGGCTTAGTCAGTTAAGACCCACTCAGGTCACAATCTTGCGGTTCGTGGGTCAGGCCCCATCGGGCTCTTTGCTGACAGCTCAGAGCCTAGAGGCTGCTTCGGATTCTGCATCTCCCTCTCTGTCTCTGCCCCTCCCCTGCTCATGCTCAGACTCTATCTCAAAAATAAACATTGAAAAAGACATGTATGAGACAGTCAATGGAAGTATCAGTGGTGTGCATCTGTCACCAAAATAGAAGAAAGCAAAGATGAGAAAGGCAAAGAGGATGGAAAAAGAGGTGGAAAGAAATACAAAAAGAGCTTCTCTGAAGTCATACTATCTACAGAATAGTATACATAAACCCATCCATAGGCCACACAAGTTATTTTTGAAAAACAGTATAGAGAAACAGTCCCGAGGTTCAAAGGTACATATGTAGTGTCTATTGTGCAGTTTTATTTAAATAACGTAAGAAATCCCTAAAAATTTACTTCTATATTCCCATGAGTTTGATTTCAAGTCTGCACCTTTAACTTTTATCAACTCCTGTCTCTCCTGGTGAACATCTACAAGCAAGCCTTCACCGGAAAACTAACAAACAAGAACAAACTTCATTTAAGGAGCTACCAAATTGTCACATTTCCATAGGGTAAGCAAGCAAAAGTTACACAGCTGGAACCCGGTTAAGTTCTCCCTTATAGGAAGGCAGGGGCTCTGCCCAGCCAACCTCTCCTGAGCCTTGTTACTTTCAGTTAGACAGACACAAACACACCTAACAACCCCCTAAGCCTCATTTTATTCATGAGCTTTAACCACCTCCTTTACATGTTAGCCCAGAGGCTACCCAGACACAGCGAAACTGACCTGGCATGTTTCTCTTCTACCCAGTGGCCACCAGGGGAAAAGAGTCAGATAGGAACCCAGAGAACTAGTCACTCAGGGCAGCACGACTCTCACAATGAAACTGTGACCCTGTGAGCAAAAACCCCTGCCCATCTTCTCCATTACACCACTTCAAATTTCTCATGTTTCTTCAGCAATTCCTTTTAAAAAGATCTAAAAAACCTACAGGTGCCAGGCGCTCAACAGATGTTCAATTAATGCTCGTTAAGGCTTACTGTGCACCTAACACCAATCACCTGGTTTAATCCTAAAGCCAACTCTATCAGCCCAAATAGTATCCCATTTTAGAGATAAGACAAATAAGGCTTACAGGAGGTTACAAGATCCTCCCAGAGGCCCTTAACAATGAGCCAGAGGAAACATGTGAATCCTATTTTCACCAACTCCAGGACTACATACGGCAGAGACACAGACACCTGAAAACAGTGCCTAGAAAAATTCTAAGGGTGACCTCTCTGCCCAGGACTCATTGCTGCTTAACCGCTGCCCAAAGAATAGTTCATCCCTCCCCGTTCCAGGGGACACTGCTGCAGGACCCACTCACACACAGGCTGCACGGGGTCTCTGTCCCCTAAGCTCCCCACGAATGTATATATGGAACGGGTGAGAAAGGTGGATGCCTGTGTCCATCTGTTAGTTATTTTCTTTACAAGACTAATCATTATGTTATACCACTTCCCTTTTTTATTGGAACAGGCTTATTAGAACACCATTAGTTCAGGGGGGGCAGAAGCTAAGCCATGGCAAAAGAGCTTGAGTAAACAAAGAGTAGAAACACTTGTGTCGTGTTTTCAAAGACTCAAGTGGGTGTCTGACCCCATGGGTTAAAGCTGCTCAGGTTGACCTCTGTATCCAGTGGTGCCTATCATGGTGCCTGGCACAATGTGTCTAAGAATGTGTGGAGCTAAACAGCAAGAATACACTCGGAAAATATTCTATTTACTTTCTACCATCAACCACTCTGTAAATTATTAGCATGAAAATTAGAGAAATGAGCCACTATTCCATCCAGGATTCCATTTCTTTCTTTTTTGTTTTACTGGATTCTCTTTTCATAGGATCTGTTTTATGTTCTGTGTGTTCTACACCAGACCTATAAAAATGGGAGTCACGGCATGGGAAGAACACACTTCATCAACATGGACCGAAAGCCATCAAACCAACTAGAAGGAGCCAAAGGAAGACAATGGGAGAAGATGTTTAATCTTCCAGGCCTCGGTTTCTCCGCCTGTAATATGGAAGGTAATGGTTTGTTGTACCTACCTCACGGGGTCTGAGGATAAAATAAACACCTCCAATTAACATAGTGCCTGCATATATAAATAATAGCCCTCTAGAAACATGTATGAGACCTCACAGGAAACAGTGCCTCGGAAGAAAATGCTTTTCTTATTGTGGCCATAGTGTATGAGCCTGGAGTCAGACACTGGGCTCAAATCCCAGTTTTATACTTGGAATCTCTGTAACTTCTGGACTTTACCTAACTTTTATCTAACGTGTTTTAGAGAAAAAAAAAAAGAGAGATCTACCTAATGAAAAAGATAGAGGAGCTCATATACATACGTACATAAAGCACCCTAAGTGTATGGCACCCAACGTAATTCAATGAATACTTCTTTTCCTTTCAAGCTCCTGGTTCTATACTCTAATGCATAACAGCCTTATAGATTCTTAATTTTTTTTTTTTTTACATTTTATTTATTTTTGATAGAGACAGAGCACAAGTGGGGGAGGGGCAGAGAGACAGAGACACAGAATCTGAAGCAGGCTCCAGGGTCTGAGCTGTCAGCACAGAGCCCGATGCGGGGCTCAAACCCACAAACCTTGGGATCATGACTTGAGCCGAAGTTGAACCCTTAGCCAACGAGCCACCCAGGCGCCCCACGGCCTTATAGATTCTTATGCATCAAATATTTTTACAAACAGGCAAGCATTATTTCCAAACGCAAAAGGAACCACTTATGAATAAATATCATCAGAATTCCCAATTCAAAAAGTTCAGTTCTAATTATTCAATTAAGAGTAGCTAACATAATGTAAACCAAATCTTAATTCTGTGTATCAAACATTTAAATTAAATGGATTGACAGCCCACAATTCCTTTAGCTCAACTGGGCTACTTTGTTAGATGCACTAGGAAATGGTTATTCGCTGAAGCTTTTCCAGAAACAGAAAATACACTGGAAGGTGAACACTGTGATAGATACATTTCAAAGTGTTTGCACATCTGGAAAGCCTTTTGATACAATTGTCTATTAGATTCACTTACCTCCAGGAGTTCTGAAATGGACAAAATCGTTTCTGGGATTTGGTGCTTGATACAATTTGATCTGGGTGGATCCAGCAGAACGAAAAGAATGCCTCCCAAAAACCTGGGAACAATTTTGTTAACTTGGGGGTCACGGAAAAACTCATTCTTTTTCAATACAAGCTCACTGTTGGTTTTCAGAAAACTGAAAAGTTGTGATGGCTGACAAGACAGCCTCTCCAATCTTGAATTCACCCACAAAACCCACACATATTGAAAGCTTACAGTGCACATGGCAATCTTGTGTCCAGGACACAGCCCTGAAGAAGAGGGACGTGCTTCCTCCTGGGGAGACACAATAAACAGCCCTTCCAATTATTTAGTTACAGCTTTGATAAACACCATGCAGGAGGAGGACCAAAGTGAACACCTCAGGGCACCAGACCTCATCTACGAGGTGAGAGAGGGCTTCGTGGATGTAGGAGTGCTTGAGCTGGGATGGGAAGGATAGAAAGGTTATCTAGTGATGAACAAACCTTAAGGGCTGGCATAAAGGCAGGGCAGAAGGCGACATTTCAAAATTTGTGGATTATCTAGTGATGAGTATTTGCAAAGACTTGTAAGTAGAGAAAAGATCAAGTGTAAAGGCCCAGGGGCAGAAAGGAGCATAGGGTCATATTCATGGAACTTCCTGAGACTCAAGAAGCTAGGAAGAGAGAAGCAACAGGGTAAGAATGCAAGCAGACAGACAGGTGGTGGCTGGCAGGATCCAGAGCACCATGAACCTTACAGCCACGCAAGTGAAACTAGAAAACAAATGAAGGGTTTCAGAAGGCTTCAGATTGACATTTCTGTTTTTCTTTGTAAGTTTGAGAGAGAAAAAGAGGGCGCATATGCACAAGCAGAGGAGGGGCAGGCAGAGAGGGAGAGAGAATCCCTGGCAGGCTCCTCGATTGTCAACACAGGGCCTGACACGGGGCTCAAGCTCACAAACTGTGAGATCATGACCTCAGCTGAAATCAAGAGTCGGACACTTAACCAACTAAGTCACCCAGGCGCCCCTCAACCTGACATTTCTAAGAGATTATTCCCGGTGGTAGGTAATTGCATGAGAGCAAGAAAATATGTAGTGGGAGCAGTTGTGGTATAGGCAAGAGGTGGTGGTGGCTGAGATCAAGACTGATTTTGTTTCCGAGGTGACATCTGGCAATGTCTGGAGACACCTGTGATCACCCCAACCTGAGCAGTGCTACGGGCATCCAGCAGATAGAGCCAGGGATGCCGTTAAAGATCCTATAAAACAAGGAACACTGTCCCCGCCCCCCCCCCAACACACATACAATGAAGGATTATCTAGCCCAAAATGTTAATAGCTGGAGTTGGAAAACCGATGGTTTGAACCAGGGATATCACTGGATGGGGAGGCAGAGCAGTAAATAGATTCCAAAAGTATTTTGGAGGGGCACCTCCATGGCTCAGTGGGTTAAACATCCGACTTCGGCTCAGGTCACGATCTCATGGTTCATGAGTTCCAGCCCCACAATAGGCTCTCTATTGACAGCTCAGAGCCTAGAGCCTGTTTCGGATTCTGTGTCTCCCTCTGTCTCTGCCCCTCCTCCACTTGCACTCTGCCCCTCTCAAAAATAAACATTTAAAAATTTTTTAAAAAGGGTTTTGGATGGAAAATCACTAAGACTTAATGACGGACTGGATACAGAAATAAAAGTGCAAAGGTACCAAGGAAGAGTCCCCGGTTTTTCAGTAATTTTCAAGAAAATTTATGCTCAGAACTTTCCCTTGCTTGGAAAGCCAGAGAAGTCTATGAAATGCTTTTTCTCTTAGAATCAGGTAGGTCAGTCAGGGTGGAAAAACTGAGGCTGGCAGCAAAACTCTTGAACTTATTCAACCAAACCGTCATCACCAAGTCTGCTGCGGCCCAGAAGCAGCTTCTTATTGGTTAAAGATGCCTGGTCAGACCGTAGTTAACCACTGTGTAACTGCTGGGTAGGCCTGGGTTTTAGAACTTTACCCAGGTCTTTTGTAAAAGGAGACTAATATGTGTTCATCTACGTCTGTACTTGAACCCTAACTCTTCATCCAGAAGAGTAGCTAACCCAGCCTGACAAGCAGAGCAGCATCACCTGGGTGCTTGTGAGAACTACAGACTCTGAGGCCCCAAGCCAGCCCTAATGGATCAGTATCTTGAGGAGGTAAGACGCGGCAATGTGTTTTAACAAGCTATCTGGGTGATTTCCGATCACAGGGATGTTTGAGAAGCAAGCCCTAGTACCCATTTTAGAGCAGGAGAAACAACGTCTATGTAGGTACAGCACAGACAAATCCTCAACACTCAGCGAGCGTCCAAAACCCAAAGGTTAAGGTCATTTTTAAAATGCCAGATCATTTTATAGAACAAGGTTTAGGTCTTGAAGGGCTGGTAGGGAAAAATCTAAGTGTTTCTTATCTACTTCAGCTTGGGACAGATAAACATTATGACTTATTAAAAAAAAAAAAATCAAGTGTTGTGCATCAGAGTTTCCAAGCAATATAAATCCTTCTGCCTTTTGGAAGAGAATAAACAGTACCCAGCAGGAACAGAGAGTCGACCCAATGAAATAAACAAGTTCTTAAACAGCTCGCAGTGGGAGAGGTTTTTCTGGCTGATGCAGGACCAGCAAAAGCTTTTCAGAGAGGGCCACTGAGGGTTAACTTTGGGGCAAGAGGAGCAAGCTTCCCTGAGGCCTCAGTTGAGGCCAGCCAGGGTCTGAAGCCAGAGAGAGGAACTTATGCAAACTGCAGGCCAGGCCATTCTTGGCTGTCCTTGAGGCTAGCGCTGGGGTGCATAGGAGTCCCAGGGCAGGCTCCAACTCCAGACCCGAACTTTCTCTGTGAGCTCAAAAAGCAACAACATCTTGTCCCTAAGCTTAATACCTTTGATTATCCTATTGGCTCACCCAGCACAGCTCCAAACACAACCACAGTTCAGATTCAAGTATCCTATTTTTGATTATGAGAGAAGGTTTAACCAAACACTCCAGAAAGAAAACAGAAAGGCAAGAAGAAATAATAAACTAGCTTAACAATGAATGATGTATCAACTCTGGGGTAGTGAATGGCTTATTTATAAATAAGCATCACTTAAAACTACGCAGGAAGTTCGCATGACAGCATAAACAAGAGAAACTCAGGAACTCTTCTGCTGCAAACCCGATGCCTGCTAGAGGACCAAGTCTTGCCCTCTGTTTTGGTGAGCGGGCTCACACCAGTCTTTTGTATGCCTGTGCGGTCCTGGGTGAGCCTCTCAGTTGTAAATATTTGCCCTTCGCCCAGAGCTGGCCAGCTGCTCAGACTGCGGCTGACAGGCCAGGGGGCCAGGATGGGGAGGGGAGGAGCGGGGGAGAGGGAAAACTTGCAGGCCTGGTGTGTGCATAAAGAGGGGGGTTGGGAGAGGGCAGAGAGAGGCGAAGCAGATGCAGGCCCCTGGGGCAAATATGTTCTCCCGCAGCCATATGGAACAGGCAACCACACAGTGGCACCACGCCCCTCCCCGTTTGCATAAAACGTGGCCTTTACAATCAGGAAAACCCTGGTTCTCAACAGGCGATTTTGCACGCGTCCAAACACACACCCCACCCCCAGAGAACACCTGATAATATTTGGAGACATTTTTAGTTGTCATGTCTTGGAGGCAAGAATGCTACTGGTATCTAGTGGGTAGAGGCCAGGGAAGCTGCTAAACATTTTACAATGCAGAGGACGGCCGCCTCCAATAAAGAATGATGGGACTCAGTATGTCAATACATCCCAACGCTGATAACTCCGATGTAGAACCCGAATCCTCACTCTGTTCCCGGAGTCACAGTATGACTCTGGACAAGTTCTATGACCTCTCTGAACCTGCTTCCTCCACCTGAAAGGATTAAGTAGATAATGCCTGTAAAGTGCTTCCCACAGTTGCTAGAACATAATAAACACTCAAAAAATGGGCCTTGGGTTTACACTGAGAGGCAACACAATAGTGCTTATGACCCTGGGCTGGAAAGACAGGCACATGAGCGTTCAGAAGGCAACTCTGGCACTAAAAGCTATGACCCAGGTACATGACTGCCCCTCACAGGGGCTCAGTCTCTTCATCTACAAAATGGGAAGCATCCCAGCTGCCTCACTTGATTAAAAAGTAAACACCTGAGAAGTACTTAACATAAGGCCTAGAGCAAAGCAAGCCTTCACTCAGGGTGACCATTGTAATTACACCAACTATCAGCTCAAGGGGATGGCCCCAGGGGGATGTTAACATTTTGCTGAGCACACACTCTCCACCCAGCACAGGGCCAGGTCTTTGTAACTATTCTTTCCCAGGAGGCTGACAACCACCCATTTTACATTTAGGTAAACTGATGCACCTGGATGTTAAACTTCACAGTCACTCAGTTGGTGAGCAAAACACCCAAGTTCTAAAATAGTTCCAATTTGAAAGAACTTCCTCTCAATTATTACTTTATGATTGGTGGCACTTTCTTTTTTTCTGGAATCCCCGCATGAACGCCACAGACGGGGCCTGGCTGTGTTTTACCCGTGTCACATCTCTAGGGACCAGTTTCTAACTTTAGAGAGGCTACGGAACTTGCTCAAGGTCAGCCAGCCAGTTGGCAGCACAGCCCATGTCTGAATCCAGCTTTCACTCCAGGGGCCTTTCTTCTGGAATCCTTCTGAACTTATTCAGAACTGTGTGTTTCATTTGCTCTTCCTGAAATTCCTAAGGATGCATGGATACAGTTTACCCTGTGTGTCGATATCGCAATCCTTGGTGCCACAGGTATAGAGAACTAGGTTTTTCAACCTTAAGAAGTTAAGCAACTTCCCCAAGATCACCTAGCTGATCTGAGCAGCAAAACGTCTGACTTTGGAACTGCACTCATTCTTACTCCACGCTGTGGGGTCCTTTTAGTCTTTCCAGACCCCCGGAAGCTGCTGTAGCTACATTTCACCCGGTGTATGTGATCTGCAAGGACCATAGTTTCCAAGCTTAAACTGTTTCAGCGGCCCGCTCTTAGTGATACAGCGAGTAAGCAGTGGAAGGAGGCGGCAGGGATGCTCCTGGGAAGTTCCAGGCATCCCGGTGCCCAAAGGGACCAGGAGGGGCCCTGGGTACCCAGGGGAGCCCGGCAGGGGGTTGGGGCCGGTGGCGGGCGCCTACCTTGCCGCCGGGCGGCGCGGCCACGCAGCGGCTGAGCGAGTCGAGGCGCGCGCTGTACTCCGTGAACTTCTTTTGGTAGCGCAGTGCGGTCATCTGCAGCTCCAGCTGCGCCGCGGCCAGCTGCGCCACCAGCGACTTCTCGCGCTTGCCCGCGCGCAGCGCCTCCTTCTTGAGCGCCTTGTGCAGCGCGCCCAGGCGGGCCTGCAGCGCGCTGTTATGCGACCGCAGGGCCCTGGCGCAGCAGTGGCCGCCCGCGCGCTGCTCGCCGTGCGTCAGGGGCAGCCCGCAGCCCTCCTGGCAGCGGCCCACCGGCCGCGCGTCGCACGCGTCGCGCATGTGCGCCTCCACGTCGCGCCGCAGCAGCACCTGGCCGCAGCCCGCGTGGCGGCAGCGCGCGGGCGCGAAGTCGCAGCGCTCGAGGTGCTCTGGCAGCTGCTGCAGCTTGACCACCCGGCCGCAGCCTCGCGCCGCGTGCGCGCACTTGATGTCCAGCTTGAGGATGAGGCGCTTGAGCGGCAGGACGTGGTTGAGCTCCTTGGCCGACAGGCGACCGCGGCAGCGCGCCGGGCAGCTGCCCTCCTGCACCACCCAGGGCAACACGCAGCCGGCGCAGAAGACGTGGCCGCACGGCGTGGTCAGCGGGTCCTCCAGGACCTTGTGGCACAGCGCGCACTTCAGGTCCGGGTCCACGTCGCCGTCGAACCGGTCCAGCTCGAAGCCCATGGTGGCGGCCGGGGCCCGGGGTCGCCGCCGGGCGGCCGGCCGCCCCCTCCCTCCCTGCGAGGCAGCCCAGACGCGCCGGCTGCGCCTCCCGCTCGCTCGCTCGCTCTCCCCGGACTGAGCCTAATTGCTCCAGACTTCCTCGGAAAATGCCCGAGGAACAGGACTCCTCCAGCCGTATATGCGCGAGCGCGTGCGCACGTACATCCTGCCTCGGCTGTCTCCGGCCCGCCCCCTGCCACAAGGAGGAGGCAGAGGAGGATGGGGAGACCCCGAGAGAGGACTGGCCTGCCCAGGACGCCAGTCTGAGCCCTTCTCTCCGGCGACTCCTCTCTGCTCTCTTGCAGTTTTTGCTAGAGGGTACCAACACAGGCCAAGAAAAGCTCACTGAGTTTGGAGCGGAGGCTGCTGTTGCCGCCCAGAGACTTCTCCTGGAGCCCCTTCCGGGACAGATCGTGACTTTTAACTCCCCTCCCCCGCCCTCTCTTTTCTTGGCTGATTGCAGAGAACGAAAAATATTTTGGGGTCAGCTATCTCAGCACTTACGGTCTTTATTTATTTCATTCCAGGGAAAGTTACTGAGCCTGCGGAACGCTCCAGCAACTGCAGTTCCGACCCGAGGTTCTGCGGACCCCAGGATTTGGGCAGGCCAAGGATTCCAGGACCAGAGGGCGAATCTGCAGGGGGGAATGTGCGGGGAAGAGAGCTGCTCACAGGCTGTCGGGATGGGAGAGGGTAGAGTCCTGGCTCCGTCCATTTCACTTAACACCTCTCAAGTGTCCGCGCTTCTAAATCGGTCCCTTTAAAAATCATCAGTACGATGTTGTGAGAGAGTGTTAGCGCCATTTAAAAATTGTTTTACCGCATGATAAGAGAAGTAACGCTGGTCCTACAAAGTGAAAAATCGCACAAGTATAAATCTGAGAGAAGTTCCCCATAACCCACCCTCACATCCCCAGTCATGTGAACTGTGTTCAGTTTTTTTTTTTCCCTTTGTTGTACACAAATATTACTTTGTTATATTTCCATTTTCCACTTAGGGGACACTCAGGCTGGGAGAAGAAAAAAAAAGGTGCTGTCAGATGTCCTACAGCAGTGTTTCTCAAATTTTAATGTGGAGGTGGATTCTGATCCCGATCCGTAGGTCTGGGGCGGGGCCTGAGAATCTCCAAGTTAAAAGAGCTTCCAACAAGAGGCTGATGCTTCCGGTGGCTGTACCTCCACCTGATTGGAAAGTGGCCATCCTTGAACCTGGACTTTTTTCCTTCTACTCAGGGGCAGTTTTTCAAGCGGTGTCGTGACACTTGTAGTTTTCAGCAATACTCCAGTGTGTTGAAGGAATACGTTGAGATTGCAAGTTAGATGATAAAATACATAGCAACATCCATGGACTTGGTGATTTTCTTTTTCTCCCAAGGTCATAGACATTGATGAGAAACATGCAGTCAGCGCCAGTAAGGAAGAAACCAAGGGAAAGAATTCTCATTTGGACTCTGCTGGCAGTTTCTGAATAGTGAAGTGGAAAAGTTGTATCTCTGTGTTTAGTGTGGCTCTGAGGTCTAGAAAGTGGGATTACAACATCCATTTTGTCTAATTGCTTTTACTTCTCTCCTTTATCTGGCTGCTACAGCCCCATGACCTTCACTAGTTAACTGCTTCACCAGAGTGAAAGGATTCCCTTGATGTCCATAGGATTACTTGTTTTGAACTGACCTTTAAAAAGATGTCACTGACTAGGTTTTTCAATGCATCATTGAGGTCACTGGACAGTGTTCTTTAATCAGTGTTGGTGGCATTTGCTGTTTGTGGTAGAGGCTTTCTTTTCATTGCTGTAATCAATTAACGCATTTCTTTGATAGTACATGGGGTGGAATATAATTGGCCTTTGTTCAGAAAAGCATGTGCCAGGAATCCTCCATCAGTATATTTATTAAGCAGCTCACAGGTTCTCAGATAATGAGTAAGAAACACATTCTTTTCAACAAAGGTGTGTGGGCTTGTCAGTTTCACAGGGTGGGCTAGTGTCAACAGGGGGATAATCTTCAAACCAAACTGGTTTTGAGAAACCGGGGGAAGCTCATCATACACCATAAATGGGAAATCAGTGCTTGCTTTGGGTGTAAGCTTCTTTTAGGAGCCACCCACCACCACCTCCCCCTGCAGCCGACTGAGAGGCTGTTGATAAAATGCTACAGCTGAGGCCTTCGAGAAGCTGTGGAGGAGTGTGGATCAGCTTCTTTGGGCAAAAGCAAAGTCTGGCAGAGCCCCTCCTTATTGGTTAATTTTAGTATCAAAAATTTTGGAGGTCGGAATTAAAAAACACCTCCTAGAATGTCAGAGTTGGCGGACCATGCATATTATTTAGGGGCTAAATTTAACAGGGGGGCTGAGAACTAGAAAAGTTTAAAACAAGTACGGTTTAAGGCAAGGTTTCTCAACCTTGGCTCTACTGACAGCCAAGCAATTCTTTGTTGTGGGGGCTTGTTCTGTCCATTCAACAACGTTTAGCAGCATCTCTGGTTACTGCCCACTAGATGCCAGTGACAACCCCATCCTCACACACACACACACACACACCCGCCAGATTTTGCCCATGTGCCCTGGGGGCAAACTTGCCCTGGATTGAGAACTGCTGCTGGTTTAGGGCAACCTTTCATTAATTGCTGAAGTCAGGCAAGCACTAGCAGCCCACAACCCCTGCTAGCTGTAGAATGACCTAGGGAATGCAGCACAGAGAATGGTGTTAAATTGGAAAGCTGAGACAGCACACTCATAAACGTGAATACAAGCTTAGGAAGGTGAGTGTTGGGTCTGGCAGGCCCTCTGAGAAAACTAGCTAGTTTTTCTGACCTGGATGAGATACCAACTCAACAGTCGCAGAACCAGCTGACTGTTCATAAACATGATTCCTTGGGGACAGGTGGATCGGTCATTTTGCAAACGATCCTTTTTTTTTTTTTAAATATTTAGTTTGGGGAGAGCACAAATTGGGGAGGGGCGGAGAGAGAGGGGGACAGAGGATCCCGAAACAAACTCTGTGCCGACAGGCTGAGCCCCATGTGGGGCTCGAACTCACGAAATGTGAGATCATGACCTGAGCCCATTTCAGACTTGCAACCCCACTGAGCCACCCAGGTGCCCCTGCAAATGATCCTTATGGCCTCCACCATCTTTGCCATCCCGCTTTCCTCTTACAGTCAGGTTTGGCACTTCCTCACCAAAAGTGATCCCAAGCCTAACTGCAATGCTACGTTCACTATCACCCTGATTTTGGCTTTTGTCCTCACGGTCTCTTCTATCGGATTGCACCAGACGATAATGTGTGCCCTGTTGAGAGCTAGTACTCTGTGCGAAGCATTGTGCTCACTACTTGACCTTCATTTTTTCATTAACCCTCACAGCACGTCACAAAGTACTTGTGTGTGTTGTTGGCTCCAGTTTACAAGTGAAGAAACTGAGGTTTACAGAGATTCTGTGAGTTATCAAAACAGCAGTCAAGAATATAGACAGAAGGATTCCACAACCCTCACACTTAACCTCTGTGACAACTATGCGGTTTCCTGCATAACTCTTAACTCAGGAGTTACTACCTTACAAATGATGTAGAAAATCACTCCATGCCTTCAACATGACTCACCTGCCTCTTCCCTCCATCAACCCTCAGCTTCCCCTAGGCTTTAGATAATTTGTGTGTTCGGTATTAGAGAAGGCAAAAAAGTCAAGGTTTTTTGCTTTTTTTGGCAGCAGCTTCCCTAGGCTTAACTACTTACATTCTACTAGCTGAAATAGTTCCATACATACAATTTGATTAATAAACCTTTTTTTTTAAACCAACCAGAAGTACTACCAGAGAGTAGTAAGCTGTATTAGTCACAGGTGAACAGGTGTGACGCGTCTTAAGCAGATTGCTTGCCTCCTGACATAGCCAATGTCAGCCCTTCTAGGGCCTGGGGCGTTTCATTTGGCCTTGGGCAGGAAGAAGAACATGTAATTTTTTATCCTAGAGACTTGAAAATTTGGCTAAGTCAAGATGAGCTACCACAGTGGGGGGCATTGGCTAGAGAACAGGGGGAGTTGTGAAAAAGCTTCTTACAAATTTGTGCAAGACTCTGGTGCTGCACAGTGGTGAGCCCTCCTTTCCTGTCCCTTCAGATGGGACTAGCTTGTACAGCACCATGTATATTCCCATGTATAACATTCATCACACTTGGAATGCCTTAATTTCCCCAATAGTTAATTAATTCGTAGCCTCTGTATGCTAAGAAGGTGCTGTCGTGGCACTGGGGTGACAGGGGTGAACCAGATGGGCAATGGTGCCCAGCTGAGTCCTCGTTCCACGGTGCAGAAAACCAAGTATCAATAAACAAGTGACCGACAGCATGATGGTATGTTGGAAGTCCTCTACAGCAGTGCTGATCAAAGCGTGGTCAGAGGCGTGGCATCATCTGGAGACCTGCTGAAACTACAGGATCTCAGGCTTCCTCCTGGATGTACTGAGTTAGAATCTGCATTTTAACAGTGTCCCCAAGTGGTATGTATGCACCTAAAGTTTGAGAAGCACTGCTATAAACACTATGCAACAAGCTGTTGTGCTAGAGAGAAATTAGAGGAGCCCATTCCAAATAGGGAAGTCTGATGAGAGGAGAAATGGGAGTTGTTTGAAGGGTGAGAATGAGCTGGCAATAGTCAGCGGAGAACATTCCAGGCAGAAGCAGCAGAAAGTGCAGAGGTCCAGAGGGAGTCAAGCACTTGGTTTAAGTTAGAGCTTGCCTAGGACCTAAAACAGGGTGAGAAAGGGGAAGGATAGCATTGAGTAAGGGTAGAGAAGTGGGTAGAATCCAAACATCCAGGGCTGGCAGGCCACACAGCAGACTAAAGGGTTTCAAATGACCTGAGAGTGCCGGGTGGCATGGGTAGGTTTTGGTAGCAGAGGGGCACAGCTTGATCAATGTCCACCTCCCCATCCCCATTCTATTCTAGAGCAGGGCTACCGTATCCATCTTCTTTCCCACATATTTAACACTTAGTAGAGACTTAAAAATGCTGAACAAACTGCTCCCTCTTGCTACTCGATGTAAGTTTCTGCTTCTAAAATCCTAGGCACAGATTGGTGCTACCATACAAGGTATCTGTATCACATTATGAATTAAATAGGCTTCTGTGGCCTGTCATCATTTAGAACATCATTCCCATAACAAAATCTATCCTGAATTTTGAACTCCCACAGAAAGAGCTGGATCATTATCTGGTTGTGAACTGAGTGGCTTTTTTTAACAGAAAAGGTCTGTGTGTGTATGTGTGACAAATGTGATTCAAAACACTTGTGACATTGTAGACATTTGGAGCTAGAAGGGAGCTTCTCTTTTATCCTACAAATACTGCTCCCCTGTCATGTAGAGAGCATAGAAGACAAGACATATGAAAAAGGGCACAGGATCTAGCTCTTACCTTAGTGAGTTCACAGGGCCCCAGTGTTGCCAGCTGGATGAACTCACCATTTAGTTTTCATACTAAAACAAATGTATTAGGTATCATATCCAATGCAAACTACACGGTATCAAAAGGGAACATGAAAGCTCAAACAAATTAGATGGCTTTCTTTTAAAAACATTTTTTTATTAATGTTTATTTATATTTGAGGGGGGAGGGGCAAGGGTCGGGGGGGAGACAGAATCCAAAGCAGACTCCAGGCTCTGACCCATCAGCGCAGAGCCTGATGTGGGGCTCAAACTCAAGAGTCATGAGATCATGACCTGAGCCAAAGCCAGATGCTTAACTGACTGAGTCATCCAGGTACCCCTAGATGACTTTCTAAATACATACGATGAAATGTACAATTGCAGATGCTTGGTTATCCTTACAACCTAGTACTGCAGAGAAAGGATTGGATCAAATGTCAGGAGGTGAGTGTTAACTCTGGTTCATGGAGTGACCTAGGGTTAAAGTCTGTGATTTCATATAAATGTGGATGTGTATGTATATGCAATTCAGTGAGGGTAAGCAAACTCCAAATTCTCTAACACTAAAGAATGTGTTTCTTACTCTTGTCCAGTATAGATATCCATGTGGTCATTGGGTGCCCTCGTTGCTTCCACCTACTGGCTTTCCCCTACTTCAAGGACTCTCCTCAGACCTGCCTCCATTCAGTGGATGGGGAGAAGAGAAGGGAAGGGAAGGGAAGGTGTCCATGGAAGGTGTGTGTAGGCAGGACTGGGAGTGCTTCCTTCCACCCACAGCCTCCTGGCTGTAATTCAGCCATAGGGCCACAATGACAGCAGGGGATTGTGGGGAGTGTGATCTACCTATGTTCTCAGGTAGGACAAGAATTAGGTTTTGTGTGCATCTAGCCTATCTATGCACGGATGTGTGTGTATGTATACACATACTTATGTGCATAAAAACAAGGTGTATATGCACACATACATTTGTAAGTGCAGGAGAAAAAAAGATTAAGTTTAGCTGAGGAAAACAGAACATCAAAATAACCATGAAGTCTGTAAGCAAAAACTCTCTTTGTCCCTGAAGTAAAAAAGTCGGATTTATATCTAGTAGCACAAAGCTGATACCCTGGCTTCCAGGTCATCAAAGACTTAGGATTCTTTAATCTCCCTAGTCTATTGTCAGTAGGGCCTGGCCTCCCTGCTCACTTTGTGGACCAAGATGTCCACTGCAGAGCCAATCGGTCCAAGAGGAAAAGTGAAGGAAAGAGGGAAAGACCAAAAATTACCCCCCTCCTAATTTAGCCTTCTTTAGGACCTTTCTCAGAATCCCTTCCAAGTACTTTCTCTTACATTTCAGCAACAATCCCTACATGCAAAGAAGATTTGTGAAATAAAGTCTTTCATAAGGTGTATGAATACACTGCTTTCCGGTGTATATTGTGAGATATCATTTCCCATCCACTAGGATGGCTAATGTCAAAAAAAAAACGGACAATAACAAGTATAGATGAAGATATGGAGGAATTGGGACTCTCATACACTGCTTGTGGCTTTGTAAAATGGAACAGCCACTCTGGAAAATTTGGCAGTTATGCAGAATGTTACACATTGGGTGACCAGATGACCCAGCAGTTCCACTCCCAGCTATATAACCAAGAGAACTGAAAATATACACTTGCATGTGAATGTTTATGGCAGCATTATTCATGATAGTCATAAAGTTTAAGCATCCCAAGTATCCATCAACTGATGAATGTGTAAGAAAAACTAATATATAGTGGAATATCAGTCACCATAAAAAGGAACGAAGTGCAGATTCATGCTATAATATGGGTTACATTGAAAACGTTATTCTGAGCGAAAGAAGCCAAACACAAAAGACTACATAATTGTGTGATTCTATTTATATAGAATCTATAGAGACACAAATCAGATTAGTGCTTGTCAGAAGCTGAGAGGAGGAGAAATGGGATGGATATGGGATTTCTTTTTGAGGTGATGAAAATCTTCTAAAATTAATCATACAGATGGTTACATAACTTTGTGAATGTATTAAAAGCCACTGAATTGTATACTTTAAAAGGGTGAATTTTGGGGCCCCTGGGTAGTTCAGTCAGTTAAGTGTCTGGCTCTTGATTTTGGCTGAGGTCATGATTTCACAGTCTGTGAGTTTGAGGTCCACATCGGGCTTTGGGCTGATAGTGCAGAGCCTGCTTGGGATTCTCTTTCTCTCTCTCTCTCTCTCGTTCTCTCTCTCTCTCTTTCTCTCTCTCTCTCTCCCTTTCTCTCTCCTTCTCTCTCTCTGTGCCCCCACTTTGTGCTTTCTCTCAAAATAAATAAATAAACTTAAAAAAACAAAAGGGTGAATTTCACGGTATGTGAAATGTATCTCATATACCGAGTATTCAATAAAGCTGTCATAAAAATACAAAAATATTAATAGCGTTCAGCTAATAAGGAATGGATATTAGATACACAGGGAGCACTCTGCATGTGTCTATATACATGCATAAGCTTTTTTTTCAAAATTATATTTATGAAAAAATGTTTTTTAATGTTTATTTTTGAGAGAGAGAGAGACAGACAGACAGAGCATGGGCAGAGGAGGGACAGAGAGAGAGGGAAACACATAATCCGAAGCAGGCTCCAAGCTCTGAGCTGTCAGCACAGAGCCCAACACAGGCTGGAACTCATGAACCGGGCTGAACTCATGACCCATGAGATCATGACCCGAGCTGAAGTTGAACGCTTATTGAGACACCCAGGCTCCCCTCAAAATTACATTTATTAAGCTATTATCTATATCTATTAAACTTGTATATATTAAACTATTTTCTCATCTATGCCAAAAACTGTATTTTAAGAAAATTATTGATTCGAATTGCATTAGAACTTGTTTTACCATCAAGTTTCTGAAAGTCAATTCAAAGTGACTCAGGCATTTAAAAAAAAAAAAAAAAAAAAAAAAAGACAAGGCCACATCAATGAAAAGTCCAGGAGGTAGAAATGGCTTCAGGCATCTGAATCCAGGTGCTAACATGAATGTGTTAAGAATCTGCTCTACTCTCCCCTGGACTGGCTTCCTTCTTAGGCAGGCACTCCCCACGTGATTAGACAGAAAACCCTTGCAACCCAGGTTTGCATAGCATGAGCTTATCAACCCCAGCAGAGAGAACATTCTCTTTCCAGTAGTTCCAATACATTTCCAAGGCATGACTCTTGGGCTGCCTTAGGTCATTTGTCCATTCCTGAACCAGAGAGTGGGGACAAACTCACCCAGACCACAAGAAATGAAGGCAGGGGAGGTAGCATTTCCCCAAAGGATGCAGGAATGGGCAAAAATACATGCCCACTAGAGTCTTATTACAGAAGCCATCACTCATCTTAGGGTGGAGGGAGAAACACTGTCTGTAAAATATATGCATAACCATTGTCTAGGGATGAATTTCAAAACAGCCAATCAGCTCACCTAACCATTATCAGTTTTACCTTCCCCGACTGGAAGCAATCGCCTGTGAAGGGAAAACACATACACATAATTATGGCCATTCAATAAATTCAAAACGGCTCCATGCAACAATGGACCCTCCTCCTTCAGCTAAATCACATGAAGGTACAGTTTCTAAAGTCGAACCCGTGTATATCAGTGCTGGATCCCTAAGACCTATGACAGTGTTTGGCTCACATTTGGACACTCACAAAATATGTTGACTGTCTATGTAACTTACTCAAATATTTGTTGGTCCAGAAACATTTTGCAGGTTTCTAAATTCTTAGAGACTCTTGATTATTCCTAGCAGAAAAGAAAAGAATGTGATCTGAAGAGTGAATCCTTTGATCACATGGAACCCCCATTAAAAATAAGATGACTCAGTCATCACAGGGGTATCAGAGGGTAAAAATAAATCATAAAAAGGAATATTCATAAATGAAAACCAGGATCCCAACCCTCACTAATAAACATGACATTTTCAATTTGCAAAATCTGTTTTTCCAATATTTAAGTTTCACTTTACAGTGTCTTCTTTAAAACAAGCAAGCTCTTTAATCTCCTTGCAGGTCAGGCCTGTGATCTAGGAACTCATTAATTGTAATTTTTCTCCTGGCACCTTCTCCATCACTCTCATTTACTCTGTCTGTAAAATGATGATAATAATAATCTGTGCTCACCTAACATTCGGTAATAATTGCTAATTAACTAATTTTTATATGTAGAAACCTGTGAAGACTTTACACAGGTGCTAAGTTATTATTTTAGGCTTGGTGGGGAGGGGGGAGAAGATCCGACTTTCTGTTTGCAAGTGTGATGGCTCACACTCTAATGCTGTCCACTCCATGAGGATACAGTATTATAAACTGCTTTCATGTATCATCCACTGCTGATTGATTTGACAAACAAAACCTTGCAGTGTGATATCACTTTCTCTTGTCACCTTGGGTCTCAAATAGTCAGAGCTGTGCTCAGCGTGTCATCTATCGGGGCCTTTTTACAGCAAAACATAACCACTTCAACACTGGCATCAACAGAGTCTGAGTTCAAATGATGTCGAGTTACAATTCTCGAACTAGTGATTTCCAGAGTGCCCCTTCCTCATCTAACATAGAACACACAATTGCTTTTCATTTACATACTATTTGATTGTATTAAAATAAAAAAGAGAGTTGCCCATGCCCTCTTTAAAAAGGAGAGAGAGATAGATGCTCATTGTTTAGGGGTTTTTCGCTTGCCTTTCCTTTTTATCATTTTTACAACAAAAGAATAACTTCTTTTCATCTGGGAGGGCTTCAGGCAGAACATTTTTGAGATGTCAGCCAACCGAGAGAAACGTGACATTACCGTTCTTTGAAATCTTGTCTTGAAACTGTGGTTTTGGTACCCAGATCAACCCGGCATTTGGCAATGAAAAAGCTAAAACAAAACATTACTGAAAATAGTCCTACAATGGTATGGTGTTCCTAGGATAATCGTTTGTTATATTTTAACAAACGAAAGTCACTCAAACCTTTCGATCTATTTTCATTGCTGCGCAGGAACAGACACGAAACATTTCACAAAGCTGGCCACGAGCTACTTGTTACAGGCGCAAAAAGCAATCATGGAAAAACCTTCAGCAATGGTAACATTTTTCTCTACAGGTAAAATGGAAAATGTGTCCAAACGCGGGCATACTCTCTGTAATTTTGGCAAATAGCACACTCAGTCTTGACAGTATACACAAAGCCTTAGAAGTTGAATCCAAAAAGATGAAAGAACTCGGAGGACAGTGAGTCAGTTTGTCATTGGTGGGAATCTCTGCAGTAACTTATAATTTATCCACGGGTTGTGTAAGCTTAAAGATGAAGATAAAGCCGCACTCAGAGAGCTCACCGAGGGGTCTTTAAGTTCTGGGAAGTAAGTGAAATTGTGTTTCTAACTTCTGTAATACATGTTTTGATTTTGTTACTTCCAGAGGGCAGTAATTGACTAGCAAAGACAGGGACTACCCAGTTTGTAAACAGAATTGCCAGTGATAGTCCAAGAATTGCACACAACTCCAGGGACAGCAGCCCCCCTTACCTGAGGGGATACGTTCCAAGACCCCCTCTCCCCCTGGGGGATGCCTGAAACCATGGGTAGCTCTAAACCATGGACAGACTGCGGGGTTTTTTCCCTATACGTACATACCTGTGATAAAATTAAGTTTATAAATTAGGCACAGTCAGAGATTAACGATAACTAATAATAAAATAGAACAATTATAACAGTATACTGTCATAAAAGTTATGGGAATGTGGTCTCTCTCTCCCTCAAAATATCTGCTTGGACTCACCCTTCTTTTTTTTTTTTTTTCCTCATTAAAAAAAATGTTTATTTACTTTTGAGAGAGAGAGAGAGAGAGAGAGAGACAGAGCATGAGCATGAGCAGGGGAAGGTCAGAGAGAGAGGGAGACACAGTATTCAAAGCAGGCTCCAGGCTCTGAGCTGGCAGCACAGAGCCCGACGCAGGGCCCACGAACTACGAGATCATGACCCGAGCGGAAGTTGGACACATGACTGACTGAGCCACCCAGGCACCCCTAGCCTCACCCTTCTTGTGACCTGAGATGATCAAATGTCTGTGGATGCCGTAAAGTGAGGTGAACAACATAGGCACGGTCATGTAGCATCAGGCTACCGCTGACCTTCTGACCACGCACCACAAGGAGGCTCACGTGCTTCCATGACCTTGGGTAACAGAAACCACAGAAAGCGAAACTGCAGGTAAGGGCGGGGTGGTGGGGGTGACTATCATAACAAAAACCTAGGAATGCCTTTTGGAAAAAGTCAAAAGAAGTTCCACACTTCGCCCTTTATTTGGGAATGGTAGAGTTTCTTCTTCATGCCAAAACCCCCACACATGGACTTCTGACCTTTTTGTTTTGTGGCAGTCGACAAAAATGAATTGAATTAAATAACATATACATATACACTTAATAGTAACACTGACCCTAAGTCGGTGAATAACACCATTCTACTCATTAGAAGGAATTTCATCAAAGAAACAATACAAGTAATTGTGCTCCATCTTGGGTCTTGGCAAACGTTCTCTGTAAAGAACCAGATAGTAAATGTTGGCGGCACTGTGGGCCATGTCGTCTCTGTCACAAGTATTCAGCTGTAACGTTGTAGCACAAAAAAGCAGCTGTAGAAAATATGTAAATGAATGGCCGTGGCTGGATTCCAATAAAACTCTATTTTCCAAAGGGCTGGATTTCGCATGCAGGCCTTAGTTTGCTAACGGCTCTCACGTATGAATACCCTGCCATTTGGGCAAGACAAAAATCAGCTCAACTCAAACCCATTAAGACCATCAGAGTGAGACAGAGGGATGTGGACTTTATACTAAATAGATGTTCAATTCATGTTGATATTTCTAACGAAGGGGACAGTGGAATATTATAAACTTGGGAATCAGAAAAACCTACATTCAATACCGCTTATTGGCTGTATGACCTTTGCAAGTCACTTACCTCAGTTTCTTCATCTGTGAAAGGGAGATGTTATTAGCGCCTGTTTCACAGGGTAGATGTAGATTTGAATGGCATACCGCTGAAATCAGGAAGCCTATGGAAAGTGCGTGGCACAACGCCAGGCGTTTTCTGTGCGAGACAACATTAGGACTGAACTAATGACCGTAAGGGGGGTCAGCATTCTAGTGGAATTGCATTGTCTGTGTTTCCTGAAGTTATCATCTACAAACCGGGCCCAGATTCTCTGCCCTAGACACCTGCAATTCGAGGACCCAAATGCCTTTGTATACAGACTCTGAATATGGAGCGATGGACTAATACCCAAAAGGAGTTTTGCTGACACATGTCACCAGAAAGGAATTAGAGGAAGAAAAGGCCCTATCAGAGCTACCTGTGAATCATAACTCTCTTGGAGTTATTTATTATTCTGCGAATTAACCAGTGAGTCCCCACAACAATTTTACCAACCCAAGACACAACTGAAGAATGTTGAAGAATCCACACTCAGAAGAATGAGAGGTCCTGTCTCTACAAAAAAAAAAAAAAAAAAAAAAAAAAAAAAAAAAAAAAAAAAAATGGTGGCAATAGTCATTAAGGCAATCCCTTGAAAGCAAACAGCTGGATGGCACTGTCTTTCAAGGATAAATGTGTCCACAGGGCTAAGTGTAAAAACCAAAGTATCTTTGCCACAGCCCTGTGACGAGAATAGCAGTGAAGATGCCTTCATTACCGGATGCGCATTTCAAACATACCAGGGAGACACTTGTTCCTCCTTTGTTCACAGGGATGAGAGACAGAAACTAGAGAGATATTTTATTGAAGAAAGCATAAGGTCAAGTCTTATTCTCCCCTCTATATCCCCCAGATTGAGCACAGTCCTGGGTATACAATAGCCGCTCAATAAATGCCCAGGACACTCTGGACTGACAGAAGAGAAGGTGCAGTGGCTTTCTCAAGCTTCCAACGGCACGGACACATGGGGCTGGAGCAGTGTACTATTCAAAGCCCTTGTGCTGCACTGTGGGGCATATTGGAGACAGTAACCGATTGCATCATATTATATGCTTGGCATAATTATACTGCAGGCTTTTGTCTCCTTTGGTGCCAGTCAGTCTCAAAACACATGCCGCTTCCTCGCTTTGCTTATGTAAAGTGCTGGGGTTGCCCACTTGTTACAATTGGGATTTGTGAACTCTGTGTCCACGGTCTGAGTCACCGCAGCCTGGAGGCTCATGCTTGGGAGAACGGGGATGGCTTTTCCCCAGAGAAGATGGTCAACAATGGGCATTTCTGTCTGGGAAGAAAAAGAGGAAAGTGGCAGACACGGACTGCTTGGGGCCAGATCAGATGGAAACTGTTGATCAAGTTCACCTTTCATTTTTTAAAACATTAATAATCAAGCTGCTTTCCCCCCTCTGTTTTAAAAAGGGAACTCGATCTGAGGAGAGTTACAGGCTCTCCCCTCTAAATCTCCCTCCCATCCATTTACTTCAAGTCTTTGCCACCCTCCTCATCCAAGCCACCAACTCCCTTACCTGGACGATTGCAATGGTTTCCAAAGTTGTCTCTCTACATCCCAGCACACCCCTTTCCATTTCCACATCACTGCCAGAGTGATCTTTTTAAGATGGAAAAATGGTTCTGAACCACTGCTGCTTATAACCATTCAACAGTGTCCCGTTTCTTTTAAGAGAAAGAATTGTAACTCTATACCTCGCTTCTCAGGCTGGGCATGATCTCACCCTGCCTCTCTTGCCAGCCTCATTTTGTGCTTCTCTCTTAGTTCTGTGCTGCAGCAAATGCAGGCATTCCCAATTGTCCTTTGGTATCCATTTTCCCTTGTGTTTAAAGAGAGAAAAAAAAGCTGGGTTTCCCCAGGGCCCATGACTACCCAGCCAAGAGCTACTTTTCTAGTTTTTCTGAGTTCTGGAGAGTAGAACAGAAGGAGAAGTGATATTGTCCCTCAAAAGGAAATAAGCCTGCTCCCCATATCCTTGCTTTCCCCTCCTACTGGTCAACAAGCAGGCTAAGCACATAGGACCAGGGGAGGGTCCAAAGGATGTCCCATAGACCAACCCCAGCCTATCACAATCATGTCAGTAAAGTATGGTTGGAGCATAGCCACATCCATGGACTTAGGCATTGTCCGTGGCTGCTTTCACACCACAATGTCAGAGTTGAGAAGCAACAGAGACCATATGAGCTGCAAAGACAAAATATTGCCAGTCTGGTCTTCTACAGAGAAGTTTGCCAACCTGTGCCCGAGGGGTACAGACCAACAAGACAGAAGGGGCCCAGGTTGATGGCCTTATAGAGCTGATATATCAGCTGACTCAGTCCATTTGGGCTGATAAATATAAAAAATAAATCTGTCCTGTTGCAACTTTGGTATCTGGAGCTTCTGTTGGAGAGGACTTCAACCTGAGCATTACTGAGGTTTTGGGTAGGAGAATTCTTTGTTTTTGGAGGCTGTGTTGTGCGTTGTAGGATGTTAAACAGCGGTCCTGGAATGTACTCACTAGATGCCAGTAGCATCCATTGCCCAAGTTGTGACAACTATAAATATCTCCAGACATTGCCAAATATCTCTTGGTGGATAGAAATTACTTCTAGCTGAGAAGCATCATGTTAGAGCAACTTCACCAGCTACGCTAAGCATCTCTCTCTCCTCAAACCTTCTAGAACCCCTCCCCCACTGCTCTCCCTAGCAGAAATGCTGTGATCCACTTCTCATCTGGTTATCTCTCATGTAACTTTCATGCGTCAGCTTCAACATCACTTCCTCACAACCCTCCACTGATCCTCCCACTAAAGAATGCTCTGAAAGTCGCCTGTAGTGTCCCTAGGCAATAATATTGTGATTATTGATATATTGTTTGTCATTCATAGACACACATAATAAATAAGTGGTTCTTAACTGGCTTACTCACGGGACATTGTAATTTTGTGGGAAAAGCAGAGGACCAGTAACTGTAGAGGAGGCAAGCCTGAGCCTTGCTATGGTCCTGCCTGGGGGCACTGGGTCCATATTGCTGGTTATAGAATAAAGAAGAAGCAGCCAGGGAGAAATGGGGTCTCTGTACTTCCCAGCTCTAGAATTCCCATAAACCAAGGGACCTGCCTTCCTTCTGTAGCAGCCAAAACATCTGCTAAAGTTAGTGCATTTCTGTATTTCAGAGCAACATATGGATTTCTACTTTGCCTTTGGTTGTGAAATCACTTGCATTTTAACCCTGTCCTTTTCGGCCTGTGAAGCTGTATGTGATATGATTTATTAACCCTGCACTATACTCTTTTAAGTTAAAGATAATCCCTACAATCACATCTTAAATTCACGTGCAGATAAATATGTGCCCCCTACATTCTCCAGCCCCTCCATTTATCCTAATTGAGAGGCTAAACCTTCAGATAGATCTAGATGCTTCCTTAGCACAAGCCATTAAGAGATGTGTGTGGCCTACCTAAGTCCTTTATATTTTTCTCTCTGTTCAGTTAGAGTTTGTCTTGTCTCTCAATCCCTCTCTGTAGACTTCTGCACTTTCAAACCCAGAATCTTTTTCTCAAGATCCTTAGCATTCTGTAAGTGAACTTATATACTGTTGAAAATAAGGGCACTCTCTTTATCCTCTCTTAGAAGAACATACACACTAGTCGTGTGCACATGTGCATGTAATGGTTGCAAGAGATATTTGACCACCATACCAAAGGCATGTCTTCTGTAGCAGATCTGGTTTTAAGATTGAGTTCCACCAGTTATTAGGATGCCAGTATGTCTGTGAACAGTTGTATAAGCTCTGAACCTTGGTTTCCTCATCTTTTAAATGGGTCTAGTATTGCTTACCTGAAGCTATGCAGGATTAAGGAACACAGTGCCTTGCACATAGCAGCTGTTCAAAGAATATTTTCTTTCTTTCTTTCTTTCTTTCTTTCTTTCTTTCTTTCTTTCTTTCTTGACAGTTGGGGAGGGGGTAGATGGAGAAAGAGAGAGAGAGAGAGAGAGAAGTAGGCTCCACACTCGGTGCAAAGCCTGACATAGAGTTTGATCCCACAACCTGGGGATCGTGACCTGAGGGGAAACCAAAAGCCAGACGCTCAACCAACTGAGCCACCCAGGTGCCCCAGAATATAAGCTATTTCTATGTTCCATCCATTCCGTCTTTACCAGAATCCCTGAGACAGGTCACAGACCTTCAGATAACTAGCTGATTCATGGAACGGACAGTGACTGTGCTCTGCTAACCAGACCATATGGGACTTCACCACTTTACCTTGATCCAAATACCTGAGGGACCCCCCGGCAGACATTGTAAGACACTTCTAAGAGCACATGAGGTAAGCAATACCCTTGCATCTTGACACTTGCACATCTGTGACGTGTCACTGTATGCATGCATGAACAAGCACATGTATGCAAATTCATGCCTGTGCTAATACAGACACAAAAATACCACCTGCACACCCTCCATTGAACCTTTGTATCTTGCTCGAGAAATCTTCAGGCTTGCCTGTCTCTCTCCCCTCTCCTCTTCTCTGAAGGTTGTGTAGGGTCATGGATATATGGATGGAAGGTGTACATAATGGCTAAGAAAAAGCCACAGAATAAGGAGACAGCAGGACGAATTGTGGATTACATCAGAGTGAGGATGAGCTGGGAAGATAGGAATATGAAAAAAGTGTCATATTTTTTAATATTTTGAGAGAGAGAGGGAAAGAAAGAGAGAGAGAGTGAGCAGGGGAGAGGGGCAGAGGGAGAGGACAGAATCCCAAACAGGCTCCACCCTCAGTGTGGAGCCCAACACAGGGCTCGATCCCACAACCTGGGGAAAACGACCTGAGGTGAAATCAAGAGTCAGATGCTGAACCAACTGAGCTACCCAGGTGCCCCAAACAAAGTGTCAGGGTATCTCAAGATGTAAATAATCAAACTAAGCAGAACTAAACATTCAGGAATTTTATACTTAGTTGCCATTTACTTGGCACTAACTCTATGACAAAAGTTTAGCAACGAATGTACAAATTATTCACAACAACCCTAACACAGTAGATGCTATTACCTCCATTTGACAGATGAGGAACTTGAGGCCCAGATTTGCCCAAGACTTCCTGTGGACCTGTGAGTGACGGAGCGGAATTTCTAACTCCTGAGTGCTTGATGCCAAACCCTAAACTCACCAGGGGTAGAGCAAGGCCCCAAGGATTCCACACAGTAAGAAGGCTGAAAATCCTTGAGGTAGCAGGCACTAGCACCCACCCCAAATCCATTCTCCCATCCAGGCCATGACAATATGGCGGGGACATGGCTGCCCAGCCAGGGACAACACTCGTAGCACCGCTTGCATTGAGATGGACCTTGTCACTCATATTCACTAATGGAGGAGATGCGGCCTGTGTCCCTTCAAAGCCAACATTTTTAAGAGGCAGGGGTGCCTCCTCCATGTTCTTTTTTCCCCTCCCTCTAGCTGGATTCCCCAGGCAACCAACAGTGAAGGATGACTGAACTTGGAGACGGAAGGAATCTGGGTCTCTCAATTACCATGTGGAAGCAAGGGAAGCGACAGGCCACCCTCCCTCAGGACACTTCCGTAAGCTAAGCTAAGCAAGAAAACCACTTGTACTGTGATTCTGCCATTATCATTTTTAGGTCTTCCCGGTCACAGCCCTTGTACTATCTTAACTCCTACAACTTCTTTCTTTGCCGTGAACAACAAAAATTGCCCCTTGTTGGTCTAAGAAGATAAAAAAAAAAAAGCCCCCCAACAGCATAAGCAAATGTTAAATGAATCCCAGCTCCAGGAAATAAACATCTCCATAATTTGGAGACAAAACTCATTCAAACATCACTTATGAGACACAGCTATTATTTAGAACTATCTAGAACTGTTTATACTCTCTCCTCTTCCCTTCCGATAAAGCAAACACAGTGAGATACAGAAAATGTGGATAGCAGACGATGTTCATAATATTTCAAACTCTGAAAGGTGTTCTGATGATTAAAATATCTCAAATTAATAATGGGAGAGGAGAATGAGTATTTACTTTAAAAAAAAAAAAATCGTTAACTTCTTTTTCCTCTGGCCTGAAACAGTTTCTCCTCATTTTCTTCAGTCACACTTTATTCAGTGGAGTGTCTGGCTTTCTGAGCCAGCTTGTCTTTTATGAATTTTCCAGGTGGTTTGAAATGCAGAGTAATTAAGTGACTCCTGCAAGGTTGCATACAAAGAGCTGCAGCCTTGAATCTGCAGCCTCCTCCCCTGGCCTCTGGGCTTTCCTCCTCCAGGCACCCCACCCTCCATGCACAAAACCAAGCAGAGATGAGGTCTTTTTTTTTTTTTTTTTTTTTTTGCAGAAACAAGCGTAAAAACCTCCTTTTTAAGCTTCACATTGACGTACTTACTCACCATTCCTAAACTATTGCATCTTAAAAAGTTTGGAAATTTGTATTTGGTATGCCAAATCCCAAAAGCTTAGAGATGAAAAACTACCTTAGTGGGAGTTTGTGCCTGTTGAATATGTCCAGACACCTGGAAATAAACTCTCTGCTTTTCTCTCTGCTCCACACTTCATACTTCGTGCTCTAGCGGAGAAAGGGAAAGTGCATGGAATTAAAATGCAGACATGGCACCCGGTTACAGCCCCCCTGTGGTTCTGGCTTTATGCTTTTGTACAACAGGCTCAAACAGAGACAATAGCTAGTACACGAGCCTAATTACTCTGTGTGTGCAAGCCGCAGTCTGGACCTGGGTTTGATTTAGTGCTTTTCAATAGAACTTAGAGAAGACGGTTAAGACTTATTGCCGCAATTGCGGTTTCCAAGCTGTCACACCCACACAGAAATGCTGGGTTAGGCTCCACTGTTTAAAGCTACAAATATTTCACCTAGGTCCACACCCTTTCCTGCTAAGCTTAGAAATGGGTTTATAAGTTTTGTCTTGTAAACTTCTCTTAAGGTCCTTACATTTAAAGGCTTCTTATTAGGGCCCAGGTCCCTAACCCTGATAGAATTCTCAGCCATTGACCTTGTTCAGTGGTCAAGGGAAAGCTGTGAAGGTGAATTTGTACAACGTGATGTCACCCTGTTCCTTTAAGAATCCCGAGAGTGACCGCTTCCATAAACAGCCACCCTCATATCTCTGACTTCTCCTACATCTACCCACTTACATCCTTCCTTTTGAGGGTAGGAATTTGACCTTTTAGTTTTGACCTCTTAATTTTGGGGTCATCCATCAATGGTCCACCCTCATCAGTACCCACAACTACCTTTGACACATATGGCCATCAACTAAAGGTAAATCAACTTTTTAAAAAGTATGTATTTATTTTGCATGGGAGAGGGGAAGAAAGAGAAGGAGAGAATCTAAACAGTCTCCAAACTCCTCAAGAGTTCATGATCAGAGCCGGTATCAAAGGTCAGGTGCTCATCTGACTGAGCCAACCATGCACCCCAAGTTAAGTCAACTTTTATGTTGATTGATGGGATGAATGGAAATATCAGATGTCTATATGAGTCAGTATATTTTAGAGACAGAAGTGATCTCTAAGTATGGCTGTTGCTCTCCCTGGTCCAGCACCAATATCCTCTTCTGAAAGTGGTTCTCTGATCTTTCCTCTGAGGTCTTGTACACCCCCTGTTTTTAGGCCAAGGTATAACGCACATCTCTTGGATTCAGGGATTGGTAGGGGACCCAGCTTGGCCAATCAGCATATTCTGGGCATAATGTTGACACATGACCCCAGTGCCACAGACTGAGTGGTTGTGTATCCCCTAGGAATCCATATATGTGATAGTATTAGGAAATAGGGTGTTTGGGAGGCAATTAGGTCATAAGGGCAGAGCCCTCATGAATGGGATTAGTGCCATTATAAAAGAGGCCCCACAGAGCTCCCTTGCCCCTTCCATCATATGAGGTGATAGCAAAAGTGTGGTCATCCAGGAAGTGGGGCCTGGCTCAGACCAAATCTGCTGGTGCCATGATCTTGGACTTCCCAACTCCATAATTGTGAGAAACAATTATTTGTTGTTTATAGGTCACCCAGTGTGTATTATTTAATTGTAGCAGCCCAAATGGACTAAGACACTAAGGTAGTACAGTCAGAAGAAATCCATGAAGTTTTCTAGGATTATTGCAATGGATAAGTTCTCTTTAACATAGGCTATGCTAACAGAAGGATGTAAGTCTGGCCCTGTTGGGCACCAAGGAGAGAGAGCTGGCCTAGAATGAAATCAACATGGAGGAAAAGAGATCCAAGAAATAAGGCATGACTGTGTTCTGGTGACACATATGACCTGGATCCATCTGTGCCTGAAAACATACTGATTGTTGGCCTTAAGCATGTTTGAACCAATAACTCCTTTTTTTTTTTTTTCTTAATACAATTTGACCAGCATTTATGTCGGGGTGACCAGAAGAGTTGAAAACAAGTTAAAAGAAGGCCAATGTGACTATATTCAATGATTTTCAACGTGTAAGCTATAGAGTTTTAAGTAATAAAACTAAGATTCACTGGGCTCCTTTCTTTAGTCTTCATCTATTGCCTCATTCGCTCATTGGACTTCAAATATCTTTTGTACTATGTTGTCCAGTTTTGCCTGGGTGCCTCATACTACCTTAGTTATTTCCTGATGCTCAGAGACATGTCAAATGTCACATTTCCAAAATCAAATTCTTGATTGCTCCTCCCAAACACCCTCTTTTCTTGAGCACCCTCATGTCAGTAAAGGCCGCCATCTTGTGTTCAGTTTGTCCAAGCCAGAAACTGGAGACAGGACTGTGCTTTCTCCCTGCCCTTCACCTTGCATGTTCAGGCTATCAGGATGTCCCATCTGTTGTACGTCTTCAATGGGCGTCAAATCAGCACCTTTCCTCCATCTCTGCAGCCTCCAGTGTAGCTCGAGGATCATCACCTCTGTCCCGGGTCACCAGAGCGGCATCTGTCTATCATCTGATTCGTTCACAGTCACTTTCAAATCCGTGCTCTACGCGACAGCCATCAAAAGTCAATTTAATTGTATCATGCCCTACCTCTGCCCAAGATACTTTGCTTCGTGGTAGACACAGAATTAACACCTCACTGTGGTCTAAAGGGGCTCTGTATGCTCTGACCTCATCTAGTGTCATTGTGTAGCCACTCAACTACCAATACCCATCCCCACAAAATTTTCTTGCTTTCTAGAACACAGACGGGCCACTTCAGGGTAAGCTTGCAGTAATGTTCCTTCTGCCAAGTGTGCTTGCTCTTCCTCAGTTCTTCATGTGTTTTTGAGCTTTCTGTCATGCGGTTCCCCGCCTGAATATCAGGCCATTCTGTGCAGAGGTCATTCTCCTCTCAAGACTCCATCTGCTTCCTTCATATACTTCCACAATTTGAAAATACTTACTGGTTTACTTACATACTACATGTCTTGCCACTTGACCGAACTCCATACAGGCACATGGTAAGCACCTGATAAATATAAGTGAATGAAAGAAGTCCTGTGAATCCATCTGCAGACAAGCCATTTTCCAGAGACAGAATAAATAACATATGTTGCACACACATGGGCTCTTTGTCAAATGTTTGCAGATGCTATAGTGTGTACCAAAACACAAGTACCTTTACAACATTAGTGAGTTGATATTGGCTTTTTTTTTTTTTTTTTGGTCTTGAGGTATTTTCTAAATTCATCGTTCCTTTACATGAAAATTTCCACCTCCAGACCACCATGCCCTGGTAATTTGTACAAGCTTATTCTCTAGCACTCTCCCATGCTTTTGAAAGTTAAAAATTGATCTTAGGGCTTTCATGGTGCAAAGTTTTAATCTGGGCGTTGCTGAAAATGAGGAGATGTGTTCTCAGGAAATAAAACAATGACAAATTTTGTGAGAAAGTATAATAGACCATAAACCTGAATAGAAGCTAAACACTGTTTCAGTGCTAATTCATTCACACCACTCCCCACTACCTTCATCAGGCTGTGTTACTTATTCAAAGATGATTAATAAGAAAAAGGTGTACATGGAGCTTATGCATAAAAACTGGAAAAATAAATGGGTGCCTGGGTGGCTCAGTCACTTAAACGTCTGACTTCGGCTCAAGTCTTGGTCTCACTGGGTTGACAGTGCAGAACCTGCTTGGGATTCTCTCGTTCTCTCTCTCTCTCTCTGCCCCTCCTCTGCTCGTGCTCTCTCGCTCTCAAAATAAATAAACTGAAAAAAAAAACCCTGAAAAAATAGTATAAACAAGAACTGTATTATATAGATATGTATCTTTATGTAAAAAGAATAAGATGAAATATATAAAAGATGACAGAAATAATCTCTAAGGAATTATATATATACGATATAATCTCACTAAGAAAATATTTAAAATAAGAGATATGAAGATTCGAAGGAGAGGTGCTAAGACAACAAAGGGTGATAAGTGGGTTGGGAAAGAAATGAAAGAGAAAAAAAGGCAGAGTGAAATTCATAGTAGACGGAACAAAAAACCCAATCATAACTCCAAACTGATGACTGAAGGACTGAAGAAATCCTGCTAAATACAATGAAATATAATAAAGATCTAAACATGGTTATAGAAAGGATAAGTACGGGAGGTACAACTTATACGTAACCAGAATTGCTGAAGATTAGTAATAAATGCGGTGAAAAAATACATGTAAAGACTCTTGAAATACATTTCATTTGGAGACAGAAGGGCACACCACATCCTTGAGAAAAGGGATAGATTACAAGGAACAGAAGATACATACAAGGAACAGAAGAACATTAACTGGGAGCAGTTAATGTTATTGCAATTTTTTAAAAGCAAAAAAATTTTGAATGTTTTTCACAAAGAATATTCCTGTTTTTTAAACAAGAAAAATGATGGGCACCTGGTTGACTCAGTTGATTAAGCATCGGACTTCGGCTCAGGGCACGATCTCATGGTTTGTGAGTTCGAGCCCTGCACTGTGCTCACTGCAAGGAGCTTGCTTCAGAACTTCTGTCTCCCTCTCTCTCTCTGTCCTTCCCCACTGCTGTGGGCTCTCTCTCTCTCTCTCAAAAACAGATAAACGTTAAAAATAAATAAAGAAAAGAATTCTATCTTAAAAAGAAAAATGAGGCATTTCAGAAGGGATGATCAAATAAAACCTAACGTGGAAGATGTTTCACAGGGAATGTTTTTTTGCTGTAGGGAACAGAAACTGACTGAAATTGGCTCACAACCTTGCTACTCCTGGTGTGGTCCCTTTGCAGCAACAGTGGCCTCCCCTGGAAGCTTGTAAGAAATGTGGAACCTCAGGACTTACCCCAGATCTATTGAATCAGAACCTGCAGTTTTAACGAGATTCTCTACTGATTCAGATACACATTATGGTCTGAGAAACACTGGCTTCAATGATGGGAGATTTAGTTTTTGTTGGTGTTCTCAACCTTGGCTATACAGCCAAGCATAAACCTTAAGTAGCTTTAAGCAGTCCTGGCATGGAGGCTGTACCCCTTACTAGTTAAATTAGAAATTCTGAGGCTTAGTCTACTACATTTTATTTCATTTTTTACCATTCCAGGAGATTCCGCTATGAAGCCATAGCTGAGAACTACTGCACTAGGGGTTGGAAGTAGGTGGGACTTCAAGGTTGGTTGCTTCCACAATTCGATAGAATGATGGATCCAAGATCTTCTCATCTCTCTGCTTGACCATCTTCAGGGTTGGCTTTTGATTCATAATGTTTCTTCTTTCCTCACAGTCTGCCTGCCTCCCTTCTTCCTTCCTTTCATTTCCTCCATTTTTCTTTAAAAAAAATTTTTTTTAATTTTTTATTTTTGACAGAGAGAAAGACAGAGCATGAGCAGGGCAGGGGCAGAGAGAGAGGGAGACAGAATCTGAAGCAGGCTCCAGGCTCCGCACTGTAAGCACAGAGCCCGATGTGGGGCTCGAACCCACAGACCGCGAGATCATGACCTGAGCTGAACTCAGACGCTCAACCGACTGAGTCACCCAGGCATCCCATTATTTCCCCCATTTCCCCCTGCTTTTCTGCTTTCCTGTCTTCCTTTTCTTCTTGTACACATAGGGAAATATTGAATATAATTATCACCAAATGTTAAAATGGTTATTTAGGGGAATTTTGAGTGATTTGGGGGCATAATTTTTAAAGTGTGTCTATTAGTTTATGTACCTCAGAATTGTTTTTTTAAACGTGGGTTGGGTCTCCATCATTAAAAGCCCTAAGAACCATTGGCTTACCCCAAACATCCTCCTCTCACACGTGAGGAAACTGAGGCCCTAGAGCATAGCACTGAGGGGAGAGGATTGACAAGTCCTGGTGCTACTTCGTGCCATCTGGAACCATGAGTAATGCCCACGGTGTGGCTCTATCTCTCACCTCTTGGGATTAAGTGGTTTCAGCACAAAGTGTTGAGAGCACTTTGAGTCAGCCAAGGTAAAGGAATGGGAGGGATAGCGCAGCACCTAGGGAAGATTTAGCTAAATGACTGGTGCCTCAGAGAGGCATGACTGCTGGGAGATGTTGATGGCGCAACAGGGAATTACACTCAGGTCTCCCCTCCTCCACCCTCCTCACCCACAGCCACCTCTTTGATATTTGGCTCGGGAGTTATCACAGGGCTCCCATTGTTGAGGCTGGTTTGTCAAGAGTTGGCTGGCCACTGCTAATAAATGCATTTCCTCTCCCACTTAACAGCGGACGTGGAGCCAAAGTAAACCAACGGAGCTTCTCCAGAGGATGCTTCAAGGCTACGGCAAATGCTGGCTATTTCAGACAAAGGAACAGGCCAGTGGGAGATGTTTTTGTTTAAGTACCTAAGACAGCCACAAATTCTACCGCAAATATCACCATCGGCTCTGTTTGCACAGACAACCAAATCTCTGAAATCTACCTTTTTTAATGGAGGGTGGGTATCAGGATCTCTTTCCTGGAACACGTTTTCTCAGGTTTTCGCTTTTCTCCTCAGTATTCGTCCTTAGTTCTCAATTTAAATGTCCCCTCACCAGCAGGCCTTCTCTGATCTAAAGAGGGTCACGTCTGAAGTTCCTTTTCTTACATCCTGTTTGTTTGCTTGTTTGTTTGTTTAACATCTATTTCTTTTGAGAGAGGGAGAGAGGGAGAGAGAGTGCGCATACGTGTGTGCACACACACAAGTGGGGAAGGGGCAGAGAGAGAGCAAAAGAGAGAAACCCCAGCAGGCTCCTCACTGTCCGCACAGAGCCGGATGTGGGGCTCGATCCCACAAACTGTGAGATTATGACCTGAGTTGAAATCAAGGGTTGGCTGCTTAATCCACTGAGTCACCCAGGTGTCCTGATCCTTGTTTAGTTTATTCAGAGTGATTATGGCCAGTATCATTAGTCTTCCCCCCACCCCACTCATCCTCCTGCTAAAAGGTAAGTTCCATGAGAGCTCACTATGTACCTAGAGCCTTTATTCCAGAACCTGAAATATATCAGGTGCTCAATGAATATTTGTAGTGTGGATAAATGATTCAAACGTCTTTCTTTACCCTTGCTCCCAAATAGAGACTATAGTTTTTATCTGAGAAGACATCCTATTTACAACTTAATTTTAAATAATGGTCATAGCTCCATCAACAATAAGTTTGTGACTGGTCACGTCAGTGCTATTACTAAAGATGGGAGAGCATCCAGCTCTGTTAAGTCCTATCAGTGAGACCTGGGGCAAGTTGTTTAGGTCTCTGAGCCTTGGTGTCCTTATCTGTATAATGGGGGTCACGTTCATTGGGAGGATAATATAGAATATACTCTAGAAGCGTTGGGAAAACTCTTTAGAGTTACGCCATGTAGGGGGATTGCTTTCAATATACTGTCTATTAGAAGGTAGAACTTTAAGATGCTGTTGTAACCCCATGGCTTAGGCTCCCTCAGAAGGGAGCCTTAGAGGAGCATTTGTGTGAAAGTGATTCATTAGGCAGTGCATCCAGGGAAAAAGAATGGAAGGGTAGAGTCAAACAAGGATACTATATTATGTACCGTCTTACTGAAGGTGACTCAGTCCCATGGGGGAGTTCTGGACACAGCAAGGCTCCTGCCTCAGTTGTCCCAAATGGGGGGGAAGCCCCACACACCCCTCTCTCAGTGGATAGGATCTGCCCCCCGGGAGCTGGGGTGCAGGAATTCCCAGGTACATCTACTTCAGGAAAGAAAAGCAGGCTCCAGCAGCCCGAGGGCAGGATAGTATTCCAAGAACTAGTCAGCACAGAAATGGTAAAAGGATTAAGGGGAGAGTAAACAGGGACAGCGCATTCACTAGGAAATTCCTGTCTCAATCACAGACTATTGTCCTTGGCAATAGGGTTCGTGTTATGAGATGAGATTTGGTTTGAGTACACTACCACCTTGTATTCAGGCAGCATTTCTCACTTCTCTTTGAAGTGCTTCTCCACATAACTCATGAGACAGGATAGCTGAGAGCGGGCTTGGTCGGATCACGTGCGAACCATAAAAAAGTACATTTTCAAGGGCAATAGGTTAAATAAAGGAATGAGGTTCACCGGTTTTACAACCATGAGTGGTTTCTATTTTTCAATAAGTCAAACCCTTTAGAAGACATGGCTGAATGGGCAAAAAGCCCTCTCGGGGAAATTCATGCTTTTACAGTTTGATTTTCTTTGGGGTAAGGGGGGAAAATGCAAGCTGTAGTTTAAAACTATTCATTTCAGCATGACCCTGAAAAAAAAAACAAACAAAACTTTCAGTACTTTTGTGACAGAGGATATTTTGTAAAATATGCTGTGAAAGTGTTATTTTGGGATTTGAAGTGTTTTCCATAATCAACTCTATCTAACTGGAAACATACACGCTTCTTTACAGGACTAATATGGTTTGTCTCCTTTTCCATCCACTAGAATGCTCCAAGTTTACTGTCAACAGCTGACTTGCAGGGATGCCACAGGCCAGGAGCAAGCTGTCACTGTATTAGCCTCTGGCTTGTCCTTGGCATGTAGAAGCCCTTCTCTTTTCCCTCTCTCTACATGGAAGCTTCATGGCTCAGTGGAAAGAGACCAGGTTTGGACACAGGCACAATTCAGCCTAGGTTGGTAAACTCGGGCCAATGTACAAATCCTATGTGTTGCCTTTTTTTGGATCACCCGTGAACTAAGAATAGATTTTGCATGTTTAAATTTTTAAAAAAGTTTATTTATATTTGAGAGACAGCAAGAGACAGAGCACAAGCAGGCAAAGAAACAGGGAGACACGGAATCTGAAGCAGGATCCAGGCTCTGAGATGTCAGCACAGAGCCCGACGTGGGGCTGGAACTCACGAACCCCAAAATCATCACCTGAGCCGAAGTCAGACACTTAACTGACTGAGCCACCCGGGGGCCCCTAGATTTTACATGTTTAAATGGTTGAGGGTTACCTGGGTGGCTCAGTCGGTTAAGCATCTGACTTCAGCTCAGTTCGTGATCTCACAGTTTGTGGGTTCGAGCCCCACGTTGGGCTCTGTGCTGACTGCTCGGAACCTGGAGCCTGCTTCGGATTGTGTCTCCCTCTCCCTCTGCCCCTCCCCACTCACATTCTGTCTCTCTCTCTCAAAAACAAATAAACATTGAAAAATGTTTAAATGGTTGAAAAAAGTGAGAAGAAGAATTGTAATCCAGTCCCGTGAAAATCATATGAAATTCAGATTTCAGCGTCTATACAGAAGGCTTTATTGAAACCCAGCCATGCCCAGTTGTTATGCTTTGACTGCTTCTGCATGACAAGAGCAGGACACTCAGTTGTGATAGAAATGGCCCACAAAGCCAAAAATATATATTTTCTGGTCCTTTACAGGAAATGCTGGCTAACTCCTGACCCAGGATAATTCACTTCTCTGAGTCTCACCTTCTTCATCTGTAAAAGGAGTTAATAATGGGACCTATCTCCCAGGCAGGCGGCTTAGTGAGGCAATATAGTAAGTAGTCAAGAGCACAGACAAGTAGGATTCTAACCCTCATTCTGCCTCTTACTTAGCAGGTAACTTTGGGCAAGTAACTTAATCTCTCAATGTCTCAGGTTTTGCTTCTGTGAAATGGGGATAATGAAAGCCTTTGCATCCTAGTTATGAGTTTATTATAGTCACACCATTTGAAAAGTTACTTGGCACTTGGCATTAGGTGTTAGGTAATGTCAGCCGTTGCTACTGTCACAGGGTTGCTGTGAGGAGAAACATGCATGCTCTTAAAAATCAAGAAAGGTGGGGGCGCCTGGGTGGCTCAGTCGGTTAAGCGTCCGACTTCGGCTCAGGTCATGATTTCACGGTCCGTGAGTTCGAGCCCCGTGTCGGGCTCTGTGCTGACAGCTCGGAGCCTGGAGCCCTTTTCGGATTCTGTGTCTCCCTCTTTCTCTGCCCCTCCCCTGTTCATGCTCTGTCTCTATCTGTCTCAAAAATAAATAAACGTTAAAAAAAATTTAAAAAAAATCAAGAAAGGTGAAATTATGGTCTTTCTTTCAAAATGCTCTGGTAAATGGGTAAAAGGGCAAAGGCTCTGGAGCCAGATTCTGTGAGTATAAATCCAGGCTCCCTCCCCCACTAGCCCCATGGCCCTACGTGTGTTGCTTAATCTCCCTGGACTTCAGTTTTATTATCTGGAAAATATGGGTGATAATAATAATGATCACCTCCTTGGATTTTGGTGAAGATTAAATGAATTTGAACATGTGTAAAGCACTTAGAATGGTGGCTGGCCCAAAGGAAGCAAGTATTGCTTTCTAATACCTATTTTATTATTTTTTAATTAATTTTTTTTAACGTTTATTTATTTTTGAGACAGAGAGAGACAGAGCATGAACAGGGGAGGGGCAGAGAGAGAGGGAGACACAGAATCTGAAATGGGCTCCAGGCTCTGAGCTGTCAGCACAGAGCCCGACATGGGGCTCGAACTCACTGACCGTGAGATCATGACCTGAGCCGAAGTCGGCCACTAAACCGACTGACCCACCCAGGTGCCCCTCTAACACCTATTTTAGAATGCTATTAAAATAGATGCATAATCATGAAAAAAAGTTTATTCAACAATTGCCTAAAAATCACCTCTCATGGACTAATGATACATACGCACCATGATTTGGGAAACACTGACCTGATGGGTGGTGAAATTTGGGCAGAGGGGAATAGGCAATAGCTCATCTCTGCCCTTTTCCCAATCAGGATCAGCCTCTCAAAATATCTGCGAGCAGAAGCAGCCGTGGTTACCCGTCTCCAGACCCTGACCTCACAGGAAATCCCCATTCACTGCTGTGTCCCACTGGCCCCTGATCACATCTTTCCTGATTATGTAGTCCAGATTGCGAGCCACTTCTCCTGTTTCTCAGTTACTGTCAATGCGGCTTCAACCTCCATCCTGAGGAAGCTTCTCTGGCTCAACTTTTACTATCTCTCAGACACAATCCTGGCCCCGGAGCCTGCCTGCTGGCCAGCAGGAGTGGAATTCTGACATTCTGGCTGCGTGATATCTGAATACTCTATTTGGGAGGAATCCCAAGATAGGAGTAAAGGCAGACCCACTTCTCACTGCAAAAGCCAAGAGGGTAGGGTGTGTATTCCTTTCCTGCTCCCTGGCAGCATGGTTCATTCAGGACTCTGGATCTGGGTGGAATGACACAAAGGCCCCAGATCAGGTAGCATTCAGACCCCAAGGCAATGGAGGGAGCCATCAGTGGTGATGGCTCCAGGGTAGTGACAATGGCCCTGATGGAGCACAGTGACTGGATCATTCCTGTGGCTAGACTTGGCCTTCTGGCTCTTGACTAAGTTGGCTCTCTGCCTTCTTTGATTCATGAGCTATCTGACATCCTTCCAATAAATTTCTTCTCTGAACAGGCTAACCAGAGATGTTTCCATTGTTTGTAACCAGAATCTTGATTTGCACACCAGGGTTGGACAGATGGACCATAATGTATGTTTATACTCAAGGCCTGCTGCACCCTCCATCGTTGAACTGGAATCTCTCCCGAGAGGCTCCCCAGGGAGCACAGTGACCTACATTTCTACTCCGCTTAGTTTTTCAGAATCGTTATTGCCACATTAGTAATTTTTTGCTATTTGCCATGCTTTTCTTGCATTCCACATTCCTTTCTGACCATACTGTATTCATCTGGTTTACAGCATTTTAAAGTGTTGGAAGCCAGAATTAAACCAGCAAGAGTCGGGGGGGGGGGGAGGTTTTATTAAAAATATAAGTCAAACTTCTTCAGATGAAGCCAAGTGACAGTATTAGGAAAGAATTCTGTCCAATTTTCTTTATTGAATTTTCAGTGATTTGGTAGCATTGTGTCATCTATTCTAGGCATGGTTTTTAACTTTTAATTTTCACTGTCTTCTTGGATTTTTTAAATTGCATGTGGAAAGCACGTCTCTTTGAGCTCGTGGGGGTAATATTTGGAGACAAAATGAGGATGCGCTTTTGTCTCATGAAATATTGAAACAATATCAAGAATGTATAAAATATACACAGACCGACTTCCTTACACAAAGTAGTCTCTACTACCCATATAGTTCCAAAGAATAGAAGCCAGGGCATTCATTCCAATGTCATCCAATAACTTCGATTTGTTTCTTTCCAATGGTTTCTCCTTTGGGGTATATCGATAGCCCAATTTATGTCCCTTTCCAACAAAGATATTTGTTAAATAATGTTTTGTGAGCCCACCTTCTTCCAGGCACACAGAGACAGGAAGAGAATATGTCTTTTCTTTGTACCTTGGTTCTTCCATATCAAGACTCATTAAGAACAAATTTATAGTCCGTGTTTGATTTATCTTTGTATGACGAGAGCTTATCCCTGTGCCTGGTATACAAAAGGGGCTTAATAAAATTTGATGAATGAATTAATAATGCTACTTTCAGACAACTCATGACATAATAGCATAGGTAAATGGGTACAGGTATAAATGCTGCACAAGGAGATAGGAGTTATTAATGGAAATAGAAAATGAACTAGGGTTAGTATATAAGAGAGGAAGGATATCAGTTTATCAGAGAGGTTGGGACCAATATCTTACCTTTTTTTTTTGTTTGTTTGCATCCCGCATGTAATTCAATCTTCCATCCACTTTCAAGTCCCCCTTCTAAAGTAAATTTATGGAAAGGGGGGATTTCACTGGTGCTCACAGAAGCTGCTGGGCCAGTCCCCATTGACTTCTTTCTGTATTGTCTCATTGTCTCTGTGTAGCCTCTCATCTTGTCTTTTCGGAGTGTCATTCTCTCTCACCACCTCTCTCCTAGACTGGATTGTTTTTCCTTCCTTCCCCCAACGCACTTTAAACAAAACTGTTACGAAAAACAGTAGACTTTTAATGAGCTTTTGGGTAATCACAGACCATAGCCAGGTATGATTCCAGATTCAGTGTTTGACCTCCCTATAATCTTAACCTCCCTACAATCTTATTGACCACTCTTTACTCCAGGGAATTTTCTTACTGATTATAATAAGGCCCTCCTCTACCCAGCAGACACTCAGCTGCTCAGATTCTGGTGGTGAATTTTCCATGAGAAGCAGGTAAGCTCTTTTCCTACTCTTCACTCTTGTCTAAACTTTCCTTTGCATTTCCAAAAGGTCTTGATTGTGCTCTGCTACACAAAGGACCATTGACATTGGGTGTCTAGCCTTAGACTACAAAGAACTGGAAGGAGCTTCACACTTAGAGATCACACATTTACGCAGGAATCCTTTCTCCACTGATCAGAACAAAGAGTTCTCAGTGGGAGTGGAGAAACTGTTACACACCCCAGCCCAGTGATAGACACGAATAGGCAATCAAAGGTGTTTAATAGCAGGGTAAATGGAATGGGAAGGAGACAGAAAGGGCTGGTGATTAGGGAGGCAAGTTCTTATAGGAGTTAAGCACAGATCAGTACAAGATTTCAAGTTAGTCTTGGCAAGGAAAAGGGAACCATCTTTCCTAGAAACAAGCGAGGGAAGATAGGGACAGCCAAGATCAAAATTAAATGAATCACAGTGTAAATGAATCACATGTTTCCCCTTGATTTCTTCTGTACCAAGATATGAACAGGATAGGGTTGGGAACATTTTCTACTTTGAGATTTGTCCCAGGCCTCCTCTGCTGGGAGTGGCACATGTGGCAGGTCTAGAGAGTGAACTGTGAACTTGGGGAAATGATCAAGTCCAGCGGAAACAAAGAGTTTGGAACACTCCCTGGATATGTGGAAACATCTCTAAATGTGCCTCACAGAACTATAGGTGGCCTTTCATTGAATTTATAGGCATTATTTCTCTTTCAAAAAAATAACAAGTCAGCAAGCCTGGCTCTTATTTCTTCCCTTTGGTTTGTCTGGGACCCCCTTTCTCATCTCGGCCAGTTCCAAGGTTGGCCAGCACAAGGAACAAGATGTAACTGGACTGCAGCCATTGCTTTTATGGTCTGCTACCTCACCAGACTACAGAGATGCACAGAACTTTCCAGCTTTGCACTGAGCAAAGGAAAGGAAAGAGAAACAATAACAAACCATACTTTGCTTTTTTCCCAGGATGTTCTGACTTTGGAAAGGGATTATCTTAGGCTGAAGTAATAAGCAGCGTATCATGGGATGGGTATATCAACATTCGCTCTCTCCAATTTGAAACAAAGTCCAAACTTGTATTTTTATTCCCGTCTACCAATGGGAACAATAATAAGCGATGAGTTACTTATCAATTCTCTAAACCTCATAGTTGACATAATTTCATGATTCGAAGTACCTCTGCAGATCATTTAGTTTTACCCCTTTATTGGAATTTGAATCCCTTTACAAAGCACCCACAAAACAGTCGTCTGGCTTACCTGTGCCAACCTCCCATGTGGAGAACTCATCATCTTTAAAGACAACTTCATTCCTTCCTTTGCCAGATATGACTAATGGAAAGTCCTCATTTATATAGCATCTCAGTCCATCTACCACCAGCCCTATTTCTGTTCTATGAAGGTCAGAATCTTCACTCACCCAGTTGCTCTGGCTACACATCTGAGAGTCATTCTTCACTCTTGTCTGTTTCTTATGCTTGCTCTCCAAAATATCAGCCAACACCATCAGATGTACCCTCAAGTTTATGCTGGAATTTATGACTTTTATTTTTTCTTTCCCCCCCTAGTGTGAGCCCTCATCATTCCCTAGCAGAGGTGACTACAGTAATATCCTAACTGGTTCCCATGCTGTCATGTTTGCCTGCCTACATGACACCCAAGGGGGATGCTCTTTATTCTACCATGTTTCTCTCCTCATCAAAACTTGCTGACAGCTTCCCAATGGACACACACTGTAGTCACCCAAGGCTTGGCATGACCATGTCTCTTCCTTTTTCCCTATTCTCCTGCCTCTTTCTCCTTCAGTGACTGCTCTCTACCCACTCCTGGACATCCCTTAAAAACCCAAGCATTTGTATCTTTTGCTCCCTCTGCCTGGGATGCTCTTTCTTCAACTACCTCGTGGTTGGCTCCTTTGCTTCATGTTGATCTCTGTTCAAGTGGTCACCCTTCAGAGAGGCCTTCTCTGAGCACTCAGTCTCAAATGTCACCACCATTCTTTATCCCCAGCTTTGATTATCATCCTACTGTTTATCATCTTCTGACATATTGATCTCCAAAATGTGTTTATTGCCAATAATCCCTAACTAGATTGCAAGCCCCATCAGAGCATGGATTTTGTGTTTATTCACTTTTGTAACCTGACACATTTCAATAAAACTGTGTCATGCAAAGAGTGAATGAATGAAGAATGATAGTCATCTTTACTCTTTCTTCTGAACAACAATCCCCCAGTTATTTAAAGATATTTACTTTTCTTCAAGTCAATCTTTCTCCAGAATAAACAATCCCATTCCATCAGTGGTCAACACATGGTTTCCAATGCCCTTTCCTCCTGGTTTCCCTTTTCTCTCCTCCATCTAGTCTGCCAACTCTCCTCTCACTGGGGCTGGTGCCCGATGAGTGCAGCAGTTAAGTGTGTATGTTTTGGAATCTGAAAGGTCTGAATGACTTGTTTACCTTACCACTAGTGACTTGTTTACACTGATGCAAGGCACTTGTTGTTCTTTGGTAATAAGTAATAGTAACTGGCTAAATTAAACAATAAAAACATGAACTTATGAGAATTATATGAACTGGCTAAGAGATCTGATAAAAAAAAAATCAGGCCCTGAAGAGTCAGAAATAGAAAGAGCTTGGGGACCAAAGCAGTAGGGCTACTTCCTCAGGGTACTGATGTTGGGTGTTCCCAGTCTCATTATTTTCTTGCCTTGTCATACTCCATTCACGAATCAAGTGCCTGCAACAGATAATGCTGTGGGTTTGGTTTAATTCACATTTCCACCATTTGGCCTGGAATTGGACTGATGTTTAGTAGGACTGTACATAATGGTAGAGAGGAAAGAGAAAGAAAGAAAGAAAGAAAGAAAGAAAGAAAGAAAGAAAGAAAGAAAGAAAGAAAGAAAGAAGAAAGAAAAAAAGGAAAGAAAGGAAGGAAGGGAAGGAAAGGAAGGAAGGGAAGGAAGGGAAGGAAGGGAAGGAAGGAAGGAAGGAACAGACATTGGGCAGGAGCATGGGTGAATGCCCATTTCACCTTCTAACCTGTTTTCTAATTTGTGAAAGGGGTATAATAAATGATTCCTCATTGGTTATCTGAGGTTTAAATAGAATAATATATATAAAGGGTTTAGCATCGTGCCTGGCACAGAGTAGGTCTACAGCAAGTAGGTCTACCGATTTCATTGGACCCCCAATGAAATTCAATACGCTAGATGTGGTAGAGTGGGATGCCATTTTCCTCATTTCAGACCCTAGTAACAGAGGCAGGAATGGAACACACATTTTCTCCAGCCATGGTAATGACTGACTCTTAACTCCACTTCTTGTCAGCCAAGACCTCTGAGTTGTTTCCATCGGTGCTTCTGTCAGCTCTTAAATCTCCTTCCTCACACTGACACAGCTGACTGTTTGGTCTTTACATTTACTTCATGACACTTAATCCTGTTAGATAATGACCCATCACTGTGTCTCCTCCATAGCCTGGAATCTGGATTCTATCTTCTAACAAAAACTTTTAGCTTTGTGTCATTTGCACATTTGTTACCAGATTAACTGAGATTACAAGAGAAAATACATATGAAATGCATATCTTTTGCAGATATGAAGCACAACACAAATTAAAGGTGTTATGTTTAGTTACCCTTGGGGTCTTCCCAAGCAGTGATGGACACAAATTTCTTAGCACGGTGTCTGTTTTCCAGGCATATGCCCAGTTCCTTGTTTTCCAGGTTCAGTTCCACCAGGTGAAATAATGCCCTGCACCTCCCAGAGCAAGCGAATCTAAGTACTTTACAAGCAAGAGTATGTGGGGCTTCCCATTAGCATCAATCTTCTGGATAACTTCAAGGAATTCAAGTTTTAAGCAGACAGCAATCTAGTTCTGAAGCCATATGGGCATATGTTCTCCATCTTTTAAATTTGACCTTGGCTGGCTTCAAAAGCAACAGCCAGTGCTATTTCAGGGCAAATGTAATTTACATTATCTGATTGTCAACAATGCAATACCTCTGCTCTACATGGTCATGGTCATGGAGATAGCTACAATAAAGACTTTATATCAAGAGCTCTGCTTAGGGATTTAGAGTAATGCTATTTGCATAACTTCAGCTTCTTCTGTGGAAACCATGCAGAGCAGAAATGTTCTGTGAAGAATGTATTAATGATATATGCCTGCTGGGTACATGTCCTTCACCTTTTTACAAATTTACTTAGATGCCAAATAAAACTCCTTGGTACTACTGTTCTTTTGACTGGAATTAAATTCATGCCACCATATTTAAACAAAATAAAGACGTTTTAGTGTACAAAGATGTTATGTACCTATGTGCTTTAAGCCATGGTCAGTACACCTAGGTGCCTAATGTGTTGTCTGAAACCGGCAATATTGTTTAATATTCCTATTTCCTATGCCACTGTAAGTGTTCATGCCTTTCCCATTAGTCGTTCATATTGACATTATGTTTATATCTTTGAGGAAAGTAAATGCTTTTCCTGTCCGGTTCAAAAACATTTTCAGCAGATACCAAGCTCATTGAATTACAGTTTTTTTGCCTTCCAAATCCAAGCATCTTTAAAGCATGTTACTAGGCCTTTGAGAAGAGATTAAAGGTCTTTGTTCCCAAAACCAGTCCTGGGTCCTCAAAGGAAAGTGACGATAGCCATAACTGAGCTTTAATGGAATAAGGCAGGAGTGAATGGCTGAATGCAAGAGGGAGCTTTTCTGGGGAATTCTGACTGGTAGCAGAGACTTTTCTTTCTGTCTTCAAGAATTCTCCACTCGATAGGTATGATCAAGCTACATTTCTGGTATTCTTGAACAATTCCTGAGCCACTGGAGGGTACTCTGGTTTCAATCCTTTTCGAGATAAGGAGTGTTCAGTTGTGACAGCAGACATTTTCAGGATGGAGCACGTATGTTACAGTGCGGCGCCTGGGAGTGAGAGAGGTTGGCTGGATTGTGGCATAGAGGATTCCAGACAAAGGCCTTGGAACATGAGAGTGTCCCCTGCAGAGAGATGTGATGAGTTCATCTCAGTCCCCAGCTCTGCTCCACAAACATGCAAGTCTTCTCACAGCTTTTATGCTCTGAATGCTAAGTGGAAAATGTAAACCCGATAATGCTTCTCTCCCATCTATTTATTATTTGTACTTGGATGCATTCTGGCCTCACAAGTCGAGCTCATGATCTTCGGTGTGAGATGCTTTATATGGACAATGTTTTTATTTTTCCTCTATACTACTTCTTAAACATCCTGGGGCCAGATTCCATTATTTCATCTTTCTCTTCTGCCTTCACAAAGCAGAGGATTATTCCCATCAACTGGCCTCCTCCCTTTTTATCTCTCACTAGTAAGAAGGGATAAAACCTGTATAAGTTTCCCTAGAAGATAAGACCCAAGGGAACCTACAAGGTGAATAGGGAGGTGAAATGATATAATGAATTAAAACAGAACGCAATTTCAATGGCATCAGGACCTGGCATTTGGGAAGTAGATATCAGCCGGAACTTAACAAAGTATGAATGAAAAGAAGAAAAATATAGCCTGAGGGGTTACATGGTAAAACTTTGCAACCTCCTTTAGCGGCAGGATCTCAAAAATGTATTTAAGCTCAGGATAACCTGTGGAATTTGGTGCTGATCATGCAATCTTGTGAATGGCCCTTAGATCAGAGATGATTCTTATCTTGGGGCCTGTTCTGTGTCATCCTCTCCGGTTCAGTCCTCCGCGCTGCTGATGATCATCAGAGCCCTAGGCTGCACTGTGGAATGTCACATGTGTTATAACAAACGCCCTTCTATGTGTGGAGGCACATGCAAAGGGTATATTGTAGCATTAAGGACCCTGCTGGGCAAATCTTGTTTCACATCATGTGTGGCAAAATGATCTGCTTTCGGTTTTGTTGTATGAGATTATTTCACTTTGTTTCCTGTGTATTTGGTTCAATTCCAGAGCCTACTGGCATTTAAAACACACTACACCATGCTAAGTTCTAACACATTATGTAGCTAAGGTAGAAGAATGATTAGGGCGCTCAAATGCCTCCAGATGAGGGGGAAGATTCCTCCAGAAAACAAAAGGGTGAAGAAGAAAAATACTTGAAGCTGCAATTCTCAAATTACCATGCAAAACATTCACCTTGGACTCATATGCGTACGTGCACACACACACACACACACACACACACACACACACACATGCATGCACACACACATGCACGCACACACACACACAATCCTATGCCCCATCTGAGGAGGATCTGATTCCTAAGTGTTGGGTGAGGCTTTCTATATTTTTAAACAAATTCCTAGGTGATTTGGAGGCAGGTAGTTCATTGACCATACTTTCAGAAACACTTAATTTGGAAAGTACTCCATGGTAAAGGAAAGAACTCACACATGGGAACCCAGCTGGCCTGGGTTTGGCTGAAGTGTTGATTGGTCAAGTTTCTCAACTTCTTAAAGCTTTATTTTGTTCTTCTATAGAATCAGTATAATGGTAGCCCCATGAATGGGTATTGGTGATACTACAACACCTAGTACATTATTGGGTATACAACGGAAGATCAATATACATCACAATTCTTTTTCTTTTTCTTCTTCTTTTTTTAAAAAATCATGTTTAAGGAGGTGCTAAAGTGACCTAAACACTAGACAAACTCCTGCAAAGTAGGGAGTAGGGCACTAGGGTCAACCAAAGAAAAGGGCTTTAGATAGCGGTAGGTCAACAACTTGTGTGGGCCAGTCCATTCTATTTGCAGCTTCCTTGTTTTTATTCTCTGTGCCATTTTGCTCTTTTCTTAGTCAAAGGTTAACATCATAAAAGCCTGTTTTGTTATTATGAAGTCTATTCCCTTGTGTATCTCCTAGAAAAATATGAAGTGAGATATTTCCATTTTTCTTTGTTTTCCCATGCCAATATAAGGTGTTACCACTGAGGCTGTTCTAGTATTCCAAAGAGGTACTTGAAGACAGTGACTAGAGTAAGGGGAAAATGCCAGGAAGGTGTGTTCTGAAACTCAAGTACTCTGTAATGATGGGAGCTATACGCACGCTCCGTTTTCCAAAGCAGGATTCAGCGCTCCAATGTACAGGTTGCAAAAAAGATAGAACCTCTCAGAGAGTTAGTATTGGCAGTGGGGGAGGCATTGCCAGTTGCACAGTTGCACAAGGTCCCATGCTTAGAAAGGTCCCACACTCTTTTAACAATACTCTCCTGGCACCCTCTTGAAATTTTTAATAATTCGGAAAAATGGCACTGCATTTTTCATTTTGCATTGGGCCCCATGTTTTGTAGCTGGTCCTGGATGGATAGTAGGAGGGCCACTGCAGTTATCGTTAAGGACACCATCATGGGCATTGAAAATATTGATGTATTCTGATTTATACTCTGAAGTGATTTTTCTTCTCCTGCTGAGTAAGAATAGCTCAGAAAAAAGGGAAAGAAGAACGGAAGCAAAAAAAAAAAAACAGTAAGAAAGGGGTCATTTTAGTATCTAGGTGCGAGATGATGGTGGATTGGGATAGATTGTGGAAATGGAATATTCCAGGCCCCAGGAGGAATTTGAGTTGAGATACGTTTGTGGTGGCAGAGCCAATGAGACTGAAATTTAACCAAAAAAAAAAAAAAAAAAAAAATGCTGATGTTACAAACTTCTGCCGTCAACAAGACGGCTTTTTGTGAAATCAGAGGAACCGTGGTGGTGGCTCAGGAACCATGCTGGTGGGAGCAGTCTGTTCTACACAAGATTTTCAGCACTGACCCTGACAGCTTTCGGGTCTGGAGTCTAATGACCAAGCCGAATGAGAGCTCTGCAGAGCGGGTTTCAGGCTGACCCAGGTCGCCCAGCAGCGAATCTCGTGCGTGGGGCAGAGGAAGAGCCTAACTTGCAGCTGTGCCCCCAAGCTGCTGATGACAGCAATTATTGATGGCAGTCCTTTGTCCTCACTTGGTGGCAGTCAATGAATGAAGAGGCGAATGTTGGACTGGATACATCAGTATAAGCTTGTTAAGCAGAAACAGCAGAAGAAAACCACCCAAACACCAGTTAAATGGTTTTTTTGGAGCTCCAGTGTCGTCTAGACTTAGAGGGGGCAGCATTTAAATATTTATAGTGGTTCCTTGTTTACTACATTTTATTTTATTTGGCCTTTGGAAAATATTACAAAGATGAATGTCATGGTTGTTACTGATGATTAAATTCCATAATTAATTTTAAACTCAACATGACCTGCTGCTATTTCTTTAATCTAACTAATGAGACTCCTTGGAATTTACATTAACCAATTAATCAACATGACTTTGGGGGAAGATATTAGGGCTGCAAGTCCTCATAGCCACAAAGTCAACAGTCCATTCAAATTTCAAAACCTCAGAGACCCAAGCTTGTCTTTTCCCCACCTACATCGACTTTAATCATGTGTATGAAGTGCACTGAGTTACCATTATTTTTCTTTCATTTCTTTAAGTTATTCTGGTTGTGGACCTGAGGATGTCACATGGTCTTGAGATAATGAGCTTCTTTTGTGGTGGCTCCATGACAGGCTTTTGTGTTTCCTCCACTAAAATAGAAAAAGAAAGCTAGGTTGGCTCTTCTGAAATGAAAAACGCTTCTCCAAATCTGTGCTGACACTTTGGGTTAGCAAGTCTACCATACTCTGTTGAAATGAAACCGGAACCCTAAAAATGCTCACTGCCCACTTACTGATTGTTTCCCTTCAGAAATAACTGAAACACAACTTAAAGATTTTCAAATCGCTTCTGCCTTGCACTGTGTTGTGTGGTCCTGGATTTTTGGTTTTGTTCTTGTTTTGCTAATGCAGTATCATCACCACTTGGTGAAATGAATGTAAAAGAAAGGGTCGAGGAAAAATTCCTTCAAAAACAAGATAACGCAACCAAATGACCTAGTGTGTCATCAGAATGAACCCTTTTAGCCTGTTTTTCATGTGTAAAGCAAAACTGGGGCCTCAGAAAGGCAGTGGCCAACAGGCAAATGTATGTGTTTGTTTTAATTTGTGTATTCAATCGGTCTTAGAATCCACTTTAAAAATACATAAATATTTTCTTTGGAAATGCAGATACTTCCTGCATTTATGAAGGGAAAAATAAATGAAAGCTCTGTTTGTTTTGCATGACCAGATGTGGGCTGGAAACAAGGTGGGGTGGAGCAAAAAAGACTGGGACTGGCTTGGGCCCCCATTCTAGCACCAGCTATGACCTTGGGCAAGTCCCATACTCCCTCCCCGGCCTCACTGTCAAGTGTAAAATATCAATAAAATACTGATGTGAATGCTAAGGCTTCTTCCAACTACACAATGTGTCAAAACCAGGAGCCACTTCCTTTTTTCCTTCGTTTTTACATTTTCAATAATTCAATGGATTTGTTTGAACTAATTGGAAACTCAGATCAGTATATTTCCCATATCATTTCACTGTCTCCCCCATTAAAAAAAAAAAAAAAGAATTCTTTACCCTCTGGTGAACCTCCAAGGCAAAGCAGGATGTCTTTCCAGAGGGATTTAATTAGGGGCTTATTGATTTTCCTCACATTGGTCCATTGTCTCTTCGTTTTTTAGTTGTTTATAAACACATAAACTTGCATTTAAGTGTTTACAGGCACAGATCATGTAAACAATTATTGTAGAGTCAAGAAAACATATAATCACAGAATGCGTTGGTTGTTGATACATTTAAAAATATTTGACTTTACTCCTGGAAAAAAAAAAGGGTGAAAAAAATGTGAACAGCCCAGGGCGTACATATATTTTATGTAAACTAAGATCCAATCTAATCTATGCAGCCATCCACCCATCTTTCTTCCTAGCAGAAAACACTGATGTACGTACTATAATGGCAACATCTGCTTGTCTTGGGGATCATTTGAACCTCAGTAGTAAAACTGTTAGAGTTGTCATATAATTTCACTTTTTGACTAAGTGATGCTAGTCTCCTCTATCAAGCATTTGTGTTTTTTTGTTTTTTTAAAAAATACTTATTTATTTTTGGGAGACAGAGAGACAGAGTACAAGCAGGGGAGGGGCAGAGAGAGAGGGGGACACAGAATCTGAAGCAGGCTCCAGGCTCCGAGCTGTCAGCACAGAGCCCGATGTGGGGCCCGAACCCACAAAGCGGGAGATCATGACCTGGGCCGAAGTCGGACACCCAACCAACTGAGCCACCCAGGCACCCCTCCTCTATTAAGCATTAAGGCACAACTATGAAAGGCCCAATGAGCTACATATTTTACAGAGTTAATACAGTCTCTTGAATGATTTCCTCCAGTCCTTCACAGATTATCCTTTTTTTTTTGGTAGTTATATGAATTTCTTTATTTATTTTTTAATATAATTTATTGTCAAGTTGGCTAACATACAGTGTATACAGTGTGCTCTTGGTTTTGGGGGTAGATTCCCATGACTCATTGCTTACATACAACACCTGGTGCTCATCCCAACAATGCCCTCTTCAATGTCCATCACCCATTTTCCCCTCTCCCGCACCCCCCATCAACCCTCAGTTTGTTCTCTGTATTTCAGTCTTTATGGTTTGCCTGCCTCCCTCCCTCTCTGTTTGTAACTATTTTTTCCCCTTCCCTTTCTCCATGGTCTTCTGTTAAGTTTCTCAAGTTCCACATATGAGTGAAAACATATCTCTCTTTCTCTGACTGACTTATTTCACTTAGCATAATACCCTCCAGTTCCATTCACATTACTGCAAATGGCAGGATTTCATTTTTTTCTCATTGCCAAGTAGTATTCCATCCTTTACAGATTATTCTAATACTGCCTTCATATTTCCTTGCAGAGCTGCTGGCATTTTTCTGACTTTAAATGTACTTTTTCTTCAGGAAAAAGAAGTTTCATAGAAATTGACCACTGCAAAATGTTTACCGAAGTACATTTCCCTTGCTTTCTTCTGAATAGATCAACTTTCACTGGGAATGGGATTTGGGGTCAACTTTGAAATATATTACTGGAAGATACAACTAAAATATTCATGGACACAAAAAATACATACTGTATGATTCCACGTATAGAAGTTTACCTACAGCAGAATTCATGGAAACAGAAAGTAGAATGATGGATGATTGCCAGAGGCTGGGGGCAAGAGAGTTGGGTGGGAATGAGGAGTTAGTATTTAAAGGATACAGAGTTTCAGTTTGGGAAGATGAAAAGCTTTGGAGATGCAAGGTGTGATGGTCACATCACAGTGTGAATGTCATTTAATGCCACAGAGCTATATACTTAAAAATGGTTAAAATGAAAATTTTGGATTATGTATATTTTGTCACAATTAAAAAAATTTAAAAATCTTTCAGAATGTTATGAATCTTTCATTTATTTTTTGGCTATAGCAGGTATATATTATTATTCCAGAATGCTGATTTAATTGATCAGGTTGTAAAATACTTAATATTCTAGATGTTCAAGCTGATATTTGGTGAAATTCCTTAGCACAAAAAAAGAAAAAAATTACAGTTTAGATTTTGAATATATTAATACTTTCTTAATAACTTAAAATATAAGGTAGTAAAGGCAACAAATGTTGGCATAAGATATATCTCCAGAGTTACACTTTCCCACAGAAATACAACTGATGAATGGATAAAGAAGATGTGGTATATAAAGGACCTGAATGTGAGACAGGAAGCCATCAAAACCCTAGAGGAGAAAGCAGGAAAAAACCTCTCTGACTTCAGCCGCAGCAATTTCTTACTTGACACATCTCCAAAGGCAAGGGAATTAAAGGCAAAAATGAACTATTGGGACCTCAAGAAGATAAAAATCTTCTGCACTACAAAGGAAACAATCAAAATGAAAAGGCAACCAACAGAATGGGAAAAGATATTTGCAAATGACATATCGGACAAAGGGCTAGTATCCAAAATCTATAAAGAACTCACCAAACTCCACACCTGAAAAACAAATAATCCAGTGAAGAAATGAGCAGAAGACATGAATAGACACTTCTCTAAAGAAGGCATCCGGATGGCCAACAGGCACATGAAAAGATGTTGAACCTCACTCATCATCAGGGAAATACAAATCAAAACCACACTGAGATACCCCCTCATGCCAGTCAGAGTGGCCAAAATGAACAAATCAGGAGAATATCGATGCTGGAGAGGATGTGGAGAAATGGGAACCCTCTTGCACTGTTGGTGGGAATGCAAACTGGTGCAGCCACTCTGGAAAACTGTGTGGAGGTTCCTCAAAAAATTAAAAATAGATCTACTCTATGACCCAGCAACAGCACTGCTAGGAATTTACCCAAGGGATACAGGAGTGCTGAATGCATAAGGACACTTGTACCCCAGTGTTTAGAGCAGCACTTTCAACAATAGCTAACCTATGGAAAGAGCCTAAATGTCCATCAACTGATGAATGGCCAAAGAAATTGTGGTTTATATACACAATGGAATACTACGTGGCAATAAGAAAGAATGAAATACAGCCTTTTGTAGCAACGTGGATGGAAGTGGAGAGTGTTATGCTAAGTGAAATAAGTCATACAGAGAAAGACAGATACCATATGTATTCACTCTTATGTGGATCCTGAGAAACTTAACAGAAGACCATGGGGGAGGGGAAAGAAGAAAAAAAGAGAGGGAGGGAGCCAAACCATAAGAGACTCTTAAAAAGTGAGAACAAACTGAGGGTTGATTGGGGGGTGGGAGGGAGGGAAGGGTGGGTGAGGGGTATGGAGGAGGGCACCTGTTGGGATGAGCACTGGGTGTTGTATGGAAACAAATTTGACAATATATTTCATATTAAAAAAATAAAAAAATAAAAGTATGAAAAGCTGCATACCAAAATAAATATGAAAAAAAAGAAGATGTGGTATATATATACAATGGAATAGTACTCAATGATCACAAAGAATAAAATCTTGCCATTTGCAACGACCTAGATGGAACTAGAGTATATTATGCTAAGCAAAATAAGTCAGCCACAGAAAGACAGATATCATATGATTTCATTCATACGTGGAATTTAGGAAACAGCAGATGAACATAGGGAAAGGGAAGGAAAAATAAGATAAAAACAGAGAGGGAGGCAAACCATAAAAGTCTCTTAAATACAGAGAACAAACTGAGGGTTGCTGGTGGGGTGTTGGGTGGGGGATGGGCTAAATGGGTGATCGGCATTAAGGAGGGCAGTTGTTGGCATGAGCACTGGGTGTTAGATTTGAATTCTACTCCTGAAACCAATACTACACTATATGTTAAGTAACTTGAATATAAATTAATTAATTAAAAAATAAAAAGAAACATACTGTTAGTCACATATGCAATTCTAAAGTTTCTGGTAGCCACACTTGAAAAAGTAAAAAAAAAAAAAAATTAGGTAAAGTTAATTTCAGTAAGACATTTTATTTAATCATATGTATCTACATTATTGTCATATCCATGCATAATTAATATGAAAATTATTAATTAGATACATAATCTTTTTTCATCGTAAGTTTTTGAATTGGTGTATATATTAAAATTAAAGCACATCTCAATTAAGGTATTATATTTTTATTGGAAGTTTCTGACTTGTATGTAGACTTCATAAAATTTGCAGTTGAAAAAGTATGTTTTCCTACCTAAGTTGTTCCAGACATATCTATACATTTTTAAATAACTGACTTGAACATCAAAAAAATCATTTTCTTTAATATTTGCATCCACATTGACAAGACCAGTTCATTTCCTTTAGAACTGATTTGACTTTGAAATAAAAGCATACCAATTTGAGATCTATGTGCATCTAAATTAAATAAATTTGCTGCTCTTTGTCAATTTAGGATTATTAGCATCAAATCCAAAATGGTATAACATAAATGGAAAAGCAACTCTCACTTTTTGTCAACAAAGTATTCCTCAAATTTTTCTTAGTTTTTATAGCCCATTTATATAAGGCTACCAATTATAATAATATTTTCTGCAAGTTGATTCATGTTAGAAAATGGGTAAAATCATTACTATTGGTATATATTATGAGAAATTTACATTTTAACATAAATTCTCATAATTGTTTAACTTTGTCACAAGCTTTTTTGTACATAAAGACTTTTTTAAAAATTTTAAAAATGTTTCCATTTATTCTTGAGAGACAGAGAGAGAGAGAGAGAGACAGAGCATGAGTGAGGGAGGGCAGAGAGAGAGGGAAACAGGATCCAAAGCAGGGTCCAGACTCTGAGCTGTCAGCATAGAGCCCAACGCAGGACTTGAACTCACCAACCGTGAGATCATGACCTGAGGTGAAGTCAGACACTTAACCAACTGAGCCACCCAGGCTCCCCTAAATACTTTTTAAAACTTGCTTTAGGTTTATAATCAAATTGAGAAGAAGTTACTGAGATGTCTCATATATCATCTGCCCCAACATATGCATATCAACACCATTCACCACTCACCAGAATGGTATTTTTTTTTAAAACCAAGGATGAACCTATGTTGACACAATAATCATCCACAGCCCATAGTTTACCTGAGCATTCACTCTTGGTTTAGTTTATTCAGTGGGTTTGAACAATGTCCAAATGCAAATAAAAACCACAATGAGATATCATGTCATGCCTGTTACAATGGCTATTATACATATAAAAAGAAATAACACGTACAGATGAGGATGTGGAGAGAAGGGAATTCTTGTATACAGTTGGTGAAAATGTAAATTGGTATAGCTACTGTTGAAAACAGTATGAAGTTTACTCAAAAAATAAAAATAGAACTACTATATGATCCAGCAATTTTATTTCTGGGTATTTATCTGAAGGAAACAAAAACAGTGACTTGAAAAGATATATGCACCCCTATGTTGTATCATGTACAACAGCCAATATGTAGAAACAACCTAAGTGTCCATGAGTGTATGAATAAAGAATATGTACACACACACACACACACACACACACACACACACACACACACGAATACTATTGAGCCATAAAAAAGAATAAAATCTTGCCATTTGTGACAATATGGATGGACCTTGGGCAGTATGCTAAGTGAAATAAATCAGACAGAGAAAGATAAGTACATATGAGCTCACCAATATATGGAATCTAAAAAAGAAACAACAAAACAACAAAAACAAGGTCACAGATTCAGAGAATAGATTGGTGCCTGCTGGTGGGTTTGGGTGGCTGGCGGAAAAATGGGTGAAGAGGGTCAAAAGGTACACAAAAACAAGTAAGTCATGGGGATATAATGCACAGCATGATGACTAAAGTTAAAAATACTGTATTGCATATTTAGGAGCTGCTAAAAGAGTAATTCTTAAAAGTCCTCATCATGAGAAAAACAAAATTTTAACTATGTATGGCATTAAATGATCATGAGACTCATTATGGTGATTGTTTCACAAGGTATACGAATAATGAATCATTATGTTATATATCTGAAACAAATATAATGTTATATGTCAATTTTATCTCAAAAAATACTACTGTCATCACTAATATAGTTTAATCATAAGTCTTGAAGTCAGATAGCATCAATCCTCCAACTTTGTTCTTTTTCAATATTGTTTTAACTATTCTGGGTCTTTTGCCTCTCCATAGAAACTTTACAATCTATTTGTTAATATTCATAAAATAACTAGTTGGGATTTTCATTGAAATTGAATCTACAGTTGAAGCTGAGGATTGACATCCTGACAATATTGAGTTCTCCTATCCATGAACATGGAATATTAATCCATTTCATTAATTTTTGATTTTGTTCATTAGAGTTTTGTAGTTTTTCTCAATTAGCTCTTGTATATATGTTGTTACATTTATAGCTAAGTATTTAATTTTTGGGTACTAATGTAAATGGTATTGTGTTTTTGTTTTCAAATATCACTTGTTCATTGTTGGTATACAGGAAAGCAATTTACTTTTGTATATCACCTTTGTATTCTGCAAACATGCTATAATCTCTTATTAGTTCCAGAAGTTTGTTGTTGTTGTTAATTCTTTCAGATTAATTCTACATAGATGATAATACATCTGTCAACAAAGTTTCATGTATTCCTTCCAAACATGTATACATCTTATTTCTTTTACTTGATTTACTGCATTAACAAGGATTTCCAGAATAATGCTAAAAAAAAGTGTTGACAGAGGACTTCCTTTCCTTGTTCCTGATGTTACTGGGAAAGCTTCAACTTTCTCACCATTAAGTATATTATTACCTGTAGGTTTCTAATAGTGTCTTTATCCAGTTGAGAACGTTCCTCTCTATTTCTAGTTTACTGAGAGCTGTTATCATGAATGAGTGTTGGATTTTGTCAAATGTTTTTTTCTGCATCATCGATATAATTATGTGACTTTTCTTCTTCAGTCTGTCGACATGATGGTTACATTAATTGATTTATGAATGTTGAACCAGACTTCATATCTGTGATAAATCCCACTTGATCATGATGCTTTTTATACTTTTTTTTTGGATTTTATTTGGTGATATTTTGCTGAGAATTTTTGCATCTATGTTTATGAGCTATGTTTGTCTGTAGTTTTCTTGTAATGTCTTTGTCTTGTTTTGATATTAATGTGGTGCAGGCCTCATAGAATAAATTTGGGTGTGTTCCCACTGCTTCTTTCTATCCTCTGAAAGAGATTGTAAAGAATTGCTGTAATTCATTCCTTAAATGTTTGACAGAATTCACCAGGGAACTCCTGTGGGTCTGGTCTAAGACGGTATTAGTTATTGATTCAATTTTTTTTTTTTTAATTTTTTTTTTAACGTTTATTTATTTTTGAGACAGAGAAAGACAGAGCATGAATGGGGGAGGGTCAGAGAGAGGGAGACACAGAATTGAAACAGGCTCCGGGCTTTGAGCTGTCAGCACAGGGGCCCGATGCGGGGCTCAAACTCACGGACCGCGAGATCGTGACCTGAGCCGAAGTCGGCGCTCAACCGAATGAGCCACCCAGGCGCCCCTTGATTCAATTTCTTTAATAGATACAGGCATATTTATATAAACTATTCTTGTGTAAGTTTTGGCAGATTATGTCTTTTAAGGGATTGGTTCATTTCATCTAGGTTACCAAACTTGTGGGCATTGAGTTGCTCATAGTACTCCATTATTATTCTTTTAATTTCCATGGGATCAGTGGTGATGCCTCTTATTTCACTTCTGATATTAGTAATTTGTGTCCTCTCTCTATCTTCCTTTGGTAGTCTGGCTAGGGATTTCATCAACTGTACTGATCTTTTCAAAGAGCTAGCTTTGGTTTTGTTGATTTTCTCATTTCTGGTTTTCAATCTGCTCTAGTTTTTATGATCTCTTTTCTTCTACTTACTTTAGATTTAATTTGCTTTTCTTTTTTTCTAGTTTCCTAATTGTTTTAAAGGTTTATTTATTTTGAGAGAGGGAGAGAGCGTGAGTGGGGGAGGGGCAGAGAGAGAGGGAGGCACAGAATCTGAAGCAGCCTCCAGGCATTGAGCTGTCAGCACAGACCCAATGTGGGGCTCAAACCAATGGGCCATGAGATCATGACCTGGGCTGAAGTCGGACACTCAACTGACTGAGCCACTTAGGTGCCCCTCTAGTTTTCTAAGGGAGAAACTTAGATTAATGATTTTAGATTTTTTTTCCTTTGTAATATAAGCATTCAGTTGCTATACATTTTTTCTCTAAGCACTGCTTTTTTTGCTAAGTTGTTACTTTAATTTAGTTTAAAACATTTAAAAATTTCTCCTGAGATTTCTTCTTTGATCTATGTGTTATTTAGAAGTATGTTGTTTAATCTCCACATATTTTAGGATTTTCCAGTTATTTTTCTGTTACTGATTTCTAGTTTAAATCCATTGTGCTCTGACAGCAGATATACAATGATTTGTATTCTTTTAAATGTGGTAAGGTGTGATTTCTGGCCCAGAATGTGATTTATCTCAGTGGATGTTCCATGTGGACTTGGGAAAAAATGTGTCTTCTGCTATTGTTGGATAAAGTAATTTATAGATGTCAGTTATATCCAGTTGATACAAATAAGCTTTTAAAACTTCAAATTTAGTTTGTTCACATGTAGTGTGATAGTGGTAAAAAATATAAATCATTCTGGCATTTTTTTTGGTTTTGATCATTGAATATGTGGAAAGGATTCATTTTGTTTCAAGAGAATTTAGAACTATAATTAAATCTTTGTAAAAATTTTCCCTGTCTTAACCAATATGCATTGGCAAAGTACATGACATCATTAAAATCTGTCTTCTATTCTCATCAATACTTCTATAAAACGGTGATGATTCCTGACATTTACACATATATTGAATAATTTTTAACAATTACACCCATGAAGTAGAGCACGTGACTTTTTTTTTTTTAAGTTTATGTATTTCTTTTAAGAGAGGTTGAGAGAGAGCATGTGGGAGGGGCAGAGAGGGAGAGAGTCAGAGAGAATCCCAAGCAGGCTTGACACTGTCACTGCAGAGCCCAATGTGAGGCTTAAACTCACAAACTGTGAGATCATGACCAGGGCCAAAACTAAGAATCAGATGCTCAACAGACTAAACAACCCCAGCGCCCCAAGCATGTGACTCTTGATCTTTGTTGTGAGGTCTAGGCACTTGTTGGAGGTAGAGTTCATTTAAACAACATAAACATACAGCTTAAAAAAAATTACACCATGATATTTTTCATAAAATCTACTGTAGAAACTGAATACACATAATTTCAATATGAATCCTAGAGTGGAGCAAGGCAATAAAGGAATCATCTGTTTTGTTTTGTTTTGTTTTAAAGTTCCATTAACTTTGAGTTTTTAACTGAATATACCTGGAGCATTGTCTATCATGATAGAAACTAATTTTTCATGTCTAGCTGAAATTCTTCTTTGACAGATATAAAAAGTTGGAAAATATTTGTACATGTTTTATTTATTTATTTTGGGTTTGATTTTATATTTCTTAGTAAATTTGGAAGTTCTTTACGACAAAACATACCCACAATACTAATGGGGCTGTGTATCTTATGTCACACAACTCATTTAAAGCCAAAGTAAAGTTCTTACAATGTTTTCAGAGTTTGAATCATTTGATCTTTCATATTGTTAGGAAAATCTGGGATGCTATGGTCAGTTGCTTTCTAGCTTCATTGAAGAAATTCCATTTTTTATATTTTTTTGTCTTTTCCTCATAATTATCTAGCATAAGTTTCATAATGGGATTAACTTATTTAATCATGTTGCTCTTTTAAAACTAGTTTTCTATTTTGTGTGTGTGTAAGAATCCAAAGTGTTTACAGCTAGCCAAAATTATAACCCAGATCCTTTTAAAGAAACATTTAAAATTCACTTCTTGGACATTTAATTTGGATTTCACATGACTAATTTCATTGATTCCTTTTTGACTTTTGAGAGGAAACTTCTTACCAATATCATTGAATAACACTTTGTAATGGGTATTTGCATAATGTATATATAAGTATTAGACTCAATCATTCTCTTTTTTAATGTTTATTTATTTATTTTGAGAGTGAGAGAGAGTGGGAGAGGGCGGCACAGAGAGTAAAGGAGAGACAAAAACCCAAAGAGGCTCCACACTGTCAGTGCAGAGCCCAAGGTGGGTCTCAGACCCACAAACTGTGAGAAATCAAGAGTCAGACACTTAACCAACTGAGCCACCCAGGCACCTCTTAGACTCAATCATTCTTAACTGAATGATTAGAGTCTCTGCTCAGAGCTTAATGTGAGAATTTAGAAGCAAATTCAGGCTTCATGGCAAATGTTCCTATCTGGGATTGAGAAGTCTGTTTACTGTTTGTGATCTTAGATAAAAATTACTTACATTTTCTGTGTCTAAAACTATGGAATATAACTGCTAAACAAGAAACTAAAACAGCTCTAAGACCTGGGAACAATCACTGTCTCTATCATATTCTCTGCCATCTTCTATTTGCTGCAAATCCCGTTAGCTACTAAACGCCTTTTTCTGTTTTGTTTTTGGTTTTGTTTCCCCCCCACCCCCACCAATTCTGCTGCTTTATAACATGGCTTCCACTTGCTGTGGTACCAGTTCTACTTTGCAGCACCTTTGCAGCATTGTTCCAGTTCTTTCTACCAATTCTAACTGGCTCAAGCTTTCCACATTTCCCAGGTGGAACTCCTAAGAGCAATGACATGACTTGCCAGCCTTTTCATGTTTAGCACATCGCTGGCTAGCCTATTGGGCAGCTATCCATCCCTGAGCCAATCAGCTGTGGAAATGAGGTCACTTGGGAGAAGACAGGGCCATGAAGGCAGTAATGGCTCTGCACAGGGTGGCTGCCTTTAGTGTGGGCAGGCAGGAAGAAATTATGTGACATCAAAAATACCCAAGATTGGCGTACAAGATCACTACAGCTCCTATTCTGACAAGATGTATGCCAAATCATTGGAAAGATACAGAAGAATTTTCTTAGGAAATAGAAAAGATTTGTGAAGGAGAATTCTTTATCCCAAGAGAAGAAGAAAATAAGGATGCCAGTGTTATCAGTGCACCTCAAACTGATGATGTCTAAATTCGATGTCCTTCTACCATTTTCAACCACAACACAGCTGAATGCCCTGCCCTTCACACTGGTTCATCGATTCCTTCTCTGGTAGTAAGCTCCTGGCTGGTCTCCCTGCAGCCAACTCTCTGTGTTCTAAGTTCGTCCATGCATGAGAAGAGTATATTATATTTTGCTTAAAAATGATGCTTGATTCCCACTTCCCGGAAGTAAGTTGTGACTTCTAATTAATTCCATTTAGAAGTAAATATGGAATATACACTGTGCAAGGTGCCTTCAGGAATATAAAAGCACGAACAGGATATCTACTCTGCCCTCAGGGAATGTACAATCTAAAAGAAGTTTTATGAGTTATAACATTATCTGTAATGCAAAGGAGTATCTGGTGTCTTAATAGAGGTACAGATTAAGAAACTTTTTTATAAGCATTCAAAACAGGGCTAAAAACAATGTTGTGCTGTGAATATTTAACACCTAACTCTGGGTGCTGTGCTTGGAGGAAACCCAGTTGGTAGTGTTTGCAGATTTCCATAATGTAAATATACCCATTATGGCCAATTTCAAGCTGCCAGTCTGAAATCACTGTTGGGAAGAGACATGTCATAGCCCATCATTACACAGTATTTCCATCATCCAGATAGGATACCTCAAGAACACAGATAGTAACAAACTGTAGTAAAATAATTAGGACGTTTTCAATATAACTTAATCCTAAATTTAAATAATTTGATTTTTAGTAACAGGTGTGTTTAACAACTCACCTAGAAAATTCCTGAAATTTAATGACTGCTAATGTCCTCCAGTATGCTGCTGGTTAAAGGGCTATGAGGAACTTGGATTCTAACTTGGGGAGGGACAGATGGCAAAGAAGCCTCTAAGGTGAGCCTCAAAGCATCTGTAGGGTTTAGCTACTAGACACGGGAGTGGAGGGGAGAGGCATGTTCCTGAAAGAGGAAATGAGAAGAAGGAATCGAAGAACAAAAAGCTTGAGGCATAACTGGAAAAAAAATGAGTAAACCACTTCTTTAATCCAACTCAGTCACTAACTATTGACCCAACTCAGGGCTAATTCTCGTCTCCAACTCCACCCACTTCAGACCTATGATAGTGATAAAAATAATAAAGGTAATGACAGCTAATATCTGTTGGATGACTGCTCGGTGCCAGGTACTGTTCTAACTAAGGAACAAACCTTGTTTCCTTATTTACCATGTTGCTGAGCAGTCACTGTCTTCTCTGGGTGAGGCTACTCCATTCTGCTGCTCACCACAGAACCTGCTGTTCACCCTTGTCTTTCCCACACCACAGTGCAAGCTGCCATGTGTCACCGAGCTTGTGCAAGGGCTTTATGCAGAGTGAAGAAATCCTCTGGATCCTTGACTCAGAAATGTGAAAACAAAGTAGAGATGACCATATCTTTCTAGAAAGATAGGAAAGAGTATATTTCTTTTAGATGTAAAGAACACTTCTACGGGTTTGATGTGGAGATATCTGTTCTGTTTCATCAATTTATATTCTCTTCACTCCCCACACCCCACCATTGGCATTTGAGTTTGAGGTCCTATTCTGTGGGCAAGACGGTCCCATCCACAAGGAGTGAAATAAAAATTAGTTTTGTAGCCAAGGACTTGCTGTACTTAGGAAGTCTGCAAATTTACAGTGTATTCAAAACTTTTGAAAGTCAGGTGGAACTTGATATGTATCAAGATAGTTATGAGACAGGGGCTCTCTGTACATGAGTTCTGAGCAGTTAGGATTAAGGGAACAGAAAGAGACTTGGTTTTGTTCCTTTCTGCCAATTTCTCATACACCCTATCTCTTTGGAAGCAGTCCTATTTTTCACAATTTCAGGGTAAGAAATTATAGGAGCATCTCACTGTATTGCCACTTAGATTCCAGGAATGATGGGAAAAAGAAAAAAAAGTGAAACAAAACTAAGATGAATGATATTCCAAATATGGTGAGACCAGTAATTCTGTTTTTATTTGGAAATCCATTTATTTTGGTAAAATCCACCTGTTCTCAACTTGGAGGAAATGTCTACTTAGGGAGAAGCAATTTCTATGCTCAAGTTTAAAATTTGTTTTTAAGAATAGATGAAATGTACAATTGGAAGGGAAGTGAGAGCACACCTGAGGACGCTTATATGGATTACATATCACACTTCTCACAGAATCATTATTAATTGAGAAATCCTATAGCTTGAGACACCAACCGGAAACAATGTAACTTGCTAATTACAATGGTAAAATGTGTGTGTGTGTGTGTGCATGCACTCTTATGTGCACGAGCACAAGGAAGGGAAATTAACCAAATGATGGTTTATTTTCTTATATTTGTTATTTGACTTGCTTCTACAAAATACTCAAAAGGCAAATAGTCTTTCTGTTCTCTAATAAGATATGCTGAATTACATCAACATTAACATTGCTTTCACATTAAAGATAAACTCACTCATTTGCTAAGGGTAACATGAGGTATATGGCTTTAGAATAACGACCTCCATCCTTGCCAATAAACAACTTTAGTGAACTCAATTTTCTCTAATTTATAGTCAGCCTGTTTAAATTACTGTTATTTGGCTGGGATTATTTCATAGGGATTTAATTGTGCCTGTAAATCGAATTTCTTTCAAATTCATCTCTTGATTCATTTTATTTCCCTCCCCCATGTCTCATTTTGCATATGCTCCAAAACATATCAATAATTTATGCCACAAAGCCTTGTTTTCTCCTTTGTAACTACACACATGTTCTGCATTGTGTAGTGATGTCAAAGGAAATGTGTACATTGTGAAAAGGTCTTGAATTTTTCATGAACATTGGTGAGGGCCAAATGGCACTTTATAGATCTTTGGGAGAAGAACCAATCTATTTTGTGAAAGGGTTTCAAAACTGAGTAAAAGCAATAATAGAATAACCACTAACAAAGATAATACTTGCTGAGCGTTTTTTTTTTTATAATGAACATATCTAAACATTTACACACACTATCTAATCCTTACAACTGAATTGTTAAAAAGGTCTCATGACCTCCATTTTACATATCAGGTAACTGAGGCTTAGACACGGGAAGTCACTGGGTAACATCACACAGGCAGGGAGTAACAGAAGAGGAACTTAAACTCAGGCCTTTTGGACCTCAAAACTCAAGTAGTCTTTTCATAAAATCACTTACGTAACTTTCTCATATGTGGGCCACAATAGTTGAGACAGATTGGTTCTGCTTCAGTTCTAAATCTAAAACTAGAACCTCCAACTCTTCTTCTTTTCTTAAAAAAATTTTTTTTTCATCCTGTCTATCCTACTCTATTCCTGCTGGCTTTCAACTGACCACAAAAATCAAATGAATAAAACCTGATGGCATTTGCAGCACAGGGGGAAGGGAATGACTTCATCTGCACAGACGTCTGTAGGGCACAGGCAGTGTGATATCACCCTGAGCTGATCCGGAGTTGATGAAGAATATTCACTCATTATTCATTGAACGCCAAGTATGTGCTAGATTAAGGGTCAGCAAACTGTGGCCCATGGGCCAAATATATCCTGGCTTCTGTGTTTTCAAGTAAAGTTTCATTGAAACACAGCCATGTGCATTCATTACATATGATCTATGGCTACTTTTTTGTTACAACAGGGACATTGTATAGCTGTGACAGACACCGTATAGCTTGCAATGATGAAAATACTTGCTTGCCCTATATAGAAACTGCTTGTTAACTCTGTGATAGATAATGATCAAAACAGACACAACCCCTACCTTTATGAAGCTTATTATTTTGTGAGACACATTAATAAAAAATATCATTATATTATTAGAAATTATGATACACACTATGAAAGTGGAGTACAGTAGGTAATATAATTTACTGGGCTTATCATTTGCCATTGGTTCTTGCAATTCAGCCATTTGGGCTTTATTCTTTTACAGTCAAAAGTACTTTTTGAGTGGGATGACAAACATCTGCTTACTCACTCATTTATTCATTCCTTTAAATCCAGTGAATATATCACTGCCATGTGATACCTGCCATGTGCCCGACATTGTATTAGGCTCCAGCACAGGGGACTGAACAAAAGTTGGTTGCCCATTTGTTGAGTCTTTGGCCTTTTTTCTCAGTTGGTTCAGAACTCAGGAAGGGAAGAGTTCTATTTATTGAACCCTATCAACCTCTCAACAGAGTCCATTGTGAGACCTGGCTCTTTTTGCTCTTGAATTCTCTGCAGTCAAATGCTCTACCACTGAGCTATACCCCCTCTTTGCTCTTGAATTCTCTGAAGTGGCCTACTGTTCTGACAGTCTATCCCCCCTTTGCGATGAAAACTAGCTTGACTGGGTTTCAACCTTTCAAAACTTGGAATTTTGTGACTAAGTCAGCTAGATGAGCATTTGGCTTTACAGACTCTGCGGTGGGAGGAAGCAACGGAACGAGGTGCTAGAAATGGCTTTTATGTAGACAAGCATGTCTGTCCTAGTTCTGTTCTTGGCTTCCTATCTTCCTTCTCCATATGTTCTTCTTGTTGATCTGATCTTATCCTTGAAAACTTCAACTACCATTATTCTCCCAGTAGCTTTCAGGACATAGCGCTGTCTCAATTCCTTAGTTCCAGTCGCGGGATGCTCCAGTAGAGTTGAATAGCTCATTAGTGCCTCAAACCCAACAGGACACCTCCACTTGTTCTTTACATACTCTCTACATATTCCTCATCTTGACTACACCCTTGGAGGAAAACATGGATCATAGAAACAGCTGAAACCACATGTCACACCCGAGTGAGGAAACAGCTGCAGGCCTAGGGTGGAGGCTACACTGGGAGGAACATCCAGGTGAATTCTGTCTCCCTAAGTCTGGCTCAGTTTATGATCTTGAGGATGTGTCTTTCCCATCCCTCCTAACTGTGACCTTGGTCTCTCCTCAACTCAGACTTTGTTCTCTAAATCTAAGATCTGAGTTCCTGAACTTGATTTCGTACTTTCTGGTTCTATGTCACCCTCAATTTAGGAACACTTATTGGATACTCGCTGTTTTATATACGTTACCAATGTTAGTCCTAATACAATCTTGTGAGGAAGGTAGCATTATTATTATCATCTATTCCCAGATGAGGGGGTGAGACACCAACAGATTTAAGGGACTTGTCCAAGGTTACACAGATGGATGTGGTAGGAACTAGCATTCCAACCAGGTCTGATTGGCTCCAAAGTAATACCCTAATTCCTTCTTCCTGCTACTGAGAATTGATTTCTGTTCCCTTCATACTTAATGTACTATTTGGGGGTTCTGATCTTGAAACTGACTTTAACATCTATACCAGGGATTAGTAAACATTTTCTGTAAAGGGCTAGACAATAAATATTCTTGGCTTTGCAGGACTTAAGGTCTTTATCGCAGCTATTTTAGCTCTGCTGTTGTGGTATGGCCATAAACAATACTTAAATGATGGGGTGTGGCTCTGTTCCAATAAAGCCTTATTTTAGAGGGTGAAATTTGAATTTCATATAATTTTCACATGTCACTAATTACGATTATTCTTTTCAGTTTTCAAAAAATATAAAATGATTCTTACCTTGTGAAACATACAAAAGTAGGCAGTGAGCCACATTAGACCCACAGGCCAGAGCTTGCCAACACCTTTTTTCTATATCATGTTATTTGACTTTGGGTTTATGATTTTTCTGAAATCCTTACCCATTAGCTACCACTTATGTTGAGCATAGTAGACACCAATGTTCTGGACATTTTTACATATACTAACTAATGTGTTCTTCACAGCGGGTCTGTGAGGGATATGTATTACCATCTCAATTTTACAAATGAAGAAAATGAGCCACAGAGACATGAACCAATTTGCACAAGGTTGTATGAAGCTAGGAAATGGGGGAGTCTAGATTGGAGCCCAGGCAGACCCACTCCATGGCTGACATCTTAAGCACGAAGCTATGCTTCCGTTCTGGTTCCAATGAGATCACGTACCTTAGAGCATTTTAAAAACTATAAAGGATTATATAAATATAAGTTAACAACTGTCATAATTATTAGTGTTACATCTTTATCTAGGTTTCTGATGGGTTTGGATAGCAATCAAATTGATGTTAATCAAAACAAAAACACCCAGGCATGCCGTGGGATGATATCTATTTTTCTGTCCATCTTAGCATTACACATTTTTAAGCACTGCATTTCTGCCATGAATAAGTAAGCAATGGAGAAGACTTCTTTTTGTGGGTAGTTTGGTATTTGCTTCAATCTCTCCTGAACTCAGCATTATGTCTCAGTTCTGATTACAACTCAAATGAAGCCACATGTATGAAAGAAGTTGCATATCAATAAGGGTTGTGATTAAGTGTTGTGTTCTTCCCCCACTCTTTTATTTCTTTAAGGTTCTTAAATTAGATAGCAGGAGAGACATGACTTAATTATTGAGAATACTTTGGAGCCAAATGGAAAATTATACTACTACTTACTCAGATGCCAGGGTAATTAGAGCCCAATTATTTCTCTCATTTGGCGCTAATGAATGAAGATCAATTAAAAAAATAATGTAACTGTGAATTGCTTTTATTGAGCAGAGAACGCGAAGCAGCTGAAATTGTCTACTCTTTCACTAATTGAAAATACTAAATGAAGGCAACCCAGAATGTGATTGTCTCCATGTAATTTTAGAGCGGTTTGATTTTCAGAAATCATGCAGATGGCCAAATTCTTGTATTAGACTTATTTCCTGGGTACAGCCCGCTGGTCTTTCTTCCATGAGGAAAGTCAAAACATGGCTCACGAAATTCTTATTTCCCTAGTGATAACATCAGGTTTGTTGGCAGGACTTTATTGTTGCTTCTGTGTTGGTCGTGCTTGGGCTAAGATGGAATGTCTGATTTGCTTGGCTATTTTACTTTTCTCCTGATTAGTATATCCATTTCATCAAATGTGTTCTGAAAACAACATTTATTTGTACCAAAATCTGATTGAAAGAGACATCTCCGTGATTAAAAGTTTAGACTCAGCTTATGTGGATATGGACTTACCTGCTAAGAGATAACCTTGGACTTCAGTTTGCCCTTTAACATAATGTTTAAGCAGCATCCACTAAAAACAAAACAAAACAAAAAAAAAACCCAAACAAGCTTCTGCTATTTTATTTTACTTATCTTTTTAATATCTTTACTTTATATTTTTTTAGCATATATATTTTTTGAGGGGGTGGTATAAGAATTTCAATTCTGCAGGTTTGTTTGTGGTCTGAATATACATTCCCACGAAGGAGTTAGAGGTCAGCCTGAGCCGCTGAGTTCTACAGAGGAAGTTATGGCACCATTTATAACAGTGGCATTCTCCCTCCTCCCCACCCCCATGCACACTTCACGCACTCAAATAACTTGCGAGATTCGAGATTCACAAGTTACGTTTGTTTACCTCTATTATCTCAAATGCTTTAAGAAGCCAATAAGGCAGCTTTTATCCTTAATTTACAAACAGACAAACAAACAAACAAACAAACAAACAAATGAGGCTTCAGAGAGCTTAAAGGGCATCAAAGCATCAAGACCCGGGCTGTTGAGTCCCACTGTGGTCTCCACCAATGGTGACCCTGGAGTTGTGTAGTGTGAAACCTGCCTAGCCAAAGACAGCACCCTGACTTTGACTCCTAATTTGAATGCCTGAAGGAAAATGCAAAAAGAAAACCAAAAGAAAATTCTGAAGTGCATGAGTCAGAATGGAGGCAGACCGTAGAAAATTTGCTCTCTTAGCAATTCCCCAATTGAAAAAAAAATGGGTGTGACCAAAGTCTGAATCAGCTTTGGTCATCCGGGCTTTGCTACGTGGCTGAGCAAGTGGAAACTCAGAAGAATAAATCCCCTTTGTCCTATGATGGAGTCAAAACGTTTACAACGTGTCCCATGTTCGGGTTGTGCAGTTACACTAACAGGGAAGGACTCAGGATGGGGATTCTAAACCTGTTGATCAAGGTTTGGCTTTTGCCTTTCTGGCTCTGAGTTGCTGCGGACTTCCTGGTTAAGTACTCCTCAGCACCGTCAGGAGGTGGGGAGCAGGTGTAAGAGAGAGGTTCAGCCTTCTGGCAACCAGGGGACTCAAATTATTACTGCCAACGGAGGCCATGCATAAAGTTCTAGGATTGCAGTGACAGGATTCAAAGCAGATGCCATTTTTCTGTGTCATGTAACTGTCTCTCCCCAACTGTAGTTCACGGTTAACTAACACTTTATTTTTAATAATCCCATTTTCACCTTGTAAATAGTACTGCTATACCTCTCATTGTGGCTTTTGTGTGTGTCATATATTAGAAAGATAATTTTGCTAAGTGAATACATTTGAGATATTCCATAATTTTTCCACCGTATTTTGGCACGTTTTCATTAAAAACAGAAGGTAGCAAGAGCTTAAAATAGAGCAAATAACTTTTTCGATTTTTTTTTCAACTCTGGGAAGCTTTGTTCAGGGTGCTGAGGAGAAAGGAGGGTGCATAGGAAGGGAGCAGACTAACTCTGGGATCAGAGCACTTGGGATCAATTCCGACTCTTCCACATCCAAGCCTTGGGCAATGTTCTTCTTTTCACGTTTTAGTTTCCTCATCACTAAAACAGGGACAATTATCACGAACTTCCTCATGGCACTGTTCTGAGAATGAATGGGATCTTATGGGTCAAGGGCTTGGCATAATACCTGCCACATAGTGAGGCTCACTAAGTGTGAGACTTCATTATTTCTCTCTTTAACTAAGATTAACACATCTATCTGTGGGGAAATTCCAGGTGAGCGGTGCATTTTCCCAAAGGCATGGGGGAAAGTGGCAGAAAAAGGGGGGAGTGGGCTCTGTGGCTGCTGTGGCTGAAAATGGCATTTGGTGAACTCATTCAACAAATGTTTGCCAAGTTTTGCTAGGAGGAGAGCTATACAAGGCATGGGAGATACAGGGGTGAACAAGTCTGCTCTCGTGGAGCTTATGAACTAGTGAGGGATACAGATAAACAGATTGTAAAAATAAACATGTAATATGTGCTATAAAGAATGGTGAATCCAGGTAGGGGATGGGGATGATGAGGTTTGTGCATAGCAGGTGTGAGTTTGGGGGGCGTGTTTTAAGAGTGTGGAGAAGGAACTCCTCTCCGATGAGGTAGCATCTGAGCAGAGCCCTGAAGAGAGGGAGGAAGTTACAGCAACAGGGGAGTTGATTTCCACAAAGAGAGAAGAGTAAGTACAAAGTCCCTGATGTTAGAATCAACTTGGTCTGTTCCAGGGATAAGAGCTCTGAATGCCTAGAGCAGAGGATGTGTGTTGGATGAGGGCACTGGTAGCGCATGTAGGTCGATGTAGACCAAGCTAAACTCTGGGTTTTATTCTGAGTCTGCGGTGGGAAGCTAATGGGTTAGACACAAGAGAGAAAGCACCTGATTTGCATTTTTCCAAGTTTACTTTGCATTCTGAGCAGAGGACTGATTCAAGAGGGCAAGAGTGAAAGCAGAGAAGATAGATGGTGGTTCTTGTGGCTGTCTGTAGGAAATGATGGTAGCTGCCATGAAGGGTTGGAGGAGTAGACTGACTGAAGGTACCATGGAAGCACTTGAGGATGTGGTTATGAGGGAGAGAAAACAGTCAAAGATTTATGACTTCAAGGAGCGCCTGGGTGGCTCAGCCGGCAGAATATCCGACTTCAGCTCAGGTCATGATCTCACAGTCTGGTTTGTGATTTTGAGCCCTGCATCAGGCTCACTGCTGTCAGCGCAAAGCCTGCTTTGGATCCTCTGTCCCTCTGTCTCTGCCTTTCCCCTGCTGGCACTCTGTCTCTCTCTCTCTTTCTAAAAAATAGATAATTCTTAAAAACAACAGAGATTTACAACTTCAAGATATCTGGCCTGAAGAAATAGATGAACAATGGTATTCTTTACCAGAGTGGGGCAGACTGGGAGACAAGAGGGTGTAGATCATGAAATTGAAACTTCTATTTGAGATGGCGATTCAAATCATGTCAAGTAGAAAGTTGGATATATGAGTGTGAACTTTAGAGGAGATTTTTGACCTGCTGAAGTTAAGCTGGGAGTCATTAGCTTATAGGTGGTGTTCAAGATTCCATAATAGATCTTAATATTGATTAACTCAAGTGTGAAAGTTTATCATCAGCCTCTTCCCTTGTATACCCAATTGTTGAATCTTAAACTTTATTATGATTGTCCTTATTTCAAAATCATTTAGACAAGTTTATTAAAAATACGATTGCTCAAAGCTATATGTCTTAGACAATTATGCCTCTCTATGTGACTTTTATCCTTTGATTTTATTTTGTGTCATAAATGTACACATATGCCTACTTCTTTTCCTTGGCAGCTCTTCCAGAATTTGAGAAGAGTACTCACAATAATCACGGCTATCAATGTTGAGCACACTCCAAATGCCAGCCTTTAATCCTCACAACAATAAGGGAATGTGGGGATTGGGGGTGCAGACAGGTGCAAGGTATCAACCCCGGGAGAAGAAGAAAAGCAACGTTGGTGGCTTTGTCTTGACGTGGCTAATTGGAAAGTGTTGTCTCTATCTGAGATATTTCAAAAACTCTACCAAACCCGGTGAATGTGATCCCCTTCTATGACACACGTGTGCACTGATGCTAATTTATTTGGAAATGGTCAGGAGGGTGCAGGAAGTAAGAATAGGGTAGAGATGGCAAGGAATTTCCATCTGTGTCTAGAAACTGACTTGAATGACTTGAACTTGACCTTGAGACTTGGGCAGGCACAGGTCTATGTTGCTTGTAAGTGACAAAACCTGCATAAACTGGCTTAAGAAAAAGGGTAAGTAGTGGGTTAAGTGGCTCATGTAGGAGAAGATGAAGCAATTGACTTTAAAAAAGGCTGAATCTAAGTGCTAAAATGAAGTTTCCTACTTTCTGAGACAGGGATTGAGAAGTGGGCCAGTGTCATTGGTGAACAAGAATCAACTTTCCCTTACTAGAAATAGGGTGAGGGAGGAGAGACAAAACCAACAAATGCCCATCACAGGCAAGATAAGGGAAAGGAAAATGGACATGACTTCAGAGGTTATTTGAAAGGTGAGATTTTGTATTTTTCAATTAGTACTTGAAGCAAAACAAAACAAAACAAAACAAAACAAAACAAAACAAAACATAACAACAGGGGCGTGTGGATGCCTCAGTCGGTTAAGCATCCAACTTAGGCTCAGGTCATGATCTCATGGTTCATGAGTTTGAGCCCCGCGTTGGGCTCTGTGCTGACAGCTTGGAGCCTGGAACCTGCTTCCGATTCTGGGTCTCCCTCTCCCTGTTCCCCTCCCCCGCTTGTACTCTGTGTCTCCTTGTCCCTCTCAAAATAGATAAACATTAAAAAAAGAAAAGAAAAGAAAAGAAAAGAAAAGAAAAGAAAAGAAAAGAAAAGAAAAGAAAAGAAAAAAATAAAAGAAGCAAAACCCAGAACAGTAAGCTCTCAGTAAAAAGGGGCAAATGTGACCAAGAGGCGGACTTAGAAGTTTCTCTATACAGTCAAGGGAAAGGTAGGAATGGTTGCTCAGGACAGCAAAGGGTCTGGCCAGACCACTCTGGCTCTTTAGTGCAATTCTACCATGTACAACCTATTCAAGAGGCATAGAAACACTGAGGTTTTCCAAAATCCCTGACAAATGTTTAAGCTCCTATCATTTTTGCACTGGTGCTGTTGACAGCTTGGTGCAGGACAAAAAAGGAATGCATCTTGGTCAGCCTGACATGGCTTCAAGTCATAGTGCTGCCATTTGTTAGTCATGTGACACAGGAAAACTTTCTGTACCTCTCCAAGCCTCAGGTTTCTCGTCTGCAAAATGGGAGTGCTAATGGGGTGTCCTCAGAGATTTGATAAGGACCCAAAGAAACCTGACATGCACGGTGTCTATGGCAGCGCTTTGCATGAAAGAACCTCTCAAAAAGGTGATGAATCTTCCTCTTCCTCCTCCTCTTTATTAATATTGCTCTTATTTTGGATAAACCGGATTCACAGTGAGTGCTAAAATGCACGTAAAGCTGACTCAGGACGTTTTGTCATCTGCTTATGCTCAAAAGGATTGTGTTTTGTCTAGAAATAACAGTTTTTTTCGAGTGACTAATAGCTTGGTTTTGGGTGCAGGGAGACTAAGCTGTTTTGTCTGGGATCAGGTAATCCTAGTAGTTAACCTCTCTGAGCCTCAGTTTCCCAATAGAATCATTCTCATAGGGTTGTGAAAATAGAGAAGAGCTTGAATCATTGCTCTATTGTGCATATCCTAGTGCCTAGACCTTATAAGATTTTAATAAATACCAGTAACAGTAATAGCATCTATCATTATCTGTAGCAATTTCTGCAAAACGGCCTTCAGCCTTGTGAAAAGAAGGGTTCTGAGAGAAAGACAGAGTTGTCCCTGGAGGACGATGCAGTTGTCAAATGGTGAAGCTTCACCATCCGGATCACCTTAGTCATCCTCGTTAGAGTTGGTTGGAATGTGACACCAGTGTCGATTTGCCTCTGGGTGTCTTTTGAGGATGGAAGTCTTGACTCCATTCTGCCCATGATTTATTTAGAAATGCCTGGGAGCGGAGAAACACAGAACGTCCTGAAAAGTCGACGTGCGCATCTTGTCCCAGGGTGGTTTCGTGATGGTTCATTTGCTGTGTACACGGCTTACCTTGAATTTATAGACTCTGAGAGCACCAGTGAATGCAACAAACTGGCTTTTTGCTACTCTGGATCGTCTAATATAGTTTATAGTGCAACCATAAATTTGGAACCATTTATGGAAACTTATGACTTGCAAACATCTCCCCCAGTTTTATTACTTAGTAAGAAATGGGTGGCGCTCACAATAGTTCTAAAAACTGTAAAAGCGTTTAGAAAATTCAAATGGCCATACAGCGCAGGATGCAAGCATTTATCTTTAGTATATTGAAACCTAATTTTTTACTAAAACGTCAGCTTGTTTTAAAATACACAAGATGATGGGATTGGAATCTTTACCAAAAGAACTTGTCTTTGCTCTTTCCACTTCAAAAAAGAAAAAAAAAAAAAAGAAAAAAAAAGTTTTGCTATGCCTAGGGAGGAATTTAGCAATTAGATGATTTCTATAAAATAGCAATTGACATATGCCCTATTTTTTTCTACCATCAAAGATGTTTAGTTGGAATAAAAGCTTTCTTCTCCACAATCTGACATTCTCCCTGAATTTTATCTTACTCTGAAGTCATTATCTTACAATTAGGTCTGAACTTAGGGGTAAAACAACAAGAACATGAACCAGGAACTGCAGAGCAATGGCCTTCCTTGGGTTGGAGCTGTCTGATGCTATCTGGGTTGCACAGCTTTTTATCATCCTGGTGTTTAAAGCGAAAGGTCTCGTTCTGTTGCCTTCCCCCCACCCCATTATTCTTTAAAGTTGAACCTGCTGAGTAGGCTTAGGCCTCTGTGAATCAGGACGAGATATTGTTATCATAAAAATGAATGTGGAGGTCAGACATTTATCTTTGTCTCTGTCTCCCCTGCAGGATTCTGAGAAAGAAAAATTATGGATGAGGTGCTTTTATCTAAGCAAAGTTCAGATGGAGATAAATAGTGTGGGGTTGGGAGTAAACAGAAACAGAACAGAGTGAGGGTGAGACTTGGGGGAGAAGATTCTGTTCTATTGAGTCCTATAATTGCCACCATAGAAGGGGCCCTACAAACACTGTAGTGTGACTCCATCAGGGCACAAAAGCAGTGCGGCATGAGAGATGCGAGAAGGGGCAGATCCCTTTCATGTTGCTCTTGCACTAGAAATTTAAGGGCCCAGGGAGGTACAGGTTAAGTGTGTGGGGGTTTGAGGTCAGATGGTTTGGTATGAATCTTGCCTATGCCACTTTTCAGTTGTGTATGGGGAAGAAATAGAAATTCTCTAAGCGTCCCAGCTGTCAGATGCAGAAGAACAGTGTTCCATACAACATGCATTATTAAATGTATTACCTAAAGTAATAGAAAGCACAGAACACTGTGCCTGACAGAGGAAGACCCGTGCTTCCTCCCTCCCTTCCTTCCTTCTTTCCTCCTTCCTTCCTTAATCCATCCTTCCTTCCTTCCTTCCTTCCTTCCTTCCTTCCTTCCTTCCTTCCTTCCTTCCTTCCTTCCTTCCTTCCATCATTCATTCACTCAAGAAGAAATTATTGAATATTTATAATGTATTAATACTGTTCTTGACACTGCAGATACAGTGATTCACACAACATAGCACTCTTGATCTCATGAATGTTGCTAGAATGTTGACTATTATGATGGTAATAATTAAGGACAACTGAGACTCTAAGAAGTCATGCTGCCAAATACTAAAAGGCCTTGACCTAGAGCAGGGTCTTTAGATTCCCACGCTTCTCTCCCACTGCCCAGACCCTCCACCCCCATCCCATACGATGCTGCTTCTGCTCAGTTTGTCACCTTCCATTTTCTTTGTTCTGATATTGATTTTTTAAGAACAAAATGCATTTTTAAACACAATTTTAGATTTATGAATTGTGAAAATAGTCCAGACAATTGCCATATACCTCACACTGTTCCCTAAATCCTACAGTAGCATGGTATTTTTGATACAATTAATGACCCAATATTGATACTTTATTCTATTTTCCTTAGGTTTTCTTTTAACCTAATGTTCTTTTACTGTTCCAAGAAACCATCCAGGACACCACATTGCATTTAAGTCATCATATCTCCTTAGCTTCCACTGGGCTCCGTCTGTGTTGCTGACTTTCCTTATTTTTTGATGACCTTGACAGTTTTGAGGATTACTGGTTAGGTATTTTGTAGAATGTCCCTCGTTGGGATTTGTCTGATGTTTTCCTCATGATCAGACTGCCGTTACGTATTTTCAAGAGGAAGACCGTGGGGGGAAGGTGCCATTTTCATCACATTATATCAAGACTACAAACCACAACATGGCAGTTCGCTGTTGATATTGACCTGGATCTCCTGGATGAGGGAGGTTTTTCCCTCTTTTGAATTCCTTTCCATAAATGCACTCTGGAAGGAAGATATTATGTGTAGCATACACTTAATGGAGTGGGGAGTTACACTCCATGTCCTTGAGAGGGGCATATCTGCAGGAAGTATTTGGAATTCTTTTGCAGAGGCTATTTTTTTAATTGCCATTTTTAAAATACATCCAATCACTTACTTATATCAGCATGAATTCATGGATACTTATTTCATACTTTGAGTTGCAATCCAGTACTCCTTTGCTCATTGAGAGCTCTTCCGATCAGCTTGATGTGCCTTCACCAATGTGCTGGTTTTTTTGTTGCTGTTGTTTGTTTTTTAGTACTTCTACTTTCTGGCACTCCAAGGTTCTCTAGGTTTATCTTGTATATTTTCTGTCCCAGTCCTTGAGTCAGCCATTCCTCCAAGAAGCTCCGGCTCCTTTATACTGGAGAAAGGTGTTAGAAGCCAGTATCTGGGGGTGACTGCATGGCTCAGTCACTTAAGCCTCCAACTTCAGCTCAGGTCATGATCTTGCGATTTGTGGTTTCGAGCCCCGCGTCAGGCTCTGTGCTGACAGCTCAGAGCCTGGAGTTGGCTTCAGATTCTATGTCTCCCTCTCTCTCTGCCCCTCCCCTTCTCACACTCTCTCTCTCAAAAATAAAATAAACATTAAAAAAAATTTAAACTGCTAATCTCATTTAAGAGGAATGACATGAAAAAGAAACTGGTGTCTGGGCCCTTGGTGTTCTCATTTCTACTGTGATACTATTGTTTCTATGCATTCCCAGCTGACAGAGCAAGGAAATATATGAGTGTTTACTAATTTCTATCTATATACATATCTATAATTATTTCTATATGCAACTTTCTGTATGTAAAGTAAGCCAAACATGAGTTCACAGTAATGTCTCCAACTCTAATCCATTATCACACAGACCATTCTTGCCTCCTCTCTTCTCATATCTGTAAATTTCCAGTTCAACACTAACAGAAAACTCCTACTATTCACCATCCATTTACTTATTCAATTCCAGTGTACATGTATTATGGCATCAGAATTATTAACACACACTCCTGTGTAAATCAACTTCATCACTAGCAAAGAGTGATTATGGACATGTTCTCATCTTCTCTTTAAGATTAACTCAACAGATTCTCCAAATCCCTTTAGAGAGATTGTCTCATATGTGTGTAATACTGTCAGAGGGCTTTGTCACATTCCACATTCCATCCTGGGATCTCCAACCTCCCAAATGATTTCTAAAAAATTTTCATACATTATGGTTGGCTCTTTGTACTGTAAAGTTTAATGGGTTTTGACAAATATAGTATCATGTATCCACCATTGCAGGATCATACAGAAAAGTTTCACTATCCCATAACTGCCTGAGGCTTCACCCTTTCAACCCTATCCATCCCACCAAGCCCCTGGCAACCACTGGTCTCCTCTCTGTTGCTCCAGTTTTGCCTTTTCCAGAGGATCATTTTGCTGAAGTCATCTAGTATGGACCTTTACAGACTGGTTTCTTTCACTGGGCAATATACATTTATGATTCATTCTATCCTTCCTTCCTTCCTTCCTTCCTTCCTTCCTTCCTTCCTTCCTTCTTTCCTTCCTTCCTTCCTTCCTTGCTTCCTTCCTTCCATCCTCCTCCCTCCATCTCTCTTTCTTTTTGTGGCTTAATAGCTCAAATAGATGCATTTTCCAAAATACATGCATAATTCAAATATATGCATTTAATGCTAATATTCTATTATATGGGTGCACCACAGTTTATGACTGCATTACCTACTAAAGGACATCTTGGTTGCTTACAGTTTTTTGGCAACTATGAATAACGCTGCTGTAAACATTCACGTGCATTTTTTTTTGTGTGAGAACATAAGTTTTCAAATTGGTCAGCTAAATATCTAGGGGAATGATTACTGAAATTTATGCTAACACTATGGTAAGCTTTCTAAGAAAACACCAAAGTGTTTTCCAAAGTGGCTGTGTTATTTGGCATTTCTACCAGCAAAGAATGGGAGTTCTTGTTGTCCCACATTCTTGCCAGCATTTGGTGTTGTAAATTTAAAATTGTTTTTGCCATTCTAATGGGTGTATAGTGATATCTCATTGTTTTAATTTGTAATTCCCTAATGAATCTTTTCATATGCTCATTTGTTCACTGCTGGCATATAGGAAAACAACTGACTTTTGTATATGAAACTTGTATCCTGTAACACTCCTATACTCACTTACTTGCTTCAGGAGGTTTTTTTTTTTTTTAATTTTTGTTTTGTTTTGTCTTTTAATTCTTTGGGGTTTTCAGCATAGATACTTATGTCATCTGTGAACAAAGTCAGTTTTATTTCTTCCTTCCCAAACTGTATACCTTTCATTTTCCTCATTTTCCTTTCTTATTGCACTAGCTAGGGTTTCTAGTATAATAAGTGAATAAGAGTTGTGAGAAGGGGCATCCTTGCCACCATTTTAATCTTAGAGACAAAGCAACCAATTCTCAACATTAAGGATAAGGTTACCACAGGGGGTTTTGGTAGATGTTCTTTATCCAGTTGAAGAAGTTCGTTCCCCTCCAGTCTTTGTTGAGTTGATTTTCAATGAGTGTTGGATTTTCCAAATGCTCTTTCTGGATAAACTGATATGATCATATGATCTTTTTTCTTTAGTCTAGAGAAGTGGATTATATTGACTGATTTTAGAATGTTGAACCAACCTTGCATACCTGGAATAAATCCCTTTTGGTGATTTCATTACGTATTTACTTACTTACTTATTTAAACTTATTGCAAGGGAGGGGCAGAGAGAGAATCCCAAGCAGGCTCTGTACTGTCAGTGCAGAGCCCGATGCGGGGCTCATACCCACAAACTGTGAGATCACAAACTGTGAAATCAGGACCTGAGCTGAAATCAAGAGGCTTATCCAACTGAGCCACCCAGGTGCCTCCCCCCTCAGTAATTTTATATATTGTTGGACTTTATTTGCTATATTTTTAATTGAGGATATTGATCTATAATTTTCCATTGTTGTGATGTATTGATTTTTTTTTTTTTTTTTTTTTTTTTTTTTTTGGTTTTGGAGAAATACTGGCATCCTAAAATGAGTTGGTCGATAGTATTTCTGTTTCTATTTTCTGGAAGAGACTGTAGACTATTCATATCATTTCTTCTTTACATGTTTTGGAAAGTTTATCAGTGAAACCAACTGGGCTTGGTGTTTTTAAAAATTACTTATTAATTCAATTACTATAATAAACATGGACCTATTAAGATTATCTGTTACTCCTTGTGTGAATTTTAGTAGTTTGTGTTTTTATAACCAATTGGTTTATTGCATGTAAATAATTAAATTTATGGGCATAGAGTTGTTCATATATTTCTTGATTATACTTTTAATGTCCATGGTATCAGTAATAATGGTTTTTCTTTCATTTGTGATATCAGTAATTTGTATCTTCTTTCTTTTTCTCTTGGTTTGCCTAGTTAGAAGGTTGTCAACTTGATTGATCTTTTCAAAAAACCAGGTTTTGGTTTTGTGGATTCTATTATTTTCCTGTTTTCAATTTCAATGATTTCTCTCATTTTTGTTACTTCTGTTCTTTTTTTCTGCTTCATTTAGGCTTAAATTGTTCCTCTTTCTCTAGTTTCCTGACATGAAAACTTAAATGATTGATTTTAGATTATTCTACTTCTTAATATATGCATTGAATGCCACGAATTTCTCTCTAAGCACAACCTTCAAAGAACTCCATAAATTTTAATTAGCTGTATTTTCATTTTTTATTTGGCTCAAAATATTTTAAACTTCCTTATGAAACAACTTCTTCTCCTCCTCCTTCTCCACCCCCCTTCTCTTCCCCTTCCTCTCCCCTCTCCTCCTCTTCCTCCTTCTCCTTCTCATTCTTCTGCACTGCTCCCCCCACCCCTTCTTCTAACTAGGTGTTATTTACAAGTGTGTTATTTAATCTTCAAGTATTTGGGGGTTTTGTTATTTGTTAATTTTATCATGATCTGAGAACATAAATTTGTTAAGGTTTGGCATTATGGCTCAGAATGTGGTTTTCCTTGGCAAATCTTTCACAAGATTGAAAAGAATGTGCATTCTGCTTTTGTTGGCTGGAGCATTCTGTAGGTGTCAAGCAGGCTGAGAGTGCTGGTCACATCCACTATATGCCACAAAGTTTCTGCCTGCTTGATCTTCCAATTACCAAAAGAAGGTATTAAAGTCTTTACTCATAATAATTGATTTATTTATCTTTGCAGTGTTATCTTTTTGCCCCGTTTCACACTGCTGTTAGATGCATACATATTTATAACTTTTTAGTCTTCTTAGAGAATTGACCTCTTTATCAGCAAAATGCCTCTATTTATCCCTGATAAATCTCTTTTTCCGAAATAAGTTTCAGATTTTTTATGTAGGAGGTGATCCCAAGATCAAGAGTGAGTGAATGAGGAGAGTAAAACAGGGAAGAAACAAAACCCAACAGCAGTCATTGAGGCTGTCACTCTTGGAAATGGGACAATGATTGTACTGGAACAGCTGAGATACATGTGGAATGCTTCCCAGAATTATTTACTCCAAAGATGGGAAGCTAGAACATTTATCTATTAGCTCTCAACCCTTCTTGGATGAGGGAGGTTCCTGAGGGTATTAACTTCCCCACACTTAGGGGCTGGGCTTGCTGTGGGTCCAGGAGAGTCGAGCCCTGACACAGGAGGTGCTAAGGTAGGGTATGAGGTGTGGCCATGCACTTGAGATGAGTGTCTCCTGACAGCACAAGGAGGGGGGAGCTGTCCACTGAAGCTGTGACTAGAATAGGAAGCAAGCAATGCTGACAGGATGCAGAGCAAAACGAGGCATCTGCTGTGATGGGTTTCTACTGCAATCTTTAGCGTGGAAAATTACTGTAAAATACACCAGTGTACTTTCCTACCTGGATAGTGCCAAGGGATGCTATTTACGTCTCCTCACTATGCTGAAAGCCATCTTAAATAAGCATACCAAGTAAAACCAGTATGCTTACTATGGCCCGCAGCTTCACAACAGATTTTTTGGCTGTTCATTTCCACTCAGATGGCTGCTCCTTTGCAGATGGATGCAAATTCTGAAACTTGAACAGACAGTACACATGCGGGATGAGACGGATTCGTTGCGTGAACAGTGAGAAATTAGCAGGTCTGTGTCTGAACATCCATTTTTCTCAAATCCTATTCTTTCCTTGTATACCTTTATGTTGCATGCTTCCTCTGCAAATTAAGTGTGCTGAAAGGATATGCTTATCCGAGAGGATCAGTAAGGTGAAATGTGTTCAAATAACTCAGTTGTCTGACTGAGGTGTGGGTTACTTGCAATTTCTTATGACGGTAGGCCAGAAGGCAGAAGAAAGAATCACTGTCATAGTCAGTGTAAGTGACTTTCATCACCATGAGAAGCTAGAGGTGCTACTGCATAATGGGGGCAGGGAGAAGTAAACCTGAAACCCAGGGCATTCACTAGGGGTGTCTCTTGCTGTTTCCATACCTCTTGATAATGGTATACAGGAAAGTGCAATAACCAGTCCCACAGTGACAAGGAAACTACACTGGGTATTTGAGTCCTTACCAGGCAACCATGCCTGGTGAAGTGCTAGCCAAGGGTGAAGGATATACAGAATGGTTGGTGGAAAGAGATCTATTGAATATTAATTCTAGCCTCAGGACTGGCTGCAGCTGTCATTTAGGCTGGTTCACTAGCCCTCTTGGATTGAGTCTTGGCTGAAATTATGGTGTCTGCCACTTTAAAGAAGCTGCGTAATTATTTGAACTGAGACAGTAAACGCATAGCAGAGTTGTTCAAAGGGTAGATCGGAGCACACGCATTGCGTGTATCACCTCAGAACTTCTTATCTATTCTTATCTTCACCTCTTATTTTAGCCCATCTGTGATAAGTGGTGGTTCCACTCATACCTCAGCCAGCTTTATTTCGGGGCTTTATTTGACAGTGCTTTATTTTGGGCTTCCAACGCATGTCTCCTGCTTTCTGTTCTAGAATTTCTCTCATGCTGTGGTGTGGGATGCCCTTGGCAATCCATTTGGCACTCATTCAGGCGCAGTGTATGGGGAAATAACTGATCCACAGAGAATAGGAGTCAAAGGTAAATGCTTCCTTCTTCAGTCCTCTGGGGTGGATGGACCTGAGATGCATTTCATTCATCTAGCTTCTTTGAAAGCCCCATAGGATTAAGCATCCAGTTTCGCCTAGTGGTTGTTAGTATTGTCAGTAATGCATCCACGTATTTGGTCTCATTCATTTTTATGTGTTTATTTCCCTATCCTGCACTTCCAAATAAGCTGCTTGGACATAAGTTGTTTTTTTTGTTTGTTTGTTTTTAATTTTAAGGGCTGCTTGTGGGGAAATAGAAATAAATCAAAATTAAAAGCAGATTAAGAAGCATAATTTTTACATGGACAGTGAACATTTTCAGTTTATTTATTTATTTATTTTTTAAAAAATTTTCTTTTTCAACGTTTTTTTATTTATTTTTGGGACAGAGAGAGACAGAGCATGAACGGGGGAGGGGCAGAGAGAGAGGGAGACACAGAATCGGAAACAGGCTCCAGGCTCCGAGCCATCAGCCCAGAGCCTGACGCGGGGCTCGAACTCACGGACCGCGAGATCGTGACCTGGCTGAAGTCGGACGCTTAACCGACTGCGCCACCCAGGCGCCCCGAACATTTTCAGTTTAATGTAACTCAAGAATCAAAGCGTCCTAGTAATCTTTGTCATTTTGTTTAAATGATCACATGTAATATTAAAATCATCAAGGGTTCTTTGCAGATATAATACCAAGACAAGTCTTCTTACCAGACTGTAACACCTAGACAGAATTGTAGAGCCGACGATGAATTGGAAGTTCTGACATCTGAGGAACAAGCACAAATATGTTGCCATTTTTTTTTTTTAGTCACCGAGAGTGGGGCTGAAGTTGATGTAGTTGGAAGGGAGGGGTGGTTATCATTTCTTAAAGTGCGTTATAAGTTTCCTACTCTTTTGGTCTGTCTCATGTTCTTACCAATGATATTGCAGTTAGGCACTGAAGATGATTCTCACACTTTCTCAAACATCTTTTCATTGTGGACTGAACTTCATTAAAGATACTTCGCTACTGATACTGCATTTAAAATGTGCTGTTTTTTGGGGAATATTCACGTTCAAATTTTTATTTATGGGTAACGAAGCACCGTAAACATGGAGGCTTAAAACAAAAACATCATTTGGCTCAGGAATCTGTGGGGTATCATGGGAACATCTTGTCTCTGCTCCACTTAGTATTAGCTGGGGTGGCCCAGAGGCTAGAGTCTGCAGAGGCTCCCACATCTAGAGTTTAAGCAGGGTGTCAGCTGGGGCTGTGGCGAGAAAGGGAAGTTAGATTCCGCATTTTGATGGGTTGTGGGTCAAAGAATTTACAACATGTTTTAAAACCCACAGAGTGTACCTAAAGAGTAACAGATCCCCCTGATTCTCACATAACTACGACACAATTTTTCATGAGAATTACTTGCTTTACGATGCTTGATCTTATTTTCTAGAGCAATTCTGCAATAGGGCTTTCTGTGATGACATAAATGGTCTATATCTGGCTCTGTTCAATATAATAATCACTAGCCAGATGTGGCGATTGAGTGCATGCCATATGGCTGATGAAACTGAGTTTTAAATTTCATTTAATTTTCATTAATTTACATTAAATAGGCGCCTGTGTATAGTAGCTACTATACTGGGCAGCTCAGGTCTAGAACAACAAGTATAAAGAAATAGAGTTCAAATTCCAGCAGTGATGTAAGTACTGGGCAGGCTTTCTAGTACAACCCTACAACATTCCAATTACAAGCAAAAGGCTTCCAGGCCTGACTGCATTCAAAGTACAGACGGAGATGATTTGGCCTAGGATGTCCTAGATAGGAGACATTTCCCAGCGTGTGGGTGTGGAAAAGCAGAATAATCACTGGTGAGAATAGTCAGGACAACTCCTCAGGTGGGCAAGATGCTGGAATGGTTTAGACATGCAGGTCCTTGCTCAACAATCCATCTCTTCACACAGAGACGCTAGCCAACTTCTTTTGGCGTGAAGTGTGAGTGCTCCTTAAGCTTGGATCTCACAGGACGATGACTTCTGAAATTCCTGTGTGTGCCTGTCTTCTGTGCCTGCCTCCCCCAGCCTCTTTGCCCTCCTTACCCTTGTCTTTCCTGTTCCTTCCTCTTGAAACTTTGTGATTCTGGAGGCACAATGTTGAAAATGTCATGGCCATCCCATCAAAATAATGAACAACTGTCATCCAAAAAGATGCCTTGATCATCTACTATGTGTAAGGCTCCATGCTGGGTACGTCAGTAAGAATCAATTTCTGCTCTTGGAACGCTACCATCTGGTTGGTGAGATTTAAGAGAACAGCTACAATTTAAAGAGAGTTTACTGCTTGCCAAGTATCATGCTAATTTTTTTATGAATATGATCTCATTTATCCTTTAAAAATCCTATGACACAGAGACTTTTTATTCATGCATTATAGATGGAGACACTGATGTCAAGTGAGGTTAAACTAGCTCATTCAAAGTAAAACATCTATTAAGTGGCCTAGTGGATTTGAATCTAGGCTGCGTGAACAGCAAAGAGGACAGGTGGTAACATTTGCTCACCTGTCCCAAAGACAATAGGTTGAAGAAGGAGTTGGTAAGAGGTGCTGTGCAAAAAGTATCTTTTCAGCATTACCACTTGGAAGAAAATATCTTTAGAACAACAACTAGGTAAGTGGGAAGGAATAAGTGGTAAATGAGAGAGGCTTTTTGAGAGTCACAGCCCTTCCATGAAAGGTTGGGTCCTGCCAACTTACTCTACCTGGGAAGGAATGTTATATTCGGTGTGCATGTTTCAACTTACTGAGCTCACTGGAAAGCCTTGAGGAACTGCATTCAAATGCCAGCATAAGCCTCCCTGAGACAATGAACAGATCCATATCACTATGAAATACAATTGGAAGGACTCTAGGGAGGGGAAAATATCTCTACAGAGGGCACAGAGAAAGATACAGAATTTGATGGGACGATCCTTTATCTAAAACTAAATATGAGCTAGAGATCAGTTGTTCAAGTCCTGGATTCAGAGACCTGGATTCGAATCCCACCTCTGTCATTGACTAGCTGAGGAACCCTGAACAAGATACTTAACTTCTTTTCATATTCCTTGTTAGAAAAGTAGAGACAATAACAAGGATGTGCTTGCAGGTTTGTTGTGAGGATGAGATGAAATAATTCATGTAAAATGCTCAGGGCCATGCCCGGCACATAATAATGCTCATTACGTGATAGCTGCTGCTGGTTTTAAAAGTCAGTGGAGAAGAGTGTGGCCTCTGGGCCACCAACTACTGGCTGTGAATCGCAGTTCTACATAATAAATATGGGACCCTGTGCAGGCTATATTACGTCTCTGTGCCTTGGTTTCCTTACTTACAAAATGGAGACAAAAATAATCCCTTACACCTCACACTCATTAAGGTAGCTATTATTAAAAAAAAAACAAAAAACAAAAAACAGAAAATAAGTACTGACAAGGATCTGGAAAAATTGGAATCCTGGGCTCTGTTTGTTGGGAATGTAAAATGGTGTGGCTGCCATGGAAAACTGTACGGTGGTTCCTCAAAAAATAACACAGAGAATTACGATGTGATCCAGCAATTCTATTTTTTAAAAAATTTTGTTTTAATGCTTATTTGTTTTTGAGAGAGGGAAAAAGAGAGCATGAGATGGCGGAGAGGCAGAGAGAAAGGGAGACACAGAATCGGAAGCAGGCTCCAGGCTCTGAGCTGTCAGCACAGAGCAGGACATGGGGCTCGAAGTCACAAACCGCAAGATCATGACCTGAGCTGAAGTTGGATGCTTAACTGACTGAGCCACCCAGGCAGTCCACTACTTTGTTTTTTAAATATTTATTTTTTGAGAGAAAGAGAAAGAAAGAACACGTGCAAGAGGAGGAGGGGCAGAGACAAAGAGGGACAGAGGATCCCAAGTAGGCTCGGTGCTGACAGCAGAGAGCCTGATGTGGGGCTCGAACTCATGACCTGAGCCAAAGTCGGATGCTCAACCAACTGAGCCACCCTGAAACAGAGTTTCAGTTTGGGAAGATGAAAAACTTCTGGATATGGATGTTGGTGATGGTTGTACAATAATTTGAATGTACTCAGTGGCAATGAACTGTACATTTAAAAATGGTCCAGATGATTAATTTTATGTTATACGTATTTTATCACAGTAAAAAAGAGATAAGGTGTCAACTGTTTATAATATTACCTGGGACTTCATCTAAGGCTCTGCTAGGATGATGATGATGATGATTATCAATATTAGTATTTATTTTATATCTTTGTGCACTAGCCCCAGATAAAGCTATGTAAATTAACATTCACTTTGTTTTCATATGACAAGGATAATGATCAGCCAAGAGTTAAAGAGAAGAAGAACACTCAAACTAACCTACCTGCCAGATTCTTCAGAACACTGATTATTTAATGTCTGAGAAAAATGAATATTAATGACTTTCAACTTCTTTCTTTTATCTTTATGACCAACCCTGTAGCATCAAAATAAAGAGGATAAAAATACAGGATGATTCAACTGATGGCTTATTTTTTGCAATAAAACATTTTAAAAATTCAGGTGTCTTACTAGTGATGGAATCTTGGAGGAACTTTGGAAACAAACAAACAAAAATGTCATCTCATCATTCGTTAAAAGATTAAGAAAAATGCTGCCAACCATGAGGCTGGAAGAAATCGCTCACATGCTACAACTAATAATGGTAATTTTTAAATGCCCAAAAGTTGAGCTGTCAACGTCTGGGAAACTGTGTGTTCCCACTGACAGGAATTTCTAACGCTGAGGAGAAAAAGGAAAATAAATGACAGCCTTGTTCAACTTTGCTAATTTCACAAGCTGAGGCTTATTTCTGGGATGTGCCTGAGAACCAGGGTCACTGTGGCTAATGCTCCCAAATGAGACACCAGACTCCAGAACTGAACACTTTATACTTATGATTTGTGTTGACTTCTGTGTAATAGTTGAAGAAATGAAGTACAGGCATTATGTGTAAGGCCTCGGGAATCAGACTGGTCCAAATCTTAGGTTGGTCACTTACTAGCTGTGAGATCTTAAACAAATTACTCCTTGTGGCTCAGTTCCCTCACCTCAGAGTCAGGACAGTAACAGCTTCTGCCTCAGTGTTGTTGTGATACCAGATAATACACAGATATTTGATAATTAGATAATAATTAGGCAACAGTTTTGATTATTAAATAATAATTACATAGTAAATTAGGTAAGAATTGATAAGTAATTAGGTAATAAAAATAAGATGATACAGGTAAATGTTCAATAATCATTAATGGTGGTGGTGGTGATGATGATGGTGGTGGGAGTGGTAGTTAAGATAGAGGAACCCAGGAAACTATTACTCCATTCCAGGGTTGCCACAGGGGGTGTGCTGGGCAGACGATGAAGCTTACCTCACCAAGAATGCTTTTAGCAACTAGTGACAGAAAAGCCAATTGAAAGTGGCCTACAAACTATGCAGTGGTGTTTGGAGAGAGCATTCTTACTCACACTGGTTGGCTCAGAGCCTCAGCAATCTAAAGGATAGCTTATCTGTGAATCCTTTGGCCCCCCTCTCATTCTGGTTGCCTTTTGGTGACAAGATGGTTACTGTCACCCCACATACCATCTGTAAGCGCAAGAAGGAACAAGGGACAATGGATGGCATCTGCTTCTTTCATTAGGCAAGCAAAAATATGCCCAGAAACTCAAGACGTGTTTTGCTCATAGCCTGGTGGCCCAGAACTGTACCCAAGGCCACTTGTTACTCGGAGGAAGCCTGAGAAAGAAGTATTTAGCCAGCGACATTGCCTCTGTGAACAAACTGAGGTTGTGACAGCAAGGGAGAAGGAGGAAGCAGATGTATTTACATCGGGTGCACTTGCCCTCACGTTTTCCAGGCAGAAGAGGGGGTGAGACGTTGGATGCTAATGTACAGGATTCTGAGGATGACATCAGAAAGACAATAATGACAGCACAGAGCTCAGCTGCAGCAGGTAGCATGCTACAGTCAGTCTCCTGTTGTTCTTCTGTCAGTCTTCCAGATGAGCAGTTTGCGATGTAGGTCACACGGCCCAAATCCAGCTGCTGCGCTGTTTTTGTCAGGCCGCTTGCAAAAGGAGTTAAGAATGGTCAAATTTATGTCCATGAAGTTTTACAAAAACAGATAAACAGGAAGGAAGCCGACGCAACAAAGACCCTAAGTGGTGCACGAAGCCTAAAAATATTTGCTTTCCGGTGTTTATGGAAATGCTTTGCTGCCTCCCATTCTGGTATGTGGATTCCTTGAGAGTCGCGTTAACATTCTATCTCTGTATCTCTGTGACGCTGTCCGGCACATAGTAGGTTCTCAGTGAAAGCGTGATAAGGAATGACTATAGAAAGAGTGACATGGACAAACAAATGCATTGCGTTCCAGTACTTTCTAAAGTGCATTGCGTTTCAGTACTTTGTCAAGTGCTTTTCATTAATAAAGAGTGTCTACACCATTTCACTTAAGGCCTGTAATAGCCCTGCCAACGTCCAAGTTCCCTCAGCTAATGACTCCTGCCTAGAATGTAAGTCTGTGAATCCCGAGTACTCTCTCTCTCTGGCCCTGACAGTATGGAGATGATTACCTGCTTGTAATCATCTCAGTTTCTTATTTCTTTTCTTTACTCTCACACAGTGAGCTCTATGAGACAAGCGCTCCTGTCTGTTTTATCCACTGACTGCTGAGTCCCTGAGTCTGAAAAATTATCTGTCCAATTAATGAGTAAGTGAGTTTGAGCCCTCCCATGTTAGAATATAGGGGGTCATGTTTTAATGTGGCAGTGGTGTTCTTTACTCTCTTTCTGTCAGGGATTGGTTTGAACTGTTTATCTAGTTCCTAAGGAGAGAGTTATTGCTGGGCTGGCTCAACTCTGAATTCACATTTATGACTCAAGCAACTGGGAATTTTGTTCCCTTATTGATTGAAAAATATACATGTGGGCACCAGAGCTCTGTTTTCACTGCATATACAGAGGTATACAGTCCTTTCTTGACATCCTGCAAGACTCTTCTCATATAAATGCCTGCTAGTTAATTCATTAACTCACCCATTATCAAATGATGTTTGAATATCCATGTTGTCAGGCAATGTGCTGGGGTTCATTGGTGGTTCCCACTCTAGAAGAGCACATGATCTAAGTGGGGAAACAGATGAAAAAGAAATAAGTTCCAAGTAGTCATATATATGTGGGCCATGAGGTGACATTTTGAGGTTGAATTTTGTGTGTTTCTTTTGAATGGTACCTTGTGGCATCCACAGAGAGTCAGCTCTCTACTGAAGATGTTAATCAAGTTCGAAGAATTTGGTGAAACAAACCAGCTATCATGTCTCAGAAGTGTCAACCACAGGACATTTTATTGCTTTGCTCATTGGCTTTGTTTTCCCGGTTATAAACCTATTTAAGATGCTTGCTATCTAAACATAGGCTGTGGGGATGGGGAGAGTGAAATGCTAGGTCTCAGATGTCCTGTGAACCCTTGTCGGTCAGTACCTGCTACTAACAACACTATTAAACTCATGTGAGTTAACATGAGTGGCATCTTCAATTTGTAAAATGAACTTTTTGTTTTGGAATAATTTGGGGATTATAAAACAGTTGCCAGAAAGTGCAGAGAGTTCTTATATATCCTTTATCCAATTTCTACTAACACTAACGTCTTCCATAATTGTGGTACGTTTGTCAAAGCCAGGAAATGAACATTAGCATCACTATGAGTGAAACTCCAGACTGTGCTTATGAAGCTCAGATTTCCTCCTAGTGTCTCACTTCCGTTCCAGAAATGAAAATTGTATTTAGTGTTACTTATTTGGGGGATAAAGAATTATAAATTAGATAGATTTTTTTCCTTTAAAGTCTATTTGTATAAATCTGCATTAAAAACTACTAAAATAGAGTGACTAATTTAAAATTTGCTTAATGTTTATGAGAACTTAATATACGTCAAAATAATTCACAACATTTAACATAGAGACCAACAAAGACAGAAAAATTGTTTAGAAGAATTATAGGCTCAAACTTTGTTTTATAGTAATCATAAAAGAGGTTAAAGCACATGCTAATAAAATAATTCCAGTATAATAGCACATTTGCTTACTAAAACATGCATCTAAAGCACAAGAAACATCCTATGAACACTATTTTAAGTGATAAACATTTATTTAGAAATAAAAATTCTTTCAACTCTGCTGTATGCACCTCTCTTTTCCATAAATTCTCCAACCTTATGTATAATCAGGATTGCTTGTAAAACTGTTTTCCACCTAACGGTCTGAGACTTTTTCTGCTACTTTTAGCCAATAATTAATTTTTATGGGCAAATCAGGGAAACGCTGACAGGCCTGTGACTTCTGAATGGTGTCTCTCTACTGAGTTATATTTAAACTATGCTAATCCTTTGTGGCCATGTCACATCTGTACACGTCAGGTACTTCTGAAAACTGTTCCTTTATGGAAAGAAGTTGCCTTAACCTTACACACACTCCCGTGGTCTGGCTGCTTTCAAACCAGACTGAAAGAGGTTTCCACTCTGCATTTGGCCAGGGTATTAGCAATCGTATTAACATGGAATATTTCAAACTATGAGAAGGGGTGCACTTGGTAAGGGGAAAGATGTAGGACATCACTCATTAGGGTTTTTATCTGAGCCATAGGGTAGCCTTGTCTATTTAGTATTTCTCAAGACTAGACAGATAGAGTGGAATATTGAGAACAGGGACATTGAAATTAGTAATGTTGTAGATATGAACTCTACCACTTACGAGCCATGTGACCGGAAACCAATTACTAACCTTGTGAACCTCGGTTCACCACTGTGTAAAATAAGAGGAATAGTAACAATGACCTCCTAAGGCTATTGGATAATTATATCGAGAGCATGTAGCACAGAGTCTGGGATGGAGTTACCATCTACAAATGTTAAATGCCACTGCTGCTAGCCTGCGCAATATTAATGCTCTTCCTGGAGAAAAGTATGGGAAGCAGGAGGTTTCAAGAATTTAGGAATGGTTCTTTGGTGCAGTATTTCACATGGTATAATATGCAGGAGTTCCCAAACCTATTTGATCAAGGCACCTATTTTCTCTAAGCTGCTTGTGTTAGTTTCCGAGTGCTTCTGTAACCAATTACCACAAACTTAGCAGCTCAAAACAACACAGAATTCTTTTCTTATGGCCCTGGAAGTCATAAAACTATAATGAATCTTACTAACTTCTGATCAAGTTATATGCAGGGCTACATCCCTTCTGGAGGCTCCAGGGGAGAATCTGTTTCTTTGCATTGTCCACCTGCTTGCTACAGGCTGCTGTCTTCCTTGGCTCATGCTCCCTTTCTTCAACCTCAAAGCCAGCAACACAGAAGCCCCAGGCTCTCTCTCTCACTCTCTCTGACCTCTGCTTTCTCTGCCACATCTCCTTGGATTGTGACCCTCTGGGTTTCCTTTTGTGAGCACCCCTGTGATTAGATTAGTCCCATTAAGATAGTCCAAATAATCCCTCCATGGCAAGATCATTAACTTAATCACATCAGCAATATGTATATTTGCCATAAAGGTAACATATTTCAGATTTCAGAGGTTAGGATGTGGACGTCTTTGTGAGGCCAGTATCTTGTCTATCACACATGACCTAAGAATTCCAGGATTCTGAGAAAATAGTTAAGAAAAGCCCTGAACCTCGTGGTCAACAAGTTAGGGGATGGGAGGCAGGAAGGCAAGGATAGGAGTGTAACTGGGAAATTTCATTTATATTGGTTATAAAATACGGGTGTATACCAGTCAGGGTCCCAAGAGAAAATGGATGGCAAAGCAGGATGGTAGGATAAGCAAAAGAAGCATTAATAAATTAAAAGTAAAGAGGCTTCAAAGGTGTGTACAGGGATAGGGAACCTGCCAGAATAGTTCTAATCTTGCAATCTTTTCTCCCTCCTGCTAGGGATATGCATTGACATAACCCAACCACAAAGCCAAAGAACAGGAGAGCTGGGGATGTAGAACAGTGGTTCTCAACCTTGAGCCTGTATCAAAAACCAAAGGGGCTTCCTGAAACAGACTTCTGGGGCCTATCCCCAGAATCTCTGATTCAGTAGGTTTTCAGGCGAGTCTGATGCCACAGTCTGGAATTATACCTTGAGAACCAATGACGTTGACCAAACAGGTTAGCCTCCAGGAGCCCAGAGCAGGTGGAGAAGGATGATGAATGGGTCTGAATGGACCAACTGAAGTTATATGCAATAGTAGGCAGTAAAACAACAAATTATGGACCAAATAGTGTTGATTTTAAGTACAATGGGAGTCCTAGTGTGTGGAAAGCTGATGGGCTGGAGGAGTTGAGGAAGGTTTCATGGAGGAGGTGGAATTTTGCTTAGTGAGAAGGTCAAGTTTAGAAGCATTTGGAAAAACAGTTTATTGTCTAAGAAAGGGGCAGAGAGATAGGTAACAGTATCTGGGACTTATGGGATTGGGAAAAGGGAACCAGTGCAGGTTTTTGAGTAAGGGAATAATGTTATGAATGACCAGGATGATTGGAAGGGAAAGACAGCTCACTTGGTGACGCAAGGTAAGAAAGTTGTTAAAAATACTTGTATTGTAGAAAAAAATCCCTACTAAGTTTGGGAACAAGAGACTAGGTTTCTGTTTTAGGCTCTGTTATGAACTAATTAACTAGCTGGATAAGGTTGGTTCAACCATTGAACCACACTGAAGGGACTGGAATTATTTTATTACAAGAGTGTGTTAACTGCCTGGAGAGAAAAGAGCAAATAGAAGAAACATTTCAAATGCTACCAACATCTACATCTAGGAAATAGCAACATCTGCCAACCAGTGTGTAAACTTTGTCAACTTTTGGTAAGGAAAAACTTCAATTCTTGCTGGTGGTGACTTGTTGCCAACCATGCAAGGATTATTTTTGTGGGGGGAGTAGACGATATACATGATTAATGTGAAATAAAAAAGAAATTTTACATCACTAAAATTAATTTACTTTGCTTAAAAAATTTTTTATCCATCCATCCATCCACCCATCATCCATCCATCCATCCGCTAATCCATCCATCTATCCATCCATCCATCCATCCATCCATCCATCCATCCATCCACCCATTTATAAATTAATTGCTGCTATAAATGAGAACACCAGACCTTGAAGATTTTGAGAATCTGCCTACTAGTGTATGGTAGCTCTTCTTGAAGAAATTTGCTCTCTTCAAAGCAACAAAGATGGAGCTGACATTCACCATCTGCCCTCCCTGAGATAAGGTTTTATGTGTATTCTAATCATGGTGTCTACACTGCTCAGGAGGGAAAAAAAAGAGTATCATTTCCTGGAAACAATTTTAATTTCTGTTCAAATACATTAGCTTCTGCTTTGTATTCTATACTTTGATTTGTTGTAATGTTTTGGATACAGAGAACTTAAGTTTATGACAACTTACTTTAAAAAGGTAATCAAGGTTCTGATATATTTCAGAATGACAGAAAGAGAAAGAAAGAAAGGAAGGAAGGAAGAAAGAAATAAAGAAAAGAAGATGGAAAGAAAGAAAGAAAGAAAGAAAAAAAGAAAGAAAGAAAGAAAAAGAAAGAAAGAAAGAAAAGAAAGAAAGAAAGAAAGAAAGGCATAGAAATGGTACTCTTTCCCCCTAAAATTATTGGCAATGCCAAATCTGGAGAGTACGTGATACTTGCCTTCAATGATATGATCACTAATAGTAATAACTTAACCCTATCTAGTGTTTACCATGTACCAAGTAGATATTTCATAGCCATTCTGTCTTTTTTTTTTTTTAATTTTTTTCAACGTTTTTTATTTATTTTTGGGACAGAGAGAGACAGAGCATGAACGGGGGAGGGGCAGAGAGAGAGGGAGACACAGAATCGGAAACAGGCTCCAGGCTCCGAGCCATCAGCCCAGAGCCTGACGCGGGGCTCGAACTCACGGACCGCGAGATCGTGACCTGGCTGAAGTCGGACGCTTAACCGACTGCGCCACCCAGGCGCCCCGCCATTCTGTCTTTTAATCATCACAACAATTATATGAAGTAGTTATTATTTTGAGAACAAAGAAAAAAGAAGAAATAGAAGCTTAGATAGGTTAAGTATTTGCCTGACAATTGCACTGACCTAGGTGTTGATGCTGAGTTTCAAATTCATGTCTGATTTATTTCAATAGACCATGCTTTTTACCATTACATTCTTCTCTTTTAACATTCTCACCCAAACCCCTATTAAATCTCTTTTCTTTCTGTTTTTTATTAATTTTTTTTGATGTGTGGTTTATACTCAAAGCCTCTACTTTTCCTACTATATGTTATCTACTGCTGCATAACAAATTACCCTAAAGCTTAGGTTAAAATAACATTTATTATTTCAGTTTCTGTGGGGCAGGAATTTAGCAGTGCTCAGCTGGGTGCTTCTGTCCTACAGTATCTTATTGCAGCTGGGGCTACAGTCACCTAGAGTTTTGACTGACGCTAGAAGATCCACTTTCAAGATGGCCCACTCATTGACGATTGGTAGGAGGGCTCGGTTCTCCACTGACTCTTTGCGGGAGACCTCACTTCCTCACCACATGGACGTGTCCATAGGGCTTCTTTTTTTTTTTTTTTCAACGTTTTTTTTTTTTTTTATTTTTGGGACAGAGAGAGACAGAGCATGAACGGGGGAGGGGCAGAGAGAGAGGGAGACACAGAATCGGAAACAGGCTCCAGGCTCCGAGCCATCTGCCCAGAGCCTGACGCGGGGCTCGAACTCACGGACCGCGAGATCGTGACCTGGCTGAAGTCGGACGTTTAACCGACTGCGCCACCCAGGTGCCCCCATAGGGCTTCTTGAGGGTTCTCGTGTCACGGCAGCTGGCTACCTCCTAGAGAGAGTGACCTAAGAAAGAGCAAGATAGAAGCCAGAGCCCCTTTTATGACCTACCTTTGGAAGTGACACTCATTATTTCTGCAGTATCCTGTTGGTTATACAGGTCAACCCTATTCAGTGTGGGAAGCTGTGAGTGCCAGAGGGAGAGAATACTTGTAACCCGGCTACATACCTCCTATTTGGGAAGGTGACTACACATTTACACCTCACTTCTTTCTTAACACTCTGTACTTTATTTTTAACCCCCTTCCCTGGGTTTTAAAATGCTTCTACCCAACAGATATTATAATTTCCTTCCCATTACATTTCAAAGTTTTGCAGGACTGAACCATCCCTTATCATCTCCTCATTTTCTTCTTGGTTTTTCATTCAGATCTAGGGCTTAGCATAGTGCTGGGCACATAGGAAGACGACTTGATAAACACTTTTTACATGAGTGAACACATCCAATGACTATATGCTCAATTTCCTTCTGCCTCTGTGCTTCTGTACTTCTTACTCTTCATTAGTGCTCAGTCACAAGCTGGGCATAATTGGGCCAACTGGGGTGTTTTATTTCTCTAAATTGCACAGAATTGTAAAAATTGAGGCAACATTTAAATTTTTTAAACGTTTTTTTTCTTTTCTTTTCTTTCTTTCTTTCTTTCTTTCTTTCTTTCTTTCTTTCTTTCTTTCTTTCTTTCTCTCTCTCTCTCTCTCTCTCTCTCTCTATCTCTCCCTTTCTTTCTTTCTTTCTTTCTTTCTTTCTTTCTTTCTTTCTCTCTCTCTCTCTCTCTCTATCTCTCTCTTTCTTTCTTTCTTTCTTTCTTTTTCTTTCTTTTCTTTCTTTCTTTCTTTCTTTCTTTCTTTCTTTCTTTCTCTCTCTCTCTCTCTCTCTATCTCTCCCTTTCTTTCTTTCTTTCTTTCTTTCTTTCTTTCTTTCTTTCTTTCTTTCTTTCTTTCTTTCTTTCTTTCTTTCTTTCTTTCTTTCTTTCTTTCTTTCCTTTTTGAGAGGCAGAGAGAGACACAGCGTCAGCAGGGGAGGGACAGAGACAGAGGGAGACACAGAATTGAAAGCAGGCTCCAGGCTCTGAGCTGTCAGCACAGAACCCACAGACCGTGAGATCATGACCCGAGCCAAAGTCAGACACATAACTGATTGAGCCACCCAGGTGCCCCTAGGCAACATTGAAAAGTTCGGGAGTTTCTCACAAAAATATGAGTTCCTGCTTTTGGTGAAAACGTTGAAGATGTGGCATGGAAGTAGTTGCTGGAGCCAAACAAGGAGGTCCCCTCTAGAGACGGTAGGTTCTCTTCAGCTCATGATGATTCTCACCATTTCTGCTTCTCCTTCCGACACTGAGACTCCTCCAACTTGCCATTTATTACTGTGCTTATGATGTTATTTTTCTTAGAATGCAGAAATGTCCCTAAAATCCATGCCTCTATAAAAGTGGGAAAATGAAAGACAGCCCAGGTGCTCACATGATTTTTCTTAAACCTCCCTGGTTAAAATAGGCAAGAGTTTGTGACCTGTGTTCTCTGAGCCATGGTTGACGAAAATGATCCCATCAGGTACTCTCCCCAGCATGCCTCCTGAATCCTTATGTTTGATGTCTTTTCTTTCTTATCACCCAAAGCCTGAAATGGAGGGTGAGGTCATTGTTCAACTGCAGGAGAGACTAACTTTTCTATGACTAGGTGGTGAGCAGAAAGTACCACGGACTGCTTTGCCTTCTGGTAAGAACACATCTCTACATACTGGAATCATTTTGTTTTGTTCTAGAAACCCATTTGGCCAAGGCTTTGGTTCTGTTGTTGGAAACTGTTGTCTTATTTCTACTCATTTTCCTATTTAAAACATCCTGGTGTGCTGAGATCAGATTTCAAGCTTCTGTGTGTGGATGTATAAAGTGACCGAAGGATAGGAAGACAAGAGTATGTTACTCAATAGGCAAAGTTGTAGGTAATTGAGGGAAACTTATCTCCACAAAGGCAAATCAAAGTCTAGACTGAAGAGAAGGACCAGTTTGTCACCACAGAGGCAGGTGATGGCAAGGGAGACAAACTAATTACAGCTGTATGAGTATCTGTTGTTGACATGAAAGTGAACAGAAATTCAGAAGATCTTCAACTTTAGTTATTTGAGATATTAGTTAGGAATTGCTTTTTGCTCTTAAAAACAGAGACCCAACTAAGGGACTCAAATCAATTTAAAAGATCTGTCATTTGCAAGGTCATTGATAATAGTAGTCTAGGGGTGTTATGGAAGCTTTATAGATATGTTGTAGATCCAGCTTTCCCCATTGTTTTCCTCTGCCAGCTTCGAAGCTTAACTTCCATCTGTAAGTCACAAGTGGTTGTTGGATTTCCAACCATTGTGTCAGCTTACTGAGTAGGAGCCTAGAGAACCGCACAGCAAAAGGGTTCTTCCAGCTGTCCCTGTCCAATACTTCTGCATATATCTCATTGGTTATTCCTATGTATAAGGGAGGGGGGGAAATGTTTCTTCAGCTAGATTCATTGCTTAGGGTTCTGGTGGTAAGGACCAAAGAATGAATAAATGGAACAAGTTGTGTCAAATCTTTCTTAAGGGAAAGTAAGAAAATTAATTATTATTTGACAGTTTATTACGTGCTGGGGCTGTGCTATAAATGATCTCATTAAATAGTCACACAACCATACGAAATAAGAGGTAGTGGGGCGCCTGGGTGGCGCAGTCGGTTAGGCGTCCGACTTCAGCCAGGTCACGATCTCGCGGTCCGTGAGTTCGAGCCCCGCGTCAGGCTCTGGGCTGATGGCTCGGAGCCTGGAGCCTGTTTCCGATTCTGTGTCTCCCTCTCTCTCTGCCTCTCCCCCGTTCATGCTCTGTCTCTCTCTGTCCCAAAAATAAATAAAAAACGTTGAAAAAAAAAGAGGTAGTATGTCATTGCCTTGTTACAGGTGAGGAAACTGAGGCTCAGGGAGGTTAAGTAACTTGACTGAGGTTAAGCTGTAAGTAGTAAATAGTGAGTGGGCCAGCATTTCCAAAAACTGTTGCTTTGTCCTTGGAAATTTATAGGAGATGAGATATCCTTTCTTGAGAACACTGGAGTTTCTCATTTCTCTTAGGGTTATAGAATTCCTGTAGACCAATATGAACTCCTAACCTGAACTCTCCTGCTCTTTTTTATTGAGACTTTTAAGACAATAAAACAACAGTTAAAAGCCTTTGAAGACCACAGGAAAGTGATAAACTATCTAGATTTCCTCCATTCCTGGATGTTTAATTTGCATATTGAGGCTCTACAAATGGATGAGGTTTTTTCCTTGAAGCTATATATGTACTTTGCTCATGTGAATCAAGATCTTCCTCAGAAGTGAATACTCCTTGATCTTGTTTATGCATTTTGCCACCTCAGGATGAGAAGTGAATTGTACTTATTCTAGTTGAGCCAAGTATAAATTTTGTCCTACAGATCAGGACAAAATTGTGAACTGTGAATTGCCCGGTATAAAAAATGACATGTTGTTGTCTTATTAGGCTAGTTCTTTGTTATTTGTAAAATGAAACTCAGCAAATTATGCGTGAGGTTTTCAAAGAAAGTGTATTACTCATAAAGTTCATGATGGGAAATTTGGAAGTCTGGCCAGACTAAGCATAGTGTCATGGGTTTTGTTTTTAGTGGAGAACAAAAGAACGGATTTCCTCAAACTCAGGAACAAAATAAGTTGCGCCTAGAAGATTGAGCTGTGGATCAAATGTTCAAAGCTTGGATCACATAATATACATCATTGTCATTTCAACCACAATACTAGCAATGAGTTAAAAAAAGATGTATTATTGCTAATTCCTCCAGGGTCTTTTTCAATCTCTTCCAGAAAGAAAATTCAAAGCTTGCTGTGTTAGCATATCTTTTGAGAAGCCTGGATGCCAGTGGGCAAAATACACTAGGACGGAAACTTTCCAGAGGCCGTGAGCATGTTGCTTTTGTTCATTGTATGTCGGCTGCTCTGAGCACATAGTAGGCAAATACTCAAAAAGTAGGTGAAAGAATATCAGATTTCCTAGTTCCTTTTAAAGCCTGAAGACCTACTTAGGATCCTACTTATGGCTTCCAGATCTAGAAACTACCTCTCTGGTCACCTCCCCACTTCTCCCTACCCTTTTGGCCTTTATATACTTTCGTAAAATGAGATGGTCTTCTTGGAAATCACCCTTTGCCTCTTACTCATCAACCCTTATGACTTTTTCTCAGTCCTTTTTCTACCTGGTCTGACACAGCACTCATCAAGTTTGGCTTGACCTTGAAGCTGTCTCCTCTCTTTGTTCCTACAATGCTATACAGTCTTGATTTTTCCCCCCTTTTATGACCGCTTCTCTGTCATTCTCTGAATGCTTTTTTTTTTAAAAAAAATGTTTATTCATTTTTGAGAGAGTGAGAGACAGAGTGCAAGCAGGGGAGGGATAGAGAGAGAAGGAAACACAGAATCTGAAGCGGGCTCCAGGCTCTGAGCTGTCAGCACAGAGCCCAACATGGGACTCAAACTCATGAACTGTGAGACATGACCTGAGCTGAAGATGGATGCCAAACCAACAGAGCCACCCAGGCGCCCCACTCTTTCATTTTTATATGGAAAGTCTCTCATATTCAATTAGTCACTGAGGTCTCCTCATATCTTTGTAAATTCTTTTGTTAGGGATCTTGTCTCTACATTTGTCTTCAAATACTCTTTTCAGTTTATTCCTATCCTGCTTTCTCTGCCCCATACCTTCTATGTTCTCACCTCACACCTCCGTTATTTTGCTGCCTGGAAGACACTGGCACACGTCTAGAGTGGAAGTGATCTCCTCTCCCCTCCTCCAATACACGCATGTGCACATGTTCACACACATATACACTCACTGTGATGGTTAGTTTTATGTGTCAGCCTGACTGGAGCATGTGAGTCCCCAGCTATTTGGTTAAACATTAGTCTGGGGGTATCTATGCTGGTATTTCTGGGTGAGATTGACATGTGAATCAGTAGATGGGTGAAAGCAGTATGCCCTCCCCAAGTGCAGCTGGGTATCATTCAATCCATTGAGAACCTAACGGGAATAAAAGGTTGAGTAAGAATAAATTCTTTCTCTCTACCAGATGGTCTTTGAGCTGGGATGTCAGTCATCTTCAGCCTTTGGACGTGGACTCAGACTGGAGCTTACACCATCAGCTCTCTTGCTTCTTAAGCCTTCAGACTTGGACAGGGATTATACCATGGGATCCTCTGCATTTAGACTTTTTAGTCTTATCAATTGAGCCAACTCTTTATAATCTCTTATCTCCCCCTTTATAATCTCTCCTCCCCCCTTTATAATCTCTCTCTCTCCAGAAATATATCCTATTGCATTCTGTTGGTTCTATTTCTCTGGAGAACCCTGACTAACACACTCACATGCCCATGCCCCTGCCCACACACATTCACACCACTCACACTCACATATGGAGGTCCTCACTAATGGCTTTTCCAATTCTGAACCCAGTGCCTCAAAGGAAAATCTTCAAGGTAGCTTTGACCCACCACCCTCTCCTTCCCTCTTCAAAACCAACCAATCAGAAAGTACTGTTGACAACTTTTTGTGATGCTTTTCAAAGGCGACTTCTTCCATTTACGTTTTAAAATTATTTTAAAAATAGTTTTAGTCTTATCGCAAAGTTGCAAAATAGTATCAGGGATTCCCCTACATCCATCACCCAGCTTCCCCTAATATTAATATCTTGTACAATAATCATATACTTTCAAAGGTAAGACATTGACATTAGTACAGTACCATTAACTAAACTACAGGCTTTATTCAAACTACAGTTTCCCCTTCTTTTCAGTTCCAGGATTTCAATGGCATTTAGTTGTCATTTCTCCTTAGTCTCCTCTAATTTGTGACAGTGGCAATGTCCATCTTTATTCTGTGGATAATATGTCTTCTGGGTTTCTCCACTGTAAAGTTGCTACTTTTCTCTTTGAAATTAATAAATATCTTAGAGGAAATACTTTGAGACTGTACAAATACACCATGTCTCCTCAGTTTTTTCTTTGCCTACCAGTTTTAATGTTCATTGTTGGGTCTTACAGACTAATTACTGGTGTGGTGTTCTAATGGTGATTTTCTATTTCCCTTACTCTTTTGATCCTTATTCATTCCTTTAATTCCATTTGAAATGAGAACTATTAAGAATAGTCACGTTTTTTTTTTGGGGGGGGTATTTACTCTGCACCTGGTATTGGAATATGAATTTAATGTTCACTGTGTCATTTAAAGCCCACAGTAACTCTTTCAATTAGGTGTGGTTATCACCACCTTACAGATTAGCAAAGGGCACTCATAGAGGTGAATAATTTGACCATGGAAAATTGGATGAGGCCAGCATCCCACCCATGTTTGCCTGATCTAAAGTCTGTTCTCCCCACCCTTACATAATCCTGCTATTACTTTAGTTTATACACTCATGACATGAGAAGGTAAGAGAGTGACCACCGTGACTACCAGGGCCCAGTTTGCTTCCCTATTCCATAATTCTATCATGTTACCTATACTCAAGACATTTCAATGGCTCCCATTAAAGATAAGATGAGGTCTGAAATTCCTAACCCACAATGAAGGCATTTGGCATTTGAACCCAAACCAACCTTCCCTTCCTTCCTTATATCTGTTCTCTACTCCTGTAAATGTTCCCACCACAGTAGCCTGTCAATTCATGGTGATTTCTATCTCTCTGTCTCTCTCTCTTAAAAAAAAAGTTTATTGAGAGAGAGAGAGAGAGAGAGAGAGAGAGAGAGAGAATCCCAAGCAGGCTTTGCACTGCCAGTATCAAGCTGCATGTGGGGCTCAATCTCACAAACATGTGAGATCACTACCTGACCCAAGATCAAGACTCAGACACCCAACCCCTGAGCCACCCAGGTACTCCTTTCCTATCTCTTGTCTTTGCCTTACATTTCAATAGCTCTTTCTCTTTCTCTGTCAGTTAATCCCGCCCATCTCTTAAAGCACACATCCTCTGTGAAGGGGAAGTCCTACTGGCTCTATTTTCCAAACATATCTGGGAGCTGGTTCAATCTGGATGCTTCCACTACTAATCCCCAGGCCCAAGCCTCCATCATCTTATTCCATCATTACTTATTCATGAATGCATTAAGTCAAAGTGCACACAAAACCCAGAAAGTCCTGATGAGACCTGCTCCACCTCCCTGCTTCCCTACCATCACCTCTCCAACCTGGGCTCTTTCTGTTTTCATCTTTATTAGTTCCATTCCAACTACAATGACCTCTGTGCTGTCACTAGAATATCCCAGGCACACTGAAGGCTTTTGACTTGCCTGATCCCTCTACCAGGAATGCTCTTCCTCCAGTTATTTATACAACTAATTCTCTCAGGTCCTTCAAGTATTCACTCAAATGTCACCTCCTCAGTGACGTCCAACCTGACCTTGAAAAGTATCCAATCTCCCTAATCTTCATCTGCTTTCCCTGTTTCCCCTGTACTCACAATCGTCTAATAAATGCTATGCTTTACTTCTGCTTATGTCTATAGTTGATTGTCTATCTGGAATATAAGCACCAGGCAGGCAGCCATCTTTGTATTTTGCTTACTGATGTATCCCAAGCACCAAAGACTGAACTTAGTATACAGAAGATGCTGAGGAAATTTTTGATGAATTATATGAGTATCTCATTCACAATAACCTCTTCCTATGTCATTTCCCCACCCCCACCCCATCACTCTGTGGTATACCTAATGTTGGAACCATTCTTTTGGCATGTATATATGCCTCATTTTGTTTCTTGTTTCACATTACATTCATAGACATGGATGTCAAGCAGAGTTCAGCAACCTGGTTACATTTCCTTACTGTCTTATTTATCTAGACGACTCTTTCATGCTCATTAAACTTTCATCTTTCCCCAGTGTCGGGGTGGAAGAGAACTCTCATTTCCTATTGGCTCCTAAACATGTGCTGCATCAGTACTCTAGTTCTCAGTGTGCCCTCTGGTTGTATGTGGGCAAACCTACTACCTGAGTTCTTTCCTTTTCACCTCCTCAAGCAGTTCTCTCCTGGAGGTGAATCTGCTCCTACCTACATAATCCATTTCTCCCTCTCTCTTGGATAGGCTCAGCAAAGGTGAACAATCTCCCATCTTTAAAAACCCTCCTAAGTCAACACACCCATTTTCTGCTACTTGCCCATGTCTCTGTTTCTTTTATAAAAAATTCTCATTGGACTCCCTGTCTTTCCTTCCTCAAATACCATTCATTCTTCCCTAATCCATTTCAGTCAGGTTTTTGTCCCTACCCCTTCACTGAAACTGTTCTTGTCCAGGACCTCCATTTTGCCAGATCCAATGGTCAATTCTCAGGATTTGTCTTACTTGATCACTTAGCAACATTGGGCACATTAGATCATTCCTTCCTTCTTGAAACACTGGACTTAAGGCTCTTCCTTCCTTTCCCATCCTGAAAACGTTGATACTCCAGGATTCAGCCTTTGATCCTCGTTTCTTCCCTCTCTGCATGTATACCCTGACTGATGTGGCTTTGGAACCATCTCTCCAGTGATGATTCCCAAATCTTTATTCCAACATGGACCTCTCCCCTAAGCTCTAGTCTCATATAGCCCCTCAACACCTCCCCTTGGATGTCTCATGGCTGCTCAAAACTTGTCCCAAATAGAACTTTCACTTTTCTCCAACTCAGCAAATGTCAGCCCCATTCACTTAAAAAAAATACAACTATGAGTCATCATTGATTTCTTCCTTTCTTTCACAAGTCAATCCACCAACAACTGCAGTTGGATCTACCTGTGAAATATATCTCAAATCTCATTCCTTTTTGTCTCATTTTTCACCAACATCCTAGTCTAAGTTATCACTGTGCACCCGGATTATTGCAGTAGCCTCCCTCTGGCTTCCTTGATTACATTGCTTCTTCCAATATGGCCTTAAAAATAATATTAGAATATTGCTTCCTGAGCCAAAACCTTTTATTGTCATTTTAGCAAATTGAAAATAAAATCCAAACTTCCTACCATCGCTTTTGAGGCTTTACGTGAGCCTTCCTGATACCTCTCTGATCTTGCCATGTGCTATTGTCCCTTTAACTCACTTCAGTCTTGTCACTCTGGAGTTGCTCTATCTTGGAAATCTCAAACCTACTCCTGCCTAAGCGCCTTTGTACTTGCTGTTATCTCCACCTGAAATCTTCCTTTGCAAGATCTTCCCATGACTTGCTTATTTCATTCATTTTTCCATGAATGTCTCCTCCTCAGAGAGGCCTTCCCTGACACCCAGTCTAAAGTTACCTCCACCCCATCACCCTCCCTCCTTGTGCTCTGCCTTAATTTTCTTCATAGTGCTTGGAACTGAAATCATTTTATAAATTTGTTATTTCCTTGACTGGCCTATTAGGATGGAAACTGTGAGCTTGTGAAACATCTTTGTCTTACTGTGGAATCCCTAGTGTTTAGAACAGCAGGTAACTGAATAACGACTAGTTGAATGAAGAGATATAGTTAATCATTTATTGGAGTGCATATTTGGGCCAGGTGTAGGGCAGAGTGCTATGAATACAGAGATGAATGAGAAAATTCTAGCCCTCAAGGAACTCACTGTCTTATACAGTAGTTCTTGATGTGTCTTCTTTAGACCAGCAGAATTGGCACCAACCACCTGGGAATTTATTAGAAAGGGAAACTCTCAAGCCCTAACTGGAACTAGTGGATCAGCAGCCCCTGGGGGGAGGCAGCAGTCTGTGTGTTAACAAGCCCTCCTTGGAACTCTGATGCCCTGTGGAGTTTGAGGACCACTGCTCTGATGGTGAAGTCAGACCCCAACAGGTGATCGTAATGTATGGGGGCCAGGGCCATTAACAAACGCTGGACATTTTAAAGACATTCTTTGTTAAAGGTAAGACTGCTGCTGCTGCACCAGTACAAATAAATGTCCCCAACATACTTGTCATCCTCCCTTTTCTTATCCTTTCCATTTTTCTTTTTTAATTCTTATTCTTTTTTTTTTTTTTTGAGAGAGAGAGAGAGAAACACACTGTGAAGGGGGGAGGAGCAGAGAGAGCGGGAGACCCAGAATCCGAAGCAGACTCCAGGCTTTGAGCTGTCAGTACAGAACTCGACGCGGAGCTCAAACTCACAAACCGTGAGATCATGACCTGAGCCAAAGTCAGACGCTTAACCGAATGAGCCACCCAGGCACCCCTTCTTTCCGTTTTTCTAAACAGAGTGAACTTATATTCTGAACAGAGGGGAAAGAAAAACAAAAACAAAAATAACACACCAACAGCTGGTCTGAGACCAAGTGAGTTGTAGCCTAGTTTAACCAGTTTTCTAAATCCAGTTAAACGAGGCTATAACTCTGGGGCTGGCCCACGCTCCGTGTTGTTTAAATTACAGAATCTCCAAAGGAATTGGAACAACAGGCCCAGTGTTGCCCGCTGTGAGCCAGCAGAACACCACCTAAACAATAGAAGTCACTCACAAAACAAGGACTTAATACAGTGCTAAGAATGGCAACTTCAGAGGAAAGTGAGTCTTGATCTTAGAAAGCAGGCCAGCAGGCCCCGTTTGGGCCCCTCTCTGTCTACTGACCACTGTTTGAACGTCTCTGCTTGAAGTTTTTGCCTGTTCAGAAGGGCTGTTGCCAGGACAGTTTTTAATGAACACCGGTGGGCATTTCCCTACCACCCTGACAAATACCAATCTGCCTGCGAGGCTCCCTCTGATTGTAGCTACAGATAAGAAAAGATCTCCTGGACATTTCCACCTCATATTTATCCACTGAGCAAAACTTTGAGAGCCAGTTTAATTGGCTTGAATACCTCTCAGACTTGCTATCAGCCGATAAATCAGCAGGAGGTGCTTAGAAAATTAGGTTGGCTTTAATCTTATTTTAAAACTTGGAGTTGTAGGAAAAAAAAAAGAAGAAATACAAAAGAGAAAGCATTTGACTAAGTTTTGGTGGAGTGAAATTATTGGCCATTTCAAATGTTCTAGGATGTCGACTGAAGCCCATATGAAAACAGTTAAATGCTATTCCAAGAGAATCCAATATGCTAGGAATATGATAGGGGACAGTGAATGGAAAATTCTGTAATTACTATGTTCATATTTCATGGTAAAATATATTCAAGATTAACTGTATTCTAATGGAATGGTGCCTGCATCCAAAACATTTGGGGGCCGCTTGGTTGGGTGGGAAGGAGGAATAATTTAATTAGGCCACAGATAGAGTTTTCTTAGAATTCTTGGTCATACATAGCTAGTTTTGAATTTCTTCTTTTACAACTTGGAGCCACTGGTCATGAAACCAGCATTGTTGGGAAATAAACCTGGTCAGAAGCCTTATGCTTTTGGTTCTACACGTGTGGGCCTATCTTTGGTGCAGCGGGAGCATGAAGAGACAGGACATTGCTCCCATGCACAGAGCTTGTCTGTGGGTTTCACAGTCGTACACTGACTTTGGAAACCAGTCAGTTTTTCTGAAAATATACACAATGTTAAACCACAGGCCGGGTTTTCAATATGTTGTAAACATTCTCACAGAGAGAGCAAAAATAGCCCACTTTGATTCATTGCCTGCCAGTGCTTGCTCTCAAGAGTGGCCAAGAGGGGCAGAGAATCGAGAAAAGAAAAAAGAAAAAAAAAAAAAAAGAGAGTGAGCCAAGGAGAGGGACAAGAGAGAGAAAGGAGGAGAGGACAAAGGAGAGGGAGGGAATGGGGGAGAGGGAGGGGAGGGAGAGAAAGAGAGAGAGAGTGAAAAGATTCTAAAATAAACCAGCAGCCTCAAGTACCTTAGAATGTTCAACTTCCTAAAAACATCAATTCAAGGGCAAACCTTACTTGCAGGATCCTGGGGTAATAACAAGTCACGGTGGGTGTGTAATGGTACCTGGCAATGGCAGAGTGAATGCCTGCCCGCCTAGCCCCACAACTTTAGAAATTCGCTTGGATTTTGGATTCATGCGGCTATGAGCATTAGAGAGGAAATACTCCTAACGCTCATGCAGAATTGCCAGCGGGGCTCATTGCTACTTATTACTGTGAAGCAATGAGGGGTTTTCCAGGGTTTCCCAATTCTCAATGTATCTTGCACTTAAGAGACAGAAATCACTGGAGTCCACTTACAGATTGTAGAGAGGGGGAAAATACAGGGAGAAATGGTGTTTATGATGTTTATGGTAGGCAGACTTAAAAAAATATTCAAAGGCGGGCACTAGGGTGGCTCAGTCGGTTAAGTGTCTGAGTCTTGATCTCCGCTCAGGTCACGATCTCACGGTTTTGTGAGTTTGAGCCCCACATCGGGCTCTGTGCTGATGGTGCAGAGCCTGCCTAGGATTCTCTCTCTTCTCTCTCTCTGTCCCTCCCTCACATGCACTGTGCTTCCCCCTCTCAAAATAAAGAACAGGGGCGCCTGGGTGGCTCAGTCGGTTAAGCATCTGACTTCAGCTCAGGTCACGATCTTGAGGTCACTGAGTTCAAGCCCCGCCTCGGGCTCTGGGCTGACGGCTCAGAGCCTGGAGCCTGTTTCAGATTCTGTGTCTCCCTCTCTCTCTGCCCCTCCCCCATTCATGCTCTGTCTCTGTCTCAAAAATAAATAAACGTTAAAAAAAAAAATAAAGAAACATTAAAAAATTTTTTGAAAAGAAAAAAATATTCAAAGGAAATAGTGCTGATTATGCTAATATTTTAATTTTAAATTTTTCTTTGGCTTATTTAACAATAGTTTTGTCTTACTCTTCTTTATACTTTTCATTGAAAATTTATGGAGTTTAGGGGCGCCTGGGTGGCTCAGTCGGTTGAGCGACCGACTTCAGCTCAGGCCACGATCTCACGGTTTGTGAGTTCGAGCCCCGCGTCGGGCTCTGGGCTGATGGCTCGGAGCCTGGAGCCTGCTTCCGATTCTGTGTCTCCCTCTCTCTCTGCCCCTCCCCCATTCATGCTCTGTCTCTCTCTGTCTCAAAAATAAATAAACATTAAAAAAAAAAAATTTAAAAAAAAAAAGAAAATTTATGGAGTTTAAGTTGTTTTTTTATAAAGGGATTTTTAACTGAGTTTAAAAAACCTTACTGTCTATTGAATCCCATTCCATATTCCTTTGAGTAGCTCATATCTTTCAAAGGACTTTGCTCCTGAATCTCACAGACTCAATTTTAGAACCAATGTTCACTATTTCAGCCCATCCTATTTGCTCCATTTAATGATATATATGATTCTAGGGTCTTTATTTATTTTTTATTTTTTTAATGTTTATTTATTTTTGAGAGGGACAGAGACAGAGCATGAGTAAAGGAGGGGCAGAGAGAGAGAATCCTAAGAGACACAGAGACACAGAATCCAAAGCAGCCTCCAGGCTCTGAGCTGCTGTCAGCACAGAGCCCAATGTGGGGCTCAAACTCATGGACTGTGAGATCATGACCTGAGCCCAAGTCGGACACTTAACTGATGGAGCCACCCACATGCCCCATTTCTAAGGTCTTTATAGACCACCAAGAAAGCCATGCTTTTCTACTTCATCCAGATTCTTAGGTTCAAATCTCAGTGTCACAGTTTAATTGTGTAACTTTAGGCAAGTTATATATTTTCTCTGCAATAGTTTTCCTTACTTGTAAAATGGAGACATAATAACACCTACCAATAGGTTGGTGGTGGAGGTTAAATGAGTTGATATGAATTAAGCACTTAGAATAATAGCCACCATGTGGTAAGCGCCAGAGAGATCCTAGTTTTATTCTGAACCAACCATTCATGCATATAACCAATTTTTACTGATCAACTATTCTTGGCCACCCTTCCTCTGACCACAGGGCCTTTGTACGTATAGTTCTCATTGGAATTGTTTTCTCCTCTTTCCTTGAGTAAACTGTATATCTTTCAGATCTTAGCTCAAATGTCATTTTTTATTGACAGCTTCCCCTGATGCCCCCAGAACAGATCAGATTCTCAATGTCCGGATTTCCTTTCCTTTATAGCATTAATCAGAATTTATAACTATGCATCTGGCTTTTATTATTTAACTATCATGCATCCCTCACTAGACCATGTACCCCACAAGAACAAGGACCATGCAGGATTTTGTTTACCATTATGTCATCAGTGACATCAGATGCTTAATAAGTAACTGTGGTCTGAACCAATGGGTAAGTCTGTCGTCACGGTGCTCAGGATTAATGGTGAAAAGATCAACAGTCCCTGCCCTGAAGGATCTTGCTGTCAGTTGGAGGTTGGAGTCCAGTTTGGAATCAACTTCAATTATCTGGGGGAATAAGGAGGAAGGCCAGACCTAACACAGCGACAATGCACTGGCTCACCGGGCCCAGTGGCTTAATTACCTGCCTTGGCAGCCTCCAGGGCAACTGAGGGCACGGTCCCCAGGGCCAGTGAGCATCTCAGTAGTAAAGCGGAATAATGGGCTTCTTCAGAAAGTTGCACTTGGGAATCCTCAGTTCATCTTTAATCTCTGTCCTCATGTTAGCCTGAACATCCAAGAAGTTTCTCTCCATTTTTTGTTCCCACATAATTTATCCAGGCTGTCACTGACAGTGCCTCTGCAAAACTTTCTCTCTTCCTGAAAACTAATTTTACATTTTAGTTGTGAATTCAGTGGTATTTGTGATCCTCGGAGGTCTATTCTTTTTGGAATGCGGCCCTACTGTTCTATGTATAACATTTGACTCTGCATCTTTACATCCTGCTTGGTATTCCACTTCAGGCCTACATAATCCATCCACAGTGTAGGGAGATAATGGAGATTGGAGTCTCAAAACCTAAATCCAGCTCAACCTGTATCTTTATTTCGATTTCCTTTTTTAAACTCATACGAACAATACCCTTATAGTGATGAACACCACCAACGTGTATTTATTAAGTATTCACGATCTTAGTGGGCTATAGAGTATTGGGCTTTAGGTTACAAGACTTTAGTATCTCTGCCATTAGCTGGCTATATGAACTGGGTTTACTAATTCCTTAACGTATTGTGCCCTAGCTTTCTCTCTGTCCTGTGGGAATAAATGCAAAACCTGTATCATTTAAGTGTGAAGTTTAAGTGTGATAATGCATGGGAAGCACTTAGACCCATGCATGTACAGAATTGGAGCACAGTGATGGTAGGAATACAGCTGCTGATGCTGATGATAGGTTCCTCAGTTGTGAAGTCCATCATTATTCAACCCAGAAATTTCCTTTAAGGTTATCCAGGACTGATTATGTATCTAGGTATGTGGCTGAGGCAATTCTAATTGTCTCCAGAGGATCACATCTTCAACTTAAGTCACATAGAATCCCTACAAACTCTTTTTAAGGACAATGAATAATATACAGTTTAAAATGGACAAGCACATAAAGAAACCAGACACCAAGAATGAGAACCAGTAGAAACAACAAAAAGCAAAAGCCACACTATCAAGACTTCAGATATCGTACTTGTCAATAAAAGGTCATAAAACAACTATTTTCGAAATAAGTTTGTTCAAATAAATAAAAGGCAAGCTTCAGAATAGCTACAAGCTATTATCCAATGCCAGAAAAGGCAGAGATGAACTCTGATTATCCTTGTAGCTGAATATTTTTCTTTAGCTCTTCTATCCACCTTGGTCTTCTAATCAACCTGGTCTGCCAATTTCCAATTTTAGGTCAAAATCTGGCCTTGAACCCTAGTCCTCACACCTGGGGCACTCATTGGTATTTTCCTTCCTTTGAAGAGGTGGGTGATTCCACTTCCTGCACTTCCTGGGCAGAGCTGGAACTCTTCCCATGAAGGGACAGATGTTCTGGGACCTCAGCTTGTCTTAGGGCAGTAGCATATCTCATTCCCTGTCCTCTGTCCACTTTGATTCCTGTTATAGGAAAGAGGCCTCCACATGGTTAGAACAATAAGGAAATTTATTATTTCGCATAACAGAAAATCAAAAGGAAGGCTGGGCTTTAGAGTTGGTTAATTAGTGGTTCAGCAACAATCCCAGATTCTTTGTTTCTGCCTTGCTATCCACACCATGGGCTTCATTCTACAGCTGGTTCCACTCAGCATCTCAAGATGGCTGTCAGAGGCAATTAGGACTATGTGTGTGTTTGCTGGAGCTCAGTGAGAGAAAAGCAGACTCTGCCCCAAACCACTGGATGAAAGGATTTTCTTGGTCTGATTGGGCCAGCACAGGCCATGTGACCATATAGTCTAAAAACATTCACTGATTGGCTTAAGTCTGAATTCCTGAACCAATCACTGGAAAGGAGGAATTTACTATGTAAAATGTAAATTATTCATGATTTCCCACAGGGCTGAAACTAGCCTTGTGAGGATATAGAAGGGGTTGTTATTTTCTTCACAATGATTTGGAAAAACAAGTGGATGAGAAGCTAAATGTCTTGCAAAGTATAAGGAGACTATAATACAGTGTCATACAATAAGGAATTGTCCTCTTATCTGCGGGACATTTCAAAATATAATAGCCTTATGGAGATATAATTCATATACCATAGAACTCACCTATTTAAAACACTCGATTTTTTTTAGATTATTCAAAGCTGTGCAACTACAATCACAATCAATTTTAGAACATTTTCATCACCCCCCCCCCCCCGGCAAATAAATCCCCATAGCAATCACTCAGCCTCCCCCACTGTCCCAACACACACAACACCTTATCTACTTCTGTCTCCAAAGATTTGCCGATTCTGGGCATTTCATAAAAATAGAACAAAATACATGGATTTGGTGACTGGCTTCTTTTCACTCCACATAATGTTTTCAAGGTTCATCCGTGTTGTAGCATGCAGTGGTATTTCACTTCTTTAGCCTAAATAATATTCCATTGCATGGATATACCACATTTCGTTCATTTATTCATGAGTTGTTGGACATCTGAGTTATTTCCACTTTGGGGCTGCCATCAATGACTGGGCATTCATGCACTGGCATGGGTTTTTGCATAGACACATGTTTGCATTTCTCCTGGGTATATATACACCCAGGAATGGAATTGTTTGGTCATACTGGTAACTCTGTGTTTCAAAAAAATTTTTTGATGTTTATTTTTATTTTTGAGAGAGAGTGCAAGTGGACAAGGGGCTGAGAGAGAGAGGGACGGAGGATCCGAAGCGGGCTCTGCTCTGATAGCAGTGAGCCCAATGTGGGGCTTGAACTCATGAACAGTGAGATCATGACCTGAGTTGAAGCTGGACACTCAACCCACTGAACCACCCAGGTGCCCCTAATGTTTAAAATTTTGAAGAACTGCCAGATTGTTTTCCAAAGCATTTTATATTCTTACCTGATCTGCACATGGAAACATCTGTGTTTCTAATTATTTGAGTGCATTCGATGACCGTGATTTACATATAAACATAAAGCATTGTTTTGCAAAGTATTCCTACCCACTGGATTTTCCAAGAATGCTGGCACTGCATGAAAAGAGGAAATACCTTACTATGCCTTATTTGGAACTTTACTAGGAAATGGTCACCACTTCAGAAAATCACATCACTGACACCCATACTGTTGTATTTGAGTAACCAAAAAATCCCACAACTTAGGTCCACCCTCTGCCAGTGGTCCTCAACCAGATCTGATTGTGCCCACCACCCAATGGCAATGACTGGAGTCATTTTTGTTTGCTTGGAAAATGCAATGGAGGTGTCACTGTCATCATGGGTAAAGCCCAGGGCATTCCCCACAACAAGTAATTATCTAGCCCCAAAAGTCAATCGTGCCCTGGTGTATTCTCAAATTCATAGTGTACCTTCACTTAAGCACAATCTTTCAACTTTTTATTATGTACTTTTGTGGAGTCAGTCATGCCTGGGCATTTTCTGATCAAAATGCATATAACTTTAGTATGTGAAATTTCTACCTATCTTTTACACAGCAGTTAGGGAATCATACTGATTTTATAAGATATGTATCTCTGGATTTCATTTCATGGTAAATACAGGGGATCCTACAAATTAGAAACCCACTAGGGAGTCATTGCTTTGGATCTCTCAGGTTCAACAATGGGAGCTGGGCTGATCTTCTTCTGAGGCCACCAGGCCCTGCAAGGAAAGGGTTGATGCAGAGAGGAGCAGGGACTCTCTGAAGAAGGTCAGAAAAGGAGAATACTGGGCAGAGAGTCAACTGTGTCTACTACAGTTAACCGAAGTTTACCAAGATCCTGGTTTTCAATCCCTACCTTGAGTGCCTAAATTACCCTTGGTACCTTAAAATCCCCTTCCTTCCTTCCTTCCTTCCTTCCTTCCTTCCTTCCTTCCTTCCTTCCTTCCTTCCTTCCTTCTTTCCTTTCCTTCCTTCCTTCCTTCCTTCCTTCCTTCCTTCCTTCCTTTCCTTCCTTCCTTCCTTCCTTCCTTCCTTCCTTCCTTCCTTCCATCCTTCCTTGCATCTGTTCTCTTTCTTTCTTTCTTTCTTTCTTTCTTTCTTTCTTTCTTTCTTTCTTTCTTTCTTTCTTTCTTTCTTTCTTTCTTTCTTTCTTTCTTTCTTTCTTTTTCTTTTCCCCTCTTTCCTTCTCTTTCTTTCCTTTCTTAAACTCCTTTTAGTAGATTCTGTTATTTGCAACCAAAAAGAACCAGAAGTAAAATAAAGGCAGGTAGGAAATAACTACAAGTGGGGAACAAATAGTACAGCTTCCTCATAAGCTTAAAGAGGGACTGTTATTGATACGATTTAAACCTGTTTTTCCCATTGGGTCTTACCAGCAGCAGATATTGCTGTAGAATGTATCCATCTAAGAATATAACGATAGATGGAGGGTCTTAACTTTCCGACTGAGAATGGTGCAGAACTTGCATGTGGACAGCAGAGACCCCAGAACAAAAGAGCTGTCACGGGAAGAGTAAGAGCTGAAAATATTTCCTGCCCCTGGGAAGTCGGTGCTATGAAACTTTCTTCTACTCAGCAATCAAGAAACACATTTCTTCACTGGTCCATGAAAAACAAGGTAGTTCTATAGTTGACTAGTTAACCTTTTCTTTGCAGTGTAAAACTTCACTGTGCATAAGAACCTCAGCATGTGTATGCATGTCCACATGCGCCTGTGTTGGTTAAAGTTCAGAGTCCTCCACTTGGCCCCGAGGGGTAACTATCATGGTAGGGCTGGCGTGTACATGGGAACCTATACTTGAAACAAGACGCTTCCCTTTTCCTTTCTCTGCTCCCTTTGATTCAAGCTTTGAGAATTGTCCTGTAGACATAACGATATTGGTCTTTTTTTTTTCTTTTTTCCTGACTGTGGCAAGAGCTGGGAAAGAAAAAGCTGCCAGGGTTTTTCCTGCTGCAGGGAGCTTACTCAGATCTGTCTGTCAGCTCGACTTTCTGGCTGCTTCCAGACGGCCTAAGAAGTTGGCTCTTCTGGAGCTGGCTGACATTCCCTCTGCAGTGGAATTTCCTTTGCTGCAGAACCTGTGGCCTGCATCCTGCTGCGCACAGATTTTCTTGCTGCTCAGTGAGATCTCCTTAAACCAGCCTCAGCCGAGCAATGGTTGGAAATGGGGTGCACAGGCCTGGCGGGAACACAAAGTGCAGCTTGGGCATCAGGCACGGTTAGGCAATGCAGAGGAAAATGTCTGCTGTCGCCTCTCAAGGGTGTTGGGCCACTGACCATGTCAACTGCCTTATGAAATGTGCTCTTATGCCCCCATAAAGGACTACGCTTGATAAAGGCCAGGGTTAGAGAATTTGATGGATGTATTTATATGTGTATCTAACCCCTGATGGGCTGAGGTTTCTGCAATTCCAATGGACTTTGATGTGGAGGAGAAAATACATTTCAGCAAGAAATCTCTGTCGGAGAGAAGGCTTGGGTGCCCTCCCCCACCCTCCAAAGGCTTCTGAACCAGACAGAAAGCAGGTTCCAAGGATATGAAAAGTTGAAGTGCTGAAGAAAACAGTAATTTCAGCTGGGGTTGCTGGTGGGTGTGGAGAGATGACTCAGATTCATGAAAGAGAATCAAAGAAATGCTGGAAAGGAAAAATATACTTGGTAGCATATGGCTGTTTTGCCTTTTTCTTGCTGCCAACAGGGGCAAAGTCTTTAAGAAAAGGGAACAGAGGCCATACAGGAGTGTTTGGGTAAACTGGAGAGGTAAGTGCTCTTGCTAAGGGCAGAAGTGTCCTTCGGAAGGAATGTAAACCATCCTGGTAAGGGAAATTTGGTACCATAATGGTGCCCGCTCTTCATGGATAGCAAATATCAGAACTTCAGGTCACTTTCTGCCTAATGCTTGCCTGTGACAGACATTGCCAGTGGATCACAGCATACTTTTTCACTCCAGGCAACCATTAGCAACTGATCAAGGTTAGCATTCAAGATGAGATAGAAGAAGATACTCAAGTATTTGACCAGGGAAGATCTGAGAGAATATCTTAGACTAGATGACGTGCAGGAGCAAGATGAATGTCACAGAATGATTCCAAAGCCTCAGGAATTTGGGGGGCATACTCTGTATTTATTTTCTTAATGTTTGTTTCTTTTCGAGAGAGAGACAGCATGAGCAGGGGAGGAGCAGAGAGTGAAGGGGCCAGAGGATCCAAAGTGGGCTCCGTGCTGACAGCAGAGAGCCTGATGTGGGACTTGATCTCACGAACTGTGAGATCATGCCCTCACCCGAAGTCGGACACTTAACCAACTGAGCCACCCAGGCACCCCTGACTTCTTTCTAAAGACTGAAGAACCTTGGACACTTTGTATCAATGATAATTAAAGCAACTATCATTTATCAGACATTTCAACATGCCCTCAGCTATTTTTCGTGTCATTTAATCCTCACTCTAGAGCCACGATGGGCTGAAATTCCCATTTTGTAGATGAGAGAATTGAGGCTTAGCAAAGTTAAGACACTTGCCTGAGGTCACACAGAAGTGTAACTGCAGAGTATCAATTTTAAGCTGCCACTCAAAACCTAGAGGCCGTGGGCCCAAGGAGATCTTTCTCAGTCTGAGTGAGCCTGGGGAAATGCAAAGGCATGGCCCAAGAGAGAATTCTGGCCAGCTCCTGCAGATTTGTTTATCTCCTAAATTACCTGCGTAGAGATTTCTGCCTTCTCTCTGGCTATAGAGGGTGGGCTTTGTAGTAAGGAGAAGCATGTAGAAATTGTAAGCTGACACCTCACCCTGGTCATTTCCATGACTTATGAGCATACATCAGACACACAGTTGCTAAACACTCTTGCATGATACTCATTTTCCTCGGATCCCAGCTGCCTGGGAGTTCGGAAAGAAAGCCGGGGCCAGCTCTAGGGTCAGCCGAACGAACAGATGGGGATGAGCAGAGGTGACACACGATCGCTCCTTGGCATCTGCTGGGCCTGTCGTGGCTGCTTTGGCTGGCCGATGCCTTGACCCAGCTAATCCTTTTGGTCATCCTGTGCCGGCTGTGTTGTGTCACTCATCCCAGCCCCTGGGGTAACTTCTGCTCACAGAGGGTTTCTTTCCTTCAGAAAGTCATGCTGGTAGTGTTCTGACTGCTTGCTTCAATTTGGGCCTTGGCCTGGCCTTCAGCCAACAAACTTTATGCACGAACTAAAGGAGTATCTAAGATGCAGACTCTAGGTAGTTTATTGATAACATTAGTCTATTTCCAGGCCCTTCCCTTTCTGGAATTGGCCATCTCCCACCAACAGTGCTTATATACTTACTACAGTTAGCTAGATTTTTAAGAATGTCATGCTGAAAAAAAAAAAAAAAAGGAGAACACAGGTTTAATTTGGGGAAGTTCTTTGGGTCCATGGCCACTGAGGTCATTCATCATGAATCTACTTCCCTATTAGTTACTGAGCACCTATTATATGCCAATCAACCTTATTAGGAGCACTACTACATCAGCTGTGAAAAAAAGAAACCCAACTTCATTAGTCTCACCGCAGAACTTCTTGTCTACTGAAAAAGTTTGAAAAATATGCTAGTTAGAAACAAATTAGTATAATTACAAGGGAGCCAATCTATAAAGGAAAAAAATGTTTCAGGAACTGATGTGTGAAGACCCGAAAGCAGGAAAGAGCTTGGTTTTTGCTTTAGGAACTGGAAGGTGGCCACTCGGGCTGAAATGTAGAAGGGCAATGGTGACGGGCAGGAGTTTGGGACAGGTTGGATCACGCAGCATCATGCTAGGGAGCTTAGATTTTGAGTTTCACTGGAACACACTGAAGGGTTTTCATCAGAGAAATGGCATAATCTGGGCAATATTTTCAAGCAGCTTGTTTTCCTACATTGTGGAGAATATTTTGGACAGAGTTAGAGTGGAGGAAATAAGACAAATGAAGAGGCTATCACAGTACCTCGGGAACACTAAGATGGCTGTAATGGGAATGGAGAAATATCAGAGCGCTGTCAAAATTATTCTTTCTGGTCATTTGGGAACAAAATGACAATAGGTTAATGACCTGTGTGACTCATTTTCTCCATTGTGAGTTTAAAAATTATTTAAAAAATCTATTTAGACATTGTGCTACTAATACTGTATTATCTGAGAGTCATCTAATAACTAAACCCAGGTTTTCTCTGAGAATATCCACTGCAATGCTGTGTTTATAATAGCACAAATTATACCCTCAATGTCCCAGATATCCTACTTAGGAACTTGTCTGATATAGACAGATATTCATAATGAAGGAACTGAGTAAATAAGACATATTTAAGATCAATATGGACAATGTGATGCCTTATTTTGGATGACATCCGCAAAGAAAAATAAACCTCTCAGATGACATCCAGTCAGATATTGACAATGGTGAACAATGGGTGGGAGAAATCAGGACAATCTCTTTTCTCTCTCATTTCTATTTTCTGTTTATTCTATTTTATACCAGAGTATCATTTTGTATAACTTGGCGAAGCAATGGATTGGTAGTAATTGTGCTTTTCTATGATTGCTAAACATATTGCTTTAGTCATTGAGCTTTGGCACATGACTAATATGTTCTTCTCCCTTTGATCTGGCTCATAATCTTCATTTGCTTCCTTCTGGAATATCCTCCCTACTCTCTTCCTTGTATCTAAATTTGGTGTTCCATAAACAGGGTGTGACCACATAATTTCTCATGCAAACTGGGATGCTTTCATATATGAAAGGAACCGATAGTATGTCACAACCCAGCCAAATCAGTACATCTGGTCAACCTCTTATAATCCCTTGCTCATTTGGCATCTCCACCCTATGTGATACTCTCTCTGCCATTTTTATCCTTCATCTTTTGGCAATTGGTAGAAACTTAATTTTTGTTTTATATTTTTTTCCATATAGTTATTTATGTCTTTGACTGTTATTGACCATTTCACCTGCCTGTGTCTTACTTCTTGACTAGACACCAAGCTCAGTGATAAAAGGCACAATATTGTCCACCACACCTCCCTGACTTCAATACCTAATAAATGCTCAACAAATATTTTCTCTATTTAGTGGTGAAATTATTATATCATTCCAGGCATATGAAAAAAACATTTACTCAGATCAGAAAGAGAGTTAAAGCAAGTCTTTGGGGAAGGTGCAGCTAGCAGAAACATAGCCAAATCAAGGCAGGTTTCCAGTCTTCCAAGAGTCAGGGAGCCCTATGGAAGTACTCTAACCCAAACTGTGGAAATTGGGAACAAATGCGTTTGGAAACTTCACATGTTTGGGGGCGGGGTCCCTTTACAGGCTTGTAGGCCACATGGCAGTTTCAAGTTTTGGTACATAAGGCTTCGGAGTGAAAGTCAGATGTGATTAAAAATACACATCTTACAGATGTCTGGATGCTGTTCAAATCCCCAAAAGTGTGATAGAAAACCCAGTTGCTTTCCAGATTTTTAGGGCAGGAAAAAAAGGCCATCGTGGCCCCTTTGTCTCTTTATTGAATGGGTATGTTCAAGTGACATTTTAAATTTGTAGTGTTATCTCAGCTGCTTGTTTACCTTTTTAGCAGTCCTGCTCCCTGCCCCGAAACTGAAAGCAGGGTATTTGGGGGAACATGTGACACGTTCCAGGAGATGAAAAGTTCTCATTATTTTTAGCATATGCTAAGCAAGCCTAGGTAAGCGCAATGCACGTACAATTTATGGAAATGAAAAAAATATAAAATCCTGGATACTGCCTCCCTGATACCAAAATAGAACACAGTTATTTTCATTCAGCATTTTCCTATGTTCTCATTTTTAAAAAGAGAATTTAAATTTTATTTATTTGACTTATTTTTTTATAAACACTCTCTAACCACATCCAGCCGTCTGGCTTTGTTTATAATAACCTGTTTACTCATCATCAACTTCAACATACAATCTGAACATCTGTCTCCTTCTACCCCAACATATTTGCTTTCAATCTTCATCTTAGCTTGAACTTGAAGGTCAACGTCTCTTTCTTTGGGGCTCAAAGGAGTTGCAGAGACCCCAGAGACGCTTCCTTGCAGTGGGCCTAAGAGGTATGTTTAATTTTAAATTTCACATCCACCCCCCCAAAATAAAAAGGGGAAAAAAATTGGTCTCTGTTACACAGGGAGAAAACAAAGTGGGAAAGAAAGGCACTTTGTTTTGCCAGACAAAGACAAGCTATCAATTTTCATAAATCTGCATTCCCAAGACAACTGCTCACGTCTGGTAAGAGGTCCATTTCTTTGAACTTACATACCAGAAAGTAGTTTTTTTCCCCCTTGCCTCAGAAGAATACAGTTAATAATAGTATATGTATAACATAAGTAATTGAATGTAGATAATTTTATTAATTCCAACAATTCTATTTTATAAGGATGGGGTTCCTTGGGGTGGGAAAATGGTCCAGAGCCAAGCAGGCAAGTCCTAAAAAGAGCTTCCATAAATACACCTTCTGGTTTTCTACAAAACATTTTTGGCAATCGTAATACATGTGTGTGTGTGTGTGTGTGTACATTTATATATCAGTTGCTAATTGCAAGATGGGCATTTAATTATCTGATTGAAACAAGGAGAGTCTGGCACATCTCAAATAGGATTGGCAATCTGTAAAACAACTGTTTTGCATCAGAGACTCAAATAGTAGTAATATTTACTGGTTTTGTCAATGTAGATGCTGTAAAGTCTTATAACTTTTCTGCTTATTCTTTTCCTTCTTCACCTCCAGTTTTAACTGCTGGACAGCTAACATTTCTTGCACAAATAAAACCCTAGCCATACATACATATCAACATCAAGCATGCACATGTATAGTATCTGTCAGCCTTAATCCATTCCCAAGTGAAATTTTATGGCTGGGTCTTTGACACAGACAGGGCTCATGTTACTAAGACTGCCTAATATACATATAGTTCATTAAATAATGAGATCTCATAAATCACTAAGCATAAATAGCATAGATCAGTTGATGCAACACATTGAAAGAGGCCAACACTTGGATTTTAAAAATTGATAATTGCTTCTGTATATGCATAGTATATTCATAGTCCGAGGGTTGGTTTTTAGAGTTGTCCAGACCAGGAATTCTGGCTGATGACCTGAGTCACTTTGTGTGCCCGATAGACATTTAGCTTCCCTGGCCTCTCTCTTAGAGATATTAATTCAGCAGGATGGGGTAGATCTTGGGGCTGTGCAGTTTTCATGGAGGCTTCAGATAATCCTCGTGCTGGGGCGATAGGGGGAATACTACTAGACCCGTGCCGCTCAGAATGTGGTCCCTGGATGAGCAGCATTGGCATTTCCCGGAAGCAGGTTTAGAGACACAGAATCTCTGGCCCCACCCTAGGCATACCAATTCAGAGTTTGTACTTCAGCAGCATCCCCATGTGATCTGTGTGCACACTAATGTGCGGGAAGCAGTATAAGCAGCTCAAGACCAGTATAGTGACTACCACTGTCTTTGTTATAAATCCACAGCCCCAAACTCCACTTTATTTTATTATACTTTTTGGCAGTTAAATATATCCTATAATTTCATATTTTGAATCTCAGTTCAGGGAGTATATTTTCATGATGCTGAACTTACTGGTTGAGTCGATTAGTCTGGTCAAGTGAGTGGTTAATCTTGTGAAGAGAAAAAAAAAATCCCCAAACCATCAGCCCAATTATTCATTATAATGTCAACGAAAATACTTCCTGAGTGATTGAATCATTCCTGTTGCAAAGCCTTGTCCTGATGGGACACTATGTTGGCTTGCCATGACTTAGCAACAGGTTCCACCTTGTATGTCTTTATTGGAGTCATGGTGTGTGGGTTAAAATCCTGAATTTTGGAAAGGAAAAGAGTAGGTTTGAGTCCAGGTTTGTCCACTTATTAGCTGCATATTCTTGGGCATTTTTTTTTCCTCTTTGAGCCTCAGTTTTCTCATGTGTTATAAATAATAAGAGGTTGTGCTTCATAGTGCTGCCATATCCTTTCCAAGCTATGAAGTTTAGTTTTTATCATTGGAAGGGCTTTCATAGTTGCTTTTTGTTTTATTTTAAATTCAGATAGAATTCACCTACTGTAGAATTCACCCTTTAAAGTGTGTAGGGAATAGTTTGGGTTTGGGAATGGCTTTGGTAGATTTTGGGGTGGTGTTTTAAGATTTGGGGATGGTGTTTTAAGACCCAGGAAGCTTTATCATCAACAGCCTTATATGTAAATATAAGCAAGTTAAGGAGAACTGACTTGATGTCCTTTAATTTATGAGTCTTGATGGCCCTGTTGAAAAAACCCAGGGCATTATCCAGGCATATGTGGTTTGCTTACAATGAATCCTCTGCTTGAACTTTAAAGCTAGTTCTCATATACCTGTGATTTCATTTAATATTTATTACTAAGCTTGCAAGAGCTGTAGGACTTTTGAATAGCATTGGTTTCCCGTGAAAATCAGTTACCGAATGACTGTGCCGAAGGGGGATTAGAATAGGTGGCAAATTATTGTGTAGGTGGCCTTGCTTCCAGCCCAACATTTGAGTTCAGTAATTTCAGATTAAAATGAATTTTCAGGGCAAGGGATAAAGAAGCCACCAGAACCAAAACACATAGCCTGGAGTTTGTTGTGGGGAGAAGGAGCAAAGATGGCTTCTTTGGCGATAGCTTATGTATGCGAAAGAGCTTCACCCCAACTTACTTCTTCACCCAGCCCTCCCAGAGGAGCCTTCCCACTGCTTGGTCTTCTCAATATTTGGTAAGATCCCAGGGCTATTAACTCTGCTAATTATATTCAAGCCAATTCACAAAAAGATATTTGGGGTTTCAAAATCATTTTTCATCCAATAATTTCTTGCAAGAGAAATAAAAAATACAATTGATAAGAGTAACATTTTAAAAACTTAATTAGTAAACTTGTTTTGCTTGTGTGTGTGTGTGTGTGTGTGTGTGTGTGTGTGTGTGAGAATGACTGCCTTCAATGTTGGTAAGGTGCTTTCGATCATTTATTCTTAATCACTGCTCATGGGTGGAGAAAATGATATGATATATTTTAAGCTTTGTCAAAAGTTTGTATTTTTTTGAACATTGTATTTGGACTGGCATTCCTCAGATTGACTATAAAGAAATTACTAACAAAAATTACCTGTACTTAATAGATTTTCTTGTTCCCAAAGAGTTATAGGTTAGTAATTTTGAAACTACTTTCTGTGTAAACTAGAATTAAGCAGATAATAGATTGCAGATAGCAGTAGCAATGTTTCAGATTATTGGAGGAAGGAGTTACAAATACAACAAAGGGTAAGAATTAGAATACATCCTATTCTGTTAAATTGGAACTGGAGGTCTTAACAATTGGAGGTCATAAACCACTCATTATTTTTGATGTGAAAGGTATGGATACAGTTATGGATACAAGTGAAGATAGGTGTGTGTATGTATATTCACATGCACACATGAGTGAATGTGTACAAAACTTTGGGTTTTCCAGCTCTGTGGGTTGAAAGGAACTAGAGGCAATAACACCTTCGTAAACACATGCATGCCTATCTCAGTCTCAAAATACCATTTTTCCCCAGAAGGAACTAAGACCCCTTAGAGAAATAGCTGACCCTAGGGGAGAGGCAACAAACAAATAAAAACAAACAAAAACAACACAGACCTGGAACTTCATGTTATGTCTGAAAGTAGGAAGTGCTCAAAGAATTATGGGGACATGCCAAAAGCACACAGGTGCCAGCCAGCTGGAAGGAACCCCCAATAGCTAAATACCGAACACTTTGAGTATCAAAATAGAGATAACAACAGATGATGACCAATTAAATAAAATAGGAAACCACGAGTCCATATGGATATAAATAATTAGTTAGGGAAAAGGGAAGTTACTCCTTATAGGAGACTGGACCTGATAAACGCAGAAGGAACGATGGAATTAGAAATCCACAGGTATCACAGTATCACAGTAACAATGAATTCAAGCTAACGTAGTCAACAGATACTAAAATAGTGAAAATATGATGAATAATAGGGTCTTTCCACAGTTTTACAAAACATGAATTAATTACAAAGGGGAAAAAGGTATCTTTACGGTGGAGAAATGTGTCAGATACCACCTTAACCAGGTGATCAAAGTTAGCATCCTGAGTAGTGAGACAAGCCAACAGCAGGGGCCTTATGATACGATACAATGAGAAGAAAATAGTATCACATCTACAGTGTTCCTGCTGCAAATGAGTAACCTGAAACCACTCATGAGAAAATATCCAAGAAATCCAGAGTGAAGAACATGTTACAAAATAATGGGCCTTTATTCTTTAATGATGTCAATATCATGAACGACAAAGAATAGTTGAGGAATTGTTTTAGATTACAGAAAACCAGAGGCTTATGACAATTGAACACAACGTATGATCCAAGATTTTATTTGCTATAAAGATCACTATCAGGACAAATGGAGAAATCTATATAAATTCTACAGATTAGACTATATATCATCAATACAAATTTTATATCTGATTTTCATGTGTGCTTTCCTTAATTTTAGGAAAGATACACTGAAGGATTTAGGGGTGTAGATGTATTATGTCTTCAAGGTGCTCTCAAATAGGAGAGGGAAAGAGGTTGGGAGGGAAGAAGGGAAGGCAGAGGGGAAATGGAGAGAAAGGATTAGAGACAAGAAGGAGAGGGGGAGAGACAGAGGAGGCTGGGAGAGAGAATCAGAAAGCAAATGTGGAGAAATGTTCAAATGTGGAAAATGTAGGTAAAGGCATATAAGGGATTTTTAAAAATATTTTCCTTCCATCTCATCTGTAAGTTGAAAACTAGGTTGAAATAACAAGTTAAAAAAGATGTATTTTTGGTTGGATAATTTCACTTCTAAGAACATAGGGATATAAGAGTACAGATAATATTTATGTACAATGTGTTTATCCTAGCATTATTTACAATACAAAATTAGAAATAATGTACATGTAGAATAATAAGAGAATGTATAAATGATTAGACATAAGCATGACATAAGCATTTAAACATATTATGTAGTTAGTGGAATCAAGTTTTTCAAAGAGATATAATTAAGTGGAAAATGCTGTAATAATTATAAACTCAATTATGCAAAAAATATATACACTAAAGAAGGGGTATATTAATATGTTGATGGAACCTTTCTTTAAAGAGAATAACTAAAGATTATTTGAAATATGTGTTGATTTTCATATTTATTCCTAATTAACATATTTCTAACAAGAAAGAAAAGCATTTTTTCTTATTTTTATAGCTTCTAATTTGAGATTCTGTTTGATTTGAGAAAGGGTGAGGTTTTCAGGAAAAGGATATGATAGTGAAAAAAAGAACAAGAAAAACTATTTCAACTACAAGATTACCTCAAGTGTGGGGCACTTTAGAGACCTCAATGTATAAACAATTAGTGTGCTAATTACAAATTGCAACTTGTCAACACTTGGGTGATTTAATTTTTTAATGCACGTATTTCAAAGTAAGGTGATTACATTTACACTTCCTAAAATACACATTTCCTTGTTTCAGACAGACCCTCCCTCTACTGAACACATGCAAATCATATATCCTTCTAAGATGTGATTTCCAAGGATGGGAGATGGCTTCTGATAAAATGGCAGATGCTTTCTGTAGAGGATGGAAGAAATCATCACAGGGATGGTAGCTATGATTCCCCCTCATTTAAAGAGCTTGTAAAATGTTGGTAAGAAGGGAAGTTGATTGAAGATCACATAGGAATATTTAAAAAATTTGTTAGTCATAGGTAATTTGAAACCATAGCAATGGTCGTGGTGAACAACATTGAGGCGATCTTTATCAGGCTGCAACCTTTCTTTGGTAGTAGACACACATACTATTTATTGAGAATTTCTTCTTCAGAGGTGGTGGGTTCAGGTATTTTTTGAAATAACAAAGATTGTGTAGAATGTTCCACATTACTGAAAGAAGATATCAGAAGAGAATTCACAGGAGGAACATTGCTTAAGCAAAATTAAAAAGGCCTTGAAGTTGGGTTTTCTCAAAACCAAGGTGGTAAATGAAAGCCAATAATAACAACAATAAGGAACATGTATTGAGCACCTACTGTTTGCTTACTCTTGTGCCTTCCTCACTTCCTGTATTGCTAGTACCTAAACTGGACAGCCTTGAGAAGCTAAAAATAAAAATTGTCCTGCAATGACTTGGTATCATCTTTTGTGCTTAGGATCCAAATAACTCAAGAAAGATAGCTTGCTTGATTTTGTTTATGGGAGATAGGACTTGAGTTCAAGCAAGAAATCCCGGAAGCTGGGCTTCAGGTGAGCTGGAGGATTTGGCAAAGGAAGGCATGAGGCGATGTTTCCATTAAGGATGATTGGAAAAGAAAGAGGCTGGAAAGGAAATATCCATGTGCTGTTGGATTGCCAAGAAGAACATGACTCACCAATGAGAGATTTGTTATCTGAGACTCTGAGTCCCTTCTTGAAAAGTGATACTTCTCCCGAGGTGGATTGGACTCAGGAAGAATGAGATGTGGGAATCTGGATGGGTTCCATTTCGAGGGGGAGTGATACCAGACTGCACTCTGCTGCCAGTACCTTAGAGGCAAGGTATTGCATTTCCCCTGGACTTTGTTACAGATGTGCAAGCCTGATGGACAAGGGGAAGCACAGGAGACCCACCATTTGGAATGAGCAAATCTTCCAGGGAGCCTTTTCTCATGCCTGCAACTCGTCTTTTTTTTCTTTTCTTCCTCCTCCACATTTTTTCCCACATGTTGAAATCCTGCTTTAGTTTAAAGGTTAACCCACAAATACAGTCTCCACTGAAGAATCTTCCTGATCCACTGAAGAAACGAATTCATCCCTTCCTGGTGCTTTCATATCACTGTTTATTCTTTTTGTCAAATCATGTCTTAGGCTGGCATGGCTTGCCTTCTACTCTGGCAATTGGTATAGATGTTGGTCCTCCTTGATATTGTGAAAGTTCTTTGAGGGCAGGGACTAAGACTTATCTTGCTGTCCCTAGACCATCACTCAAGGCCTTGCCCAAGTGAAAGATCAGTAAGTATTTATTTGTGAAGTGTAATTAAGTGGTCCATCTGTGTGATATGCATTTACTTAGTGAAGTCTGTGAGAGGGATAAGAGGCATACCATGGGAATAGGGGGACAAGATGCAGTAGGTAACAGATCCAGGAACACCAGAAAGAAAAGTTAGCCAGCTATGTCATTTACCCTCTTTTCTGTGAAATGAATTTACGAGTTGATCTTAAGTCAGTAATGGCACTTAAGGCACTGTGAATTAAGGTTAGGGCAGCACTGTGCTGCTGGAAGAATGCTGGACTGAGACTCACTGTCTGCTCCTCTGACTTTAAGAGGGCATTTGACTTCTATGCACCTTATCCTCCTCACCTGAGAAATAGAGATGAACTACAGTGCCTCGCTTTCCACTGGTTTGTTGTCAAAATTCATGAGGCCACTACGAAAGTGATGTGTAAGCTCGGAGTACTCCTTACCGTTGTTGGATCAGCATCATTGGCATCACCTGGGAGCTGGTTAGCAATGCAGGACCTCAGGCCCCACTGTAGACCTCCTAAATCAGAAGATACATTTTAACAAAGTCTTCAGGCAGTTTGCATGCCCATGAACTGTTTCAGAAGTACTGCTCTCAAGGGTTGTAGAATATAACATGTGGTTGTTAATAAGGTCTGGTCTGTATGTGTTGGGGAAAATGAACGTGAACTCAATCCTGATGACTGAGCATTGGAAGGGAAGCCAGCTGGCGAGTGGAAGGGTGCTAGCACCCATGGATCATACTGGTGAGGTAGGAAATGAAGGACCTCTTCTGTTGCTAGTAAAATGGTGGGCATGCCGATCCCTCAGACACGTGCTCCCTTGATGCCACCTACGCTCAGTACTTCTCCCTGCCCTTTCCTTTCATCAAGACTCATCTGTCCTATGTTCTTCTTTCTCAACAATCCTGGCCACATGAGGGTTAGGTAGTACAAAGTAAGGGTTTAGTGTTAGGTGGTACCTCAGAAAGAGGCGTCATGCGAGAGAACTTCCCAAGATGCCATTTTCATTCCAGGGAGTTAGGGAGGTCATGGAGAATTTGGAGTGTGAAGGAAGACCCAAGGAGCTTATTAAACAACACCATGTTGATAATCATGGTTGTTAATGACCAGGACTCTGTGTATCTCGAAGTGGTAAGGCTAGTGTAGGACTACTGGATTTGCATACATGGAGGGCAATGAGATACTTAAGGAGAGGTTAGAGGAAGGTTGGAAATGACAATGAAAGCTACTATGCATTAAGCACCTACTCTGTGCTGGGCATTATGCTGGATATTTTGCCTTTACAAATATTATCCCACAACTAACTAAAATTTAAATAAAAAACCAAAAAGATAAAATATTATCCCCTTTCACCCAAACTGTAACTCTATAATCCCTATTTTACAAGCAAAGCAGTTGGGGTTATTAAACACGTACAAGGTCACACAGCTTGTGGACAGTGGAGCTGAGATTGGACCTCAAATTGGATGAATGGCAGAGCTTTCTACTGAAAAGAATGGAAGAAACAGAACTCCCTAAAGAAGTATCTAAGGATATTTAATTTTTGATACCATCAAGATATATATATAATAAAATTTAGAAGCACTGGTTAGGACAAAACAATTCCCTTCTTCATACTTTATTTCAGTATGAGACAATATTTCATAGCGGAAGTCGAGACTTTGGATAGTAACTAGAATACTCTTTAAACTTTGTCCTTGATGTTGTACTTGAAAAATAAAACCAAAAATGGTGACCACTTTCATTAGAACTTTGTTTTGTCTTTTGCTGACTTACCAAGAGGTCTAGTACGAAGACGTGGGGAGGGTTAATTGAGTCTGACCTAAAAGAGAATTCCTACACATGTATATGAAGAAGTAAGAAGTTTTGTACTCGTAAAAATCTATCTTGAAGAACAAACCGTACATTCTTTCTGTGTATTTTTAAACAATGGATTGTAAAGCACCCATCATTTTAAAGATAGTTTTGAACTTATACAATTAAGAAAGGATAGAGCATTACTGTACACTTTCTAACACTTTTTTTGGGGAAAAATGACAATTTTGGGCAGTATATATACTTAGACAAGTATATACACTTGTCTAAGTGTATATACATTTTACCAGATATATGATATGACAATTTTAATTTCAGAAGACTAGGACTTTGGAATGATATAACATTAATAGATTCTATAATAATAGTCCTTGAATTTACTCTATTTGCTTTCTAATAGTTACAGTGTTAGGGGCTGAGACACACATGATGGTGTTTTTCCTAACCATTTGGGAACACAGATCTGCTTGTGTTCCCAAGCAGATCTAATAGGGGATCTGCTATCTAATAGGGGTCATTTCAAAAAATAGCTGGGTCAAAGCAACAGAAAACCTTTTTGCAAATATAATATGAGTGCATCTGTTCTAAGGAGGTCATATAATTTTCTCTAGCTTTATGCTAAAATGAAAGCAGGGAAGATTTACATTTACAGGGGAAGCAGGAATGTTTCAAAGGCTTACGAGTGTGGATATGATATCAGCCATTGCTTCAAGGCCAGCCTCCACCACTGTCTGTGGGAAGTTGCACAGGTTATTTAACCCCTAGTTGACAGTTATCCAATCAAAGAGTGACAGGAATGGTATCTCTACAATGTAGACAGGATTACTGGGAGATCTAGATGGAATGATGCATACTAATCTCGAGCATGGGGACCTGCCATACTGCAGTTAAGAGAAAGCTACTGTTGCTGAAACTAACAAACATTACATCGGATTATTTACAAAGTAAGGAATTCTGACTTCAGTCATATATGGCAGCTTTGGATGGAAATTGGGATGAATTAGAATTAAAATTGTTGGAATATACTTTCGAGCTTGGCCATCCCCAGCCCCTTCCTAGTCTCTGCTTAATTACCAAGAAGCGTGGTTTCATTCTGGCTGCTGTGAAGTCCTTAAGGCTCAAAAGGCAACAGTCAGGACTTCTTAAAATGGAGTTCTGGTAGATTTACTTATTTGTATTTGTGCCAAGCTCTTTAAGATGCCCTATAATTCTACCAAGAACTGGGTTTTTAAAGTTCTCCCAGCTTGGAGAATTTGAAAACCAATATGTAGAGGATGATGGGAAATTTGATAACTAGACCAATATGCAGCGGATAACGTTCCCCAAAGATCAGCAAAATCCTGGATCAGACTGTGGTCTATACTTCTGTTTTTCGTTGAAATGTTTCTGCTTTAAAGGCCAGCCACGATCTTCACTGAGATGTGATAGAGTACTATGTGGGGAAATGATAAATCACACATGAACTTTTTCATCTTTAGATAATTATGGTTTAAATTTTATTGTTTACGCATAACAACATGGATGAAATTGTGTCTTCTCTGCATCTGGTTTGAGAATTTTTTAACTGAGGAAATGTGGCCTTTGCTGAGAAGTTACATTCAGCCAGCTGTGGGGTAAGAGCAAGTGTGGGGCCAGGACAAGTTTTCATGCAGAAGAAGGAAATGACTTTACATTTATAAGAATCAGAAGCTGGAGTCAAGGCAAGGGGCCAAGAGAGAATGAGAAGCTACATGGGGAAAAAAGAGGAGAGACAAAGGGAAACCCATCAGTTACCTAGAAAAGAGCCCTTAGTACAAGAGAGTATCTTGTAGGGACCTTTACGGAGGTAATCACTGTAGGCTCTAAGGTGAAAGTATCCTCTCTCTCACTTGAAAACTTCCACAGAATTTACGTCGCTTACCAGTGCTCACGGCCTAAGCAGATTCTTTTTAGAGAACACAAAAAGGTCCTGAGCCTGCCTCCAACTAGGCATGAGGGAAAAATAGAGCCTGTGTGGGAGGAAACCAACATATGGTACACACAAGTGGCACATGCTAATTGTGGAGAAATGAGAAAATATGGGTGAGTAAAAGGAAAGCAAGGAATCGTTCAGATTTAAACCATCCTGAGACAGCTATTCTTAATGTGTTGATGGCTTCTGGTCCTTGTTCTAGATTATTGTGCACATTTGTGTTGTTCTATTATACTTTTCTTCAAATAAAGTGTGATCCAAGCAGTATATATTGCTGTACATACAGTATATAACCTTCTCGATTTGTCTAACAATATGCTGAGGACATCCCTCTAACTGCAGGGTGGCATTGGCAGAAGCTAGGGAGAATAATCACATGAGAAACATTGATTTCCAGGCTTTTGCTATCATAATTATTGGCCTGATAATATCCTGACAGCTAAATCTTGAACGCTTATCTGGTTATTTCCTTCAGATGAATTTTCCCTTCTCCCCTTTCGTCCTTTCCCCCTTTCTTTCATCTGTCTATCAACAAATAGCTGCTGTCTTAGTCAGCTCGGGCTGCTGTGACAAAATACCACAGACTGGGGGACTTAAACCCCAGAGATTTATTCCACAGTGTGGGAGACAGGGAAGTCCAAAATCAAGTCGGTGGCAGATTCAGTTCCTGGTGAGAGTTCTCTTCCAGACTTGCAGACAGATAACCTCTCTCTGGGTCCTCACATGACAGAGAAGGCAAGAGTAAGGAAAAGAGCTCTTGTCTCTTCTTCCTCTTTGTAGAAGGACAGTACTTCTATCATGGTGGCTCTGCCCTCATGACCTCATCAGGCCTTATTAATTTCTAAAGGACTCACCTCCAAATAATATCACAGTGAGGGGTAGGGTTTCAACATAAAAATTCTGGAGTGGACACAAAGCATTTGGTCCCTAACAATTGCTGAATGTTTCCTCGGTATTGGGTCCTGGTTGAGGTTCTGGCGATACAGATCTTTTGACCTTCATGTGGGAGATGTTGACGCTAATCAAATAGCCAGGCAGAAAGAATAACTTGTGAAAGTCATGGAAGATTTCACTGAAGAAGTAAACTTGAGCTGGGCTGTGAAGGATGAACAGGAAATAATTAGGGGAAGACAGAAAGGAAGAGGAGCTCAAGAAGAAGGAATAGCAGGTGCAGAGACTTGAAAGCAGGAAGGAATATGCCACAACAAAGGAGTAAATGAGGATCAGTATTAAGAAAGTAGACGTAGTCAGGAGGTTTCCAGGAACTGTTGCTTCAAAAGGATATAGTATTTCCAGGACTTATTTTAAGTAAAACTGCCCTTAAGAAATGTGATATCACAGGTAATTGTATTATGTTTTAAATACTCTATTGAGTTAAATTATTCTCACGGGAAAATTTAAATAAAAAACTATTGGATTTATGGATATTGTTTGGAGGAGGCTGAGTAAACCTGAGTGAACCTGCAAGAACATATAAGAAATCGTACTTGAAGAGTATTTGTGACTCCTTTAACAGCCCGTACCTAAAAGCTCTTCCGGGTTGGGCTAGGAAGAGATACACGTATCCTGAGTGAACAAATCAGCAGTGGAACCAAATGAGCTTAGTCACATTTGGTAGGCTCTACCAGAGGATCATTTCATCAGTCACTAATCCTGGGCACAGTCTTTCCTCAGCCAGAAAGAATAGGGCATCTACAGAGCAAAACAATGTGTACCAAGAGCAAGAATGTTATCGCTCAGTTGACGGAATTCCATGATATTCTTGGACAAGGTCCAGAATTAAGACATAACTTCATGAACGTTTCTGTGGTTTTTTGACATGCTGACAATACTGGTGAGGCTTCGAAGTATTATTTATTACTCAAATGGAATATTTGGCAATCAATTTGCTTTGGCTTAGAGCTGCTGCTAGCCCACACAGAGCCTTTGTGTGAAAAGGAAAATGGCACCCATGGCAGATGCTTGACTTGGTGATCTTACATGGTGTCTGTGTGAATTGGGGAAAGACAAGCCTCCTCCTGCTCTCGTCAGTGTAGCATCACACCAGGGTGTGCTGCTTGGTGAGGGGACCATAGGGGACACTTCAGCTACACTTGCCCCCTTTTCCAGGCACCTATGTGTCAGGTACGATCCACAAGGACAAGCCAGTGATCTTGCTTTGCCTTGCTCTCATTTTGATGTAAATCATGGCTATGAGGTTGCTTGCCTCATCTTTATTTTGGTGATTTTTCACAGAAAAAGTGAGAAAAAAATTTTTAAAGAGCAAGGTTTAAAAACCACCTTTTCTCTTTTATTTGACTTCCCAACATTTGATCCGATATGTAACCTTATCATCATACTGATGACAAGGGATCATATTGCATGAATAATTTCTGATTTCCACAGGGAAAGTCAGCAAATCTGACCCATTTTTACTTATGATTGAGGAGATAGTTAATTTTAAAGTCTGCTTTTTTCTTACAGTGCTGAGTTCCACTATGCTCAAAGCACAACTTCTGTTTGCAGATGCTTTTCTGGCTTTACCTTTCTATTTATTAGTGGTCTAGAAGGACCCCACTTTATGACTCTTTGTTTACACTTCTAGAGAGGCCAAGTGGGGAGCCGTCTAAAGGGAACATACGTCGTTTTTGAAATTGTTTTTTTAAAGGATTTTAATTGCCACGGAACTGACAGAGAAAAACCCTGGTTTCCCAGGCAAGCTCTCCTCTCAAACCACGATGCCCAGGGAAAATCATTAATGGCAACAGCAGAATATAGGGTGCTTCATTGAATCAATGTTCTTTTGTTCTGAATTGTCCTTCTCAAGCATACAGCCACTATGCCAAATATTGGCCCTATTTAGGCCAATCATTAAGTAGAGCCTGGCACCAAATTTACAACAACTATTCGAGAAACAAGGCTAGCTGGTTCTGTTCAATCGCAATGCATGCATGTGAGCTCAAAAACTTCTAGGGGACCCCTGGTGGCTCAGTCCCTTAAGCATCCGACTTTGTCTCAGGTCATGATCTCATGGCTCAGCTCAAGGGTTCAAGCCATGTATTGGGCTCTGTGCTGATAGCTTAGAGCCTGGAGCCTGCTTCAGATTCTGTCTCTGTCTCTCTCTGCCCCTCCCCTGCTCATATTCACTCTCTCTCTCTCTCTCAAGTATAAATAAACATGAAACAAACAAAAAAACCTTCTAGATGTACACAGTCTCATGGAAACTTGGTCTGCCCAAGGGTTTCTTTCATGCTCCTCCATGCTACTTGAATTATTCTGTAGCAATTTGAATTTATATTCCTCCTTTCATCACAACAGTGCCTTTTCCACTTAAAGGAGACATGACCTTTTTTCTCTCACATCCGTTTCAAGATAAACAAGAAGAGATTTCTCTCCTGCAACGTGCCAAGCTTGGTTGGCACTAAAAGCAAAGGGAGCAAGGAAGAAAAACAAATACAACGGAAATTATTTAAAGGAGGAGAGGAGACAGGGAGGAGGCAAACAGCAAGCAAACACAAGGCAGGCTCAGGGGTTTCACACAGAATAAGGCTTCATCAATAATTTCACCCCAGAAACACCCGCACTCCTATCTCATTCTGGAAATTGTGACCATGAGGCTACACCGGTAGGATATTCTAGGGCTGAGAGCTGCCTTATGTACACTTATTTATCTTCTAGTTAAGTGGCAAGTAAAGCAGGATGGGTTTAGGAAATTTGGGGTTTTGTCTCAGCTCTGCCATTACCTTGTGTTTTAGTCAGCTATTGCCTTAATTATGCTGCAAAACAAACCATCCAAAATCTCAGTGGCACGCAACAATAAGCATTCATTTCTTTCTCACTAGACTGTGGGCTGGCGGGCACAGCCCTGCTTCTGGCCGTGAGTCTGTGGGTCAGTTGGGGTGGACCTGCTCCAGGCTGCCAATCAAAGTGAGACTTACTCCGGGGTCTCTCATGCTGGGGCCAAGCAGAAAGGGCAGCAGTTACTTGGGGGCATAGTCATCTCATGGAAGAGGTCAGAAACTCCTGAAGGGCCGATGGGAACACACTATTCCTCTGATGGTCTGTGCTTAGAATTGCCACACTCTGGCTTTCACTCTCATGGACGTTTCTTCCTCAACTGGCCAAATTAAGTCATCGAAGCAGGGGTAGGGGTGAGGGGAGAACACTTCTCCCCCTTGGAGGGGGGTGAGGAGTGAATATTGGCTCAACAACAGAATATGCCATAACTTGATACTTGATTTCAGGTAACAACTATATTTCTCTTTCTCAAATTTGTGAAATGAGGCTTTGGACCACAAAGGCAGAGAGAAATATATTCTGCCTAAGACCCCTAAGACCAAGTGAGGAAACAATGGTTATTAACTATCTTTAAAAAATTAAAAAAAATTTTTTTTTAATTTTTGAGGGAGAGAAAGAGACAGTGTGAGCAGGGGAGGGGCAGAGAGAGAGACACACACAGAATCTGAAGCAGGCTCGAGACTCTGAGCTGTCAGTAAAGAGCCCAACGCAGGGCTCGAACTCACGAACCGTGAGATCATGACCTGAGCCGGAGTTGGATGCTTAACCAACTAACCAAGCCACCCAGATGTCCCTAACTACCTTTTTAAAAAGTCAAAATTAGAAGACTTAATGGTCTCCAAAAAGGAGACTTAATGGTCTCCTAAAAAAAATCATAATTTAGGGTGAGCATATTATCACATGTCAGAAGGTCAATGAAAAAGTTGTCATTGGTTTTTAACTTCTTGAATTTTTCTATTGCAGTCCATTGGAGAAGCAACCTCATGGCGACCAGGTTGTAAAACTAGCCAGGTTACATATGGCAATCTCCCACATCCACCCTAAGGTTTCTGTTATTGGGCTCAGTCAGCAAATATGGCCTGTAGGCCAAATCTGTTTTCATACAGCCTTTTGTGTGCTAAGGATGGTTTTTAAATTTTTACGTGTTTTTTTTTTTAAAGAAAATAATGTTTTGTAACGTGAAAATAAATAAAATTCAAATTTCAATGGCCTTAAAAATCCTCCTTGAAACATAGCCTTCCTCATCCACCTACGTATTGTCTCTGCTTTTGTGCTACAGCAGAAGAGGTAAGCACTTATGACAGAGACCATAGGGCCAGAAAAGCTACTGTAATTGTGTTTCTGAGAAGGTATGAGGCCTAACAATTTTGTACCATGAGACAGAGAAATGAACACAGTATTTGATGCGTTCCTCGGCCTCCCCTGAATCTACATCACTCTGGCAAAGCAGGGAGTTCAAAGGCGTGGTGCCTGGCACTCCCTTAATCCTCTCCACAGACTGCACCTCAGATCCACCAGATCCTGTGATGAAGAAATACCTCCTTTCTGTTGCCTAGGTAAAATTCCGTATTTCTCTCCCGTAGGTGTTTCTTAACACAGGCTGGAGTGAAACAGCCAGCTCTTCAAAAGTCCACTGAGCATGCCTCCATGCCAAACCCCATATATGTTTCATATGGCATTTTGGGTAATGCCAAAAATGGCTCTTGAAGGCCCTTGATGGACATCGATTTACATTTCCCGTTGGTTTACACTGACAATTTGTTTCCTGTCTATTGTTTTTCGCACACATTTTTTTCAACCTTCGTAAGCTTCGATTTTGATTTAATTTTTGTTTTATAAAAACAAATGTCATCCCATGAGGGGAGATAGCTTTTGTTATAAACACACATGTGTAGGACTGTAAAAGTTAATGAAATTCACAACCAAACCTTATAATAAAATGGCCTCGGGACAGAAACAATCTGATCAGCCTCCAGTGAGTCACAGATGATCGACTGGAATCGCACACAGGTGGCTGAGGGCACAAGGCCGCTGGCGTCTTGCCTCACAACACACAGGGGACGTGCATTTTATGACCCAACTCTGCGTGCCCTGTCGTGCTTTATTGTTTGCATATTTCTGTTTAAACCTGCCCTGGCAACGTAGCTGCAGAGAAATTACAGTCTGCAAAACCACACTCATTAGGAGAAGTTAGCAAATATTTCATTGCCCGAGAAAGGACCAATTTCTTTGCAAAGCACCGTCCAGATGAGGTAACTCAAGCTTTGGGGGCCCCGGCTGAGGTTTGCAGCTTTGAAAAGGAGCACAAAGGAATAACTCCCCTTCATCCTTACTTGTCTTTAAATCTTTTTCTGTTAAGTCTGTGGGAGAAGGGAAACTATTTGCTATAGTTTGGGCTGCATGCTTTATTGAGTTGGACAGAGTCATTGAGAGAGTGGACATGACTCTCAGCTTTGGGGAGTACCAGGATGGAGACAGCTTCCCAATCTTCCGTTCCAAAATTAAATCATGAGCTCTATTACAAATCTTGGGTGATATTGCAAGGTCAGTGAAACTATCTGGGTGGGGGGCTCCATTTAGAGTACTTGGTTGTGTATTGATGCCGAGCAAGCCAGGGGTGGGGTAGAGGAATACATTCTAAGAAAGGTAATATGGGCTTTATCATGGCACTGACTGATGCTACAAGGGGAAGTCTGTGGGATCGTCAGCTACATGAGGCTATGAGCGACAGAGAAACCTATCCAAATTGGAAAACAAATGCAGAAATAATTCTGCATTGCTTTGAGAACAAATAAATCACCTGGGGTGTTTGAATCCTACCAATGGTAGCACCACCACCACCAGTAACCACTTCTAAGGGTATCTGTGACCGTTTTCTGATGGCATTTAGACGGCAGAATGGTCAAGAGCAGGCTCTGGAACCAGACACCAGGGATGGAGGGCCGGTCTGCCCAGTAAGAGCTCTGTAACTTGGGGCAACTTACCTACAATCTGTGTACCTCTGTCTCCTCTGCAGAAAGACAGGGATAACAAGAGCACCTACCCAGAGGGTTACTATGCTGATGCGGTAAGTCAATCAATGAAAGAAGCTTCACGCAGTGCCTGGCACACAGTAAATGCTTCAGTGATATTAACTATTATTAATGTAATTATTTGGTATATATGTTCCTACATCTACCCAGGACTCTACAATCATACAGTTATTTAAGCAAGAGAGATGAGAACTAACAGTTAGTGCATGCCATGAGCAAGGTCTTAGCTCACCACTCTCTGTTTATTGTCGGATTTACTTCTTCTGACGGTCTTACGGTGGTAAATACAGATAAGAAAACAAATTCTAGAAGGGCAGTGAACTCAGAAAGCACCCATCAGCTACATGTCAGTAGAGCTGGTGTCAGCCACTTACTTACCAAGCTGTGCCTGGTTAAGAGTTGGAGCTTTGGGTTTAATTCTTGCCTCTGTCTCTTACTAACTGATCTCAGACAGTTTAACCCCTTTAAACTTCATTTTCTGCCTGAAAGAAGTGGATAATTATAGAAACTACATCACAGGTGTGCCATAAATATTAACATTCATGAGTGTGTAACACAGTACACAGTACTTAAAAGATAGTGATCGACAGCCACTAGCTATTGTAACATGAGATGTGCACGTACATTGACTCTGTATTTCCCCATCACAACATCTGTCGTGTGGTTAATACACCCATCATCACTATAGGAGTGTGACCTATGTGATACTGGATACCCAAAGTAGAGTAATCACTCTGTGTCCCCAATTCCTGGGACAAATATTCTAGCTCACATCAGGTATTCAGTAAATAAATGGTTGTCAAATGGCTAAATAAATCAGTGTTTATATTTAACTCACTGCACTCTCAGTGCAGAGCCCAATAAGGGGCTCAAACTCACAAACCATGAGATCCATGACCTGAACAGAAGTCTGGTGCTTAACCGACTGAGCCACCAGGTGCCCCTTAATTCATCCATTCTTATGTTTTCTTTGAAGTTATGAACAAAAGGCATTATACTTACAGTAGAATATTACTTATCCTTAACAAAGCAGGAAACCCTACCACCAAAAGGTGCAGGGATTAACCTGGAGAACCCCCTGCTAGGTGGAGAGAGTCCATCACAGAAGGATAAATATTGTAACACTTACATGCAGCATCTCAAATACAAATACTTATGTAATGTGTTGAAAATAGCCAAACTCTTAGAAGCAGAGACTGGAATGGTGGTCTCCAGGGACTGTGGGGAGGACGAAATGGGGAATTACTTTTCAAGGGGTAGAAAGTTTTAGTTATGGGGGCGCCTGGGTGGCTCCGTCGGTTAAGCGTCCGACTTCAGCTCAGGTCACGATCTCGCGGTCCGTGAGTTCGAGCCCCGTGTCGGACTCTGGGCTGATGGCTCGGAGCCTGGAGCCTGCTTCAGATTCTGTGTCTCCCTCTCTCTCTGCCCCTCCCCCGTTCATGCTCTGTCTCTCTCTGTCTCAAAAATAAATAAACATTAAAAAAAAATTAAAAAAAAAAAGAAAGTTTTAGTTATGCAAGAGCGCTAAGTTCTAGAGATGTGCTGTGCAACATCGTGCCTATAGTTAATAGTTGTATTACACACTTAAATTTGTTAAGAGGATAGATCTCATGTTAAGTGTTCTTACCACAATAAAAAAAACCACTAGAACTGAAGTTTTTGAAATAGTTCCCATTAAGTTCAAGGGAACTGTGCCCCCCAAATGTTTTCCAATTTCTTCCTTAATTTGGCTTGAAGAACTGACATTTACAGGTGACCCTCATAAGCCTTTTTGCTCTTTAAAGAAAGAAGGATGGTGATAGCAACACGTTGTGTCCAGTCTGGCACTTTGGAGATCCTACTTAGTCACACTGCACCATTACCATCATGGTGCTCGTACTGTTAACTCTTTCTCTATGCGGCAGACCATACCAAGACCTTTCGATAATGTCTTTTAAAAAAACGTTTTACTTGTTTTTGACAGGGTGAGTGGGGGAGGCATGGAGGGAGGGAGACAGAGGATCTGAAGTGGGCTCTGTGCTGACAGTGTACTGCAAGCCAATGTGGGACTCAAACTCATGACCCATGAGATCATGATATAAGCCGAAGCTGGATGCTCAACCGATTGAGCCAACCACTGCATGCTGGGACCTTCTCAACTTCTTCTTTAACCCTCCCATCAACTCTATGAATGAGAATTCTCACTTCTATTTTCTTAGTGGAAAATGAACCGACGTTCAGAGAGTTTAAGTGACTTTCCCAAGGTCACACAGCAGGAATGTGTCAGAGTGAGGGATGGGACACCACTCAGTCTGACTCCTCAACCACACCCTTGTTGTCTCCCTTTATGCACCCATTTCTATGAATACTTATCGAGTACCTACCATTACGTAAGTAGATATTTTTAAAGAGGCTAGAACAGTGTCAGGCACAAAATAAGTACAGTGTGTTTGATACATACATAAACACGCAAGTCCTGGGCTGGATTGGAATATATCAACGAACAAAGCACTTCACTATCCCTGCCCTTGTGAAACTTACATATAATGGAGAGGACAGATGAGAAACAATGAGCATAATAAACATGTAGCAGTGTTTGGTAAAAGGTCATAAGTGCTGTGGAAGAATTAAAACCAGGCATGGGAGATCCAGCAGGAATGTTCATAGGGGTGGTGGGTTTTAGTATTCCATGTGGTGGTCAGGGCAGGACTCACGCAGGGGGTTTATGAGGGAAGGTTCCCTAAGGTAAGGATACTCTTGAAAGAGAACAGCTAGAGCAGGTGACTGGGGGCGACTGAGGAACTGGAAGGAGGCCAGGGGGTTCGGGCTAGAGTGGCAGGATATGAAGTCAGAAGGAGGAGCAGGTGAGTGACGGCAGGCACTCTATCGGATATTCTGGTCCAAGCCACTCTGATTAGGATCCCACAGCCCGACCCCTACTGTCTGGTCTATTCTTTGCAATTCTTGCCTGGGGGCATTTAGAAGGTCTCAGTAGCCACTTCCAATGTTTGACATTTGGGGGTGGTGGGGCGGAGAGAGTTAAAATAGGACGCTCAATCGTCCGCTGGTCAGCAGGGTCTGCTCAATCCATGAACATTAGATCCTGCAAAGGGCAAAGGTTATTTGGGTGGCTGCAAACCTATAACATCTGTCAGCCACGCACTGATAAAGGAGCCAAAAACGGTTTGAAAAAAATGAATGTGCAACAGAGGGAAGGGCTCTCTGGCAAGAACAAAAGGCTGAGCAACAAGAAATATAAATAGGTGTATATGTGTGCGTGCATGCGTGTGGACATGCATATTTAATTCAATTGGATCACTAGGTACTAATCGCCTGCTATGAGCGAGTCAAAATGGGCACACAAGACAATTTTGTGACATGGAACGAAGTTTCAAGCATCTTGAAAGCCTGGAAAGGGCACTGACATTTGGAGTCAAGAGCAAAGATTGGCAAATTGTTTCTGTGAAGGGCCAGAATGTCAGACTTTTGGGCCCCATGGCCTCAGACTCAACTACTAAACTCAGCTGCGTAGAGGGAAAGCAGTCACCAAGGATTCACAAGTACGTGCAGCTGCATTCCAATAAAACTTTATAAAAGCGGACAGCAGTCTGGACTTGGGCCATGGGCAGCTCTTCGCTGTGCCCCGAGCTAGGGACTTGTACTGCTATTAGTTCCTCGGAAGTGCCTCCTCACTGAGTATCCCTTCTTGCTGTCAGGATCCTCTTAGGTGTTTCTCCTACTAATCCTACCGTAATTCTTAGAGCACAGATATCGTAATCTCTTGGAGTGCCTGGGTGACTCAGGCATTTGAGCATCAGTCTCTGTCCAGGTCAGGTCGTGATCTCACGGTTGTGAGACTGAGCCCTAAGTTGGATTCTGCACTGGGCACGGAGCCTGCGTAAGATTCTCTTTCTCCCTCTCCCTCTGCCCCGCCCCTACTCACGCTCTTTCTCTCTCTCTTTGAAAAAATATTATAATCTCTATTTCACAGACGAAGAAAGGGAGGCACTGCTCAGAGAGGATGAGTAAATTAACTAGGGTCACACAGCGATTAAAGTGCCGAACTGAGAAGCAAGCGCATCACGGAACGCCATTCCTCCTGGCGTGTTCTCTCAGTTGCAGCACATGGAACCTCACAAAAAAAGACATGCAGATCATAATCAGACGTTCGGCCCTTTGTACAAAGCATGAAAAACCAAACAGAATGAAACTATGATTTCAGTCACTGTGGATTCTAACATTTACAATGTCCATTTTACTTCTGGGAGAGGGGGAAAAAAAAAGACATGTTTCTACTTTGCCTTCTTTGGCATGTGTGTGAACTTCCCTCCAGAGATTTCAAAGCTGCTTGTCTCTGAGGTTCTGCATTTCTCTTGGAAACAATCTGTGTCTTTATGAATGCCAGAGGGGGGCTTTGAGGCCTCAGAGGGATGAAGGAACTCTGCCCTTGTCCTGTGCCACAGGTTGGCAGCCTCGAGAATGCAGTGGGGGGAGCAGGAAGGAACATTACTCCTCGAGTCACTTGAAAACTTAGCACCTGCACAGAAGTAAGGCCACAGCCACGCCCTGCTCTCTCCATTCTTCCGTGTGCCCTTCTCCCCATGCTCTGAGAACATCGGCCTTCGTCTGTCCACAAATTAAATGCCAAGCTCAGTCCTGACTCATGGCCTTTGCACGTGTCCCCTCTGCCTGGAAGGCTCTGTCCCAAGATCCTCACATGCCTGGCATCTCCTGTTACTTAGGTCTTGGCTTAGTCCTTTCATCTTTAGAGGAACTTTCCAGAGCTCCTAGTGTCAATGTCCCAACCGCTAGAGGACTTTCTCTATCACATTAGCCTCTACTTGTTCTTGTCCCTTCATTCATGTGCTTTTTTATCTTCTATTTCCTCTGACGAGATCATACACTCCACGGAGACGAAGACCTCACCTACTTTGTTCATCACTGCCCACAGTGCCTAGGACAGTGCCTAACACAGAGAGGGCTTTTGGAGGATGTTTGTTGAATGGATATATGACCAACGACAGTAGCAAAGCGCATATATGGACTGCTAATTATGTGGCCAGCACTGTCCTGAGTCTGCATATGCACTTTCTCATTAATTTCTCAGCAACTCAAATTCCCCAAGGAATGCTGATTTATCCCCATTTTATAGAAGACAGAGTGGAGACCTGGAAAACTGAGCCCAGCAGGTACATGGCTATACAACTGGTATGTGGCACAGCTATGATTTTCACTCAAGCCCACATCCAACTTTGAAGCCGCCATTTGCATGATATGGGGAAACCGCAAGACTGAACTCTACACATTTGTTACCCTGAAGGATAGTGAACATGTTCTAACTAAGGGGCAAGGAGCCCGGTCAAGAAAGGTAACAGAACTACGTCAGCCTCACTGTCTCGGGGAGCTTACACAAGGGTGAAGGAATTGCCATCTGTGTCCATTTCAAAGAAATGTTTGAGAAGGAACAGCAGGCAGACCGTCTGCACCTTTTCGTGGAAGTCCACGGAACAGCACAGGGCGTGGCTCCTTATGGCGTCCCAGGGGACACGGCGCTTTTGTCATGTGGTCTTGCCGCATTATCAAGGTGAGTTTTTAAAGAAACAACTTTCAGGGGAGACTGGAAATCTCAACGGGGAGCCCTACTCTCCACCCAGTGTGGAGTGCTTAAATTCTCCTTTGGGCCTGCCGGTCTCGTCACCTCTGCCTGTTTGGGGGCTGGATTAAGAAGTGACACTTAATAAAGCCTTCTCCAATTCTGCCACTTCCATTTGGCCTTTTGGCACATTTGCTTTGAGTTTCCGGCTTTGATGTGGGGCCTTGTTCAGCCAGCTCTGGGGTTGAGTGAGAGCTGCAGGGAGTGGGGAGGGAGGCTTTGTGTTTGAACTGGCACAGTGATTGATTAACCCTTTCTGCAACTCCTCTGGTGAAAAATAGACGGCTCGGCAAAGCAGGCTCCAGATGGCCACAGGATGTAGGCTACATTTCCTGAGATGCTGATTTCAGGGGTTGTATACCCTGTAACAGATTGAGTTTGACATGTGGCCACACTCACATGTGAACCCTGGGAAGACTGGTTTCCCCGGAGTGCCTTTTAGGAGTTTGGGAGTGGAGATTTCATTCTCTGAGCAAATTTCAATCTCAGGGTAGCCCTGGTCCCCTCATGGCAAACAAAGCAATCCGAAGAGAAGGGACAAAAATAAACTCCAAAATAAAGCTTTTTCATAACTTATTTTGCTCTTGATCTTTTGTTTTGCATTTTGTAAACTCCACTGTCAACTCCCAAGTGTTGAATACAATTGGGTAAAAAGAAAGAAAAAAAGAAAGGAAGGAAAGGAAGGAAAGGAAGGAAGGAAGGAAGGAAGGAAAGAAGGAATCTACAATACTAACTTTAAATAACTGACCTTCTAAAGAAGTTTGAAACACAACACTGTTGCCATAACATTTAGTGACTAAATCAGTATTTTCATCTCTGGAACATCATTTAATATTTTAAGGCGAGAGATACTTGCTCGTTTTACCCTATTTACTATGCAATTCCAAGCACGTTTACTCTGGGGTAAAGTCCAAGGAAGCCAGCTCTTTTTTCTTGCTTCAGTGAAAAAGGAAGCGAGTGTTTACAAACATGTTTTTAATCAGACTTCTTTTATTTTATTTATTGTTTTTGCCCTTTACCAAGCACGTTGCTAGTTCTTTCGAGGAAGAGAAAAGTACCATGTGAAATGCAATACCACTCTCTCCGCTGCTTTACCACAGGCCCAGCCTTTACAGTTACTAGTTCTGAGAGAGGGGAGACTTGGTTATCTGCCATCATGCACCAGTTTGGAATTCTGGGACCAATTTCAGCAACCAGGCCAATCTCCTCATACAACCTTTGAAACCAAATAAAAAAAACGGAACAAGTATGCCTTGCTCCGTTTCTTAAGTGTGTTTGTAGTGGGAAACTGGATGCAAATGTACAGAATGGTTCAATATGGATTTGGGCATATGTTAAAAACAAGCCAGTAAGACAAGGCATCAGTTGTTAACAGTAACTCAAGCTGTGCCATTGGATCACAGCACATGCAGCCTCAGCTATCAGATATGTGATCTTTAGCCAGCTCATCATTTCCTCTGATTAGTGCCAAAGAGAAATTGTTATGTCTATTAGGCCTGGGAAAATGCTGTTTGAATGGGGCTGGACAATATGTGGACCCATGTTGCCATTCTTCCATGTCTCACCCATGGCAGACATCACTAATCGATTATGGCACTCTTTACCACTGAGTCCATGAGGCCTCAGAACCGTGTCAAAGTGAGGTGCCAGGTAGTTGGTCCATCATTGTTGGAATTGTCACCACATGACAATCCGCCGGGGCTACCTCCAGGTGACACCAAAGTGTCCTGCATTTCTGACAGCTTTCTGCCATCAAGAAACATTCCTCCTATTTGTACCCATATGTAATTCCCTCCCCTTGAGTGTGGGCTAGACCTAACAATGCACTCTAGTGAGCAGAATAGGGCAAAAGTGATGAGGGAATGTCACATCTGACACAGGGCTACAAAAGACTATGACTTTCGTCTTGCTGACACTTGCTCTTGCCATCTCGCACTGAGGAAACCAGTTGCCATATTGTGAGTAGCTCCATAGAGAGACCCAAATGGCAAGGAACCAATGGAGGCCTCCAGTCACTGGCTCACGGGGAACAAAGATCCTCAGTCCAAAAGACAGTAAGTACTGAATTCTGCAAAAAACCATGTGAATAATCTTGGAAGTAGATGTTTCCCAGCTGTGCTTTGACACGTCTACAGCTTTGGCTGATACTTTTACTGTAGCCAGAGGACCCAGGTTTTCACTCACAGCAATTATGATAATAAATCCAGTTGTCTTAAGGCAGCTCAGTACTGGGTTGATTTGTTACACAGCAATAAATAGCTAATGCAGCAAGATTCTGGCAGACTCCATGAGAGGAAGGAGACAGGGATAGAGGGGACTTGTTCGAATATGGAATCTGAGACTCTGAAACAAAGTTCAAATTTTTCCGGGATGGAAAATACTTAAAGTCATGTCACAGCTCTATGTTGAGATGTGGCTTTGGGATGAGTCTGTCACTCTTATCAAACATTTACTGCATATTTAGTTCAAGTATGGTTCCCCATGAGATCTTGAAGACACAAAGAAGCAAGCCTGATGTAGTGGACATCAACTCTTTTCATCTGCTCAGTAACATTTTTGTTCCTTTAGCTTCAGCAGGCTGACTTTTCCTGAAAAAACCACCTCGATCGCTCCTAGACCATTTGCTGTGGGTAGAACTGACCCCATCTAAGGTTACATCTGACAGTGAGGTTGCTAGCTTGGTAGAATGTAAGCTTAGGGGTGTTGGTGGTCATCCTTATTCCTACTTGAGGAAACGTCAGTCTGAATCATACCAAAGAGGAAAACAAAGCTGACAGAAGCAAAGAAGTGCATCCCTGACAAACTCTCTCCAGCACCTTTTTCCAACTGCACTTGAACTGTAACTTTCAATTCTATTAACCAATAAATCCCTGTCTTTTCTTTCTTAACCTTATGCCTGTTTGAATTGGATTTCTGTAGCTTGCAGCTGAAATAATTCAGAATAATGCAATATGAACGTTGTGAAAACATAGGCATTTTAAAGAGCTAGTCCTGAAAGGAGGCTTTGAGATGGGCCTGGCCCAGCAGGAAGACAGGGTCCTAAGTAGGTTTCTAGGTTGCTAAGTCCTTTGGAGACAACACAGATATTTTTTTTAAAAAGGCATGTCTCGTAATATGAGTCCTATGCATGACTCGTGGTCTACCAAGACTCCCAGAGAAAATGAGCCAGGATATTAATAATGTTCATTCACTCAGCAAATATTTATTAAGTATTGACTATGTGCCAGGAACTATTGGGGGACTGGGGACACGATGACAAAACAAAGTGTCAGTGCTTGTGGACTGTGAAAATCAAGTCAGTTTGGGAAGGTCGATGAAAAATAAGTCTACCAGTGTTTGGTGAGGCTGCTAATGACAAGTACCAGAAGAGACCAAGCAAATAAAGGCTAGATAGTGATGATAGGGGCTAAGGAACGTGGGTGCCATTGTAGATATGGTGACCAGACGAAAGCTTATTGTAGTGTGAACATGCAAACAGACATGTGAAGGAAATGGGGAATGATCTGTGCAGATAGCTGGGGGAAAGTTCTTTGGTTGGAATAGACTATTTCATATGTTCGGGGACAGCTACAGGGCCAGTGTGCCAGGGATAAGTGGGAAAGGAGGAGGGGGAAATAAGATGAGTTTAGGCGAGGTCAGATCACATAGAGCATGCAGGCCACTGTAAGGATGTGATCTTTTACACTAAGACCGATGGGCAACCAGAGGAGTGCCATGCTCTGACTTACTAGGCTCCCTCTGGCTGCTCTATTGAGAAAGGACTGCCAGGGGACAGGAGCGGAAAGAGAAGACCAATATCAAAACTATTGCAACAGTCTTGGCAGGAACTGATGGTGGCTACTAGGTGGGTTTGGATTCCAGACATATGTTGAAGATAGAAGCTGAAATATTTGCTAACACATTGGGTACAGCACATAAGAAAAACTATGTTGTGTTAGGAAGAACAGAAGGGTAGGACAGAGAAGACTGGGAGATTCTGGGTTGGACCTGCTCAGTGTATGGTGCCTCTTAGAGGCTCAAGTGGTGGATGGATGTGGAAGACCAGAGTACAAGGGAAGGTCTGGGGTGGAGATATGTATTTGGGAGACACAGTGGACAGCGGTAGTTAAAAGTAAGACTGGTTGAAATCACCTAGGGAGTAAATATAGACGGAGGAAAGAAGAGTTTCAATGGGTTCCTAAGATATTCCATCATTTAGAGATCGGGAAGAAGAGGAAGTTGCTGAAAAAGAAAAGTGAGAGAAAGTTCAAGCCACGGGTCTGTGTTACCCACTACAAAACAAAAGCATTAATCTTTGTGCTTCTGTTTTACCTAATATTATATCCCTTTCACTTAGCACAGTACTTTCTCATTAAATGGTAGAAAAGTCAGACTATAAGCACACAGAATCACTAAGCAGTTTTCTTAGAGATAAATTTTAATCAAGGCAAAGAGCACTGGCCTTAAAAAAGATACAGAGTTTCTATTGCAATGAATTGTGAATGCAGGTTGAAGGGCAGGTGCTGGGGAAATAGGCAAGTTTCAAGCAATCATGTGATGAGTCAAAACCGCAAAGGCAGGCAAACCTGAAATCAGGGGATACGCAGAACTAGGTTGGGGAAACAGTGGGCCAGAAGTATACTAGATGAGGGTCTTGAATTTCTAAGACTCTGAAATAGAAGGTGGGAAGCCCAAATCCAGGTACCCGATAAATATCCAGAACATGAACAGGGACATCAGTTGAACAGATGTGATAACCGAGTAATATCAATTAGTTTGTTGAATTACCCTTGGTATTTTTGGGGCTTAATCTTCCTTTTTTCAGAAGATTTTCTTATCTTTCATTTGGAGAGAGAAACTAATTACTAAAGCAGAACAATTCTGTGGGTTTGTAGGTGGAGGTACTTGGAAGTCCTTGGATAGAGGGAAAACGGGAGAGAAAAGTTTCCATCAACACTGACATTTGGTCAACCAAGCAGGATATGGCTGTGGTCATTCTCAGCTCTCTGCTCCATACAGGACTGATACCCAGATTCCTAAAAGCATCTGTGTCTTAATCTTTTCTGTACCTTCCTTGGTGCTTAGCAGTATGTTGATGTGCAAAGACCATGGACTTTGAGCCAGCTGATTTAAAAATTTGTTATGGTCTTGGACACCTTTTATTCTGCATTTTGGGGCCTCCTGTTCCTCCATGGACATGGCAAATTTCAAAGCTTGGCCTTATCACTCATTCACCTAGAATGCCCATTTCTTTACCTATGAACAAGGGCAAAGCCCACTGTAAAGAAGAACACCACCAGCAATCAGAACTAACATGGCAGAGTGCCTTCAATGTGTCAGTGCTGCACTGATGCCTCGTTTTATACTCTTTGTCTCTTTGTTTTTACAGATGGAGGAATGGAGACTTAACAGAGTTAAGTGATGTGTCAAAGTTCACACAGCTAGTGAATAAGAAACCATCAATTCAAACCTAGGACTTTTTGATGGCATCCTGACAGTGTCAGAGGCATGTGGGGTGGGGTGTAGGTAAGGGCTAGGTGAAGTGGGGCTAAATGAACATGGGTTTGAATGATCGGCTACTTGGCCATGGGGACCGTAGTAGGTATTGAGCAAAATTGATGGCAGTGCTGATGGGAACACATCTCATGAATGTGTAACAAGTCTTCCACCTTGGTGTAGATTATCTGCCTATCAAAAGAAATGTCCTGATGACTCAGATGGGTCGGGGGAATTAGGCTATGGTGTTCTTTCTGTGATCAACAGCCTCAGTCCCCTAGGGAAGGAAGGTGGGAAACACCCACCTAGTGAGCATATGTTAAGCTAAGTGGCCACTGAGTGAGGTACTTCCCATGGGTGATTTTTGGTATCTTACTAGAACAATCCACTAGGGTAAGTATTTAGTCCCCCTATGTTACAGATGAAGAAACTTAGACTCAGGTGAGTGGCCAATCTTGTCCAGTATGAAAAGGGAATTTGCCTGTTTGTTTGTTTGTTCCAGATTCTGCTTGATTCCAAAGCTCATGCTCTCTCTCATATTCCTGGGGAAAAGGTCTTCTTTAAACCAGTACAAAACCAGATGTGTGTTTTCTTGCCACTTTAATCTCTTCTGTAATAGCTTCCCTTTTCCTCTCCAATTGTCCCAAACAGTTCTGGGGAACATGCGAGTAGTGCAGGCCAATATTTCTTTCCTTACCTTCTGTTTCCTCTCCTCTCTGAGTCTCTTAAGCACATTTGAAACTTGTCCTCATTCCTGTCCCCCAAAGTGAAAGTTGCTTTTGGTTAACTCAGAACTGCAGGGATAAATTCTTGGGAAAGTCATGTGCTTTTTATTATTATGTTGTTTATTCATGTACTTGAAACACATTTATATTGTTAGGCTATTCATGGAATAAAGCATTCAGATGAAAAAACAAACCAGTGAGTTTGGAAGTCATCTTGAAGAAACAAAGAGAAATCTCCTAAGGAGGAGCACATTTAACTCTTCTGGTCTCCTTTCCTAATTCAGCAACCCTGTTGACCATTGCTTTCAGTTGAAAGGATTCCCATTTTCTCCCTGTGAAAGTCATCATGGAGGAAACTGCGAGTTTGCTGTCAGCATTATGAAGGAAACTGGGTCCTCAGAACTTACTGGAATCACATGCAAAGCAAACAAAGTCAGTGTCAATAGCGCCTCCAGCTTTCCATTTCAAAGTTCTCATTGGGAGTGTATATTTTTATGGAGGGTGGTAGTGGGGAATTAGTACCCACCAAGTACTGTGATCAAGCACTCTGCAGTCTAGCTTCGCAAAGCGTGGTTCTGGCACTGGTCATACTGGTGTAGTTGGGAGCTGGTTAGGAATGTATAATCTCAGATCCTGCCATAACTCTACTCAATCACAATCCACATTTTCACAAGATTCCTGGGCAACATTCCATGCATATTAAATTTTGAAAGACAATGCCCTCCTAGGCACTTGTTTATACATTTTTCACCTTTAGGGAAGAGGTATTCATGTCAGGGTTGCTTAAATGAGAAAACACAAGTTCAAGGTGGATAAGTAACTTGGCCAGATCCTCAGCTAGTTTGTGTCAGGGCCATATGTGAACGCTGTTTTGTCTGACTTCAATGCTTGTCTATTTTCTACTCTCTCATATTACCTTCATTTTTTTCCTAAAGCTTAGGTTGCAGCGTGCTGGTTTCGTCTCAACAAGAGGAAACATGAGACCTGAATTTCCACGAGGGGAGACTCAGTGAAGCTAGAATGCAGGCCCCAAAAATGGTGGACCAGGGGAACCAACAAGCAAGTCAAACGAAGACAGGCTGTCACAGGTGAGGATGAGAAGGTCATGACCTTGATGATCTGGACTGTTCCCTGTGTGTACTCAGACCACAGTACTGTGCCCTGGAAATCTATTTGTGCCTCATGGAAACTCATAGCCATGTCTAGCTTTCCCTTCCTCCCCAGCTAGAAAAGTCAGAATTCTTTTTCCCCTTCGAAGTTTTCTAAATTAAATTTTATAAAGAGTGACCTTGAGGGCTTAATTCAACCCACAGATGGGCGTTATTAGGCCTACATGATGTTGGCCCAGATAATGTTTTAAAATTCTTCTAAAAACTCAACTACCTGCCAACACATTTAAAAACATTTCATTAAAGTATAATATATACAGAAAAGTACACATTTAAGTGCCCAGCTAGATGAATGTTCATAAAGAACACGCCTATGTAATTAGCAGCAACATCAAGAAATAGAACATTACCAGCACCCCAACGTTCAACTTGTACTTTTTACATAAGGGTAACCAATATAATGACTTACAGTTGCATTGGTTAGTTTACTTGACAATATTCAAAACTTAGAAATCTCTGGCTTCTCCTGAAAAACTGAATCATCTAGCAACATTGGGCTCATGGTCTCACAGGGTAACAATCAGCTGGAGATGAGCAGGGATGACTCTCTTTATTTTTGTTTATTTATTTTAATGTTTATTTATATGAGAGAGAGAGAGAGAGAGAGAGAGAGAGAGAGAATCTTCGTGATAAAAGCACAGAGCCTGATGCAGGGCTCAAACACACAAACTGTGAGATTATGACCTGAGCCGAAATCAACAGTTGGACACTTAACCAGCTGAGTGGCCAAGGTGCCTGGGACCACTCTGTTTAATCATGCATGCTGTCTTTAGTTTTCCACAATCCCCACCACTCCCTACTATTCAACACTTAGAGCTAGTGGCAATGGCCTTTAATCAACACACTTATAGTCAACAGTAGAATTAAGAATTAAAACAGAATTATGTAAAATTATGTCTTATATTCTCTTGCTTCCCTCCTTTACATTACATGCCAGACTCCTATGGGCATTTGAATTTGAGATTGCTGCTCTAAGCCTGAAGATTCCCCACGTCAACCTCAGAGAATATCTCAAATATTTCTTTTTTTATGTTTATGTATTTATTTTGAGAGAGAGAGAGCATGACCATGACTGGGGGAGGGGCAGAGAGAGAAGGGGAGAAAGAGAATACTAAGCAGCCTCTGTGCTGTCAGCACAGAGCCTGATGCCGGGCTTGAACTCACAAACTGTGAGATCATGACTTGAGCCGATATTAAGAATCAGACACTTAACTGACTGAGCCACCCAGGCGCCCTCACATATTTCTTAAGAATGTTATGACAATCCTTTGTTACCCTCACAATTGACTTTGGGGGTGCTAACTAAATGGTCAAGTATCCTTGTTAAATTTAGTGCAAAGGGAAGGAGATTCAGTTTCTTAACAGATTTGCTTTCTTTTCCTCTGTTTGGCATAGGTAGGTGTTTTTGTAGAGGTTTTGGGCCTAGTACAACCAAACACAGCCCGGGCAGGTTGGCAGGAATGACCACGTCCACACCTAAGTTCTGAGGGTAGCTCTTCTGCTCTGAACTAGTCATTGCCTCCTGCATAACTTCCTTCCAGTTTCTAAGCTGGAGAAAAAATTTTCTCACAGAATAGGTGTTGCTCTGGAAAAGAGGAAGAGAAAGAAAAGTAAACAAGGAACTGGGTAGGAGCCTTCCATATAAGGAAAGAATAAAAATAACGTAACAGTTGTATCATTTCCAAATTCAAAGTGTGGGCTGTGAGGACAGCAAAGCCAACGCCAGGGTGAACATGTAATCCTTTTCCTGAGGCCTTAAGTCTATCCTCTGTTGAGGGGAGCCCCATCATAACCGAAGAAGACCACTCGAATTTCAATGAAAGAAAGTGCTGTATTCCCTGCCACATAACACAGGTATGAAATGATCCCCTGAAGTGGTAACAATTTGAAAATAAGTTTAAAAAAATTTTTGATGAATGATTCTAGGCTAATAAGGGGAAGTTACAGGCCGAAGTTTTCAGCCTTGAAGTTGTTGTCAATGAGGAGAGACTTTCCCTCCCTTAAAGTTTCCATGTACTAAGCTTACATTTGGACCTGGATATCTTCCTCCAATGGCAGTGGAAAACCTGGATATCCATTTGCAAAATAAGAAAAATTGGATCCTTATCTTACACAACAGACAAAAGCCAACTCAAAAAGGCTTACAGATTTAAACATAGGACTTGAAACTGTAAAACGACTAGAAGAAAACATACGGGAAAAGCTTCATGAAACTGATCTTGGCAATGGTGTTTTGGCCATGACACAGGTGTTTGACCAAAAACACAGGCCACACAAGTAAAAATAGACAAGTGAGAGTAGATCAAACAAAAGGTGTTGATGGAAACAATTAAAGTGAAAAAGCAACCTGTAGAAGGGAGGAAATATTAGCAAACCATAGATCCGACAAGGAGTTAATATCCAAAATATATAAAGATCTCAACTCATTACGGAGAAAACAAATACGCTGATTAAAAAATGAGCAAAAGAAGTGAAGAGACACTTCTCCAAAGAAGACCTACAAATGGCCAAGAAGCAAAAGGAAAGGTGTTCAACATTACCAAGCATTAGGAAAATGCAAAGCAAAGCCACAGTGAGACATCACCTCATTCCTGCTGGGAAGGCTATTATTTTAAATATGTATATTATAACCCCCCCCCCCCCCCCCACACACACACAGACACACACACACAGAAATACTATACAGCCTTAAAAAAGGATATCCTTTCATATGCAACAGCTTGGCTGAACTTTGAGGACATTGTGCTAAGTGAAGTAAGCACATCACAGGACCAATATTGCATGATACTATTTATCCAAGGAATAAAAAGTAGTCAAATGCAGAGAGTGGAATTGTTCTTTCCAAGGGCCGGGGGAGGGGAAATGGAGAGCTGCTATTCAACTGTTTTAAACTTTTACTTATGCAAGATGATTAAGTTCTAGAGACCTGCATTGTGTTAACTGACAATACTGTACACTTTAAAATCCGTGACGAAGGTAGATTTCATGTTAAGTGTTCTTTGCACAATTAAAAAAAAAATCGGGGCTGGATATGCCATTTCTTCTTAAGAAAACTGAAAATCAATTCCCTGATGACAGCAAACATCCCTTTAGGCTCTGAAATATGCTAATCAGTCTGTGTATGACTCCATAATGACAGAAACTATAGCTCACCTAATTTCAAAATGGACACTGTGAGGTCAACAGTATGAGATTTTAGATTTTATGGATGAGGAAATTGAGGCAGAGAGAAGTAAGGCATCAAAGTTGCCAAACTGGTCCTCTCCAGCATATTGGCTAATCCCAACACCCTCTGCTTTTAAAAACCACGCGGATTGCTTCATCACCATGAAAACATGGTTTTAGAGTTGATCTCTCACGCCAGCTCCCCTCCCCCAACGTTCAACCTGGGATGATAAAGAGACAGAGATTGAGTGTCAACTGGGTGAGCACTTATCCTGGCTTGGGTTCTTCTTTGTCAAACGCCATCACGTGAAAAGTATGAGGTGTTGTCACAGGAATAATTGGCCACCCAGGAAGGAGAAGAAAAGCTGTTGTCTTGCTTCTAGGAGTGCAGGATAGGCTCTTCTGGATTCTCCTGGAAACTCCTTAGCAGGAAGTGTCTTTGGCACATTTTCTATTCCAGAAAGATTGCTGCTAAAATTATCTGCGTTAGGAATGTGACAGAGTTCTGGCCCCCGAGAATTTGGTATGGAAATAAACAGCAGAGTTGATTATCTCTATTCAAACTTAAATAAAACCGTATGAAGGGTTCAGCCAACCCTCCCCCACCAGCCCCACCTCATCTCTGTGTTTTTTGGAACATCTATTACAACAGGGCTTTTTCTTTTTCCTTTTCTGTCTCCTCCTCCCCCCACATCACAGCCCGTTACTCCCAGCTGTGTGCTGCAAATCAGCATACACTTCCAAGTCTTTCCCAAGTGTCTAGAGGCTAGAGGAACCCCAAACATATTGCCACCAAACCTCCTTCTTCTGAAATTTTCAGTGTGTATAAATTCAGAAATGTAATCAGCATGATTAGGACTCAGCTGCGCGTTGCTCATTCAAGTTCTATGCTGCAAGAGCCATTTGATGTCAAGTAGAATTTTTTAGTCTTCTCCCCTCTTCCACCCCAAGTCTTTTATCCTAAAACCAGGAAGTCACATTTGGCCAGCTGACTATGAACTGTAACCACAAAAAGTTGGACATCGGTTCAAAGCTCAGGACTCATGAGAGGCCTGAATATGTTTTAACCTTGGTGGAAGGCATTCTGCAGTCATTCGGGCTCAATACACCTCCACAACGGCTGATGCGGGCAGCGGTGTTACTGGTGACATGGTTGGTAGGATGTTCTCACAGGCTGAGGAATGTGTGAAGGAAGCAGCCTTGTTCTGGGAGGGGCTGCACAGGACTGGAAGAGGAGTTAGTTTCATTTTCCACTCGGATGCAGTGGTGGAAAGAATCAGTCAGGAACCTCTCCTTCTTTCTTGGCTGTCTCTCCCTGAGCTCAGATGTAAAAACAAGGGTCGCTGTTCATCCTCTTACACTGGGGGAAGGAAACCTAAGCCAAGCGAAGTGTTCACTAAAAACACTCACTTAGTGGTGGATTTTCCCTCCTTAGCCCCGTCTCCTTCTATTTCACCCTCCTTGGCCCTCAGTCTTTATCCTTCTACAATACAGTGTACCTTGAATTCCCTGGGCACTCTTGTGGCTTTTTTGTCTTCCTTGGTGCTTTTGTACATGATATGCCTCTTCAAGGACTTTTCCTCCTCCTCGAGTCTTCCTGAAAGCACCTTGATACCCCTCAGACTACTCTTGGAGTATTAACTCTTGTGTAAAGGCTTACATTAAAAGAATCTCTATCTCTACCTCTATCTCTATCTCTATCTCTCTATCATTCCATATTCTTTGACACCACTGGAAAGACCTCATCACTTCCATGTTTCACCTTCCTGTTTTGCATATTGATACGGATAGTGCTTTTTAAAATGATTATTAACTTCTATGAGTCTGTTTAGCCTTCCAGACCACTGTGGTCCAATAGAACTTTCTGCAGTGATGGACATGTTCTACACCTGCGTTATATGGTATGGTAACTACAAGTCACATATGGCTGTCAAGCACTTGAAATGTGGCCAGTGCCCTCGAGGAACTGAATTTTTAATTTTACTTAATTTTACTTAATTTAAATGTAAATAGTTGCACATGGTTAGTGGATACTATATTGGACAGCACACTGTAGACTGTGATCTTCTTGAGGATAAAACTAATGTATTACTAATTCCTTGTTGTAAGGGCTCAGTAAACATTTACTGAATTCAGTTATTGTAGATACTTATGACAATAGTTCTGTTAGGCAGGTATTACTAGCTCTAATTTCATACTCATACACAAAAGCAAAACAAAACAGAACAACAGCAAAATGTGGTTCAGTGAAGTTAAGTGATCCAGCCAGGATCAGAACCACAATCTATTTAAAATACCGCCCCCCCCCCCCATTTTTTCTGCTTCCATTGGCAGGGCTTTGGTAGTTGGTGAGTAAAGTTGTATGTAAGTGGGTGCATATACAAGATAGGAGGAAGCAACATTTTATAGAACAGTTAATTGTCTCCATACAATTAGACATGCAAAGACTTGCCTGGAAATCTTTGGAAGGAAAATCAATGGAAGGAAAGAAAAAGGGAAAATAAAAGCAAGCTAGCACACTGCTTATGCATCTTTAGTTCCATGCACACATTTAAAGGATATATTGGCTAAATCTCTTTTAAAGGAGGAGTGTATCATAAAAGAAAGTTTACAACAGCCAACAAATTGGGCAGCTGGTCTGCAATCTGTGATTGTTAACTTTCAAACGCCGATAACCTCAGACTTGGCAGATGAAGATCAAAATGGTGGAGGTAATGCTGCCATCTACTGGTAATCATGCAAGTTGGCTGGTATTTCAAGATGTGAACAAATATTCCAGATGCGGTAATCACAGTTACCTATTCTTTGAATTTATGACTTAGCCTTATACATTAAAAACAACTTCAAAACTATTTTAAATTTGGAGAAAAAATTACCATCCTTCAAATTTTCTTCCTTCCTTCCTTTTCCCCTTTCTTTTCTCCTTTTCTTTCCTTTCACAAATATATATAGCCACCTGAAGTTTTCAGGTCCTCCTCCCCTCCTCATTTAGCTGAGTTGCCAGTTGAAACAATCTGATAATAGTTTCAGTTGGCTTTTCTTTGATTCATGTTCTAGCTCCAGACAAATGATTGTATCAGGCTGCATTCTGATGGGACTACACATAATCATGGACCCACCCAGGTCTTACAGAATTTCTTTTTCTCAGCATCAAATCTGTTTCTAGATCAGTGATGAAGGCTGTACCTGAAGATATGCTGTTAGGACAAACTTTGGGATTTGGCGATAGCACTGAGGGTACTCCCAACTGAAAAAATATTAAAGTTCCAGTTTTAACCAAATGGGATAGACTAACAAATACTCTTTGCCAGAAACCAGAACTCATGCTGCCATTTTGATTAGCCATAAAATCCCAAGAGGCAATATGGGACATGGGATTTTGATATTCTATCAGTTGGATTCTTAGCAGAGGGATCTAGACTTTATCTGACGATTTTATAGTAAGAGTCACCCTGTCCCTACATGTTTAAGCAGTTGGAAGTAAGGGAAGCAATATGAGCCTGGGGAAATAGATGAAGAATGGAAAAGAAGCACTTATACTGTTAGATTGTATGCATGCATATGAGTTTCAATGGACTTGTGGTGACTGATGGTAAGTAGACCATCATCTTATCTCTCCCATCTAGGACATAGCTGCCTCGGTGGGTCATTGCTCAACCTTTGAGCACCTAATTAGTCTTTGTTTTAAGCAGCATCTTGGATGTACTCTGAGAGATGAATGACATTGACACATATTCATGAATTCATTGATTTAGTTATCCGTTCAACAAATATTGAACACATACTAATTGATGTATTTATAGGGACACAAAACAGAATGAGAAGTGGTCCTTATCTTCAAAAGATACATTGCATTCTCTTACATATATTGCATATACTGTGTGCTAGGTACTATGTTAAATGTTTTATAACTATTAAATTAGTTACTCATTTGTTCAACAAAGTTTACTCAGGACCTACTCTGTGTTAGGCATTGCGCTGAGTGCAAAGATGAAATGATACACAAGTTGGATATGGTTCCTGGTCTTAGAGATATTGGTGCCTTTTGGGTAGGAAGAAAATTAAACAAAGAAACACAGTGTGTTTAACTTGTGCAATTCATTTTGGCCGCTCAGCATTTGATTTTCTTTCTACATGAAGAAATGCCTTATCAGTGTGGATGGAGCAAAGACCTCTAACTATAAAAGCTAAAAATGCTGCGTATTTTTTCCCAGCACCACTTGCAGCTACGTTACAGGCATGTCACCCAAGTTTTGCCAAACGGACACCACCTTGCTAGAATTTGAATAGGTTCTGCCTCAAGGAAGAGAGAGGGCACTTTATTTCTCTGATGGTGGTTGTGATGGTGTTAACATTGTCTGCATCAAAATCTCTCAGGAACATAATTTTAGCTAGTTTTATTTATTTATTTGTTTGTTTCTTTCCACTTCCTTTACGCCAAATTCACCGGCCTTCCAGTGATGCCTGAGCTTCTTATTAGTCTTGTAACAATTCCTTTTCTTTTTGGTCAGTGTGAATCACCACCTGTTGTGTGGAACCAGGTACTCTGACAATATCCACTGTGACATGGGAAGGACAGCCATCATCGATGGTATCATCAATGTACAGAGATTACTGCCCTACTAAAGCAATGGACAACAACACTTATATCTTAAAGACAAGTAGGAATTATCTGGGGTAAAGGTATCAGAGGAAGAAGCCAGAAAATGGATAACAGGCAGAGGAAACAGCACATTTGAAAGCCCATGGCACTGCTCTGAGGTAGGAATTCTTAGGCCTATTTTTACATTTGAGAAAACTGAGGCTAGAAAGCAGTAAATCCAGGGCTGACTGTAAAGTTCAACCACTGTGGCTCTCTTCCAGTTGGAGTCTGGAGATATATTTACACCAGTGGATTCCAGTACTAATTTTTAAAGAACTTTTTATTTTGGAGTGTCTGTGTACAGGAAAGTGGCCAACCCCTAAAGGTACAGCTTAGTAAGTAATCACAGGACATTCATTTAACTATGACTGATCAAGGATTTAGAACACTGGACAGCCCAGAAGATTTCCATCTGGCCCTTTCTAATCAATACCCTTCTTTCCTCTCTAGAGGTAATTGCCATACTGACTTCTAACACCATGGTCATCATACCTGGTTTTTGACTTTGAATAAATGAAGAAAATATCATACATATTATTTCATGTGTCCTCCCTAACTCAATATGAGGATCCTAAATTTCATGTATGTCTTCGTAGCTTGTTCATTTACATTGCTGTATAGTATCAATTGCATAGAATCATTTATCCTTTAGAGTTGATGGGCATTTGATGATTTTCAGATTATGTTATGGCCATTACAAATCATGTTGCTAAAGACATTCTCATTCATGTTTCTTCTTGGGTAAATGAATTTGTTGAAAATATACCTAAAAGTAAAACTGCAGATCACAGAGTGTGTTGTATTTTGAACTTTAGTGGATAATACCAAACAGTTTTCTGAAATTGCTTTCCATTTGAAAGTTCCAGTTCCTCCATGCTCTGCAATGTGTGGTATGGTTAATATTTTTAACTTTAGCCATTCTGGTGGGTGTAGTGCTATACCACTGTGATTTTAATTTGCATTTCCCTGAAGACTTATGATGTTGAGTAACTTTTCATACGTTTATTGGCCAGAACCTCAGTGCTATTTATCAGACGGCCACTTCCTGGCATGTATTTTAGGGTAAAGTGCCTTATGGATGAATCCATATGATTTCCAAAGATAGTGCAGTCTTTTTTTTTTTTTCTATTCCCCAAGGTCATGGTTTTAATTATTTCTCTTAAGATAGATACCTTCTAGATTTGTGGGGCTCTGTTCTTTCTCAGGAAGTGACTCTCTTGGGGCTAACTTTCTATATGTAGAGTTGGTTCAATAACTGTTGAAATTCAAGGACAGACTGAGGAAAAAGCCACTGAGGCCCTTGATCGGGTCACTAATGGTCTCTTGAATGTTGTTTGGCAAACACTGGCCTCAACAATATTTGTATTTTCCCACACGTTCACTGGGCAAAAGTCTCAATGGACATGTTACTGTGAATTTACGATTCTCTTTGAGGGGTTTGGGTTAGTTCTGTAATAAAAATTCCGGCATATGGAGACATACGTCTGGTTCCCACACATTTAAGGCTAGAGAGAGCATAGCTACATTTTCTTAAGGTCAGCTTACTGATGTCTCCAAAGATAAAAGGCACCTTCTGATTGAAGGCTTGTTCTGAAAATATTTTTGGCAAAGGATTTCCAAGTTCCATTCTCCTGGGATGATCAAATTGAGTTCTGTTTTGTCTGTTGTTTTGAAAAACTCACTTTGGCAGGGAAAAGGGTTTATTGCAGGCCCCTCTGCTTTGATTTTAAGATTTTATAATTAGAGGCAAGAAGAAGACAATTGTAATCAATGAAAACAATTCACTCAGAAGACGGAGTCGGGTACAAACATATAAAAGAACCCAATAACAGAAATTACAGCTTTGCTTTTGGGTTTTGCCAAAGGTTTCTTACACTTAGAGGTTTTCAGTCAGGTTAAGTCCATAACCTCTACTATTTTTAGCTTTAAACCATAAGGTACTGGTACAATTCTAGCCTCTTGCGCCAATGTCATGATGTCCCCAATCTCTCAAAGATATGGACATTAACTACCCACAAGATTTTGAACAAAGCTCCTTTCTATTAGTCAGGATTTTGTTTGTAAGCAACAAGCCCTAAGTATAGTTTTCCTAACAATAGGGGAATTCATCTAAGGAATATCAGAGGCTTACAGACTTAGCAGGAAGCTGTGAACTAGACTTGGAACATGGACTAGATTCTAGAAAGCTGCAGAGAGTTGAGTATCAAAGATCATAGCAATGGTCACATGGTAGAAAGGTCAGTTTGTCATGATGCTGGGCCCACCAAAGTCTCTCTCCTGGAAAATACATTTCAAATAGCAACACACAAAGGATGGGTGTTGGAGTTGATTCATCTCATTGCAGGAATTGTGTGAATAAATTCTCTTTGATTTCTACTCTCCAAAAGCTGGAACTGTCCTGATTCCTGTCTTTCCCTGTGCATCATTGTCCATCTCTTCCATGTACATGGTGAATTACCAAATATTCTTCCAGTCAGTGATTTCAATGGCTGTTGGTGAGAGTTTTCTCTTACTTGAAACCAAAATCTCTAACAGACACTTATGATGGTAGATGTGGCCCAGGCTTGTGTTCTGCTTTGAGAAGGAGAGAGAGAAGATGCCTCCCTACTTTTAGTGAAACCAGAAGGCTCATGCGGTCTAAGGACAGGTCCTGCAAATGGTCTCCTTTATATCTTCATATGAATCACTCCTTGTAGTCATACACGAAGGCCCTGCAGAACAGGGTGATTTGGGCATAATGGGCCCTCTAAAGATAGTTTAGGCCATCAATTATCGGTTTTGCAACTGGGGTCTCAGCGTTCTAGGGATTCTCAGTAAGTGTTTAAATGGCTAGTGGGACAATGAGAAAGGGGTTTCCTCTACCACTACATTTATTCAGAGTCCTTATACTATTATCATTTTATATATTGGGATTCTAAGATTTGTCCTTTAATAAACCCTTTACATTTCAAAAGCACTGCAGTGAACTGTCATTATCCATTAACACTTCATTTTAATTCATTTATTAGTTTATTGTAAGAAGAGGAAATGATACTTACTGGGTTCCGACTGAATTGCAAGCATTGGACCAATTCTTCACCTATGTAATCCCATTTCATTCCTTACTATCATGAAAGTCAGCTCACCTGTTGGCCAATCATTCATTAATCACATTTATCACGAAATTCTTCTCTTACAAATTTGGCCCTAAGTTTGTCTGTTTTATTAGCTTCTTAAGGGGCTGGAGTTAGACTGGGTTGATCCTCATTAGTATTTGTTTATTAAAAACTTTGCTTAAGTTTTGCTCTTATGTTTATTGTTTCCTTCCACCTGCTTGATTTTCTCTGTTATTCTTTTTCAGGTTTTTGTGGTGAACATGTAGCTCTTTGGTTTTTAATTTTTCTCTTCCTTCATATATGTTTTTAAGGTAATACATTTTCCTTCAAGGAGAGCTTTTACTCTGTTACGCATCTGGGGTTTTGGGTCAGTTCTTTCTGTTTTTCTTTTTTTGTTTATTTTTGAGTGAGAAAGAGAGACAGAGTGTGAGTGGGAGAGGAGAAGAGAGAGAGGGATACACAGAATCCAAAGCAGGCTCCAGGCTCCGAGCTGTCAGCACAGAGCCTGATGCGGGGCTTGAACCCATGAGCCATGAGATCACGACATGAGCTGAAGTTGGAAGCTCAACCAACTGAGTCACCTGGGCACCCCTTGGGTCAATTATTTTTAAAAAAATTCTTTTGCTTTCTTTTTTACTAATTGCTAACAGAAGAATGTTTTACAATTTCTGAATGTATTTGGGGCCATGGCTATCCTATTTTCTTGAGTTCTAATTTTATTATACTCTTGTCAGAGAACACAGTCTGTGTGACATAGATATTTTATATTTGCTCCTTTGTTATCTGTAGGACTTAGATTCTGTAATATTTGTTGCCTCATATAAGTTGAATGTTTGAAAATCTATGTTGCACATACATTTGAAGAGAAACAAAAGTCATATTGTAGGTTGGAGTTCTAAATAGGAAATACATCAAACTTGTTAATTATGTTCATAGCATTTATATCCTTAGTTGGGGCATAAGATTTACAATTGTTAGATCTTCTTGAGTGATAGAGCCTTTGATTATAATATGATGCTCTTCTTGATGTCTTATTACAGCCTTTGTTTTAAAATCTAGTTTGTCTGATATAAGTATGGCTACTCCATTTTTCTTTTGACCTCCGTTAGTATGACAGATCGTTCTCCAGCCCCTCACATTTAATCTGCAGGTGACTTTAGGTCTCAAATGAGTCTCTTATAGGCAACATATAAATGAATTTTTTTTAACCATCGTGCTAATCTCTGTCTTTTGATTGGAACATTTAGTCCATTTACATTCAGTGATTATTGAAAGAAATGAATTTAGTGCCATTGTGTTACCTGTAGAGTTGGTGTTTCCTTATTAATTTTAAGCTCTTCAGAGAGTGCTTTCTGAGCCAGATGTGTTACATCTCCCTTAGTGATTGTAGATGGATCATTTTTTTTTTTTTAGTTCTATTAACCTTTGAATTATATTCTGGAATTCTGTTAGCCATGTATAGATAGGCTCAGAATAGTTCCATCTTCCTTTTACCATTACATAACATCCTTGTCTCTTACTGATTCTTTCATCCTTGTCTATATCATGTGATATTCATATTTTCTACAAGAGCTGGTTTTGATTAATGTTGGCTTTCTATTTATATATTCTTTTAGTTTCAAATTTTCTACGCCATTATGTTTTACACACATCATTTGTAAGCTATGAAATTTGTTTTATTTTTACCTACATCTGAGAACCTGTGCAGGGAAACTGGCAAATTGTATTCATCTTTTTAAATGTGATTACTAATAAATTTGGATTTATTGTTACTACCTTTCTTTGAGCTTTCTCTTTGCCATGTTTTTTTTTTCTCTCCTTGCTTCTATAAAACTGGTTGAGAGTATATAGGTTCATAGCAGAGATGGGATTTATTCTTTAAAAAAAATTTTTTTTAATGTTTCTTTACCTGTGAGAGAGAGACAGGCAGACAGAGTGTGAGCAGGGAAGGGGCAGAGAGAGAGGGAGACACCGAATCTGAAGCTGGCTCCAGGCTCTGAGCTATCAGCACAGAGCCCGATGGGGGGCTCGAACTCACGAACCGCGAGATCATGACCTGAGCTGAAGTCAGACGCGTAACTGACTGAATCACCCAGGCGCCCCGGGATTTATTCTTTATAGTGCTGGGAGTAGAGGTCCCCTAACTGGAGTGAGTGCCAGGCCATATGGTAGGGACAGTCACAAGTGGCTCCTCTCCAGTGGCTCTTGTACTCTGCCACACAAACTTTTCAAGCTTCCACAGAAGGATTATTTTCTTTAGTTGTATCTTCATTCATTCATTCATTCATTCATTCATTCAACTAATATTGACAGAGGGCCTGATAAGCACTAGGTTTTGTATGAGGTGCTTAAGGACACGTGTTGAATACATGTGGTTTCTACACTCTAGGAGGGGAGCCATTCAATGCATTTACAGATACAAAAGTACAAATTTTATTGTGAGCTGTAAAGGAAATAATTTGTGTGCAGTGAGAGAAAACAATAGAATGGGGTTTACTCCAACCTAGTAGCTAGGCTATTTGAAAGGATGAAATTAAAGAAGAGGTAGAGTGGGAGATGTGGCAGGGTCTGAAAATTACTCCCAGTATGTATTCCTTCATTCTTCCTTAGCAATATAATCCGAGTTTAGGTAGACAGACCACTCAGAGCAAACTTATCTGAGAGTCTTCCTTGAAGTTGGGTGTGACCATGTGAGTAACATTCTGGTCAAAGGGGAGCAAATGGAAGTGGTATGCCTGACTTCTGGCAAGTGTCCTTAAGGGGAAGGTCATGACCTTTTCCTTTCTCTCCTTCCAGGTGCCTGGAATGAAGCGATGACAGCTGGAACCAGAGGAGAGCTCCTGAATCATGATGTGAAGTTGAGAACAGAGGCCCAGAAAGGTGACGCCACAAGAAAGACAGTAGGAGTAGGAGTTCTGGAACAGTAGAATCCTGTTCCAGCCCCATTTTATCCACGAAGATTTTTGCATGAAAAAGAAATACATTTCTACATTTTAAACCTTTGCTATTTTGGTTTCTGATAAACTCTCTGCTGAAAGCATAGACGATTTCAGGCCCAAGGGAACAGAATTCTTTAGAGTAGTGACTCTCAGACTTTAGCACTTAAAAAAAAAAAGAAAGCACATGGAGAGCTTGTTAGAACACAAACTTCTGGGTCCTATCCCCAGAAATTCTGATGTTGTATATCAGCCATAGAATCTGAGAATATGCATTTCATATAACCTCCCAAATGATACAGAAGACCCTTGGACCACACACTGTTCTAGGGCTCTGAGTCAGAAAAGAGTTCAGCACATTTAAGGAACTGAATCAAGGCTAGCTTTAGAGAACAGTGGGAGGCATGGACGAAGGTTGGAAAGGTAGGTAGATGGCCACAATACGCAAAGCTTTGTAGTCCAGAAAGGGAATGATTTTCTTCTAAGTGGGTATCTATTGAAGAATATTGAGCAAGGAAGTGACCATATTTAAGGTTATAAGGTCATTCTCTACTCTATGGAAAATGGACTGCAAAGGGGTCTAAGATGTTATATCAGTAGACAAGGCCAGATACTCTGGCCAGGGTTGTAGCAGTAGAGACAGAATAAAGATATATTTTGGAAGTAAGAATAACAAATACTTTGCTAATAGATTCAATGTGTGGAATAAAGGAAGAGGAGGAATTGGGAAGGAGGATGACTCCCAGGTTTTTGTTTTGAGTAAATGGGTGGAACCTTCATATGATACGCTGAGCAGATTCCTATGCCACTGACACACAAGCCAGAATTTCCAGGGATGGTAGTCTACCACTCCCATTTGTGGCACTTTTAGGAGATGCCAACTTTCAGATTATCCATCCAGTCCAAGCTATTCACTGCAATTGCCTAATAAGCCTCTGGGTGGGTTGGCCCCACCCACATGACATCTCTTCATAAGCACTTGTGCCTTAGATGTGGTTTGGAATTATTTTGTCTGTTTTCCAGAGATGATCTCCAGGGTTTTGTTTTTGTGTGTGTGTTTGTATATGTTTATGTTCCCTTTGGCAGGATACAGTGTGATTCTTCAATCACAGGGCACAAAGAGTTCTCAGAGTTCTATAGTTTTGGAGGTGTCTGATGTCTTGGCCAATGTGTACAAATGGTCTGTTTTCCAGCACATTTCAATTCTAATTCACCTCATTACGGAATGACTATCACAAGAAGAGTCATTAAATTTTCTCTGGTCTTACTTCCCATAACTGTTGCTGCTCATAGAATAATTGTTCTTAATCCTTAACAAGGTCCTGTATGATCCGGTTCCTCCCTACTCCTCCGGGCTCATCATCTACATTTCCCCCAATTTCTTTCCACTGTAGCTACTCTGAACTTCTCTCAGTTTATACATTCAACTTGCTTTCTTCTGCCTTGGCAACCCTGTAGAAGCTAATCACTATTTATAGAAAACATTTCCCCGTTGGTAACCTAGCCAGTCCCCAATCATTCAGCTCAAATTTGAATAAATGACACTATGTCAGCCTTTTTCTGTGGCTCCCCAATACCCTTTCCTATCCCCTGAGATTGGATAGTCCTCCTTCTTAAATGCTCCGGAGGCTACCTCAACAGTTATTTTGCTAACTTACCATAAGTTAGTTAATTATCTATAGTGCTAGTTTCATTATTACTTACTACTTATCATCTCTGGTTAACTATAAATGCTATGAGGACAGAGACTGCATCTGTCTGCCTTGGCTTTGTATATCCTCAGTGCCTGGCATGCAACATTTTTTCACTAAATATTTGTTGGTTCACATATTGATTTCAACAAATGAGATATATTTATACTTTAACTTTAGAAAGAACCATCATATACTTTTAGCAGCTCAGATTATTTCTAACTCTGAGATTATGCATGGATTAAAAATCTGTATCCCAGTGCATCTGGTGGGCAATGTAATAGAGCTTCCCACATTTCCATATTGCTGTTTCTTCTTTTATTTCCAAAAATTTCAAACTGAGGTTTATCTTCAAAAAAATTATTTTCAGGAAAATTATTTCTCTGTTTTGTTCCTCACCAGTTTTAAAATAGGGTTCTTTTCTATTTAAAGATTCCTTCCCTCATTTCTGTTTCTTTTTCCCTTAATCAGGAGTACTTTCTCTGGCTTTATTTTGAATATTCTTCTACAGTCAAATATTGTCAATTCTTAAACACTGTCCCCCCACTTCAAAAGAACAAATAGGAGCATTCTCTACAAACTACCCACCCATTCTGTGTTTTTTGTCAGTTCCCTAGATTAAAGTTAACTGCCTCTATCTTCAGATTGTAAAATTTCTCTAGCTGGGAGGTTTTTTGCTCTGTGTACTTTTATGACATTTGTAAGCATTAATGATATGCTACAGCATTTTGTAGAGTACTATAACAGAGAATTACATATTAGGGAAAAATTAAGGCCATCAAGTCTGTCATCAGGCCTTAGGAGAACTGCTGATATCTCAAATGTGTTTGGGATTTCTATAAAATTTGGTTTGGCATTTATACTGAGTTCCAAATAGTTTTTATGTCTCTCATCTTATGATTGCCCCAATTATTGTACTCTGGTTTTCGATTTTGCAGAAGAAATCAGCAAAAAGAAATTTCTACATCAGGTCAGAAGTGGTAAAAGAAAAATTAGTCTTTTTGCTTTCTCAGTTTAAAAAGTGAATGAATAGAAATACCTTTAGCTGCTCAATCTTCCCAAATGGTTGAGATGATTAAAATGGAAATGTCAACTAATACCTCAAAAGAGGAAAAGCTAAAAGATGTTGATTTTCTAAAAGGCTAGAAACTGATAAATCCTGTGGCTCTTTTGGTATAATGCTCCCATGCTCACAACATTCCTGGAGAAGAGAAATTATCTCTAAGCAGAAGGTAAGAAGACAGGTGCGGTAAAGTAGGTAAATTGCTTCAGGTCTTCTGGTTGGAGAACTATGGGTATGAGAGATAAATCTATATCTTAATGTTTCATCATTTGTGCTGTTACTAAGACATGGATAATTCAGACCAGGTATCTGCCCTCATGGAGCTTAGATGCTGGTAGAGGATGGGGCTGTAAACCAATACATTAAGAAGATGACTTGAGAGATCTAGGGGCTGGAAAAGTATCCAATGGGACAAAGCAAAGAAGAGCAAGCTGATGTAGGTAGTAGGGCTGAGGGGGGACTACCTCATGATCATTTAAAAATTATTTTTAGATTTCTTTGTTACGGAAAAATTCAAATATAAAAGTAGAGAGAACAGGAAAATGAACTCTCATGTGACTATAGCATCCTTCAACAATGTCAACTTATGGTCAATCTTATCTCCTCTCTGTCTCCACCAATTCTGCCTGATTATTTCATTTATAAATACTTCATAATTTATTTCCAAAAGACAACCATTTTTTTTCTTTTTATACAAACACCACCACCATTATCACATCTGGACAGAACTTAATAATTTAGGATTTGATTTTAGAATTTACATTTGAGGGAAGGTCTATTGGAGGAGGTACAACTTGATGAGATCCAAGTGAAAGAAGGAGCGAGCCTTGACAAGATATGGGGATGGTACCAAACTTGTATTTTTTGGTGTTTGTTTTTTAAACAAATTCAAAATTTTATAGCTAGAGGGAAAAATAATTGATTCCTCAAAATCAGTTGTTGTTGTTCCTTGTCAAACATGATGCTCACAGAACATTTTTGACAAAGGAACAAAAGATCTATATATGTTTTTGGTGCAAGGTTTGTTGGCTTTTTTCTTTTTTTTCCCTGTCTTCAGGTGACAGATAGACATAGCTGAATCAATGAAGGACAATACTTGCCTAAAATGTGCAACATAAATATAGACATCCTATGAACAGAAGATTCAAAACCAGTACTGGAACAAAGTCAGCTCTGAGCTCTGGTGAATCTTCTGTGTAGAAGGTCACATCTGAACGACCAACAAAGTCTTTCAGCTGCTTCCTTGTTCCATAGCTGGCCAGACTACAGATCTTGCTGGCTGGCTTTTTCATTATTCCTCCTTTGAAGATCTCTTTAACCACACCTTTCTGGAACCGAGGGACAAGAAATACTCTTTAAAAACCGTTGGATTACCACGTTGAGAAGCATCTTTGTGCTTTCTTCTTCTTTTTCTGGATGAAGATCAGCCAAACACAGAAGCAGCATTAATGTTCCTTTGCTGGCAGTTCCATCCAACCTCCCAGGGGAAGGCATTTTGCCAAGTTCTTCTCTGCCCATTTGAAATTCAAATCCCTGAATAAGCCTCAGTGCCACCTTTGTCCAGAAACCTCAAAAGCCCCAGTCCATGTCAATCTGCCTTGAAATTATAAAGGGACATATTACTGTGTAGGAAGATAAGCTGTGTTGAAATAACATCCAGGGTGGTTGTTAAATAAATTCAGGAAAACCAAGACATTCACTGTTAAGCTGAGACTCTGTCCTCAACTCACCTCCCAGGCAAGAAGTGGGCAGAGAAGCCACATGCTGGAGGTAGACACTCTTGAACTAATGACTTCAGTGGCTATTTGACTTAAAAATAATGTAACTTGCCTACTTCTAGAAGCTTATGAGCTGTTGTTTAAGACATCTCCACAGGTGTGATTAAAGCTTCAGCTTAAGAAAATTTTAGTTAAGATGGGAGAAACTTGGGTCCATTTTCTAGCTCAGAGATTCTGTTGCTGTGTGGCCTCGGCATGTTCATTCAGGACCATCCCGAACTTTATTTTCCCTATTCACAAAATGGGACCATTCAGATTGGATTATACAGTTGTTTTTAGGATAAAATAAGCATGGGAAGATAGTTTCAGAAGTAAAAGGTCCAACGTAATGTAACGGTTAAAGATCAGATATACGCTAAGAAGCCATGCGGCTACACTTTCTGACTGCTAAGGGATTTGTTTGAAGCCTATGACCCATTTGATTTTGAAGGCATTTACCAGGCACCTACTCTGTATTAGCATGTTTTCCCTGGTGCCATAAAAACGTGTCGGTGTGGGGGTGTGGGGGTGGGGAGACAAGAAAAACACAAACAAAATGATGAAACAGCAATACATTGCACCATGAATCCTTGAGCAAGATTAACCTCTCCAAGCCTGAGTTTCCTTATTAATTAAATTTCTCTGACAGAGAAACCCCCATAATTTTATCTACTTTAAAAAAGACTTTAAATTTTTTCTTCCTTAATAAAGACAGTAAAATTCTGATTTTTTCCCCATCAGATTTAAGAAGAGTGGATTTTTTTTTCTGCTGATAATAAGAACCATGAAGGTTGGTGAAAAGGAATTGCTGTGTAAGATTAACAGGGCAGCGGTTTTAGGAAGGAATGGAAGGAGGAAGGGCAGTAGACAGGAGGCCCAAGACACTATTTTGATGATTCCCAAGACAGAGGCATGGAATTGTGATTGAAAAGGATGATGAATGATAGAGTCAGGTCTCAGAGGACAGAAGGGCAAAGACCAAGAATGTAGGACTTGGTGGCATACATCTACTACCCTTTCTGTAGACGAGGGTGGTAGGCACCATCCGATCATGGAGGTCTTTCCCACTGAGCAAGTGCGGCAGACGTCAAGGCCTCTGACTCACACTTAGTACATGTCATGTACTCTCTTTAGAGATGGAGAAGTTAGTCTCAGAAGGGAGGAGCATGACTTTTCTGGAAGCAGGTGCTAACAAAGAGACAGAGGTTGAATGAGTGTTCTCAAGATGAAAACAGCTGGATAATCTCAACTGCCTGTTCCATATTGGAATCTGGCTTAGGACTTGAGCTCACAGGATAAAAATGACGAGGGGACAGGAGGGAGTGAGGAACAGAGAGATGGTTTGGATCAGTCTGGAGTATATCAATGACAAAGATATTTTGAGCAATTATTATAACTAGGTACTGCATTGGGTGTTTTGCATGTCTTTTCTCATTTAATCCTTCCAATGACTTGGTGATATTAGTCATGTTATTACCTCCATTGTCTGGATGAGGAAACTGAAGTAGCCAAAATTATTTAGCTAGTAAGTGGCAAAACTAAGATTTGAGCCACATTGTATGATCCTGGAGCCCAAGTATGGAGCTCAACTGAGGATTTTGAATATGTTAAGGAAACAAGAAGTGGATAAAACCCAATGAAGGAGAAAAGGCAAATGCAATGGATGTTGCATTTATACCCAGGGCTTCATATTTATTTAGTCTCAAAAATATGTTTTTGTGGTAAATAAAACTGGAAAAGTGAAACCACTTCTTTGATACAAACTATGGATACAGTTTTGATGGTTGGCTGTGTTTGATAAGGAAGAATACTTCTCTGTGTATCTAAAGGAGAGCTGATTATAAGTGTTGCAATGGAAAGTTGTCTCTTCAGAGAGAGAGAGACAGAGAGAAAAAGAGCACATGAGCAGGGGAAGGGCAGAGAGAGAGAGAGAGAGAGAGAATCCCAACTCTCTCTCTCTCTCAAGCAGGGCTTGAACTCACAAACCATGAGATCATGACCTAAGCGGAGATCAATAGACGCCTAACTCAATGAGCCACCCCGGCACCCCCAAAAGTTGTCTTCTCAACAATGTCCTCCTTAAAGTTATCTGTTGATTGTGGACAAACGGTGATATAGAGTGCTATAGAGTCTATTTGTGTGTGCATCTGTGGAAACCTACCTGTGTTACATTGTCTAGTCATTCTGCTAAAAACAGCTGGACATGACACGAAGAATTATCTAACCCCAAAGCAGCTAAGTGATTACCTAGAGTGGTTTGGTTGTCATATCATATTCCTTTGATTCCTTCCTATTTTTGCCTTTCAACTTTCATTCCAATGAACCATTTAGTGGCGCTTGTAGTGGAGCTTATTTATTCCTCATAAAATAGGAGGACTTTATCACCAGATGTGATATTGTAATGTTATAAATGTGTCAGATGTCCAAAAGAAACACACCACTAGTGCAATATCACTGTGCACCCACATGTCTGTTAAATAAGACCATCTTCTGTTGGATGGTGGCTTTCAAAAACATTCCCTTTCTCATTCAACAGTGCAGAGCATCCATGCAGTCAGATGTTTATTTATTATACAACTCATGCCTCTAAGGAGTCACTCTTTGTTTCATGTTTCTTATCAGTGTCAATTGTAATCAATTACTTGTATAAAACTATAGAACACCTAATTTATGACATGATGACACACAGTAGATACAGGGTTTCTATCTAGAATTGAACTGAACCCCTGCATGACTTTTCTGCCAGAGCCAGGAAAGGGCTCTGGGGACAGAACCAAGATGAATAAAGCATATTTTCTTTTTCTTAGCCCCCTTTCCTAACAAGTTCAACTTTTAGAAATAACATTGGCTAGCCAATGAAAACACTCCTTTGATAAAGGCTAAGAATTTAAGATAAAAAACAGCTGGGCAGGTTTTTTTTTTATATGAAAGGAAACAACTTTGAACTACATAGACAATGTCATTTAAACCCAAACAGATGTGGTTTAATCTTGTTTTTGATCCTCTTGTAGATTTTTCTCAAAATGCCTGCATATGCATAGAAATGATGACTTTCAGATGTTTGAACATAATTTGTCTCTGTTAGAATATCACCTTGGTACATAGATCATGTACACCAAATACTCCCAGTCTTTGAACACGGACAGCAGGGTACCAGGGAGAATTTATGTGGGTCTTTTGGTTTTGCCCACCAATTTGGTAAGAAACTAAAAGGGGAGGAAAAAAAAAGCAATGGTATCCACATACTGTCATTTTCAAAACAAGAGTCACATGTGTTCTCCATGACTTCAGTAAATCATGGCGATAGTTTTAGATCCTAACACTTAGAAAGGCTTTCAAGATGAATCCCATCACGTGAATGCTCTAAAAATAACACACTGTTGATTTGTGGACCATTTCGTGTCCTCATTGATTATTACCCACGTATCATATGATATCCTCATGTATTAAGGTTTTCCCATCCCATTGCTGGAAAAAGAAACCACTGGAGCAAAAACTATGTTAAAATATACAATGTCATCAGTCAGACTGTCAAGGAACCCACTAAAATATACTCAAACCCACTTTCAACTTCAAAGGCTATTAAAGTTGTTACCGCAGGCATTAGCCCAAAGATTGAAGGAAGGGTTGTGCAGATAGAAATTTTATACATTTTTCTCCCTTTTCTTCTTCCTCCCTTTCTCAATTTGAATGAATATAATGGTGAAGCGGTGGGGATAGTCTGTGAAACACGTGGAGAGACTAAATATCATGAGAAGGAATCAGAAACAAAGAGAACTCTGGGGACAGAAGTTATTAACACCCAGCTCTAGCAAATGACCTTGGGCAAGAACAGGGACACCACTGCTCCTATTTAAAAGCCTTGCCTTCAAGGTGTCTCCTCCTTGCTGTCTACAATTGTCTCCACAGTCACAGCCCTTGAAGGTATTTAAAAAACCACATCTGGACCAACAGAAAATGAGACGCCCATATTTATTTGAAAAATTCTGAAAGGATCATTGAGAGTGTGTGTGTGTGTGTGTGTGTGTGTACATGTGTATGGCATGTGGGGGGGAGTGAACAAAGGGGTAGATGGAGATGAGGTGCACTAATGGCACTGATGGGCTTATGCTTGATCATTGGGAAACCAGCCCCATAACTCCAATCAAAACACAAAAGAAGGGTCCAACTTTTAAACAAACAGTTTCTAGAACCCTGTTGGTTCTTTGGCAGCAAAGTGTTGTTCTGTGTAATGTCTCTCCCCATCAAAACCCACCTCAGGGCATAAGTGCAATGTGAGGTCATTTGGAGCCACAAGCTAATCTACAAGAATCATCTGGCATCATATGCGAATGCTTATTATTTAAAAAATGCAGTTCTGTTTATACTGTTGGAGTCTCTAAGTCCTCTTCATTATCCATTCATGCTGTCTGTCTGGATGTGTTTTCTGATATTTTTGTGAGGACGTTGCCTCTACTCATTGTGACTCAGGGAGAAAATATTAGGCTCCAATGCCCTATGTTGTCATGATTCCCATGCCAGGGGCTTCAGGAATGATGTTTCCCACCAAGAATTACAGTAGCTGCCAAGGGATGGAGGAGGCAGGCACTGGCCCAATTACAGAGCAGCTAGTGAGAGTTCCAGAGGCTTTGTGGAAATCCAACTGACTCTTGGGGCAGTGGGGAAAGGGCGAGGAACTAGAAGAGGCATGGGGAAGAAGCATGCCTCCTGCATCAAAGATGCTTGGATCCTGAGCCAGGAGAGGAGGGAAGTCAAGGAGGCTGCATCCACTCTGGTGAATAGTTTTAGGAGTGAATCACGGAAAAGGAAGAATGGAAGGGATACATGTGACACACTAGGGGGCAGACAACTAGATGGAGAAAAGTCACTGGACAAGGGGGCCACAGAACTGGGTTCTAGCACTACAATTCATTCATTGTGTGATTTTAGACCAATTATGTCCACTTTTATTATGTATCTTGTGTAAAAGAAGACCTCCAACTAGCAAATGTTCTGAGACTCATAGTCTTTTGTCACTACTTGTGATTTGAAAAATGCACACCTCTAACTCATACTATTTCAGCTCTATGCACAGCAGAAAAGAAAAAGGGGAGGGGGGGAAGGAGGGAGGGGGGTAAGGGGAGAGGGAGACAAGGGCCTTCTTCCCACTCTGGAAGGGCATGTGTGGCGTGGCTTCAAGGAAACGGGTGTCTTTATCTACATTTGGTCTCAGACCCCAGAAGCCTCCCATTCCATGAGAATCTCACCCTGCTGAGTAACATCCTGATGTTTAAAGAGACTTGTGTTAAATCTGAGAGTGGTTTAAATTATTATTTTTTGTACAACATAGGTTCTAATAAGCCAAATACTCCATTTTATACTCAACCAAACACGTGTTACTCTGGTGCGATGCTGGAGGAAAAGAGACCCACCAAGAAGGGAAGAAGGGGGTGAAATTATGAAGTCAGTCTTCATCTTAGAGCCTCTGTTTGTGAGGTGAGGACAAACAAATAGCTAATTTGTACTGAGGTCATTCTGTGTGCCAGGTACCATGTGGGACATTTTATACATACTCTTTTCTTTTTTACAACAATCTCATGATTCATTCCACAGCTAACTCATTTTACTGCCTGCCAAAAACTCTCCTGGACTTCAGGGGAAGAGCAGCAAACAGAAGAAAACAATGATTCTACTCTTTTGAGGTTGAATTCTGGTTAGGGGGGAGAGATGAGAAACAAATAAGTACACGTGATGTTAGGTGGTGAGAAGCACTATGAGAAGGTAATAACGAATGCCAGAAGAACAGGTGGGTGGTCAGAGAGGCGTTCTGGTGAAGTCACAGAAGGAAGGGAGCGCCCTGGTGCTGGAGCAGAGAAAGCAGTCATATTCCCTACTCTACAGATGGGGAAACTGAGCTTCCCACGGTCTCTCATTTAATAAGCTGTGATGATGCCACTAGATCCCAGCATAGCATCTGCTTCCCATCTTAAAAGGACAGCAAGTCAGAGGAGGGCTGTGAGTACAAGCAAGTCTGGCACTAAAAACTGCATGAGTCTATTAACAACACGCCATTGCTTTGTCTGTGTAATGCCCGAGCTGGCTGGGTTCTTCTACTATACTGAGCTAAGAGAATTGGCAGATTGCACTGGTATTACATAGAAAAAGCACACACTTTCTTGGAGATCTTTCCCCTTATTTCTTCCACTATTGAACCTCTGGTTACAAACAAAGGGACAGGGAGGCATGGTTTTCACCTAGTATTCACCAAGTGACAGGGGCTCCTCAAAGAGGCTTCAAGGACTTTTTGAAGAGATGACAGGGAGGGTCAATTGGTAGGGCTCATGGTCACCGATGTCTTCTTCACTCAGGGCAGTAGTGGTTTTATCTCTATAATGCACTGGGGCTCTGAAATGAAATTTCTGGGACTAGGATGAAAGTTGAAAAATACATGAAAGCCTTGGTTTCTAGTGTTTTTGAGCCATCTTAAAAATTTGGTTTTAAATGCAAAGTTTCTTAAAAAGTTCCCAGTGGAGAACCCTCTTGCACTGTTGGTGGGAATGCAAATTGGTGCAGCCGCTCTGGAAAGCAGTGTGGAGGTTCCTCAGAAAATTAAAAATAGACCTACCCTATGACCCAGCAATAGCACTGCTAGGAATTTATCCAAGGAATACAGGAGTACTGATGCATAGGGGCACTTGTACCCCAATGTTTATAGCAGCACTCTCAACAATAGCGAAATTATGGAAAGAGCCTAAATGTCCATCAACTGATGAATGGATAAAGAAATTGTGGTTTATATACACAATGGAATACTACGTGGCAATGAGAAAAAATGAAATATGGCCTTTTGTAGCAACGTGGATGGAACTGGAGAGTGTGATGCTAAGTGAAATAAGCCATACAGAGAAAGACAGATACCATATGGTTTCACTCTTATGTGGATCCTGAGAAACGTAACAGAAACCCATGGGGGAGGGGAAGGGAAAAAAAAAAAAAAAAAGAGGTTAGAGTGGGAGAGAGCCAAAGCATAAGAGACTGTTAAAAACTGAGAACAAACTGAGGGTTGATGGGGGGTGGGAGGGAGGGCAGGGTGGGTGATGGGTATTGAGGAGGGCACCTTTTGGGATGAGCACTGGGTGTTGTATGGAAACCAATTTGACAGTAAATCTCATATATTAAAAAAAATAAATAAATAAAAAGCTTTTGCACAAAAAAAAAAAAAAAAAAAAGAACAGTGGTTGTCAGAACCTGTGGAGTGAGGGAAATAGGGAGAGATTGGTCTAAGGATATAAACTTTATGAATAAGTTCTGAGGATCTAATGTATAGCATGTTGATTATACTTGAAAAGAATGTATTGAATAATTGAAATTTGCCAAGGGATTAGAAACTAAATGTTCTCTCACACACAAAAAGGTAAATATGTGACCTGATGGATGTGTTAATTAACTTGATGGGTGCAATCTTTTCATGATATGTGTGTATATAAAATCATCACATTGTACATCTTACAACTTTGTCAATTATACCTCAATAAAGCTGGGGAAGGGAGGCAAAAAAAAAAAAAAAAAAAAAGTTCCCAGTGGAATGATAACCCTAGGGAATAGCTTTCAAGTTGTGAGAAATGAATGGTGTATGCAAGTCTTCTATTGGATGAGAAAGCCGGGTGATCCAAATAACTGGTAAGCAACTCTGATCAAAGATTTGGAGGACCCACGGAAAGAGATCGCTGTTACTATACTTTTCTCTGTCCTCTTCCCTAATGAATGTGGTATACACCACACACACACACACACACACACACACACACGCCTGTGTGTACACATGTACACACAAAGCATGGAACTGTAAGGAAGTTTTTAAAAAAATACAGAAGCGTCAGGTGAAGAGGGACTTCTTCCACTCTAAACATTTAATAAAATGTGTAATTTCCATATGGGCAAAATTAGAAGCCTCACCCATCAGGCGAATCAATAGTAGTAAGAATTGGAAAGAAGTTGTGAAAGCCAAAATTTGGTGTCTAATCCACAGTTTATAGAAAGACCATTTCCTATTATTTCCACTGTTGTGGCTATTTGTTTAAAAAAAATAAGGACTATTCAGAGCTAACAGATAGATGCCTCTGGCTGTGGCATGTGTGCTTGTATATGTTTGAGTGTGGTCTCTGAGAAGAAAGATCTTTCTGCCTCCCACTTTCTTTCTGAAAGGCTTTTGGGAGCAGGGAGTAGGTTCTCACCCAGGGAGTGAGATCAGCGGTAGTGGGTTTGCCTTCGGAGACACCTCCTTAAAGGCAGGTTGTTGCCTCTGCACTTTCTCTTTCCCCTGTCCCATGAGCTGGACCTTGGATGTGTAATGTGAGCCACCTTTAATCAGGTGGATGAGAAATCGCACTAGAGGATGACAGAGTCATCTTTCCCTCAAGGGAAAAGAAAACTACATATTTGGATGATTTCTTACAAAGAAGCTACCTACAGCCTGGACCCTGTGAACCTCTGGAATGTTTCAAGAAAGAGAAATAAAACTGTTTTATTTGAGCTACTGTATTTTTGTGTTTTTTCCTGCTTTCTCTGTTTTAGCAATTTATCTTATACTCCAACCAATAACCTATTGGATATAAGATAAAATTAAATGTTGATTTGGCTCCAGATTGCTAAATTTTTGAATTCTCTCTTCAACTGGCCACCACCACCCTCTTACATCCACAGGGGGAATTAGATAGGTAGATGAGGATTTGACCTCAAACTTTAGTCCTCTACTGAGCTTGGGTTGAATCATACAGAGCAGGTGTTACAAACTCAGTCTGCAATAGGGGTTGGGAAGATAAGTGCAAAGAAATAAAGCTGACTGGATAGGGTTGCACTCAGTGGAGAATGTGTGACCCATCTAAAGGACTGTTATTCAGAAACATGGGCTTAGTATTTCTTGATATTTTTATCTTTTTAAAAGAAAATGGAAATCTAGATTTATTTATAAAGTCAAATTCATACATTTTAATAGGCTACTTAAAAATTTTTAAGAAAACATACTGTGTGCGCCAAAGAACTAATCAGATAACTATTGGCAAGATAAGCTTATTCCAGACCAAGTGTGTATAGCCAGCAAAAGACTCCATCCCAAAAGTAAGAGAGGTTAGCTTCATGTCCTGAGTGGACATGGTATGGGCCATTTGATCAAACAGTTTTGGCCTAAGCTAATAGTTCTGGAGTCTGTTTTAGAATCAGTGTTCTAGGTTCCAAACAAAGGAATCATTAGTACCAGAGAAAATCAATAACTTATTGAAATGTCACAATTAAGTAACTGGGAGGTTAGGAAGAACAGGAATCCGTGTAACTCCTATAGTCAGTTTTTCCAATGAGTAGACACAACATCAACTATCTTTTGATTCTGTCTTTGACATCTTAGCAGAGCTCCATGCCCAAAATAACAACTGCTAAATGGCTCTGAATAAGGGACCGGTTAACTATATATAGTTAATGAGTAGGCTGCAGCCATTGGAAAGAATGTGGTACATCTCCTTGCTACCAGGGGAAATAGGGCACCATGGATGATAGCCACAGAGTAAAGACGGAGAAGATCCACAAGTGAAAAAGAGGGTGCTACTCTTGTAAGAATGGGAAAAATATTCCCGGTTATGCCAAAACAGTAGGTAGCCATTGTAATAACACTTCCCATATGGAGATTCCTTCCTGCCATTTCGTGAAACAATTTTTTTTTCTGAATCTCACATTTTGAAAAAAATGAAGTTTAGAAGTCTAGAAAAAGAAAACAGTATTATAATTCTCCTGTGATAATAAAAGATTGATATTACTTAGAGACATTACTCTTCAAAGAAATCCAATGATGTCAATAAGAAGAAAGCAAGAGCAGGAAAAGTTGATGCAAAGTTGAAGGTCAAGGTCAATGTTTCTGGTCACTAGGATGGGGTGAGAAGGAGAGAAGCAATCACAATCTCACTGGTTTTGCTTGCAGCTGGGCCCTGTCCACTCCTAGCGGTGCATTCTTTTGATAAAGTGAATGCTAAGGTTATTCACTTGGTATCCTCTGTAGTAAACCTGTAACTGGTGTTCAAAGAAACAACAAGATTTGGAATAAAAATAAGTCTTTAAATTGTCAGTTCTATTTAGAGCTGTTAACCTTACCAGATGAGTAGCATGTTAACATTACTTGTAGTTACCCAGTAATGTTCCTACACGTTTTCCAGTATTTGGGTATTCAAGCTAGACTATAGTTCATTGTGAATATTACTAAATGTATGTATCCTTCTTATTAAGGATTTTTGATATTTCTAATAATGAGTTAGGTTGCATGAGGAATGTTGGATTTATGACTTGGTGTATTCCAAAGAATTCTAATTTTTCCCCCAATTCTCTAACACTAAATCTGTCGGGAGTTTGGAAACTGCACTTGCCACAGGGAAGAAGGATTGTCCAAAGAGAAAGCAAAGGAGGGAAACAAAGAGAAGGAATGCTGGCCAAGTCTCCTCAAGAGGGAGAGCTGAGGCAGGTCTATACTATCCTAGCCCTAAGAAGTCTCTCTAAGAGAGACTCTTACAAGGGAAGACCACCGGAGGGGTAGATCACATCAGGCTCCTCCTTTAGGGAGAACTAAGGGAGGAAGAGGATCTGAGTGCATATGTGTGAATTGGGAGAGGGGAGGAGGGAAGGAAGAGAGCAGAAATGAGCTTTCTCAAGGGGCCTAAAGAATCCACTAGCATTCCAACTTTTTTTTTTTTTTTTTTTTAGATTGGAGAATTGTCCAAATGTGGATTTGGATGTTCCATCTGGGCTGATCAGACAAGGACCAGCTGGATTTGATTGTCCCCATTCTCCCACTAGAAGTGGGTGCACCTGCACATGATTTCTCATGGGGGAGTGGATCTCTTCTGCCCGGGAGAGGCTGCAGCTGCTCATTGGCCCCAAGGTCTCTAGGAGCTACACAGTTGGTTTCCCAGACAACTGCTATAAAAAGTGAGAGTATGCTGTGGAATTTATCCACCCAAATTCAGGGGAGATCAAAAAGAAAATGCCCACCTGGTGGGAAAAAGAGCAGCTGAATGAACCCTTAAGAAGAGGTCTGTTTTATCACTGACTTGGATGACCATTCCGAAGATACACGAAATGAATCTGTGAGCGGCATGAGGCTGAGGTGTACAGTGAATATGTGGCTGTACAACTAGAATGTAGATGGAATTTCACAGGCTGAAACAATAAATGGAATCTACTAATGTTGAACCTCTTATGGATAGTGTGTCAAGTCCTGGCCTTGGGTCCAAACACTGTCCAAGTATGAGCAGCAAAGAGACTTCAGAACTTAAATAGACAGAAAATAGTTTGAATGAAGAGTGGACGGGACAGTCAAAAACTTAATATCCTATGTGATGAGTTAACAAGAGTAGCGCTTGTGAATACTGAATAAGATACCAGTTGCAGTGCCCGGAATATACTAAGTGTTCAATAAATGTTAGTTACTATTGCTGCTGTGGCCACTGTTGGCTCTTGTTGACAACAGGGTGAAGACAAGAGGAGAGAGTGCTGAACCACTTTAAGGTTTCTGGGTTTTCTCTCAACTTTCTGTTACCACTCGTCTTTTCTTTCATGTTCCTCTTAAATGTTCCTCAGTGCTGTTGGGATGGATCAAAGTAGCGTTAGGAACTGGGTAGGGAGAGGGGCTGTAATCAGGAACCAACCTTAAATCCTTCTCACTGTCTAGGGCCATGTCAGAGGCTTTATATGGATTATGTGATTGAATCATCTCAACATCCCAAAGTTAGCAGTGGTAATTTCCCTATTTACAAACTAAGTCTGTACTTCTCCATAACAAACTAAGGCTCCGAAAGTGGCTTCACTGATATTTTAGAGTTAGGAGGGGACAGAGCCTGGACTTAAACTTAGCTTTATATTCTTATACATGGCTTTCACTTTGTGATTTTGTCCCCATTGTAGCAGCCAGCTTATTCTGGGTCTGCAGCAGGGGTGGTGGGGATTGGGGTGGAAATGGGGGGTTATGGATGGGTTTTGGGTGGTTTAGGGAGGGGAGAAAAGAAGAAAGGGATTAAACAAACCATTTAGATGGCTACATCATTCCCAACAATTAAAAAATGTTCTTTCCCCTCAGAGAGGCTCAACAATAGTATGTTTGCCTTTAGTTCCAGAAAAGGGGTTGTATTTTGGACTTCTCAACTCGTCCCCAGTCTCTGATGGGTCTGATGAAATACTTCCAATTTTAAGTAACCCTTCAAACAAAACTGACAAGTGAGATCAATCTCTAAGTTTTTACTTTCCTTTCTCTTCAACCCAGACAAAGCTATCATGTCCTCAAGTTTTGCTAAAAAGAAAAAGTTTACAGGAAGAAAAATGTTCTTCCTTTGGAGATAAAAATAGCATCTGCTCTTTTGAGAGCCAGTCAGCAGCTGGAGGAAATTATTTATCTCTTATCTCAGACCCTTTTCTAAGTCTGCTGGTCACCTTTCTGTTTAATTACTTTTGCCATTATGATTTAAAACCACCACAATTTTAGCATCCATTACTTCAATAGCACTTCCATGTTCAGATTTTTTACTCAGCTTTAAAATTTAGCCAAGTTATACCACATAGCAATTTTAGGAGCTCTCTTCACCCTGTTCTAAACACTTTACTCTAAAAACAATTGCTATCACTTTAGAACAAAAAGTCCCTAAAGGGTCAATGACTTAACTGATATTGCAAAATTTCAACAAAGTCTCTGGGCTTCAATTATGTCACCCTTTCCCAAAATTATGTAGGAAAAACAATCAAGTCGAGGAGGCTATCTTTGTTTTCTCTTCAAATATTATATTTTAAAATAAATTATATTTTGGGGGGACATGGGGAAGAACACATTTACAATTTGATCTTTATTTCATTTACAGTAGAGTTTTCTGGTACCCACTGGACTCAGGGTAGGCAGAAACCTTATTATTAACTAAAATTTGAGAACTCTGTAGCATGGTAACTTTGAAGTGGCTCTTTGTTGTGGTTTGAATTCTAGGATGGGAGAAAAAGCTGCCGGCAACCTTGGGGAATTACTTAACTTTTCCTGTATTTGTTCTTCACCAATATAAGAAATTGCTCTCTTCAGCATTGGGAGTAGTGAAGCATAGTTTGAAAATAAGAGCTGGGGAGTTTTTCTTTTCCCATGAATTCTCTTATCCTTGGAAAAAAGGAACGAGCTTCTAAACAAATTTTTTTGTCTCTCTCCTTGGTGATTGAAAAGTATTGATACAAGAGAGAAAACAGGGAAGGGGAGGATGATGAAGAACAGAGAGAGAAATTGGGAAAAGTCTACTTCCCACTGTCAACACTCAGATCAGGAGACTGACAATTACTAATGAGGTGGCTAAATGGTGAATTATTAACCAGAGGGTGATTATGCTAGGGACAGTGTTCTATTAGGGCTACGCTAAGGTAGCAAGGACTTGCTTCTTACACTACAGTAACAGTGAGCATTTAATAGCACTCTACTAAAGTTTTTTTTTTAAGTTTATTTATTTTGAGGTGGGGAGGGGCAGAGAGAGAGAGAGACAGACAGACAGATAGAAAGAGAATCCCAAGCAGGCTCCATGCAGCCCACCGTGGGGTTCAAACCCATGAACTGTGAGGCCATGACCTGAGCCAAAACCAAAGGTGAGACACTCAACCAATGGAGACACTCAGGTGCCCCTTTACGAAAGTATTTTGGTCACTGTGTTTGTCATTTAGATTTGAGAAGAAAAAGAGTATTATCATCATGCAATGACAACTGTCACTGGAAGCCTGGAGGAAGCTAGAGAGGTAGAGCTGACCATAACAGCACGTATGTAGGGCAGAAAGTGTGGGAGTGTACTTAGCAGGCCCAGCTGCCCTGTGAGAATTTGGTTGCTAGGGACAAATCAGAACAGAGCAGTTTCTCATATTTTTGGGCTGTTAAGTTCCCCCTTTGGGGGAGTTGGAAGCTAGTCTCATGGATTCAAGATTGGAATCATTCAGACAGAATGAGTCTCACAAAGTCAACTTTGTCAGTCTCCTGCCTTTGGGAAGGATGTACCTAAAGGACACAGGAAAATGAATGTTCTGTGGCAGACACTTTTCCCTTGATAGGGCATTAAATGTAATGAAATAACAGTCTGGAGCTTAGCCTCCATTTAAATTCACAAATGTAATTTTCAGTTTCTCACTGAAATTGAATGTCTCATTGCCTAATTTTTGAGTTGATATTAAACAAAAAGAGTTCTGGAATTCCAAAGTTTCAGTTCATAAAGTAAAAACTAAAGATCATAAAATCTTGAATTATATTTTACCTTTCAGATATAAAGTTCAATGACACAGTTCTGTTATACACATTTTAGAACTTTTCTTCTCAAATGACCATCCAAGAGCCAAAATTGTCTTTGCAAAACTAAATGCTGTCCACATTTGGCATGCACAGTAAGTTCTTTCACCTTTGTAGTTTCAATTTTCAAAATACTTGATCACCAGAATCAATACTCTTGCTTTCCATTTTGTACCCACTTAAAAATAAAAGGTTAGGGGTGCCTGGGTGCCTCAGTTGGTTAAGTGTCCAACTCTTGGTTTTGGCTCATGGCATGACCTCAAGGTTCATGGGTTCAAGTCCCGTGTTGGACTCTGCGATGGCAGTGTGGAGCCTGCTTGGGATTCATTTTCTTTCTCTCTTTCTCTCTTTCTCTCTCTCTCTCTCTCTCTCTCTCTCTCTCTCTCTCTCCCTTTCCCAATAAATAAATTATTTTAATAAACTCAAACTTAAAAAAACAAAAATAAAAGCTTAATATCTAAGTTCAATAATGCATTTAAAGTATGCTATAAGCTCTACTTAAAAATTTTTTTTAAATGTTTACTTATTTTTGAGGGAGAGAGAGGGAGAGACAGAGAGAGAGAGAAACAGAATGTGAGCAGGGGAGGGGCAGAGACAGAGGGAGACACAGAAACAGAAGCAGGGTCCAGGCTCTAACCTGTTAGCACAGAGCCCTACGTGGGGCTCAAACTCACAAGCGTTTGAACTGTGAGATAATGACCTGAGCTGAAGTTAGCCACTCAACTGACTGAGCTACCCAGGCATCCAGTAAGCTCTACTTTTTAGGCAAAGTTTGTGATACTGTCGTTCATTTGGGCCAAAAGTCAGAGCGAGCACAATATTTTGAAATGTTTGTTCAGTCAACATACCAACGTGTATTTTTGGCTCTGGAGTGCATTAAGGTTATCAAGTTGTGAATGCATGGGCTGTACAATGTTTGGGGACCATTTGCATGCCAGAGCACCCTATATTTATAAAACCACTTTGCTTTTTTGAAACATCTCAGATTGACTCTCACAAAAGTACTCTATTTCTCTGAGAAAACACTTTTGAAGGAACATGCATATAGCAAAGGACAAAATCAGATGCGTGAGCTGGCTTTTCTAACTGCAGTGATGGTGCCATCCGAAGCTGGAGGTTGAGTTTCTGTTTTCAGTGTGGAGACCATTAATTTTCGTTCCAGTGGAATGCTTTTCCAATTCAGGCAATGGAGTCTTAATTTCCAACTTTCAATTTTTTTCCCCTTATAAAGCACTTAGTAATCTGGTGACCACTCTTGGATTTAAAAGTACTTGGAAGATAGTTTCCTTTCTTAAATTTCACATACATCAATCAAATAGATTAAACACAATATAAAAACCATTGGACTCTGATGAATGTGCTGTATGATGGTTATGAATGGGGACTCTGAAGTTGGGGAGGCCTGAGATGGCACCCTAAACACCATCTGTGAGACAATGGACAAGAAAAACAAACATTGTGTGCCTCAGATTCTTCATCTGTAAAATGGGAGATCGCAGGGCTTACTCATAGCTGTTTGGAGAATTAAATGATAGCACGCATGTAAACCTTTCAGAACAGGACCTGACTCAGAATATATGCTAATATTTTGTTGAATTCATACCTACCAGTGGACAATCATTCTGGCTTCTCAGTCATCAATCATTCTTCTACTTATCCACCGTGAATATTTATTTTGTATATACTCCACTACTTTAAGAGTAATTTCTGTCAGTTTAAAACAAAATAACTGATATAATATGATGAATCCATTAATAAGAAAGATAAAACCTGAGAGACAGATGGGCACATTCTAATGAAAATTCCTGGTTTAAGGAAGACATAGCAATGAACACGAAACTTAGCTCTAAGATTCCTGCAAGCTAGAGAAGAGAGGGAAGTGTAGCACAGTGAACTATAGATTATACTGCTGACTAGAAGAACAAATTCTGGTTTGTTTCCATTACCAATAGCTGCCAAACAAGCTGACCTAACATCTGTGGCTAAAATCATGATGAGTCACCAGTTTTCAGAATGCTGTGGGTTGGCCGAAGGACTCTTCTGCTAATCTTGCTTGGGTAGCACATGTGGGTCACACACTGAGAGGCTGACATTGGCTGGGGTTGTTCATTGGGAATCTTGGTTTATGTCCACATGGCCAACTTGAGCTTCCTCATAACATGGCAGTCTTTTTTTTTTTTTTTTTTTTTTTAGTGTTTATTTTCGAGAGAGACAGAGTGTGAGCAGGGGAGGGCAGAGAGAGGGAGGGATACACAGAATCTGAAGCAGCTTCCAGGCTCTGAGCTGTCTGCACAGAACCTGATGCAGGGCTCAAACTCATGGACCACCAGATCATGACCTTAGCCAAAGTCAGACGCTTAACCGACTGAGCCACCCAGGTGCCCTTATGACAGTCTTAAAGTAGCATTCCAATAGGACAAGCCCCTGAATGCAAGGCTCTGCTCATTCATCCGTGCTAATGTCCGACTGATGAAATCAAGTCATAAAAGTAACAAGCCTAGAGTAATATCAGTTGGAATTCCAGGAGGTATGGTTCACAGAGTCCATAATCTATCAGTTTCTTAGGACATGCCAAGTTAGACATCTGGGACTCATTAGCACCCATAACTGTTTTTTTTCTTTTAATAGCTATCTTCATGCTTCATAACCTTTTTACTATTAAACCTTGTTTCCATGTGTTACATCTTTTTTCTCTCTAGTGACACCACCAGTGCAAGCCTTATAAGCTCCTATCTGCCAGCACCATAATGATTTTGTTAGTCTTCTGCCTCTGGAGGCCTTAGAATAATTTTCTCTGCCTTTTTGTTGATGACTCTCTAGACCTTGCTTGCTAAAACAGAAGTTTAGCAATAGTCCTGCACATGTTGTCCATGGATTCAAATGCTTCAGCAGATCTCCTGTAAGCTATGATGAATTACTCACAAAATTATTGCAGTGTTCAGGTGTGAATCATATCAGCTGGGGGAATATCCAAAATGCAGACCTCTGGGCCTATCAAAACTTAATCTACAGAAAAATAAGAGCATATGAGGCATTTCAGGAACATGAAGAAAGACTTCCCTCTAAACTATACTCTTCTGCCCTTCTTCTTCCTCCTGACACTTATTTTTCTTTCAGTATTTTACTTACCCTTGGCCTGTTTTGCCTTCAAATATGAGAAGGGGTAAGAAAATGGGAAGCAAACAATTTTGGGTTTAATTCTCTCCATCTTTTGCCAAGTGGTCGACTTTGACTAAATCACTACACCTTCCTGGGCCCCTCTTTCTTCATGGGCTAAGGGGAGATAATTTCCTACCTCATATCGTTATGGCAAAGACTAAATGCCTGAAACACAGTGAGAATTCCACTACTTATTCTTCTTCTTTCTTCTCATTCTCCTTCTTCTTCTTATGGCGCTTTAGGTTGTGCTTAAGAATAGACCCAATGTGGGGCGCCTGGGTCGCTCATTTGGTTAAGCATCCACCTTCAGCTCAGATCATGATCTCACAGCTCAGAGCCTGGAGCCTGCTTCAGATTCTGTGTCCCCTCTCTCTCTGCCCTTCAGCCACATGCACTCTCTTGAAAATAAATAAACATTAAAAAAAAGAGAATAGAGCCAATGTACAGGCAAACAGAGTTGACAGATGGGAGAGTGACTCAATCTCTGAGTACTTTGCTTGAGTACTTGGATCCAGCTGCGCCTGAAGCCATCTCCCTTGTTGGACTTTTTAGTTACTAGAGTTGACACGTTCCCTTTGTGTTTTAAGCCAGCTGAAACTAGAGGTCTGTTACTTGCAAGAGAGGTCTTGACTTATGTAGAATCCAAACATGCTCTGTATCAGTTTCATCTGATGAATGTCATTAAAATATAGTTTCTTTCTATGGCCGCTGAAGATTCTGATTTTGTTGGCTTGGGATAGGACCTGGGAAGGTGTATTTTTAGAGCATCCTAAATGAGTTACACATCACTAGCCTGTACATCACGTTTAGGAAACTGCTTCCTTCAATTCTGAGTTCCTTATTTGGCAGTCCCTACAGGACTTGGTAAGCTATCTTGCACACAGAAGGCCCACTGGTCCATTAAATATTTGTTGAATTGAATACACATTCCAAGAACATGAGTAAGGAGAAAGGACAGATTGTCTCGATAGGCTGATTATATAAAGTTGGGAGGACAGTTAAAAAGAAACAGATTACTTCCAGAAACTTCTAGCATCTCAGGGTAACTACCTTGCTTGAATGAATTTCATACAAATTAAAAATTCTATTCAGTTTTCTCCTTCAAGCTTTGATGATTTGCCTGTGACCAATTTATCACATGGCCTTGGACCTCTTTCCTGACAATTTAATGCTTCATTTTTTTTATTTGTTTCAAATTAAGACCTCTTTGCTCCATATAAAGATTTCATGTTAGGGTTGTCCTCTATGATAAATTTTATTTCATCTGAATGACTGCCTAAATAGAAGTTTCAGTTGCATTCCAACCACATCAAGGGGTTCCCAGAGAAAAATAGTTTCATACATTCAGGATCCTGACAAATGGGGTGGGAATCCTCCTTTACTAAAGGCAGGCAGTAAAAGGTGCTACTGATGGAAGCATTACCAGCACAGGCTATCAAAGTGGGAGAGACATCAGAGCCCACCTGCGATAGAACATTGTTCCATTTATTGAATGCACACTTCGGCAGTTTCTTGCTCCTGGCCCCACAAATATTACAATGGCTCCTTTGGAAAAAAAATGCATCTGAAGCCCTGCCTGGATGGATTTTTAAGAGTTATAGACTAGAGTTGACAGCGTGACCACAGGAAAAGATTTATTCCAAAGACGTTCAATGGGAACCACCCATCATCAGCACTGAAAGGGAGTCCAAAAGATTATTTTTAAAAGCAGCATTGCATTGATGGTTTGGATTCCAAAGCTAAAGGACGCCAAAGATAACTCATTTCAAACCATTGGAATTAAATTAGAACCTGAACATTCACAAGCCAGAAAAATTAACGCATGCAATCACATCTTAGAGGTCCCTCTGATCAGATACGTTATAACGTATCAGTGAGAGAAATCATCCCATTTTAAAGATCACAACAAGATCTGTACTCCCCTGGAGATGTCCTTCTGTGTGATCACGGTCAACCACAATATCAAAGCCGGGGTTTCCCTCAGTGGAAGAAGAGATGCTGAGGATCTCCAAGAGAGAGAAAAATACCCCATCCTTCCTGCTAAAGTGACACATCTTTTTAGATCAAAGAAAATTTTGGCAACACATAGCCCAGAGATGCTTCACCTTGGTTTTATGGATCTGCTGTGTGTAGAAGAGGGTCAGTGGTGAAAGCTTAGAGCATCACTGGAAAATGAAACATGTAACATTTTGCATCTGCATGTATCTGAGATTTTCAGTAGACAGAACCACTGAGAAAGAGGAAGAGTTATCAATTTTCTCTCTCTTAAACCATTTTATGGATGGGATGTTAAGGATTACATGGACAAGCCCAATGTCACCCAGCAAGTAACCTGAAGAACTGCCTTGGGGTTATGATAACAGATGGGAGCCCATTTGTGAACATGAGGCTAAGGGGACGGGACACCCTACAGTGAACGTAGTCCACAGCCCTGCTTATTTGACCTGCAGTGCTTTCTCCATTATGAAAAATCATGAACATCCCTCTGCTTCTCAAAAATTGCAAGATGTGGTAAGAGAGAACCCACATTTCATTGGCGTGTGTCCACCAGCTTGACTCAGTTCTTCCCACTTTCTACCATTTTGTGCCCAGCTACTTCCCTGATTTTCCCTGCCCTCCCTGGTCGCTGTAACACTGGAATTCATGGTTTTGGATGCCAAGAATCCTGGCACCTGTTGAGTCCCTTGGAAGGTTTATACAACTCCTTTGGATCTGGTTCTGTGTCAGGATGGTTGTGCGTGTGTGTGTGTGTTTATTTTAAAAATAGCCAAATCACAACAGCTTAGAATAACAAATGTTTAGGGATACCTGGGTGGCTCAGTCAGTTAAGTGTCTGACTTCGGCTCAGATCATGATCTCACGGTTTGTGGGGTCCAGCCCCATGTGGGGCTCTGTGCTGACAGCTCAGAGCCTGGAGCCTGCTTCAGATTGTGTCTCCCTCTATCTCTGCTCCTCCCCAGCTCATGCTCTGTCTCACCCTCTCTCTCAAAAATAAATATTAAAAAAAATTAGGAAAAAAAAAGTATAACAAATGTTTAATGCTTGCTAATGCTACATGTCCCTCAGTGTTGGGACAGGAGCTCTGCTGTTATAGTCATTTAGGCATAATCTGACAAACAGCTACTGTCCCAAATATGACCAGCAAGAGTTCAAAGTGGTCTCACGCTGACAAATGCTTTGGCTGGAAAGTGACACATGCAGTGTCTGCTCAGGGCTCATTGGTCAGCATTAGTCACATGGCCCCAACCTACCTCAAGGGGCTTGGAGGGGTAATCCTATAGTGTGTGCAGAAGGCAGAGGCTGAGAAATATTTAGTGAGTACCACTTGTTCCTTCTGTTACCTTAGTTGTGGAAACCTGCCCAGGTCTTGAGCACTGGTGTGTAGTTTCTGGAAGAGCTAGATTGCTTTGGGATGTCTTGGGGTACCTTTTCTACAGTGATATAGTACTCTGTGCACGAGGAACACGGAAGCATGTGAGGTTCTGGTGTCCTATTGATACAGGTGGTGTCCTATTGATACAGGTGTCAAAATTTTGTGCTGGCTTCAGTTCCCAGGCTTTTACTGTGCACCACTGGTTAACTGTGCTGTGTATCTGAGCCTCAGTTTCCTCAGCTTGAAGAATAGCACCCTACAGATTTGTGGAGATAATTACATTAAATGAACTTTGTCAAGTCCAATGTCTCCATCAATGGTAGCTGCGGTTGGTGGAGGTGGTACATCTTAGTAGTTGTAAGAATGGGTTTACAAGTAGCTGTGTGACTTTGGTAAAGTCACCAACCTTCTCTGAAGACTTAATTTCCTCATCTTCAAAATGGGAACTCACTATGTTATGGATGAAAAGCCCCTTGTACAAATTAAGCACTCAAGAAAAAATGGTATTTCAGTATTTAAAATATATTCTTGGGGCACCTGGGTGGCTCAGTCAGTTAGGTGTCCGATTTTGGTTCAGGGCAACATCTCACAGTTCATGAGTTCAAGCCCCTTATCAGGCTCTTTGGTGCAAGCATGAGCCTGCTTTGGATCCTCTATCCCGCCCCCTCTCTCTTGCTCTCTCAAAAATAAACAAACATTTAAAAACAAAACAAAAAGGGGTGCTTGGGAGGCTCAGTACGTTAAGCGTTCAACTTCGGCTCAGGTCATGATCTCAGGGCTCCTGAGTTTGAACCCCACCTCCGGCTCTGTGCTGACAGCTCAGAGCCTGGAGCCTGCTTCAGATTATGTCTCTGTGTCTGTCTCTGTCTCTGTCTCTGTCTCTGTCTCTCTCTCTCTCTCTCTCTCTCTTTCTCTCACTCTGCCCTTCCCCCACTCATACTCTGTCAAAAATGAACGTTAAAATTTAAAAACAAAAACATATTCTCATATGGGTTAGTATGTGGATGCCCCACTTCTTTCATTTCTTTAAAAACAAAACTCTAACACTGATTTGCCCTGCTGACCACTATCACTGTCACTTGATTTAAGCTTCTTTTTGGCATAACGTGTTCTTACATTACGACCTTCTTGGATATAAACTACTTTCTGGCTGGGGCTTCAGGCCTCCTTGGTGTCGCCTGGTGAGGCTGAACTCTATTCCAAGCACTTGGCAACCATGCTGATCCCTGATCCACATGGTACATTTGTGAAGCGGTCTGGGGAGCTGCCATCAGTTTCAATCAGTGTTGAGCAGCCTGAGAGAAATTATGGGAACCCTTACCCTTATCTACCTAAAGCCTCCTCGAAGAACCAGTGAACAAATTGACTTCAGGAAATCAAGCAGGTTACTTTTCTTTCTCCCCCCCTAGATCTTCTTGTGACTATTCTGGACAAGTATACAAGACATCTAAAACTGAAACCTGATTCCCTAGATGTCTGTCTCCAAGAAAAACACCGAAGGATAAAAAAGCCTGTCTTTTGGGAGACTGTTAAGTGCTTTATTATTTTTTGTAATTCTCCAGACACTGCTCTGTGAGGTGGTTCTATGTGTTTCCATTTTCAGATGAGGAAACTGAGGCTCAGAGAAGTTAAGCAACTGTCTAAGGTCACACAGGACTCAAGGGAAAACTCAAATTTAAACAATGCCCGACTAGCTCTACTCTAGCATGCAATTTCTCCTGCCAGGGAAAATTTAGCTGCAAAACTGTTAGTTTTAGAGTCAACTTCGTAATGTGGCCATAGAGAAGTTAAGCAGTTTCTTGGAGAGATAAAACAATTTGACCATTTCACAGCTGCTTGATGGAGGGAATTGTCTCCAAATCTCATATTCTTTCCCTGATTCTATCCAGCCTCCCAAAGCAGGCTGATTCTTGGTTCTAATGATGACTCCCCTGGGCTTCTTCAGGTTTCCCCAGTCACCAGGAATCTGAGGGACCGGCTCAGGAATCTCCCCAACTTGCTCTGTCACTTAAACACCTACTTCATATAAACACTTCTCCGTGGGGACCACGTAACATGGCTCCCCCGCTGCCAAGTGGCTCCACATATTGAACCCCTCTGCCAGCCAATTATCACTGTACTTTTTCATCTGCCTTATATACAGGCAATGTTCCACTCCTGAGCTCTGACTGACACAAAGTATGACACCAGTCCTGCCCAGGCAAGCTGCTTCAAGCCAACTGGAAGTGAGTAACCCTGGATTCTGGGCCAGGGGGAAAGAGATGAGGTCAGCACGGCAAATTTCAGCACCCAGATTTCTTTACAGAGGAAGGAAGAAGGAACTTTTAAAAAGGACACTCTCAAGCGTGCCCCAAAGATCCTGGCTCTCCCCCAGCTATGGGCACATCAGAGTCCTTCTGGATCAAGCTGGATGAGGCTCTGAGGGCTTTTTATGGAGGGACAGGACTATTTCCCTACATGATAGGGAATTTGGTTTTGGAGGTGTCACGAGATCCAAAGCAGGCCTGACATGTTAGACCTTAGCTGCTTTCAGCTCAAGTTTTTGTGGATGGGGGTGAGGTAGAGACACAAAACTGGTGGCTGTTGGTGTGAATACGCAGCTGGTAGAATACAAGATTCCACAGCACCCTAGATATGTCTTGGGTAGAGCTTCCTTAGGTTTTGGGGGTCTCCAAAGCTTTAATTTTTAACTCCAGAGCTTTAACTTTGTAGACAGAACTTTTAAATTAACAAGCATAAACAGCCCAGTTCCATCATTAAGGAAAGTAATGGCGGAGGTGTGGAGGGGAGGGTGCTGGGAGGTGCAATGATTCTTCTGGACTCTTGATAGTTCCTTCCTGTGCAGGGCATGTATTTGGCAGAAAAAAAAAAGTTCTGGCCCCTCTGCCACTCGACTGGCTCTATTCCAGGGAGGTGGAGGGACCTACCTGATTGGGAAGAAAAAAACCAGACCTTCCTCTTTGTGTTTTTAGGTATGAACTGATCAGGAGAGATGGGAGTTCTTCTCAGCTCATCCACACTGTAAATCTTACCTGGCAACACTGCCTTTGCTGTTTCTGTTAATCTACCCAGCAGAGGCTGGCAGGGAAGGAGTTCCTAATTCCACTGCACCCACTTACGTGCAAACATCTCCCATCCTAGACTTTGGCTGCCATACAAGTTATAGCTGGATTTTCCAACTGCAACTCTTTTGTCCTATGTCTTTGTTCAGAATCCAGGTGGGGAAGGGGGTCATATTTATTAGGTTTTGATGATGGTTAATTTTAATGTGTCAACTTGGCTAGGCCATTTTACTCAGGTATTTTTGGTTTTTTTCCCCCCAAACAACAGTCTAGATGTTGCTGTAAAAATATTTTTTAGATGTGATTAATATTTAGGGGCATCTGGGTGGCTCACTTGGTTAAACATCTGACTTCAGCTTGGGTCATGATCTCACGGTTGATGAGCATAGGGCCCTGTGCTGACAGTTCGGGGCCTGGACCTTCTTCAGATTCTATGTCTCCCTCTCTGTCTGCTGTCCCCTGCTTGCACTCTGTCTCTATCTCTCTCTTAAAAAAATAAATACACGTTAAAAATTAAAAAAAAAAAGATGTGATTAACTTTTAAATCAGGTGACTTTAAATAAGGCAGAGTAGCCTCCGTAATGTGGGTGGGCCTCATCTAATCAGTTGCAGTCCGTAAGAACAAAGGCTAAATTTCCCAGAAGAAGCAATTTTGCCTCAAGACTGCAACATGAAAACCTGAGTTTCCAGCCTTAAGGCTCAAGACTGCATCAAATCTTAATCTCCAGCCTGCTAGCTTGCCCTAGATTTAACGCTTATTAGCACCCACAAATGTGTGAGTAAATTCCTAAAATAATTACCTGTATGCTTAGTAAATTCCTAAAATAATTACCTCTCTATCTGTGTCTCTACGAGAGAGAGACAGAAACACAGACGGAGAGAGAGAGAGAAAGAGAGAGAGAAAGAGAGAGAGAAAGAGAGAGAGAAATAATCACAGTGGCAGACATCACTAAGCCCTCAATCTCACAACTACTTACAAGGTAGATAACTGCATTTTTCCCATTTTATAAATGAGGAAACTAACACTTAAGAAAATTAAGTAATTTGCTCAAGCCCATGCAACTAGAAAGTGGAAGCATTTGAACTCAAATTTTCCTGCAAGAGTAAGTGATATTCTTGATCATTATACCACATCAGAAGACAAAGACATAGTCAAAGCTATGATAAAATGTATATAATTAAAATTAAGTTGGGTATTCTCATTTGATCATGGCCAAGTTTGGCAAATCCTTGTCTAGCAATCATCTTGTAGTGAGTGCTTCTATTCTGAGGTTGTATGAACTGATCACATGTTAAAGCGGATACTAACAACCCAGGGGCTGATCCCTTGGCCAGCCCTCTCAGTGTCTGCAGGGTCTGGCTGGGTTCTGATTGCTCCTGCTGTATTAGGTACTCTGATATTCACCGTAATGAATAACTCTCAAGGCTTGCTACGTAGACTACACATACCCTTTTTTTTTAAATTTATATCTAGAATTTGCCATTATAAAAACTTACAATATTAGCAAGAACAACAGCATGAAGAAATAAGGTAGCTTCACAGATAAATTTCAACTTTGAGGATTTAGTTTTATGTTCATCTACTGAGATACTGAGAATTTATTCTGTGCATGTCTTTTATTTCATTCACTTATTTATTAAAAATTAATTACGGAATTCTTAACGCATGCTCTCTTTTTTGAGGGTCACTCTCCCAAGCTTCTCCCTTTGTTTTCCTACACAAACTAGTGCCTTACAATCTGTCCACAATGATATTCAAGGATCTCCCTTCTACTCAGACTTTTTTGTATCCACTGCTTGAAAATGTATCTAACTTATTTCTACCCCCCTTACAGTCTTACTTTCCATGATGATACTTAGTTTGATAAACTAATACAGAGAACCAGGTTAATGGATAATGAATAGCCTAACAGTTATCCAGTGCAGGTAACATGAATTTTAGAAGAAAGATCTTTTGGAAGCACATCTGCTCCATGCAGAAAGAGTAGCTTTTATGGCAGACATTTCAGATCCTATATTATGGGGGGGTTTTGGTCAGATGAGCTTTCTCAGTGTCCTATCAAATGCATGACCTGTGTTGAGGACAAAACCACCACCTTATGAGAAGCTAGCAATATGACCTCTTGGGTAACATCATTCTACTTTCTGATGGGATGATTTTTATCACAAAAGCAAAAGAGAACCAAGTATATGCATTAAGAAAATCATGTGTGAAATATTTATATAAGATCTAAGATCATGGTTAAAAGAGGACAACGGTTTTTTTCCAAGGATCTCCTCTCCACTTTCATGAAAATCTTACTTGACAGGTGGAAGCTACCTAATCAAGATCTACCCTCTTTGTGTTTTTCAATGGCTGAACCACCATGTGGTTAGGGTGACGAAAACACCTTATTTTTTAGCCTCCATGCATCCAGTCAGTAGTGTGTTTCAACAGATGACCAGTAACCAGTAGCATGTTTCCCCCAGGAAATTTCTTCAAGGACACAAGACTCAACTAGGAGGGGCTTGTCTACTGCTTTTCCCTCTTCCTCCTGCTTGGAAAGCAATCATAACATTGAGACATGAAGCCACATAATAGCCTCGCAGACCATACACACAGGACAAGCTTGGTGAGTAGGGATTTATCCTCTCAATACTGGACTATCTACTTCTAGAATTTTGTGTAATATATAAATTTCCACCTCATTGCAACCACTGTACATGTATATGTGTGTGTTCTATATAGCTGTCATTATAACTAAAACATCGCTCATTTAATAGTAAAATCTATTACATGTATCATTCCAATAATGTTTTATTAATGGGACCAACTGGGATCTTGAGTTTATTCACAACTGACTGTTCGAATTGCTTGGAAAATGAGTGATTCATGAACTTTTGGGTCCTGGGTGCTGTGTTTTGTTTTAAACATAGATCTTCAATTTCTGTTGTCACCTGACCATTGCTATTCATGGATTTTCCAACAAATTTATCAAGAAGTCATTGTCCACAGAATGTAACTTTCACTTGAGGTGGAAAAGCCGCTTCTTCCCCGCCTTCCTCCTTCTTTGTTTTCCCTCTGAGTTTGAGTAAAATTGTGCCTGGTGTAATTTATTGAAACCTACCCTCCATTTTCTAAACCCTATCTGTCTTGGAGAATTTAACACCTGTAAGACGTTTGTTACTCTCACTTGTCCTAATCAGGAACTCAATAAAAAGACATTTTGACATCTTGGAAAGAATGAGGTTTCTGAACTTAAGCTGATCTGTTAAACCAGTTAGTTGAGCAAGGCCGGATGAACCCTCAGGAAAAATCATGAAAACTAAATTAAACTGAACACAAAAAGCAATTTACCAGCAATGAACCTAATTCACAATTTGCCTCCTCCGGAGAAGAGTATTCTGCCTTGGCTGCGTGCCAACCAGAGCTCCATGCGATAATCTATAGGATTGCACAATTCCTGTTAGGACAGTTATGAAAGGAAAAATAACATTAGTTCTGCCAAAGTATGTGGACTTGCTGACATTTGCTGAAATACAGATATCATCTAGGTGAAAAGTGAACAGGATATTACCCTTAAGGTGCTTCAGAGAGCAAGTATGTTACCGATCTTTTCCACACATACATAAGGCAGCTTGAATTTCTGGTAATTGTGAGGGCTTGACTCTTGCAACTATTTCCAACAGACCCCTGGTGACTTTTGGGCTTTGTGAAGATCATTCCTGTGATGTACTCAACCTGGTGGAAATTGTTCCTCGTGATTTTCAGTAACATTTGTCTATTTCTCCTCCTGTTGGAATGGTGATTGAAGAGGGGGATGGAATGTGGAATTGTGGGTGGGGAGAGGAGTCTGCACAGTTTAAATCAAGTGTACCTGTCATATGAATTGCCGGATTCTACAGCGAACAGGAGAAACATGCTGGGAAGGGATGGGGAGAGACGTACTATGTATTTTATAACTCTGAGAACACTGGGGAGATTTTTAAATAATGGAGATTATCACCAGTTCATATGGGGTGTGATCATGGAAGAAAGCTCCAGGCACAGATATGTGGAGGGGAAAACACAGGAGATTTGACGGCCAGTGGCAAATCTGGATAGTCCTGCTTAGATACTGTGCTGTATTTTAGTTATTCGCAGGCATTTCACTGTTAAAAAATTCAAATCCAATGTATGCTTGGAGGTATGAAAGGGAATTGGTTTCAGGCTAAGAGTATAGTAGAAACAGAGCATAATCAAAGTTAAGCATAGATTAGAAGTACTACCAGTGGGTAAGAGCATTTCAAGATGAGATATGGTCAATAGCTCAGATACAGAAAATATTAACAGTAACAGACAAATTGTTCAGTAACAGAATCAAAAAGAACTTGGCCAACAGTCATCAAAATATTAGAGGATCAGAAAACCATCCACAGGAATTAGGAGATGTGTTTCAATATTATTTATCTATCTAAAAACTTGTTAAGAATACAACTGCAGAAGACTTCATGTTGACATAGATTGAACGTTACAGTTTAAGAATCACTTTTAAGATTATTTTGTACACTAGTAAATTAAAACTTGGTGCTTAGACTGCTGGTTTGCAGTGTTGCAAGGAAAACAGCAGCCCTCTTTAATACAGCCACTAGGGTTTGCAGATAATTTTTAGCCTTGAGTGGAGTCAGGTGGAAGCTAAGAAACTAAGACATTAGTAAGTGAAAATGCCATGTTAGAAAGGGCCTTTGATGTCGCACCAATGTAAAATTTTAGAGTTCAACAGAAATGTTGCACAATTTGGCTAGATGGAGTGGTTAATGAAAGATACAGCTGGCATTGAATCAAATCCAATATAATTCACATCAATAAATACAGAGATGGTGCTCACTGTATGCCAGGTACGGTGGTGATTGATATTAAGCCAAAGATAAGTAAGTTAGAGCACTGGTGGCTAAAAACTTATAGTTCAATAAACAGGAAAGTAATATGGTGGAATACATGAAATGAGACATATACAGTTCCAGGACACGTACAAGAAACAGAAAGAATATTACAAGGGACCAAGTAGCATTGTTCAGTGGGCATGACTGGGTGGTAAAAGGTGAGAAAATTGCCAAGTTTTAGGGAGGAATTTCCCTCTCAGCTTTGTAAAGAAGAAGAGGGGCCAATCAGAGACATGTAAAGACGTACAACAAGAAAACCATTGGGAATCACTGATGTAAACATGTGCTCTCTTGAAAAAAAGGGAGCAAGAGCCAGATCAGCCATTAGTGTCTCTCCCAAACCCAGTATTCAAATCTTCAATTTTATCACTCTGATGAAAGTTTGGGGTTTGCATAATTATGTCATTAATTTTTGTAATCTTTTTTTATAGAACAGAACTGACAAAGTCATCTCATTCTCAAAGTCTGAAAGAGCTTGTGAGATCATTTTTAATTTCCCCGTATCATTAATTTATTCAACAAACACATACTGAGAAACTACTATGTGCCAGCCTGTCAGGCACTATTTTAAGTACTCATAATATGTCAAAAAGTAAAGGAGGCTAATATCCTTGTCCTCATGAAGCTTAGGTTCTCAGAGGAAGAAAAAGACAATAGCTCATAGATATAATAAACCTGTCAATATCAAATGTCTATCCAAAGACTATCAATGTTAAGGAAGAAAATCAGAGCACATTCGGTGTGGGTAGTTACAGGTCTCTGCCCAAGGCAGGCTCACTTTATTCCTACTGTCCCAGCATAATTATCCTCAGCATGCCCCGCTTAACCCTAAAAGAAGTCCCAGCTTGAGACAGACACTACAAAAATTAGTACCATAGTTAGAAGCATTTGGAATGCGTGCCTATGTACCTTGCTGTGTGTGTAGTGGGCAGTGTTACAATATTTAACATGGTAATCTAGGTAAGCTTCTTGCAGGAGGGGACTCCCGAGCAAAGACCAGAAGAAAGTGAGTGAGCCACCAGATATCTCAGTGAGGACTGTTCCAGGCAGAGAAAAAATCTAGGCCAAGGCCCTAAGATTTCAAGAAATGTAAGCAGGGCAGTGCAGCTGAAGTGGAATGAACAGGGGAGAAACAAACAGAAGATGGGGCCAGGGCTGAAAAAGAGCAGAGGCCAGGCTGCAGAGAGCCCAGAGTCATTGTTTTTTGTTTTTTTTTTTTAATTAAAAAAATTTTGTTTTTTAATGTTTATGTTTGAGAGGGAGAGAGACAGTGTGCAAACAGGGGAGGGGCAGAGAAAGAGGGAGGCACAGAATCCAAAGCAGGCTCCAGCCTCTGAGCTGTCAGCACAGAGCCTGATGTGGGGCTTGAACCCATGAACCGTGAGATCACTACCTGAGCTGAAGGTGGATGTTTAACCTACTGAGCCACCGAGGCGCCCCAAGCCCAAAGCCATTGTAAAGGGAATTGAGTTTTCCTCTGAGTCCAGTGGGAAGCCATAGGGGTTCCTATAAAGAAAGGACATGATCTGACTTATGTTTTAAAATCTTCACTTTGCCAGGTCTTCGTGGAATCTATACTTTGTGAAAAACACTCTAGGAAGCACAAGTAAAGGGAGTCTATCTAGGTAGGAGGCTCCTACTCTAAAATGAATAAGAAGTGGTCATGGCTTAGGACAGGATACTACGAGAATACGTGGTGAGAAGTGTTCAGCTTCTGAATATGTTATAAAGCAGCAGGATTTCCTGATGGACAGCAAATGAAGGGACGGGTTTCTATCTTGCAGCAGTAACAAACAATTCCTTGCAGAACTAGTTCAACAACTTTTCAGTTTTGGTTGTAACTGACCTCTTAAGAATTACTTCTCCTGAGATGCTTCGAAGCCTTGCCTTCCCTTTCAAAGCATTTGGAAAATGGTAAGTCCCATTGATGAGCAGCTGCAAACACAGCATCTTCTGTCTGGTAAATATTAAAGATTGTTGCAATATGTCGTTCTGATTGATTGCAACGTAGGGTATGCGCCACACTTGAATTCTGTCAAAAATGGAACCTTCCGAACAGTAGCAAATAGGTAATCAATATGTTGAATGGAAAGCTTACATTTTGAAATGGTGAATAAATAGTGTGGATGGTAGGGCATCCAAGGGGTGATGTATTATTGTGAGTGATGTAGCAGAGAGAGTTGGGAGCTCTGCCCATGCTACTATCTGTCACTGTCACCACATCCCTTAACCCCTCTGAGATGAATGCTCTTGGTTGTAAAAGAAGCATTTTACTGTGATTATAGCTCTGTTCTGGTGTTCAGTGTATTTTTGGCTCTGGCATTCTATGACTCTGTATACACTTGGAAATCAGGTGAGGAGAAGAAGCCTAGATAGACAACCAGGATTCTGAGCTCGCCTGGCACTTATTATTATTATTATTATTATTATTATTATTATCATCATCATCATCATCATCATCACCCTTTGTCCTCTTTTTTGTGTATATGTAAACTGAAGGTCAAGGACTGATCTCTTCTCTAACAATGTTTATTTCCATAGGCCATAAATCAGAGAGGTCCTTATCACAATGATTAAGAACAGAGGTATGGTTTTAAAGCAGATTAAGCGTTAAATGTATTTTAGGAAAGTTGTGCTATTATATAAAAATAAGATATACTGATAAAAACAATTTATTGTAATCACTGTTGATTGAAAGTTTAGTACTATGAGTAAAGTACTGTTAAATGTTTTAAAAAAAAACCTTTTGCTTCTACGGGTGCCTGGGTGGCTCAGTGGGTTAAGTGTCAACTCCTGATTTCAGTTCAGGTCATGATCTCAAGGTTCATGAGGCTGAGTCCTGCACAGGGCTCTGCCTGCTTGGGATTCTCTCTCTCCCTCTCTCTCTGCCCCTCATCCTCTCATGCTTTCTTCCAAAATAAATAAACTTAAAAAAATAAATCTTTTAATTCGAAACAAAAACAAGTGTAGGTCCTCTTCCAGGACATCCTACTTTCATACCCATTTTAGAGAGGGAAGGGGAGCCACAGAAAACTGGATCACTCGCCCCAAATTACATGAACGCAGGCAGTTGACCTCCGGAACCTATACCGTCTGAATCACCATACTCCACTCTCTCCTCAAGGCACAGAGAGGGTGAGCACAGTGTCTGGCAATAATGTAAAGTTAATAAATGCAAGCTATTATGATGACGGTTATTATAGCAGTGGGAATTCAGTCTGTGCTGGGTAAGTGAATGAATCCATGAGTCATCTACACTGAGGCACTGAGGTGATAATTGAAATCAGGAAGAAATGAGCTCATACAGGGGGAGAGGACAGAGAAGGACTGAGGACTGAAATTTGGAAGCTGGATAACCACATGCCCTAATACACACTTGGGTGGTGTTCAATCTGGAAGTGACTATGCTCATAACCTGCAGGAGAAACAAATATATCCTCTTGAACTGGTCTAGCAAGTCTTGGATTGGAGTTGTAACTCCTTAAAACTGTTTCTCTGACCTTGCTTCAAAATCCTGTCTTCCCTTTCAAAAACATTTGTAAAATGGCAAATCCTACCTCTAAAGGGCCCATGAAAATTTAGTTGTAAACACAACTGCTTCTGTTTGGTCAAGATTAATGTGTTCACGATAAGGATCTTTCTGGTTAATTGCTGTTGGAACTCCTGAGCTCAGTGTCAAAGTTGGGAAATGAACTCTTACAATGACTCAAAAGACAAGAGGCCATGTGTCCTTGAACATAATCCAGTCAAAGAGAGTGCAAAGGAAAACATGAAGACAGTCTTAAATTCATGGTGACATGAAATATCCCCATTGATTTTGTGAAGAAACCACCAGGTCATCATTTTCCAAGAGACTGTCCTTTGATATGGACCTGCCTGAAATGTCCTAAAACACAGCTCTTGACTTCACTGGTTAAACATTTATCAGTCCTCCAAAAATTATACTTTGCAAGTCTTGATGTCCAAAGTCATATTAAAAGAACCAAAGGAAAAGAAAATGTAGTCAATAAAATACAAACACTCAATTGGCTATGATGTACATTGGTAGATATGGTGATTAATATTTGGTAACATCCATCAGCGAGGTGTCATTCAAATGAATGACAGGGTCCTATCCCTGCCATATGACTATTATTGGGTAATTGTATCACACTTGGGCTAAATCAAATCAGGTGTGCATAAAGTCTGAATGGGATTAAGGTGAATAGTGTTATAAACGTGTTACTTTAAAAAATCTACCAATGCTGTTTGCTCTCTCATAACTATCTACAACACAGTTTAAAGTTACCAGAGATTTCAGTACCAGGAGTAGACTAGTTTTTTTTTTCTTCCCATTAGGCTAGTGAGGAAGATTCAGTTTGAAATACTCCCCAAAGATTTCTTCTGTCACTTCACCCTGTTCTCCAATGTCAGGTAAAATGGGGTTCATCCTGCACTAGAATCACCAGGGAACCTCGTGAAAAATGTAAATTTCTGGGCACCACTCCAGAAATACTAGAAATCCAGAAGGTAGTTTGAAGAATCTGCACTGTTGACAAAAATCCCCTACTTTCTATCAAGTTTGAAAATCAATGGGCAAGGCACAAAGACAGGTATTCAAGTCTGACATCTGCTTCCTAGTAGCTGTGTGACCCTGAGTGAGTAACTTAATGTTTCAGAGTCTACTCTTACTCATGTATACAAAGAGGATAACACCAGCCTTGCTTATAACAAGGTGGCATGCAAGTTGAAATGAAGTAGCCTATGTGAAACTGCTTCGTAAAGTACATATGCATAAGACACTATTACTGTTGCCTAGTCATTTCCCTCCTCCTTATCCATTCAGCTGGATTAGGATGCCATGGGTAGCAATTACTGTCAAACACGGGCAAAGAATTAAAGAGGTGTTTGATGTCTTCATTCTAATTCTCACGAAGTCCGTTTTAACCTCATAATTGTAAATTACGAAAAGGGATGTGTCTGTCTTCAATCTTTTCAATAAGCATTGGCTTGTAAAATTTTTCTCTATGATGTCATCCGTGTTTTGAATCTGCTCTATTTATCTATCTATTATGTGGAAAATTGGAACTTTCAGATGAGAACTTCTCTGCTCTCACCCAGCCATGATGAATTACCATCAGTAGCAACAGCTCTTGTGAAAATAGGGAAATATGTCTGCTTCAGTACACATGGCTAAGAACTGATAAATAGAATGGATATTTCTTGATTCTAAAATAATATTGATTGATAGACACTTTTGGTTCAGTAACATCACTTAGGATAAATTACATATGCAGAAAAAGGTATGTATTTATATAGATGTATCTTTTTTAATCAAAAAATTTTTTAATGTTTTATTTTTGAGACAGAGAGAGACAGAACATGAGCAGGGGAGGGGCAGAGAGAGAGGGAGACACAGAATCTGAAGCAGGCTCCAGGCTCTGAGCTGTCAGCACAGAGCCCGACACAGGGCTTGAACTCACGGACCATGAGATCATGATCTGAGCCGAAGTTGGACGCTTAACTGACTGAGCCACACAGGTGCCCCTTTATATAGATGTATCTTAATTTTACTTACAAGAAGGAAATGAAATATAAAAAAGGGGACAGAGTTGTGTCAAATTCATGTCAGTCTTAGATAAAAAACAATTTAATCTGATAAACCCATATGAAGTGACATAATCTCCAAATAATGATTAGAAGATGTTAAAACAAAAATGTAATGGCTAGGAAATAAGATGTATGTGCTAGATTGTAGTACTTGTTTAAGTATTTATTTCTCCACCTTCTAGACCCATTTCTTTGATAGCACTCCCAATGGCCTGTCCCTCCTAGAGGACACTCAGGACCCAAGATGGCTATCAACCTTGGCCATGAGACTTGATTTTGCCAGAGAAATGTAAGTAGAAGTGACATGTGCTTCTGGAGCAGAAGCTTTGAGTTACTGGCTAATTCTGCAATCACTCTCCCAGTAATGCTCCAAGAAAGCAACTGCCTCAGAAAAGGGGTGCTCCTTCAGCTGGCATCACAGATGAAGACAACATGGAGGAGACCTGATGTGGACTGCCATTGTCATGTCACTAGAGTGAGAAATGAACCTTCATTTTTCTGAACCGTTAAGATTTGAGGGGCTATTTGTTATTGTAGTATAACCCAGTGGGACCTAATTCACGTAGTATGTTCATTCTATTCCACCCTCTCCTGTTTTGTTTGTAATCAATACTTATAAATAAATACTGACAGGGAAGTTTGGTTATGCTCCATATGCGAGTCTTGATCTCTGGCCATAAAACGTATAGGTTAGTTGCTGGCTAAGAGGAACACTTTTTCACAGTGAGCATACAAAATGTTCACCTACTAGGCTGGAATGAACGCAGCCCATCAGATGGATGGGAGATTAGGGGCTGTGATGACATGCTTGGACAGAACAGAATAATATATATATTTTCTAACATTTATTCATTTTTGAGAGACAGAGACAGAGCGTGAGTGGGGGAGGGGCAGGGAGTGGGGGAGACACACAATCAGAAGCAGGCTCCAGGCTCTGAGCTGTCAGCACAGAGCCCGACGCGGGGCTTGAACTCACGAACTGTGAAATCATGACCTGAGCTGAAGTCAGACACCTAACCGACTGGGCCACCCAGGCGCCCCAGAACAGAATAATATTTTATGTTAGCTATGGTGGGCTTTGTTGTCCATTTGTGGTTTGATTCTGCTATTTTATGTTAGCTTTGTTTTTTGAAAAACTGAAAGGATTTTATTTTTCTCTTTATCAGTTTTCAATTATGCGTTATTTCAGAATTTTTAAAGTGGTTTTGAGTATGCATCCTTGTTTTGAAACAGTTTGCCTTAAATTAGTACTTGTGTCACTTCCCAAATGATGCAAGAAATCTAAGAGTATTTAATCCTTGGATTCTTCTCCTGCCCTTTGTGCTGTGGATGCTATGGTCTTCTACATGGCATGATTTCTGTTGAAAATTCAGTTCTTAGACTTGCCACTTCTTTGAAAATAGTGAGTTTTTTTTCCCCTGGATGCTTTCATGACTTTTACTTTTGTTTGGGTTTTCAAGAGTTTGACATTGAACTCTATGTGCCAGTGTAATTTTCTTTCTTTATCCTGCGTGGGAATCACTGAGCTTACAGAATCTGTAAATCGATTTCTTTAGTATAAGATCAGTATGAACACTTTGTAATTAACTCTGAGACTAATGCTCCCATAAAAACCAAAGATTTTGATAATTACAAAAGAAAAAAGATAAAGTGAGATTTAATCAAAAGTTGAAAACTTCTACTCTTCAAAGGACATCTTGAAAACATGAAAACATGAAACTACAGACTGGGATAAAATATTCCCAATAAATATATCTGACAAAAGATTCATAGCTAGGATGACTAAGGAATTCCTCCTTGGGGAAAAAAAGAATTCCTCCCAATAATAATTAAACAAAAAGCCCAACTTAAAAAAATATGCAGAGGCTTTGAATATATAAATGACCAATAAGTACTTTTCAAAGTACTCTACATCATTATTCATCATTGGAAGTCCAACTTACAACCTGATGAGATACTACAGCATGTTCATTGGAAAGGCTAACATTAAAAGTTTGACATCATCAAGTGTTGCCTATGATATGGAGTCACTTGGACTTTCATATGTAGTTGATGTACAATACTAGTCGCACCTTGGAAAAAGGTTTGGTAGTTTCCTATAGATGTAAATTTAGGACTCAAGGAGGTTATGTGATTAATCACAAAAGTGCATCAAAAGTCAAATGTATTTCTTTTAATGATGATGTCTCTCACTTATTTGTTCACCTGTACATGGATGTCTGCTGCTTCCATTTTGGGGTCATAATGTATAAAGCTGCTATGAATATGCATCTACAAGATTTGAATTAACATCTGAAGAGGATGTTGAGAAATTGAAACCTCAAAAATTGCAGGTGGGGATATAATTGTATAACTACATTGATGAGCAATATTTCTAAAAATTGAACAAGTGAAGAATTGTAGAGGTACCTAAAAAACTACTAATATTCTGTTCTTTAAAATCTGAGGTTTGAGATAGACTTGGAGAAAAACCCAGAATGCAGCTTTCCCCTGCTCTTTGGAAATACCAACTTCTAAGAAATAATCAAGATATTTAACAACTGTGTGGCTTGGGTACTAGCCAGTAAGATGGGTGCCTGGCCTGGAGGCTCTCTACTGTACCTGGGGTTGACTCTGAGATTAACGGATTAGAAAGGGGTTCAAGCACTCCAAGAGATCATGAGAGAGGGGCCAATGGCAGTAGCTCAACTAACCAGTGTGAAGGTAATTTTGGATTTTAACAGGTAATATAGTAAAATAATATCACTTGTACTTAACAAGTGGTACCAGCACTTTCTACCTTGATATCACACCTGGACACATCCTTCTAGTATACTTAGGGGCACCAGAAAAAGCATTCATCTGAAGTCTATCCTAAGGTTTCCTTTCAGTTCTTCCTGAGCCTCTGTTTTTCATTCTCATTGGGTACTACTGATTCAAGACTGTATTTACATCAAATATGACCTTCCATCATTTATAACTAGCAAATCACCAAAAAATTGACCATTAGATATTTCTGTCTTTTATGGGGATTTAACAACCATCATGGTCTCCTTTGCATGCCCACACCTGGTACCTTGTTGCCCACCATCATCTTTACCCATTACCTGGGCACCATGCCCTAAAGTTTCTTCTGTTTGTATTAAATCCCCAATTCTTGCTTTTTTTGAATAGAAAACCCAAATCTCTTTTTTTCATCATTCCAGCTTCCCATCCATGCCTGTCAATTATCAATACATTTATTCACTCAAGACATAGTTGGGTCTCTTCTATAAACATGGCACTGTGGAAAAATAAACAAAACTGTACTAGGTCCCTACCCTGATGAAGCTTATAGTCTTACTAGGGAAACATATGTTTAAGAAACAATTACACTAGAAATGCCAAACTGAAAGGGTGCAAAGTAAAGGGGAAAGAGAGCACAAAACAGGGGTATGGGAACTGTTGGGTGTGGGGAGGGGCACTGTGGCTTCCTGAAGGAAGTGATCATCATGCTGAGATCTGAAGAATGAGTGGGAGGCAGTCTTGACTGTGGCACTCCCTTAGTAGACACGCCAGGCTGCAGGTGGAACAAGTTGAAATCTCTCTTTAGACACATAGATAAGGGACTTTAATTCATGAAAGCAGTATCTAACACCAGCTGGCCTTATTTTGGACTCTACACTGTAGTGAGGCTCTCATGGATTGATGATTATTGCTATCTCTGGCTTCATTGTTCCCCTGTTGGAGTTAAAGACTTATCGATGAGACAAAGACACTCATAAATGAGCAAAACAATTTAGCTCTATAGCCTGGGACATTATTGTCAAAAGGCACTTAAAAGCTTAAGAGCAATTTCTTTCCATGTCTGCTGTATGATTGGTGCTCTAGTTTCCCTACTCCCCAACTCTCCCTATCATTCAACACTTGGAAACAACTTAATTCCTTACAGCTTAAGTTTTTTTTTTTTTAATGGAGCTATTGTTTAAGGAAAAGGAGTTGAAAATCTCTTAGTAGGAGAAAATAAATCTATTAAAAATATAAAGATCCATTTTCACATTAATTTTTAAAAGGCAGTGTGAAACTGAGATGTCACCTCACGCCAGTCAGAGTGGCTAAAATGAACAAATCAGGAGACTGTAGATGCTGGCGAGGATGTGGAGAAACAGGAACCCTCTTGCACTGTTGGTGGGAATGCAAACTGGTACAGCCGCTCTGGAAAACTGTGTGGAGGTTCCTCAAAAAGTTAAAAATAGATCTACCCTATGACCCAGCAATAGCACTGCTAGGAATTTGCCCAAGGGATACAGGAGTGCTGATGCATTGGGGCACTTGTACCCCAATGTTTATAGCAGCACTTTCAACAATAGCCAAATTATGGAAAGAGCCTAAATGTCCATCAACTGATGAATGGATAAAGAAATTGTGGTTTATATACACAATGGAATACTACGTGGCAATGAGAAAGAATGAAATACGGCCTTTTGTAGCAATGTGGATGGAATTGGAGAGTGTTATGCTGAGATAAGTCATACAGAGAAAGACAGATACCATATGTTTTCACTCCTATGTGGATCCTGAGAAACGTAACAGAAGACCATGGGGGAGGGGAAGAAAAAAAAGTTAGAGAGGGAGAGAACCAAACCATAGGAGACTCTTAAAAAGTGAGAATAAACTGAGGGTTGATGGGGGGGGGGCGGGGAGGGAGGGGAAAGTCAGTGATGGGCATTGAGGAGGGTACCTGTTGGGATGAGCACTGGGTGTTGTATGGAAACCAATTTGACAATAAATTTCATATTAAAAAAATAAATAAAAACTAAAAAAATAAAAGATAAATAAATATCATGTGGAACTCCAAAAAGTAAATCAATAAATAAATAAAAGGCAGTGTGTATACAGGTAAGAGGAAAATAATCCAAAAAATGTTGCTTAAAATTTGGGAATTCCTAACACATTTGGGGTTTCTGGATAATATGAAAACAGAGGAAATGAGTTGACCATTTCCGATGAGGTCAGTGGGCCACTGGTTCATCTGACTATGTAATTAATTGTAAGGTGATACTTCTAATTACCTTACAGATCACCCAGGTCATCCTCTTAGAGCTGACCTAGACTGATGGGGCAGAGGAAGCCCTCATTCACTGTTAGAAATTCTTCAAGTTTTAATTGCTTCCAGTCAGGAAGCCTTGAATTAGTTTTCACTATGTTGTGTTTTACTTTGTGTGCTTTTGAAATGCCAAAGATTAAGCCTCTGTGGCACCCCACAGCAAGACTGGCCATTATGCATCTTACCATACAGCAATAGCCTAATATGTAACCAGATTTCATTAAGATAAAACTGAAAAAAGGTCTTGCACTTAAATATTGTGGAAATAAATAAAGACCACCCAAATGAGAACACAGGCTATTTCTTCAGAGCTTGATATAGCAAAGGAGTCAGCGGCCATCACTGTGTTTTGGCCAACTCTAAGAGAGGCAGAGGTGTGGGAAAGCCTCATCACAGAAAGAGGGGAAAGCTTTAATGCACCCTGCTTGGAGACTGCTTACCCAAGTTAACTAGAAGTGGGACATCCCATGTTACTGGTTAGGGGTACATGTTTGGCTTTCTCTGATTGATCTTAACTTGTAAGGAGGGGTAAAAGGCCAGGAATCACAATTATAACAATAAATAAACTGCAAGGAATAACAAAGAATAACAATAATTAAGACCTGACCCCTGTGGGCCAATGTTAAAGGGGTGTTTGCTTGGTTTTCAGGGTTGTTCTTGGGAGACAGCAGTCTGATTACTGCAAGTTTGACTTAGAGATAACCAGCTAATTAATTTCTTCGGATGGTTCCTGTGGTTGGTTTCCAGAGCTGGTTGCTGAAGATTGTAGGTTAAAATTTATTATTATTATTATTGGTATTATTATTATTATTATTATTATGCCTAGCCATTTTATGTTTTTATGTTCAGTCTTTCAATATATTTATGAGGTATACATCTTAGAAAGTGTAAGTGTCTATGTGTCTTGTTACGCTGGGTTTTGTTTTACTTCTGGCTTTTGCAAGTTTCTCAAGTACCTTGTTATCACATGATTTAGGGGATGTTAAGAGATAGGACAACAAAGTTTGTAGTATAAAACTCTCTTTAATCCTATCTGGGCAGAGGCAGGCAGAGCTAATTAAACTCTAGAAGGATACAATACAAATGGGAAAGACTGAAACCCTGAATCTCAGTTGGGCAACGGATAGGCCAGGCACTGCCAGGGATGAGAAGGAAGAGAAAGAAGGTTCAAGAATCCAACTCTGATAGAGATTTGGGATCAAGTGCAGCCTTAGAGGCACAGAAAAAAAATCAGTCATTACATTTATTTACTATCATTAAATATGCTTTCAGTTCATGCTAAGGGCTATGTTGAACATCTTTCCTTCACTATTTTGTATGTTCCTTATTAAAATCCTCTGAAGTCAGTTTTTAGACCATTGCTTTCTACAGATGGGAAGATTAAGGATCAGAAAAATTAAGTGTTTTGCCCAAATCCCTCAGTAGTGAAGAATTCAGCTGGTATTGCAGACCAACAGGCTGACTCTGGAGTCACATTGTGTTTGGCCCCTCTTCACTGCCTCCCAAACTCCTACTCCAAGTGGCCTACTATACACCCTCAAGCTGCACAAGTCTCTTCACACCAGACAGCCCTCTTAGGGAATTTAAGAGAAAAGTGGCTCAAATGGTGAGGATTAAAGGATAATGCCATCTTTCCCTAAATGTCTCCTCCTTTGAGCAGAAAGAACAAAGAAATTTTTGGTCCATTGCCTAAGCAAGTAACCAACCAGAGTAAGAAATTCCAGTGTCTCCTCCATTCTTTACATTTTTTTATATGAGAGAATGTTGAAAAGTCTTCTTTCTGACCTGCTTGCGAGGGGCATGTGAAGAAGTTCCTAGGGATAAGAACACTAGAGAGGATTGGGCTGGTGGAGAAAGTCTTTGGCATCTGAACTGGAGTTTCTCCACACCCCTTTTCTGTTAGGAGGTTGTTAAATTATTATTTGCTAAGTGCAACGCATGGTGCCAGATGGTGAGCCATGGTTCCACAACAGAGCACAAGAGAAACTCAAACAGATATATTTATTCTCCCAGTGAAAAGGAAATACACAGTACTTCTGGAGGGGATATACAGCATGCCTTGAAGTGCCAAATGGGAGGTCAAGGCAGAGCAGGTAGGGTGTAAAGGGAGATGGGGTGGGGAAGGGGAAGAGAGAGAGATAAGGAAGGGGTAAAAAGAGGGTAAGGATCCATGGGTAGAAAGCTTTGGGGTTCTCAGGCTAGGGCTGGATTGGTCAACTGAAACAACAAGAATTTTGGTAACCCCCATGGGTATACATAATAGGTGCATAAGGCATTCAGGTGCCGGCAAGTAGGCAAGACTATTGATCACAGGGTGATTCTATCGGGAAGTTACATTTGCTTGTCCCTCTGTAGGTTGCTATCTAGGACATGTACTTGCATGAGGTATCTAGTCAAAGTTAAAGGTCTCTATAGGCCACTTGGCCAAACAAAATGGATGACAAGGCAATGATACCATCGAGTAGTTTAGCTCAACTTGACACTTCTCTTTAGTAATCAGTTTACATGACCAGGGAAGAGTATATAGAGATGACTGATGGTGGTAGGGATTCTTCACCTGGGGTTCAAGTTCTGGAAAGCCTGGGGTACAAGTTCTTGGCACCAACTGTTTGTTGATAGCTCTCTTTAGATTGTGGACTACTTACCACCCATTTAAACTGATGAATTTCAATAGAAAGGTATCATGAAGTTGAGCAGATAGAAGGTATTCAGAGTTGGGTAGAGAGGAATAGCATCCTCTTTAATTTGGAAGCCTCGGTAATGATGTAAGACCTGGACCAAGTCTTATGAAATGTACTTCAGCAGCAAAAGAAGCTTGGAGAAAAGTATGTGCAGTGCAAAGAAAGGGAGGACTACATGAGCAGAGGGGACTGCCCAAGTGGGAGGACTATAAGCAGACTGGTGTGCATAGAGTCAAAAACACAAGGTGGGTGGCAATACTGAACCAGAGATCCTTAACCTCTCTGTAAATTCAGGATTATTTGTAACAAAGAGGGATGTTGACGATGCAAAGAAAGTCAAACGAACCCAAGCATTGTCAAAGGAAGCTATAGAGAGGTTAGCACCAAAACTGTAAGCTTCTCAGTGACCATGAGTTCTCCACCTAGCAACCATTTTGAGGGGCCAGAAGACCAGAAGGGTAAATAGTTTATATCTCTGAGACTACCCCTCTGCCTTCAAAACCACAAGTCCCTCTCAAAAATTGAGAATTATAAAAGAAGGCAAATCATTAAATAAAAACTCATTTTTAGGTTCTTTGTCAAAATCACTGGTCATGATCTTCTTTGATGTTTAAGAGACTCACAAATAGATTCCATACAGACTTTTTTTTTTGTCTTGGAAAGTCAGATTCTTTTTTTTCTCTGATATGACTGTAAGTGAAGACAATAACCATGCCTGGTCTGTTCACCAATGCATACTGAACCAGTACCAAGGACAATGTGTGGAGTACTGGCAATTGTGAATCATTTAGTGACTTTATATCCAAAAGAAAAATTCTTGATAATCTTGATAATGCCATTTAATAAAATTATTTTTTAAATATAATACATAGATGTTTTTTAAGTTTATTTATTTTGAGAGAGAGAGAGAGAGAATTGGGGAGGGATAGAGAGACAGGGTAAAAGAGAGAATCCCAAGCAGGCTCCACACTGTCAGCTTAGAGCCCAGCATGGGGCTGCAAACCACACGAGAGCATGATCTGAGCCAAAACCAGTAATCAAACGCCTAACTGATTGAGCCATCCAGGTGTCCCAATACGTAGTTCCCGTTAAAAGTGTATAGCCCATTTATTTATTCACCTGTTGATTGCACTTGAATTATTCAGAGTTTGAGGCTGTTAGGAACAAAGTTTCTATGAACATTCGTGTATAAGTTTTATGTGGATGTATGTTTTCATTTCTCTTGGGTAAATACCTAGGAGTGTAATTGCTCAGTGGTAGGGTAGTCTTATGTTTACTTTTGAAAGAAACTTCCAGGGCACCTGGGTGGCTCAGTCAGTTCAGCAGCTGACTTCCGCTCAGGTCATGATCTCAGAGTTCATGGGTTTGAGACCTACATCAGGCTCTGCACTGACAGCTCAGAACCTGGAGCCTGCTTAAGATTCTATGTCTCCCTTCCTCTCTACCCCTTCCCTCGCTTGTGCTCTCTCTCTTAAAAAACAAACAAACTAACTAACTAACTAACTAACAAAAACCGCAACCATCACCAGAAAACAACCTACAAACCATTTCCCATTCCATTTTCAGGTTACCTTTCCACCAAATATGTTTGAATTCAAGTGGTTTCATATTATCACTGAATTTGATGGTGTGAGTCTTTTAATTTAGCCATTCTGGTGGGCATGCAATGGTAACTCAATGTAGCTTTTACTTGCATTTCTATGATGAATAATGACGATGAACACTACTTTTCTGTGCTTATTAGTCATTCAAATATCTGTTCAAAACCTTTCCTCATTAAAAAGATTGGGCTTGGCTTCTTAGATTGAATATAACACCTGAATGTGAATTGTTTTTCAGATATACTTATTTGGTCTATTTTATCATAATGTGTTGCATCTTTTCATTTTTTCCAAAGAGTCTTTTGAGGAGAAGTTTTAAAATTTCAATGGCAGCCCACTTTATCAATGTTTTTCTAATTTTTAATTTCTGAGATTGACTAGTCTCAGAAATAGTTGCGAGGTATTTTCTGTAACCTCTGGCCCCTCAAAGTTAGACTTTCAGCTCCAGTCATGGTGTAGTAATCCAAAGCAGGCCAACACGCCCACTCCAAGAAACAGAAAAGCCAGTTACCAAAGACCTATGTTTGAAGATATTGGGGAGCTACAGAACTAATAAGAACTAGATTATCTGGAACTCAGATGGGGGTTGGAGGGACTTCTGATGTGAGCTGAGAATCACTAGTCCTTTTTTCTCCTGGGATATTAGCTGATACAGGCTAAAGACTGGCTAAGGCTTAATCCAGACAGAGAAATTCTACTTGAGCAAAGAGTAAACTTGAAAATTTTTTTGCGGGCACTAGATCCTGGCTGATGGATGGGAAATTTTAAGAGGCCCCAATGCCATTGGCTTTCCTCACAAGACATTTACTAAGTTCTGGACTGTACGTGGGATGCTAGGAGAATAGACATAAGGACCCTAAAGCATGAGCGAAATTTCCAGTAATCTTCATGTGCTTCCAAGACAAAGTAGAGAAAAGCTTTCTTGGCACATAAGCACTTTCTCTTTTCTAACTCTTGCCAAATTTTGAATCTTTGGCAATGGAATGTTCAAGAACTAATCTCAAATCCCTTGAGATAGCCTTGAGTCTCCTGCTGTGTTCTAGGTCTAGAAATTCAGGGTTACAAACTAACATCATGCAGGCCACACCCCAGAAACAAGGATGAAGCAGAGAAGGATCAGATTTTATTCACAGTTTAGTCTAGTCCTGAACTAGCTCATGCTCTGCTTGGATTGAGAAAACAGGCTTTCCCCTACCTTCCAAACAGAGCAGAGGGTAACTCTCTTTCTGGGACAAGTGTCACTTGTAACTTCAAGGGTTATTTTAAATACAATGTCTGGCAGAATTCAAAAAGTACTAGACAGGCAATGCATAATAAAAATGTGGCCAGTAATTAAAGAAACAAACAACAGAGGCAGGCCCACAGATGGCCCAGATAAGAGAAATACCAAATAACGATTTTATAATGGCCATGATGAATAAGGGAAGATGGATAAAATGGAAGAAAAGAGTTATAATTTCAGCATAAATTATAAAAATCATCAAATATTGTAGAAATTAAAATAATTGAATTACACATAAACTGAACAGGTTTAACAGCAAATTAGAGATAGCAAAGATAAGAACAGTGAACTTGAAAATGACTCAATAAAAATTGTTCAAACTGAAGCCTAGAGAGAAAAGATAATTAAAAAAAAAAGAGTTTAAGAGATGTGAGGGACACAGCTAAAAGTCTAAACATACATTTGGAGCCTTAGAAAGTATTAGAGGGACAGACAAGAATGGGTCAGAAATAACAGCTGAAGAAATGATGAGTAATTTTTCAAAAATGATGAAAAACCTCATCTCAGTTTCTATAAGCTCAATGACTCCCAAACAAGCTAAAGAATATTCCACAACCTATTATTGTCAAATTGTTAAAAGCCAAAGGAAAAGAAAAAAATCTTGAAATCGTCCAGAAACACACACACACACACACACACACACACACACACACACACACACAGAGTACTTTTAGAAGACAAACTGTAAGACTAAGAGCTAACTTTTTTTTTTTTTTTTACAATTTTTTAAAAGTTTTTATTTATTTACTTTGAGAGAGAGAAAGAGAACATGTGCAGGAGGGGCAGAGAGAGAAGGGGAACGGGATCAGAAGCAGTCTTTGTGCCGACAGCAGAGAGTCCTATGTGGGGCTCAAACTCACCAACTGTGAGATCATGACCTGAGCCGAAGTCAGATGCTTAACTGACTGAGCCACCCAGGTGCCTCAGAGCTGACTTTTTAATAGACACTACTAATCTTTAAGAAATGAGGAAAATGATAAAAAAAAATAAAATAGAAACAAATGAGGAAAATGAGAACAACACTGATTAGCAACATTTCCAATTTGGCAAAATTTCTCAAATTCAAGGTGCTCAGGCCTTTCCACTGAGCAATTCCATCTCTCCCTTTGATCACACATGTCTATGAGAGCAAGAAATGGAAAACAAACTATCATCAATAGGAGAATGAATAGTTTTATAAACCATGATATAAACACTCAACATTGGTAAATCTCAATAAGTTGCATCAACAAATGTACAATTACCCTGCACATATATATTTATATATATAACTTGTATATAAAATATGTCTTATATAATATATAATACATTACTATATTTTATATGTTAATGTTATATTAACATATATCTACATAATTTATAGAGTACGTACTTTGTATAATTTATATGAAATATAAATATTTGAAAATATGTTAATGTAAAATTAGACATATGAAATATGCATCATATAAATATATTTATAAAATCTATGTTTATATATAATGTAAAATGTCAGAATAGTTTGTAATGTTTATCAATATAAAATCTTCAAATTGTAAAAAACATACGTGGATCAGAGAGTAATTCATAAGGAAAGCTCAATTCCATATATATATTTTTTTAAGTTTATTCTTTTTGAGAGACAGAGTGAGAGAGAGTGGGAGGGGGCAGAGAGAGAGAGAGAGAGAGAGAGAGAGAGAGAGAGAGAGAATATCTCAATATCTCAAGTAGGCTCTGTACTGTCAGTGCAAAAATCACTACCTGAGCCAAAATCAAGAGTTAGATGCTTAACAGACTGAACCACCCAGGTCCCCCTCTATCTTGTCTAATTCTTTAAAATAATGAAGAAATGAAATAACTAGACAATGATGACTGGTGGAACACAGGCCTTCTTTTTCTTTTTATTTATTCTTACCTGTATGTTTGAACGATCTCACTCTAACATCATTTAAACATAATTAAGAAGTCTTAGAACACAGAGGAAATTAAACACGGTGTGTTTCCAGAGTTGTTTAAAATTTTTTTGATGTTGGAAGGGAATAGTATGACTTAGGGCGTTTCTAGTTCTTTGTGATGCCATCATAAACTCAGACCACTGCCTGTGTAGTGGAGCCATCCATACAAGTGAACCTGGCTGCAAAAATCATAAATAGTATTTCTGTTTCTACTTGATCTAAAAAGTAAGCACAAGTGTGAAATACTCAGATGAGAAAAAAAAATCTACCCAAATAAATTCCTTGAGAACTTATGGGTTGTTTATTTGTTTATGTATTTATTTATGTATTTGTGCGTGTGTGTGTGCGTGTGCGTGTGCGTGTGTGTGTGTGTGTATAACGTTCCAGAATCTAGTTACTTTTTCCTTTGGGGTCTTTGTTATGAAAGGAAATTTCTTAGTATTTACTGCGTGACATTTCTGCACAGCTTATCAGCCAATGCCCTCTTTGCTCAGAAATGTTTAGGTATTACAAGAAAAGGCTGCTTACTGGGTGTCATAAAACCCATTTTCAGATGTGCTCTTTCCAGATGCCTTAGCTTAACCTGACTGCATGGGATTGTTTAGCATGATGGATGGTACCCTGTAACATCTGCAGGCTGCAATGATTATCTGAAGTTACGGTCAAAGCCAAGCCCCATACCAAAAAATGAGTAACTTGTATTCATGAAAGTGGTTTTACTTCTTGCACAAATGGCCAACAAGCTGTTATGCTAAAGGGTTTTGTGTATAAATTCATCAAGGGGAAAAGGTCACTTAAAAGAAAAAAACTCACCCTGTGAACTTGGAAATCTAAGTATGAGGGAGGGGTAAGAATTAAAATATACTATAAATCAAGCAGCTTTTGAATTTACCTTCCATGCTAATGACTTCTACAGTGCTCCTTATATCAATAGGGTTTCCAAAATTTAAATTATTGCCTCTCAAAGTTTTACGTAAAAGGTAGCTAGCTTACCTGTTTTAAATGAGCAGAGAGAAATTTTATCATTCATTTGTGATCTCTCAGGGACTGAGATTACATAAAGATTTTAATGATTTAAACAAGGAAATCAGATCAGATTATGCGGCATTTATCACACCTCTCAGCAAAAACAGACTAGAGGCACTTTACTTTTTCTTTCCTCCTCTTTTTTTCTCTGTCTAGGAAGAAAATTTTACTGTGAAAATTTACGGGTGAAGACATAAAGCTGCAACCTAAGCAGATGGCATGGTAGTTTGACCTTAACTTTCATTTTAAATCAAGCTCAGATCACTTGCATTCCAAAAAATTGTAAGTTGCAATTTTTTTCCTGCTTTTAACAGTGAGTCACACATACATCTCTGAACAGTATCATTTCCTTGGGGCACAAGGACAAGTACGTATGGACTGCTATTTCCTTCTTGACTTTGAGAGCAGAATGGATGGCATCCTTATTATGGAAAGATCAACACCAAATGTCACCAGAAATCCATCAGAGAGGTACTTTCTACCTCATTGGGCCAGCCAAGCACTTCTTCCCATTAACAAGTAACCAGTTGGACAATAAACACAGGAAAAGGAACCAGTGGACTTTATCAAACCGAAGGTAGACTGTATCAAAAACAACAATGGGCTCTTTGATACCTTCAGTTGATGGTACCATATGAGGCAGAGATGAAGGAAAATGAATCGCTGCTGAAAGATACAAAATTATAAATAAGAAATTTGCTCTAGGAACTTGAAAGATGCCTATAACTTGAAAAGTCCTAGAATTTAATCTTCATATCTACTTCTCAAAAGCCTTGCAACGTGAATACACTTTGATCCAGCCACCTAATTCCTGATGGTCTTAGCAAGAACTGTTTTAATACATGTGCAAAGCTATGCATCCAAAGATTGCTTTCACAGCACTGATTATGATACTGGAAGATGTGGACCAATCTGAATATCTACCAATAGTAGATAGATGAAATAAATTATGGCACAGCCATCCAACAGAGTATCATAGTTATAAAAATAATGCAGATCTTTATTTCTAAGAAGCACATTATGAAGTAAGTTCATAAAAACTAGGCTACCTAATAAAAAGTACAAAAATAAATAAAATGCAAACCCATCTTTGTAAATATTTTCACTCAGTACAAAATCATGGGGAGAATGGGTTTTGACTTAAATAAGTCACAGGAGAAAGAGTCTAAGTACTTAGAACAAAATCTGTTTAGAATAATAGAAGGAATCTTGGCCAGCACTTCACACCAAACACAAAAATCAATTCTAGATTGATAGTTGATCTAAATGTAAAAGATTAAACAATTAAGGTTTTAGAAAACTAAAACAGAGTATCTCCTGTCCTGGGGTAGTTCAAGATTTCTTCGGCAGAACACAAGAAGTACTTTTATAAAAGAAAAAAGGTAATTTGCATTACATTTAAGGAACTTTATCAAAAGAATTTATCAAAAAATACCATTTAGAGGGTGAAAATGTAACCCACAAAATGGGGGAAGATATTCACAGAACATAAATAAGAGAAAAGACTAGCAACCTGAACCTACAAAGGTACTTGCTAGATCAATAAGGGAAAAAGCAGATTACCTAATAGAAAATGAGACAAAACACATGAATAGGCAAATGGCAAAGAGAGAGAGATCAAAACATAAGAAAAGGTACTCAGCTTCAACAGTTATCAAAGACATTTAATCCCTAATGAGGTATTATTTCATACCATCAGAATGGCTAAACTAAAAAGAAAGATAATACTAAATATTAGTAAAGGTAGGGAATAATTGGAACTTTCATAGACTGCCAGAAAGTACAATTACTTTCAAAACTATCTCTATTTACTAAAGCTAAATATATGCCTATCCTATGACCCAGTGACTTACTTTTAGGTGTGCAACCAAAAGAAATGCATAAATTTGTGTATCCAAAGACTTGTAGTCAATATTCACAGTAGCACTAATCATAATCCCAAACCAGAAGCCATCCAAATGTCCACTCATAGTACAATGGATAAATACTGCCATAGCTATACAACAGAATCCAAGAAAGCAATGACAATAAATAAATGTAATGACATGGGAAAGTCTCAACATGATGTTGAACAAAAGAAGCCAGGCACAAAAGAACATAAATTGTAGGAGTTTGTTGAGGAAGAGTTCAGAAACAGGTGGAGAAAATCTCTGTTGCTAAAAATCAGTGGTTACCCGTTGGACAGTATCTCCTTGGATAAGCTTGGGCAGGCATTCTCGTGCTGATAATATTTTATTTCTTGATCTGAATCATGCTTGTAATGTACATTATATGAGTACATCCACTCGAAGAAAACAAAACTGCGCCCTGTACTTAGATTGTGTGCACTTTTCTGCTATGTATTTTGTACTCCTTTGAAATGTTTTTTTTTTAAAGTGGGTATAAAGGATTAAAATGTTGTACTGAAATACTGCTTCCCACAAACTTAAGTATTGTTAGTCCTAAGATAGCAGATTATATAGCTTACATGTTAGCATACACCAATTCAAAGAAAGCAAATGCAGCCCTTAGAAAAAAATAGAGACATGTTTGTTACTATTCTAAAGTCTTCATATTGAGGATCGTGTCTACAGTGAGATCTAATGTACGTTCTCATTCTTGCCTTTTGTCAATTGGAAGCTCATCTGATTATTTTTCAGCTTTCCACTTTATTTTTTCCCCCATAGATCCTTTTTCTTCAAGGAAACATTTGACATTTAAGATGATTTCATAAGTTGGGAAATACCAGATGACAGAGCATTACCAAAGAAATATAAAGCGATTAATGTCTCTCACCACATCCTGGCTTTCTTACATTTCTAGGTTTCTTTGCAGTTTTTAAGGGTGATGTCCTATATCCCAGAGGCAGCGCCTGAAATCTAATACTCTGCTCAGTGATTAGCTACATTAATTACTGGCCTGTGTCAGTATTCCAATGGGCATCAGAGGAGGCTTTATGGTTCATCACATCAGGGCCAAGTACTGAGGAGTCTGAGAATGCAATTATGCAACAGATAATTCCAGCCAGCTAGAGGGCCAACGACCTCGATTATGACATATAAGAACAAAACTGCAGACAGGGATCTGTGGTTTGCCAAAATGGATAAATAATATTATATTTCCAAAAATGGCCAGTCAAATTTAGCCCTATAGAGAAAATGATGGTGCTGATGTAGAGATATTTTAAGTCATCTTTTCCTCCTTCTGCAACATTTTCAGCTGTTAGCAATCAGAAAAGAAGGTGGTCACTCAAGCCAATATGTTTTGGTGTAGCTGATTAGAATTATCTAGCAAGCTTAATGGTCTGTGAGAAGCAAATTTGTATTTCAGGGTCTACTCGTCTGGCAAACATTTTAAGCACAGACTTTCTTTTTGACAGGAATTATACGAGAGAAAAAAACAACTTTCAAGTAAACACAGACTCAGGCTGAAGTTGTTATGTTCGAAGTCAGCAAGTCATTTCTTCACTTAGCCAGTATCTCATGTTCCTCTGATCCACAGGATTGTAACGTACACAGGGATATCTTCAGAGTCTACATATATGGCTATGCTGTGAAGTTAAATACAATGGCTATTTTTAAAATCACCTACTAAGGTCCAGATTCTTTGTGTACAGATTTCATTTAATTCTCAAACAAGTCTAAACTCACAATACTGGCAGGAGCAGGTTTAAAATGATTGCTCTCCATTACTGAGCGCTTACGCTATTCCATGTACTGTGTGAAGATATAATTTAATACACTCCAAAGGTGTGATATCTATTTTCCAGAGGACACTGTATTGGAATCCCATCATTAATGTGTTTAACTGCCATGGATTAAACTACAGCCCCTTGGCAAAACCAGAGAGGAAGAGCAAGAAGCCAGGAGAAGAGGCGGGAGTAGATGACTCTCCAAATGTGGGCGACTTTGCATTACATTTACAGAAGGATCTCTTGTCCAGGAATTGGCGTCAAGAGGAAGATGCAGACTTGCATTTCTTCCCCTCATCTGTTTCTTTGCTCTTCTCAGTGAGGGAGAACCATCCTGGGGAGAAGTCAAGTATTCAAAGATTCATTTATCCCCCCGACCCCCCACAAGACCACTGAAAGCAGAACGTCTTACTTTACAACTGAAGAAGCAGACATCTTCCAGTGCCTAGCAAGTGAAACAATTTTCATTTCAGGAGTAATTTTAGGGGCGCCTGGGTGGCTCGGTTGGTCAAACATCCAACTCTTGGTTTCAGCGCAGGTCACGATCTCAGTTTCTTGAGTTGGAGCCCCAAGTGGGAGTCTGCGCTCACAGGACAGTCAGAGCCTGCTTGGGATTCTCTCTCTCCCTCGCTCTCTGCCCCTTCTTGACTCGCACCCCTCTCTCTCAAAAATAAATGAACTTTTAAAAAAAAGAATAATTTTGAATACCATTGAATTTGGCTTTATATTCTTACTCCAGAACTTCCCTATTAATCACTACTCCACCTCCAGCCCACCCCTACTCTCCTAGCAGGAAGATGCTAACCTACTCACTGTATAGTTTTGGTGCCCAGGTGTAGAAAGTTACCCAGTGGTGGCACTGAGACTCTAACCGATGATCCCCTTCAAACCCCGCAGGTACCACACCCTGCATCTCTAATATGAGGTCCTCCTCTAGCGGCACCATAGCTGAGGGCAACATGAGAGCAGTCGTTCTCCCAGTTAGCACGTATCCTCAGCCCTTGGTAGAGAGGGGTATTTCTCATCAGTTGTGGGCCAGGAGCGGGGGTAGTAGTTCTTAATGAGGGCTCAGGAGAAGCTGGTGTGTGGGATAAAATGACCGCACGCTGAGGAACATGGAATTGATGATGCCATAATAAAGGTTATGAAACTAAAAAAAGATCTCATCATCTAAGGAACACAAACGTTACTTTGGATGTGCCCTTTCCAACCATCAAGGCACCCCCCCCCACCCCCCACCCCAGAGATTCTGATTTTCCCTCCTACCTCCAGGGGGCGATGTCTGAGCAGAGTCTGCTTTTCCTAATACAGCTAAAACGAATTTTCTATTACTCTAGTGATACCAGAATTTCAGGACACTGTCATTAAGGCAATGCTGCTAAGGAAAAAATCTTTGTGAGTGAAATCTTTCTTCACCACAAAAGTGTAAACCCAGGTAGTGAACAGAGGAGGCATGTCTGTTTTTCACCTGCCATGTGCTGTAATACACTGAGAGGTATTTCAAGGTGGACAGATTGCAACTTGGAGTCAGGGGGTGTGAGATACAATTTAATACACTCCGAAGGGAGTGTTGGCACTGCTCTCTAGTACTGGGGTGGCACGGGGACGTTACTGAACCGCTCTCTGCCACTTTGGGCCCCATCATCCCAGCCTCTGCCTCCCTATTAAATGCCTCTCTGTGTATCTAAGTAAGGACATTTGCCACTGGAGTTAGATCCTGCTGGGGTAGCCTAGAATGATCTCATCTTGAGATCTTACTTTAATTATATCTGCAAATATATATATATATATATATATATATATACATACATACATATATATACACACACACACACACACACACACACATTTCCAGTAAGGTCATATTCACAGGTTCTGAACACATTAGGACGTGAACACATATTTTAGGGGGCTAGCTTTCAACTCACTGCACAGCATATGTTTGTAACAGAGCCTTGAAAAAAAGTTCATATGTTATCTCATTGAAAATTTTAATCATGAGGAATATGAGTAAACACCAGCAATCCAGTGAAGACTGCAACAGTTATAAGGAAGGTGGAGAGGAGGAAGGGGAGGGAGAGTTTGCATCATCTGTGGAGACAATGAGCAAAGCTTCATGGAACAAGTAAAAGCATAAACAGAGCTTGAAGGAAAGGTAGAATTTTGAACCTTAGACTTCTTCTCTACCCTAACACCGATAGTAATTCCCATTATAGGCTTGCTCCGAGGATTAAGAGACGGAATCCATGTAAAGCAATTAACACATTGCGTGTTATATAGTTAGCATTTAATATTCATTTATAATAATTACAGTGAAATGTTGTTGCTCTTTCAAGACCAGCCAAATAAATCATCCCAATTGCTAATAACATTCCTTTTGCTGTGCTGAATGTTGTGCCCACTATACTTTTAAATGTTTCCTCTATTTTTCTTTCACACATAAACTGATTTTGATTATTCCTTCTGAAAGGTGTCAATCACTTCACAAGAGAAACACGGAAGGTAACATTTATGCTAGAATATTCTGCCACCTGCAGGTAATCACGGGTTGCTGCAATTTTCACAAACGAGCTGCATCTGCTAATATTAATTCATTGGCTTTTGAGGCACGGGCCCTTGCTCAGAAGCCAGGAGGGCTCAGTAAGTATTTATCTTCTTGTTAGTATATTATTGTCAATGGACGCTAGTCAGCAACAATCCTTTAAATAAGACATTAAAAATATTTATGCTTTCCTCCCCTGCTCCTGTTGAATTTCAGAAAAGTCACCAACTCAGCTCTTAATAGACTGACCACCTAAATCAGTGGTTTTCAAAGCACTATTCTTGGATCAGCAGCAGTACCTGGGGCCTTGTTAGAAATGGACCACCCCAGCCTTGTGAATCGCAAATTCTGGGGATGGGGTTCAGGAATCTGTTTTGACAGCCTTGCCAGCTGGTTCTGATGCATGCAGTTCTAGAACCAGATGTCTGGGTGTGTAGATGTGGGGTTTCTACAGAATGGGTAGGATGGGGGACAAAAGGAAGCCGGGAGCCCACGGAAGGGAAGGTGAGGAGGAAAAAGCAGCAGAGAGAAAAGTCTGACTCAACTGCATGGCTTTATAAATGGGCAAACGCAAAGTATGTACTTCTGATAAAAACAGATCTTATGTATTAGCAACAGTAGGACCTGAATACTTTTTTTTTCTAGCTAGTTTTATTTTTTCTGTCAAAAGTTTAAAGGAAATGTGGGCTTTGATTGTTTTTCATTTTTTTCTGATGTTAAAATCATTTAGGAGATTAAACTAAATCTCTTAAATAAATAAAATTTTCTTCATGTGCATAGTTAAGCCCGAACTGCAAATCCTTTCCAGTTAAAAAGACCTGTTATTCCACCTTGCTTCATTTAAAGTCATTTAAAAAAAATAAATATACACGGGTCACTATTGTCAAATACATGAAGGTACACAGGAGCGGGAGAATATTCTTATTTGTAAATGTGGATTTGAAATGAAGTCATTTTCTCCTTTATGTCAGGATCTTAAAATTTTTTCATGCTAAAAAAGTATGTTGGGGCTTTTAATTCTCTTTAGCTACAAAGCATCACAGAGGGGGTAAATATGTTGGGAGCACATATACAGACAGCTGGTCAAAGTATGTGGTGGTGAGAGGGAAAGAAAATGGAACATCACAAGAATGACTCTCTTACCTGGCCACAGCTCCTGTGGGGTAAGAACTCAGTTCAGTAACACTTGGTGCCTCCTGAAGAAGTCAGGGAAGGACTGCAGACAAACAGGTGAGGGCTCCCAAGTCAGACCGCTTAGGCTGGAATCCCATCGTCACCATGAACTAGCTGGCTGAGGGGCTGGAGCACATGCTTAAGCTCCCCTAAGCTCCGCTTCTCCTCTGTAAAATATGGCTAACAACAAATGTATCTCAGGAGGAAGTAGGGGAGCATCTCCAACTGGTGATGGAACCAACGCCGGTTCTCAAACTTGGCTGAGCACTGGAATCACCTGAGGGTCTTTAAAGACTCTTCCAGTAAGGGAGGTCACGCGGAAAGAGCTTAGCATCATGCTTGCCCTAATAAAGGAGGGTGATCCCCATTGGTGATTACTATTGCTGCACATAAAAGGTATTCCTCTCATCAGGGGCTGCAAGCCTGGCTGCACATTAAAATCACCTGGAAAACATTGACACCGGGGCCCCGCATGAAGCATTCTAATGTGCTCGATGTGGAGCAGGACCTGAACATTTTCTCAAGCTCTCTAATGTGGAGCCAAGGTGGAGACCAGAACAGCTGGGCTATTTATTGGAAGATGATTAAATCTGGAACCTTCTTCACAGTCTCATAAGGGAAACACACAAAACTAAAACGGACTATGATCACAGTAGCCTAAGACTTAAACATTTAACTTTGCACTAAGTATCATATCTCTTTATGGTATCTTTTTTTTAATGGGAATTTCATGAAAATACTGAAGTTGAGGTCTACCTTCTGCCTTATATTGCTATTTTACCTAATTAATAATCCAGATGAATATATTATATATCATATATATCATATTTTAGGTGTCACATCTCTATGACATTATAGTCAAGATATCACATTTGTTTTTGAGAACACCATAAGGTGGGTACTATCACTGATACAAAAAAAAAAGGTTTCTCTATTACTTTTTAAGAAGCCAAAGAATCCCTTGTCTCATAGAAATGGGAGGCAAGTCTAGAACAGATAGGATGGATGCCAGAATCACAGAGAGAGAAAGCTTCTCTGCATAACTGAGGCTGAGGCATATAAGATGTGGGTAGAGAGGAAGAGAGAAGAAACTGGAAATGGACAGTTGAAGAGTGGGGTGAGGGGGTGAGAGGAGCAGCAGGAGGAGGGGGAAGCAGCTTCAGCAAGGGGGTGGGGGGAGACAAGTTTGAAGAAGACACACATATGAATTCAATAGAAGTATAAACTTTTATCGTTCAATAAAAAGAATCAACTTCTGGGGCGCCTGGGTGGCGCAGTCGGTTAAGCGTCCGACTTCAGCCAGGTCACGATCTCGCGGTCCGTGAGTTCGAGCCCCGCATCAGGCTCTGGGCTGATGGCTCGGAGCCTGGAGCCTGTTTCCGATTCTGTGTCTCCCTCTCTCTCTGCCCCTCCCCCGTTCATGCTCTGTCTCTCTCTGTCCCAAAAATAAATAAAAAAAATGTTGAAAAAAAAAATTAAAAAAAAAAAAAAAAAAAAGTATCAACTTCTAAAATGCATGGTGTCACCCTAGTTCTTGTAGAAACCAGGTGGTGACCTACTTGATGTGGGGCTTGAACAGTCCACTTCCATGGACAAGGAGGCACTAGTGCGTGGGTGACAGACTCTTTGGAGAGATGTGGCAGTTGAGCTTTGAGCAGGTTAAACCCACTGCCCAGTGCTAAGTGCTAGCACATGGGGGAAACGACTATCTGGCCTGAATTCTTAGCCACTTCACTTCATTGGGTAGATGGTGGCGACCCTGTGTTCAAAGGCTGGGGATAAACATCTGCTCTGCGAGGAATCACGGAAAATTGAAAAAAAAAGAAGGTATTTGAGAGAGGAGGATGACTGGCTTGGGACAAGACAGGGTAGGGGAGAACATTCTTTTTTTTTTTTTTTTAATTTTTTCAATATATGAAGTTTATTGTCAAATTGGTTTCCATACAACACCCAGTGCTCATCCCAAAAGGTGCCCTCCTCAATACCCATCACCCACCCTCCCCTCCCTCCCCACCCCCCATCAACCCTCAGTTTGTTCTCAGTTTTTAAGAGTCTCTTATGCTTTGGCTCTCTTCCACTCTAACCTCTTTTTTTCTTTTTTCCTTCCCCTCCCCCATGGGTTTCTGTTAAGTTTCTCAGGATCCACATAAGGGTGAAAACATATGGTATCCGTCTTTCTCTGTATGGCTTATTTCACTTAGCTTAACACTCTCCAGTTCCATCCATGTTGCTACAAAAGGCCATATTTCATTCTTTCTCATTGCCACGTAGTACTCCGTTGTGTATATAAACCACAATTTCTTTATCCATTCATCAGTGGATGGACACTTAGGCTCTTTCCACAATTTGGCTATTGTTGAGAGTGCTGCTATAAACATTGGGGTACAAGTGCCCCTATGCATCAGCACTCCTGTATCCCTTGGGTAAATTCCTAGCAGTGCTATTGCTGGGTCATAGGGTAGGTCTATTTTTAATTTTTTGAGGAACCTCCACACTGTTTTCCAGAGTGGCTGCACCAATTTGCATTCCCACCAACAGTGCAAGAGGCTTCCCGTTTCTCCACATCCTCTCCAGCATCTATAGTCTCCTGATTTGTTCATTTTGGCCCCTCTGACTGGCGTGAGGTGATATCTGAGTGTGGTTTTGATTTGTATTTTAGGGGAAAACATTCTGGTTGCTGATAGTAATTGGACAAAGATGCAGGCCTGGCAAGTACAAGGCATTAGGCAATATGAAGCAATTTAATGGGGCTGAAATCTAGAACTTCCATCAAAGGATGCCGAGAAATCAGGGGGAAAAGGGTGGTTTGAGACAAATTTTAGAGTTCTGCATTTTTCTGTAGCTTGGGCTTCATTTGCTGAGCAGTGGGGAGCCATTGGGTCTCTGAGTAGGGAAACGACTGCATGTTAAGAATATGTCAAGCAGCAGTTGAGTTTTCTTACGAAAAATGCAGCCAAAGAATTTTTAAACTGAAAGAGACTTTAGAATTTATTTGTCCCTTGGTTTCAAGCTAGTGGTCCGGGAGCCAGACAGAGCCCAAAGGGGTATTTGGTTTGGTCTGGTCCCCGTGGTGTGCCTTGTCTTTGCTTTTCTTTGAGCTTTGAGCTGGAACACGCCATCTCTGGTGTCTAGGTTCTTCTCCTGGTGTGTCAATGAAACTCTGTGAAATGGCCAGGTGGTGTTCAGAGACAAGGAGAAGGCTTTGCTAAATAAACTTAAAGCAAAGTTCTGACCAAAGAAGTGTTCCAGGGTGTGTTTTATCCTATCCCAGGTTCTATTTCAAAGGGCGGTTTTTTTTTTTTTGGTTGTTGTTGTTGTTGTTTTAACAGCCACGAATCTTGTGTAACTTTGGTCGGTGAGAACTCCTACTCTAACTAACATGCATGCCAAGTGAGAACCATCTTAAAAACCAGAGACTATGTATCTTGGAAATTGGCACTGTGTCTGTCGTCTGCCATTTATAACCCTCCATCCTTTGTCCACGATGCACATTTAGCAGTAAATGCAGAGCTTCCCCCCATGCCACTTTGTGATTATGCCAATTGATTAATACTGGCAAGTTTGCGCATTTCCCCAAGAGACGGCTGGCTTTCCCACAAGAGTCTCCTATGTTTTCAGAGATGTAAAGCATAGAAGTGGCATGAATATCATGAAATACAGTTTCTTGGCTGTCTTCTTTCCTGAGTCTTGGCCACACCTTGTCTTCTTCCTGTTCATAAGTAAGCCACAGACTAATTGGCCAAAATTTGCATGTAACCCTTCATTTCAGAACACAAAGCACTTTGAAGGGGAGAAAAATAATCATGCACATTTTTAAAATTGAAAGCACTCTCTTAATGATTTTTCCATGGTCACGGATTGAAAACCCACAACTTAATTATTCATGTGGATCAAAGTAAAACACACACACACACACACACACATTACATTTTTCAACCTAGGTGCTGTTGTCATTTGGGGCTAGATAATTCCATTATTGGGACTGTCCTGTGCCTGGTAAGACATGTAGCAACGTAATACTCTTTTTACTCATTGGATGCCAGCCAGTAACACCAACGCCCCCAGTTGTGACAACCAGAAATATCTTCAGTCACTGTCAAATGTGCCCCGGGCAGCAAAATCTCCCCTGGTTGAGAACCACTGTTTGATATCAATCTTAATTTTACTTTCCTGTTTGTCACCCCACGCTCTCTAGGAAGCACAGTTGACAGAAATATAAAATTTGGCAATAGGTGAATTAATTAAATGAAACATTTTATTCTTTCAAAATTAAAAGTGTAAGAGCACTAAAATGAGCTTTCCAAAAGTTGAAAATTGATGAGAAAATATATTTAACTTCTGTTCATCCTGCATATTAAGCTGAAAGGGGAAAGAAAGGGTAAAGAAAATATTTTGAAACTTGGAAATTAGGGCTCTAAAGGAATTAATAGTTATTATTAATGTGACTGTGATATTAATATAGCATGGGGCATGTGAGGAACAGGACATCCTTTCGTCCTGCCTAGAGTAATTACATGGAATGTCTAAACATTAAATCTGGAAAAGGTTTCTAAGCATCATATAGGAACTAATAACTAATAAGATGCAAAAAGAGAACATAAAAGTGACAAAGACTATGTATATTTTTTCTCTTACAATGATTTTTTTGGGGGAATAAGCAGAACGAAATTCATCTCTAAGTTCTCTCATGGCTGTTAAAAAGAAAACAGGGAAATAAATACATTAGGTTCTTATATGCTGTGTTTCACTATGTTTTACTATGTAGTAGTTGTATTTTGGACATGATTTTTATGTAGTAGCTATCTACACATGTGGAATGGTGTAAAAGTCAATGGTTTTGGAATCATGACACTGTCACATTGACACAAACATAGACAACACTTTGTCTAGCAGTTCTTAACCCTGGATGTGGATTTCATCTACTTCAAGAGTTTTTAAAAATACATAAGTGTTCAGACCCTATGGACACTTACTCTGATTTAATTGGTATGGGAGGAAGCTTCACTATAATTTGTAAACACTCCCTAGACAATGCTAATGTTAGGAACCACTGGTCTAATCCATGGGTTGCAAACAAAAATCATTGCAGGGATGAAGAAATTAAAGCAAATTAATTAGTGGTCCCTGGGTAAGAACACAGGGCCTGGTGGGGACTTTGGTAAACCGGAGACTGGATACGCTGCCTAAAAACATTCTGTTGTGCTGTTGTAACCATCTGGAAATGCTGTCCTGATTTTCATCAGAAACCAGACATGCAGGTATTTTAGAGAAATTTCTCTAACTTTTTTGAATACCGTAAAGGGGCCAAACGAAATATATTTGTGGGCTGCCAGTGTGCAACCCTACACCCAGTCCACCTGATCCACTTCACTGAGGAACAAGCTGGGAACCAGAAACTACACAACCGCCCAAAATGATACAGTCAGTGGCAGAGACCGGTACCAGTCGCAGTGTTTGGTTTTTCGAATGATCCCAGATTGCTATGCTACAACCATGATAACGAGAACATTTATGAAGTGCCTAGAGTAGGCCAAGTACTGTGCTAAGTGAAAGCCTTATACATCTTTTTTTGTTTGTTTATTTATTTGAGAGAGACACAGAGAAAACAAGCAGGAGAGGGAGAGAGAGAATCCCAAGCAGTCTCTACACTGTCAGTGCACAGCCGGTCGCAGAGCTTGATCTCACAACTGGGAGATCATGCCCTGAGCCAAAATCAAGAGTTGTCACTTAACAGGCTGAGCCACCTAGGTGCCCCATCTTTTTAAAAACTCTTAGGGAATCTATGGAATGGGGATTAATAGTATCCCCATTTTACAGATGAGGGAAGTGAGGCTGAGAGACATTGACCATAGAGGTCCAGTAGAGCCAGGATTTGAATTCAAGTTCACCTGATCGCAAAGCTTCCTCTATTAACTCCTTGCACCATGTTTTCCTGGATGTTTCTTTCCACGTTGTGTAAGGAGCCTCTCTCTTGATTGTATTTGGAAGATATGCACATAGCTCTAGTCCTTGGGGCATAAACCAAGGGCCAGCTCGGTGGTGCTTTTCCTGTGCTATGCCCATATTTCATGTTTATTATTAAAGTTGACCCTGCTTGAGGTAGGAGGTCAGCTCTTCACCAGGTCTGCTGGAAGCCTAGGAAAAATGACAGCCCTAATGAAATGTGCTTGAAGTGAGACCGTGTCCGGCTTGCTGTAGTTATGCACAATTTGCCTGTTTCAGAAGAGAGAGAATAAATTGAACATTGGCCTCCCTGTCCTTCCCTGGACTGTCAGTCAGACTGTGTACAAAGACAAAGGCTTCCAGTGAAAAGCACCATAAGGACAGACCTGCTTTGCAATGGAAAAAAATGTGTTTAAGAAGAATGTAGAAGAAAAATGAAGATGGTTTACCATTAAAAGCCAGTCAGAATCAATTGGCATATATGCATAACTGACTCAGCATTTACTTCCCTCTTCTTTCTGACCTCACTCCAACATTATTCCAAAGCCTGACAGTCCCAAATTATACAAGTATCCTTCAGATTTTCTCCAAATTTTAAATGAAGACTAAAATATTCATCGTCCTCCCTTCTAAGCCTAAGAGTTCAAATTACAAACAGAAACAGGGAGTTCATTCATTTAGTATCTTATCTCTGATCTGCAGAGCCCTGTTCTGAGTACTAAGGAGCTGACACTTTAGGGCATGATATGATCTGACCTCAAGGAACACTGGGTGAATTGGCAGTGTATATATATTATACACACACACACACACACACACACACACACACACACACCAAGTGGTAAAGCAATAGTAGTCATAGTTACTGCTGTGGGTTGAGAATTGCTATCCTAAGTTTAAGTTGTTTTTATTTCATCAGAAATACAGTTTAGGTATAGGAGAGGGGAAAAAAAACAAGAATAGAGATAGAAAGCTCAGAAATTCTCTAGTATTCCTCCATTCCAGAGACCCACCACTATCAACCTGGCATTTCTCCTACATATTTTTTCATATATATATATGAAATAAAGGTTTCCTTTTTAATGCCACTAGGGTCATATAATGAACAGGGTTTCATAACGTGCCTTGTTCTCCATTAGGATGGGATAGAGAACAGCGAAAAGGGTAGCAGAAGAGAAAGCTTCTTCCTTGCATGTGGCTCATTCATGAGGAAGAAGACGAAGTAGTAGCCATTTTGTTTGGGCTGGAGCTCAGTGTACTCAAACCACACATGTGCATGCAAACCACGTTAGAGCCATAGTTGCAGGGCACGTGGGTTCTGGAGACAACACAGAAGATCGAGGAGGAGCTATCATGTCATCTCCTTCTTCCTTCAGTGGAGACAGGGAAGTTATGACTAAATTTATCACTGTATTTTAGATGATTAATTACAGTTAGATCAATAATTGGCATCTAAATGGACAGACAGCAGCCACGGTGGTGGTTGTTATTTACCTTTACTTTGATTATCTTAAACTCTTCTTGGGTAAACGAATAGGCAGTGTCTTCACTCACTGCTTTCATCATTTAAAAAATTTTTTAATTTATTATGGGGGGCGGAGAGAGGGGCAGAGGGAGATAGACAGAGAATCCCAGTCATGCTTCACATTGATGGAGCCTGGTGTGGGGCTTGAAATCGTGACCATGAGATCATTACCTGAGCCGAAACAAAGAGTTGGATGCTTAATTGACTGAGTCACCCAGAAGCCCCTGCTTTCATCATTTATAGATCCATTAACCAATGGGTCCATCCATTTGTCCACATACGTCCACATTCCATGGACACTTACTGAGTACTGACAGTAAACCAGGCACTGGTGAGATTACAGAAAACAAGAGATCATCTTTGGCTTTAAGAAGCCTATATAGTTTAGTATAGGAGAAAGTTAAGGCAGCAGTTACCATAGACAGTGATTGGAGTTATTCTATACTGTGGGAAAACAAAGGAGGAAAGCTAACACAGGCCCTCAGGAGGGACATTATTTTAGTTTGGCTATATATAAGATACTGTGAAAGAGACACCAGTGTAGGGCCTAAAAGCAAGGACTTTTTGCAATTTGTAACAGGACCACTTATCCTTCTGCTCCACCTGCCTGAGGTATATATTCCATGTACAGTTAGTTTCCCTTTGGTTCCTTTGTCCTGTCATTTTCCCATCATATTCAATTTTATTTCCACACTCCAGTCCCAGGATGCCAACTGTGCTTCCGGACATCACTTCCTGCCTTGTTTCTCTTGAATAAAAGCATTCCAATAACAGTATCAGTGAACTTACAGCAATTCTTTTCTAATACTATAGTGTCTGAGATGCTACAGTTACTAAATAAATATTTATTGACTACATGGACAGATAGTTGAAAAGTCAGGGCATCTTATGTGAGTCTCTCGAACTGAAGAGTTTTATAGACACATTTCCCCCTCAAAAATGATTTCCTGAAATTCTAGCTTTACCATTCATTATTGCTTCATCACTCATGAAATGGCATCCCCCCCAAAGGCAGAATCTTGATATTTTTCTTGCCTGTTCCTGGAGAAATTAAATAATGTAAACTTGTACTAGTGAAAAGCCTTTGAATATCTTAACAGACCATGGCAATATTTTCTTCTTAACGTATGTCCAATTTTGTAATTTTCAGCCATGGAAGAGGTTTGTATCAAGGCATATGATCACTGGCCCTTTCTTGACTCTTTCTTGACTACTTTGTGGATGTGTCCCCCCGAATCAACCATTTCTAATTGAAACATGAGTGTGAAGGTTAGAACAAAAAGAAAAAGAGGAGGACAAAAGAAGAGAGACCTAGTAATGTCACTTTGTCTTACAGGGAAAAGCTAAAGATGCAAAAATATAGACTTTTTTGTTTTTTGAAAGCCGGTTTAAAGTTCAAACTGGCATCTATGAGAGACCTTCTGGGAGCAAACAGGAGAGAAACTTGGCCTTCTACAATGATGGATCCCACTGGAATGGTCTCAAAGTTCTATGCTTCTGAAGGAATTCTAGCATATTTAATACTCTGACTCCTTGACAAGGAATTAGAGGAAGTAAATGGGAATTTTACATGCAGTCATTCTGACTCCAGAGTTGGTGTTCTTAATATGAGCTGATTGCGTTGCTGTGCTAAGTATTATAAAAACTTTTTAAATTTATTATTGGTGTAGTAGTGTTTTAAGATTTATAGATGATAAAGTTAAGCTTAAAGGGATTAATTACTCAAGGACATAAGGCTAGGAAGAGAAAGAACTAGGATTCAAATGTAAATGTGAATGTATATCTTAGTTCATTTTTCTTTTTTTTTTTTTTTTTTTTTTTTAATTTATTTATTTATTTATTTTTTAATATATGAAATTTACTGTCAAATTGGTTTCCATACAACACCCAGTGCTCATCCCAAAAGGTGCCCTCCTCAATACCCATCACCCACCCTGCCCTCCCTCCCACCCCCCATCAACCCTCAGTTTGTTCTCAGTTTTTAACAGTCTCTTATGCTTTGGCTCTCTCCCACTCTAACCTCTTTTTTTTTTTTTTTCCCTTCCCCTCCCCCATGGGTTTCTGTTACGTTTCTCAGGATCCACATAAGAGTGAAACCATATGATATCTGTCTTTCTCTGTATGGCTTATTTCACTTAGCATCACACTCTCCAGTTCCATCCACGTTGCTACAAAAGGCCATATTTCATTCTTTCTCATTGCCACGTAGTATTCCATTGTGTATATAAACCACAATTTCTTTATCCATTCATCAGTTGATGGACATTTAGGCTCTTTCCATAATTTGGCGATTGTTGAGAGTGCTGCTATAAACATTGGGGTACATGTGCCCCTATGCATCAGTACTCCTGTATCCCTTGGATAAATTCCTAGCAGTGCTATTGCTGGGTCATAGGGTAGGTCTATTTTTAATTTTCTGAGGAACCTCCACACTGCTTTCCAGAGCGGCTGCACCAATTTGCATTCCCACCAACAGTGCAAGAGGGTTCCCGTCTCTCCACATCCTCTCCAGCATCTATAGTCTCCTGATTTCTTCATTTTGGCCACTCTGACTGGCGTGAGGTGGTATCTGAGTGTGGTTTTGATTTGTATTTCCCTGATGAGGAGCGACGTTGAACATCTTTTCATGTGCCTGTTGGCCATCCGGATGTCTTCTTTAGAGAAGTGTCTATTCATGTTTTCTGCCCATTTCTTCACTGGGTTATTTGTTTTTCGGGTGTGGAGTTTGATGAGCTCTTTATAGATTTTGGATACTAGCCCTTTGTCCGATGTGTCATTTGCAAATATCTTTTCCCATTCCGTTGGTTGCCTTTTAGTTTTGTTGGTTGTTTCCTTTGCTGTGCAGAAGCTTTTTATCTTCATAAGGTCCCAGTAATTCACTTTTGCTTTTAATTCCCTTGCCTTTGGGGATGTGCCGAGTAAGAGATTGCTACGGCTGAGGTCAGAGAGGTCTTTTCCTGCTTTCTCCTCTAAGGTTTTGATGGTTTCCTGTCTCACATTCAGGTCCTTTATCCATTTTGAGTTTATTTTTGTGAATGGTGTGAGAAAGTGGTCTAGTTTCAACCTTCTGCATGTTGCTGTCCAGTTCTCCCAGCACCATTTGTTAAAGAGACTGTCTTTTTTCCATTGGATGTTCTTTCCTGCTTTGTCAAAAATGACTTGGCCATACGTTTGTGGGTCTAGTTCTGGGGTTTCTATTCGATTCCATTGGTCTATGTGTCTGTTTTTATGCCAATACCATGCTGTCTTGATGATGACAGCTTTGTAGTAGAGGCTAAAGTCTGGGATTGTGATGCCTCCTGCTTTGGTCTTCTTCTTCAAAATTACTTTGGCTATTCGGGGCCTTTTGTGGTTCCATATGAATTTTAGGATTGCTTGTTCTAGTTTCGAGAAGAATGCTGGTGCAATTTTGATTGGGATTGCATTGAATGTGTAGATAGCTTTGGGTAGTATTGACATTTTGACAATATTTATTCTTCCAATCCATGAGCAGGGAATGTCTTTCCATTTCTTTATATCTTCTTCAATTACCTGCATAAGCTTTCTATAGTTTTCAGCATACAGATCTTTTACATCTTTGGTTAGATTTATTCCTAGGTATTTTATGCTTCTTGGTGCAATTGTGAATGGGATCAGTTTCTTTATTTGTCTTTCTGTTGCTTCATTGTTAGTGTATAAGAATGCAACTGATTTCTGTACATTGATTTTGTATCCTGCAACTTTGCTGAATTCATGTATCAGTTCTAGCAGACTTTTGGTGGAGTCTATCGGATTTTCCATGTATAATATCATGTCATCTGCAAAAAGCGAAAGCTTGACTTCATCTTTGCCAATTTGGATGCCTTTGATTTCCTTTTGTTGTCTGATTGCTGATGCTAGAACTTCCAGCACTATATTAAACAGCAGCGGTGAGAGTGGGCATCCCTGTCGTGTTCCTGATCTCAGGGAAAAAGCTCTCAGTTTTTCCCCATTGAGGATGATGTTAGCTGTGGGCTTTTCATAAATGGCTTTTATGATCTTTAAGTATGTTCCTTCTATCCCGACTTTCTCAAGGGTTTTTATTAAGAAAGGGTGCTGGATTTTGTCAAAGGCCTTTTCTGCATCGATTGACAGGATCATATGGTTCTTCTCTTTTTTTTTGTTAATGTGATGTATCACGTTGATCGATTTGCGAATGTTGAACCAGCCCTGCATCCCAGGAATGAATCCCACTTGATCATGGTGAATAATTCTTTTTATATGCTGTTGAATTCGATTTGCTAGTATCTTATTGAGAATTTTTGCATCCATATTCATCAGGGATATTGGCCTGTAGTTCTCTTTTTTTACTGGGTCTCTGTCTGGTTTAGGAATCAAAGTAATACTGGCTTCATAGAATGAGTCTGGAAGTTTTCCTTCCCTTTCTATTTCTTGGAATAGCTTGAGAAGGATAGGTATTATCTCTGCTTTAAACGTCTGGTAGAACTCCCCTGGGAAGCCATCTGGTCCTGGACTCTTATTTGTTGGGAGATTTTTGATAACCGATTCAATTTCTTCGCTGGTTATGGGTCTGTTCAAGCTTTCTATTTCCTCCTGATTGAGTTTTGGAAGAGTGTGGGTGTTTAGGAATTTGTCCATTTCTTCCAGGTTGTCCAATTTGTTGGCATATAATTTTTCATAGTATTCCCTGATAATTGTTTGTATCTCTGAGGGATTGGTTGTAATAATTCCATTTTCATTCATGATTTTATCTATTTGGGTCATCTCCCTTTTCTTTTTGAGAAGCCTGGCTAGAGGTTTGTCAATTTTGTTTATTTTTTCAAAAAACCAACTCTTGGTTTCGTTGATCTGCTCTACAGTTTTTTTAGATTCTATATTGTTTATTTCTGCTCTGATCTTTATGATTTCTCTTCTTCTGCTGGGTTTAGGCTGCCTTTGCTGTTCTGCTTCTATTTCCTTTAGGTGTGCTGTTAGATTTTGTATTTGGGATTTTTCTTGTTTCTTGAGATAGGCCTGGATTGCAATGTATTTTCCTCTCAGGACTGCCTTCGCTGCGTCCCAAAGCGTTTGGATTGTTGTATTTTCATTTTCGTTTGTTTCCATATATTTTTTAATTTCTTCTCTAATTGCCTGGTTGACCCACTCATTCGTGAGTAGGGTGTTCTTTAACCTCCATGCTTTTGGAGGTTTTCCAGACTTTTTCCTGTGGTTGATTTCAAGCTTCATAGCATTGTGGTCTGAAAGTATGCATGGTATAATTTCAATTCTTGTAAACTTATGAAGGGCTGTTTTGTGACCCAGTATATGATCTATCTTGGAGAATGTTCCATGTGCACTCGAGAAGAAAGTATATTCTGTTGCTTTGGGATGCAGAGTTCTAAATATATCTGTCAAGTCCATCTGATCCAATGTATCATTCAGGGCCCTTGTTTCTTTATTGACTGTGTGTCTAGATGATCTATCCATTTCTGTAAGTGGTGTGTTAAAGTCCCCTGCAATGACCACATTCTTATCAATAAGGTTGCTTATGTTTATGAGTAACTGTTTTATATATCTGGGGGCTCCGGTATTTGGCGCATAGACATTTATAATTGTTAGCTCTTCCTGATGGATAGACCCTGTAATTATTATATAATGCCCTTCTTCATCTCTTGTTACAGCCTTTAATTTAAAGTCTAGTTTGTCTGATATAAGTATGGCTACTCCAGCTTTCTTTTGGCTTCCAGTAGCATGATAAATAGTTCTCCATCCCCTCACTCTCAATCTAAAGGTGTCCTCAGATCTCAAATGAGTCTCTTGTAGACAGCAAATAGATGGGTCTTGTTTTTTTATCCATTCTGATACCCTATGTCTTTTGGTTGGCGCATTTAATCCATTTACATTCAGTGTTATTATAGAAAGATACGGGTTTAGAGTCATTGTGATGTCTGTATGTTTTATGCTTGTAGTGATGTCTCTGGTACTTTGTCTCACAGGATCCCCCTTAGGATCTCTTGTAGGGCTGGTTTCGTGGTGACAAATTCCTTCAGTTTTTGTTTGTTTGGGAAGACCTTTATCTCTCCTTCTATTCTAAATGACAGACTTGCTGGATAAAGGATTCTCGGCTGCATATTTTTTCTGTTTAGCAAACTGAAGATATCGTGCCAAGCCTTTCTGGCCTGCCAAGTTTCAAAGGAGAGATCAGTCACGAGTCTTATAGGTCTCCCTTTATATGTGAGGGCACGTTTATCCCTTGCTGCTTTCAGAATTTTCTCTTTATCCTTGTATTTTGCCAGTTTCACTATGATATGTCGTGCAGAAGATCGATTCAAGTTACGTCTGAAGGGAGTTCTCTGTGCCTCTTGGATTTCAATGCCTTTTTCCTTCCCCAGTTCAGGGAAGTTCTCAGCTATAATTTCTTCAAGTACCCCTTCAGCACCTTTCCCTCTCTCTTCCTCCTCTGGGATACCAATTATGCGTATATTATTTCTTTTTAGTGTATCACTTAGTTCTCTAATTTTCCCCTCATACTCCTGGATTTTTTTATCTCTCTTTCTTTCAGCTTCCTCTTTCTCCATAACTTTATCTTCTAGTTCACCTATTCTCTCCTCTGCCTCTTCAATCCGAGCCGTCGTGGTTTCCATTTTGTTTTGCATTTCGTTTAAAGCGTTTTTCAGCTCCTCGTGACTGTGCCTTAGTCCCTTGATCTCTGTAGCAAGAGATTCTCTGCTGTCCTGTATACTGTTTTCAAGCCCAGCGATTAATTTTATGACTATTATTCTAAATTCACTTTCTGTTATATTATTTAAATCCTTTTTGATCAGTTCATTAGCTGTTGTTATTTCCTGGAGATTCTTCTGAGGGGAATTCTTCCGTTTGGTCATTTTGGACAGTCCCTGGAGTGGTGAGGACCCGCAGGGCACTTCCCCTGTGCTGTGGTGTATAACTGGAGTTGGTGGGCGGGGCCGCAGTCCGACCTGATATCTGCCCCCAGCCCACCGCTGGGGCCACAGTCAGACTGGTGTGTGCCTTCTCTTCCCCTCTCCTAGGGGCGGGATTCACTGTGGGGTGGTGTGGCCCGTCTGGTCTACTTGCACACTGCCAGGCTTGTGGTGCTGGGGAGCTGGCGTATTAGCTGGGGTGGGTAGGCAAGGTGCACGGGGGCGGGAGGGGCAGGCTTAGCTCGCTTCTCCTTAGGTGATCCACTTCAGGAGGGGCCCTGTGGCAGCGGGAGGGAGTCAGATCCGCTGCCGGAGGTTTGGCTCCGCAGAAGCACAGAGTTGGGTGTTTGCGCGGAGCGAGCAAGTTCCCTGGCAGGAACTGGTTCTCTTTGGGATTTTGGCTGGGGGATGGGCGGGGGAGATGGCGCTGGCGAGCGCCTTTGTTCCCCGCCAAGCTGAGCTCTGCCGTCCGGGGGCTCAGCAGCTCTCCCTCCCTTTGTCCTCCAGCCTTCCCGCTTTCTGAGCAGAGCTGTTAACTTCTGACCTCCCAGACGCTAAGTCGCGCTTGCTGTCGGAACACAGTCCGTCCGGCCCCTCCGCTTTTGCCAGCCCGACTCGGGGGCTCTGCTTGGCCGGCGAGCCGCCCCTCCGCCCCGGCTCCCTCCCGCCAGTCCGTGGAGTGCGCACCGCCTCGCCGCCCTTCCTACCCTCTTCCGTGGGCCTCTCGTCTGCGCTTGGCTCCGGAGACTCCGTTCTGCTAATCCTCTGGCGGTTTTCTGGGTTCTTTAGGCAGGTGTAGGTGGAATCTAAGTGATCAGCAGGACGCGCGGTGAGCCCAGCGTCCTCCTACGCCGCCATCTTCCTATTTATTCCTCTTAGTTCATTTTTCATGTGAGATCTTTCAGATATGGTTTGTAGAAATAAAATATTGCCTTGCTATTTAAAGAGTTTGTGTTTTAACTTTAATAATAATACTATCCCCACCACTGCACAATTTTTTATTTCCCATTTTAAAGTTAAGGGAACTAACTGATGATTGGGGACACTGAGATGCCCAAGTTCTCATAGACAGAAAATACAGACCCAGAAAGGTCTGACCTTGGTATCCAGATCTGCCCAAGCTCTTAATCTGCACCTTTTTGCTGCGTTTCTTCTTTTGTGTTCTGCCTGCTTCTCCACTGAGCTTGGGGCTTATACTCTAATTCCTAAGTATCAGGGAGACAGCTGTTGCACTAAGAAAGCTAATAAAAGGTAAAACTCAGCTGCCACTGCTTACAAGCATCTCTAGAATATAAATGAGGAAAGAATCTTTCAAAAACTTCAACAGATCTGGTTCTTTTTCTTTTAAGCTTTTCATCTGGGTACTCCTTTGATAAATGCAACTATGGGTGGGGATGTTTGCCAAGAGCCTTAGTTGGGAATAAAAGAGTAAGTTAAGGTTGTTGAAAGGGGAATATTGAAGCCTGGAAACAGAATTTTTCTGAGTCGTATACAACAGTTACCCCCAGAGAAGCTGAAATATGCCAATCCACATCAACTGAAATAATGGTATCTTTACTGTTAATACCTCTTAGATCTTCAGGATGAACTGTGGGTTAAGCAAAGCTATATGCATATTAGATCCACTGCTATAAGGGAAATGCCACCTTGACAGACTCTAATAATGTTTCAGGATGGGGAAGGGAAGCATTGGGAAGGGTCAGTATAAGAGGTCCAGGCTGGATGCTTTTAAGGTGGGTCTTGCAAGGTGGGGAATGGTTGGGATTGAGCATATTCTATGACATATTCTCTATAATCAGTAGACACCAAGAGGACGTTTTAAATTAAGTCTTAATGACTTAAATCCTGATAAATAATGTTTTTTATGTGGTAGGCAGTCCTATCTTCCATGAGAAAGTATTTCCTTCCAGTAACAGGTAGGTATTTACTTTTGCTTTTTCTCAGTATTGTTTAACATATACTTGGCAAAATATGCCTGATCCCAGAATTGTTTCACCAGGAACAGGAAATTACGCTGGTTCACTTCTCAGAAAAAAAAAATACATCAGCCATGTTCAAAAGGAGGCCAAGGCTATATTAACCTGTATTTGCCACAGTCCTCCTTACAAGGACAACATCAGTAAGAGTCTTTCATTTATTAATTACCTGAGGAGGGTTATCTGGGTAGCTCAGTTGGTTAAGTGCCTGACTCTTCATTTTGGCCCACATCATGATTTCATGGTTGGTAAATTCGAGCCCTGAGTTGGGCTCTGCACTGATAGTGCAGAGCATGCTTGGGATCCTCTCCCTCCTCCTCTCTCTGTCTATGCCCTGTGCTCTCTCTCTCTCTCTCTCTCTCTCTCCATCTCTCTCTCAAAAATAAATAAACATTAAAACCTTAAAAAAATAATTACCTGATGATTAAGCAGGTCCCAATTTGCCTTTTCTTTTCCCAAGAGCTCTGATCAGATATGATGTTCCTCTAGATGTTCAATAGTCCTTTTCCTCCCCTTATAATGTAAGCACTTCTAAGCTAAAAGAGATAGCAAGGCTGAAAGTGATCCTCTCCCCCTTTAATAGACATTTGTTGTCAAACTTTTGTCTGTATAAAAAATCCATCAGGGAACATCTTTCACATGAAAATCCAGGACCCCACCAAGATATAATTGTGGAGCATGGACCAAGACTCCAAATTTTATTTATTATTTATTTTTTTAAAACTTATTTATTTGTGAGAGAGGGAGAGACAGAGAGAGGGAGAGAGAAAGAGAATACCAAGCAGGCTCCATGCTGTCAGCACAGAGACCAACTTGGGGCTGAAACTTACAAACTGTGAGATCATGACCTGAGCCAAAATCAAGAGTTGGACATTTAACTGAATGAGCCACCCAGGTGCCCCCCGAACACTCCAGCTTTTATTTTTTTTTTTTATTTTTTTTAACGTTTATTTATTTTTGAGACAGAGAGAGACAGAGCATGAATGGGGGAGGGGCAGAGAGAGAGGGAGACACAGAATCGGAAGCAGGCTCCAGGCTCTGAGCCATCAGCCCAGAGCCCGACGCAGGGCTCGAACTCACGGACCGTGAGATCATGACCTGAGCTGAAGTCGGATGCTTAACCGACTGAGCCACCCAGGCGCCCCCCACTCCAGCTTTTAAATGGACATCTCCCCTGCCCCCAAACACCACCACCACTATCACCAAATGATGCCTGCATAGAAGTCCCAGGACCACTCTTTGGCAAACAATGCAAAGTTGAGTTTTTCTGGGTAGTATAGCATCTGGAATTGCCACCTGCAATTGGTAGGTGATCTCTGTTGAATCTGGACTTTCCTGTTGGTGTATTGCCATCTCTCGGCATTTCAACATGGCCATGTGGTAAGGAATGAATTGGGTTTACCTTAGTTCTCTGGTAGATTATATAACAAAATCAGTGTCCCAGAACTGACAGGATTTGTTCAGAAAGGTAATTCATTCTGTTAATTCTACTAATTATCTTATCCCTTGTCAACTCACTTCTGATGTTTCAGTGGAAGATTATCATACTGAGGGCGATGTTTAATGGGATATTTTTTCAATTGAATATATGGGGAAATACAATTCCTTTCTTTGTCTAAATAAATTCATTTATAGATGATTTTTTAAAACTGATACTACAGAGAAGAATAAAAAAGCATGTAAAAAATCACTTAAAATTCTACCTTTTAGGTATCCTAACATTTATGGATAAGACTTTGAAAGTTTTTTTCTCTGGAAACACAAAATTTTTATGAGACTTGGATTATACTATAATATGTTTTTTTGATTCTTTAAAAAACTTACTTTATCATGAACATTGTTTATATTAATAAATTTAGTTGAATACTTAGGAAGTTTTTATTATGAGGAATATTCTCCAGGGAATATATTCTTATACACATTCTTACACACTTATTTTGGCACAGTTGTTTTGTGTGCTAATAATTGCTAATGTTAAATTACTACAAGTAGAATTAGTGAGCCACACTTAACATTTAAACACATGCTATCCAATTGTCTTCAGGGAAAGCTTACAATTGTCTGTTTTATACACTCTCAAGTGCTGCCTACTCAGAGAAGCCTTCCATGATGAAGTCACCATAATTGAAAGTGTATCACCTTCACCCCAATGCTCTTGATACCATTATCATTGTTCACTGCATTTTTTACTATTTGACATGTTGTATCTTTCTTAGTTTGTTTACATTCTCCCCACAAGTGGTAAGACTTTTGTTTCTTTTGTTTGCTCATTCTTGTATGTCCAGCTCTTAGAACAGTGTCTGGAAGATAGCAGGTACTCAATAAATATATGTTGACTGAAATAATGATCTGTTTCTAACAGGAGACATCTTTTATACTCTCCTTTGTCAAGAGCCGTATTCCAGTTGAACAGGAATGTAAAATACAGTCACATGAAGGCAGCTTAGACAATTAGTGTGTTCCACTATACCTGCTCCCCATCTGTTCAGCCATCTCTTCTTTCAAAAATCCCAGATTTGCTTAATTCAACTATGAAAACATTACTACTGTCAAAGTGACAACATTTTTATCCTGCCCATGGAGTGGACCTACCTATAGATCAGGGTTGACAAACTTCTGGAAGAAGCAGATAATCATATTTTAAGCTTTGCCAGACATGTGATCTTTGTCCTAAGACTCAACTCTGTGGTTGTATCATGACAACAGCCAGAGACAATAGGTAAACAAATGCTCTTATAAAATTCGATTTACAAAAACATGTATGACCAGGTTGGGCTCACAGTCCCCTGTTTTAGATGCAGATCTTTTTATTTTATTTATTTATTTTTTGTTTTTTGAGAGAGAGAGAGAGAGAGAGAGAGAGAGAGAGAGAGAGAGAGAGAGCATGCGCACATGCATGAGCAGGGAAGGGGCAGAGGGAGAGGGAGAGAGAATCCCAAGAAGGCTCTATGCCCAGTGCAGAGCCCAATGCAGGGCTCGATCTCACGACTGTGAGATCATGACCTGAGCCAAACTCAGGAGTGGAACACCCAACAAACTGAGCCACCCAGATGCCCCTAGAATCAAACTCAATCAGTTCTCACTGAGTCACTGTTATATGGAATCCAGAAAAGCTCTGTCCAATAAAAGTGTAATGTGAGCCAAACATGTAATTTAAAATTTTCCATCTGCCACACACAAAAAAAGTAAAAAGAAACAGGTGAAATTAGTTTTAATAATACATTTAAGGAGCCAAATATAGTATATTGAAAATATTGTTATAACATATAAAAATTATTAATGAGACAATTCACATTTTATCTGAAAGTTCAGGAAACAGGTGTGTATTTTACACTTAGAGCACATCTCAATTGATTGTGGACACATTTCAAGAGCTCAATAGCCATATGTGGCTGGTGGCCACTGTGTTAGACAATACAGGTCTGGAGCAGATCTTCTTGACCTTGGCACCACTGACACTTTGAACAGGAACATACTTGGCTGTGGGGGCTGCAACAATTCATGATAGGATCTTCAGCAGATATCCTTGGCCTCTATCCACTAGATTCCAGTACTGCCTTCTCAACTGTGACAATAAAAACTGTCTCCAGACCTCACTAAATATGCCCTCCAGGGCAAAACTGCCCCAGTTGAAAACCGCTGATCTAGAATATGTATTCTAAATCCAGATCCATTAATTCCCTGGAACTGAACAGGATAGTTAGTACCTATGTACTCACATTTGGGGGAAAGGTGTGAAAGGGGGAAGGAGGAGATCTCTTTCTTTATATAGCTTCCCAAAGGTGTCCCTGACCCAAAGGAGATTAAAAATGAGTGATATGGTAGGAAGAGATGTTGAATTACGCAATTAGGTGCATACTACCAATGAATTCACACTATAAATCCAAACTTTTGCCTGTGCCCTTTTTAAAACGAAATCAATTCCCAGGACAAGCCTAAACACTGCAGTCTTCTTAAACTGTACTGTTGTTTTGCCATTTGGATCCTTCGGTCTTGGGATACTGATTTTGAACAATTAATTTCTAGCATTACTTAGCAAGAAAATCCATGAATGAGCAAGTTCTGATCAAAATATTACAGCAATGGAGAGGGATTATCTGTACCATTTTAGCAAACAGAGAAACATTATTATTGAAACTCCAAGTCAGCAAAATGGACAGGTCATGAGATGGAGAGTTAAATGTACATGCTCGAAACAGCTTTGTGACCTTTGACTGAGGGGGACTGGCCTGCATGCTTTCTGACACTGTACGGGAATAAAAGGAGGAGGTATTAACATTATTGTATCCTTAAAACAGTAGTTCTGATTTATACTCAAAACTCTGCTTGATCAGTTGTATCTATCTGCAAACATCGACCAGGGTTGGGGGGGGGGGTCCACTATGATGACAAGGGCTAGGAAGGTAAAGTCTAATTAACTTCTCCTATTTCCTCTAGATACTATAAAATATTGGAAAGAGTTGATACAATTATTAGAATATGAACTATTCTAGTAGCAGACATGGGCATCCAAACAGGAAATACTCCACTATCAGCTTCCATTCTCGGTAATGTACATCTCCTCCCCAAGTCTGTGGGGGCAGAGGGAGGGGGACTCCAGTATTTTTCATGCAGCTAAAATTCATATGCTTTGAATCTGAATCGTCTGAGGACTTTGTGGTTGGCGTTAGTAAGAGACTGTCTAATTCCCTCCCCTAATTGAAATACTTTCCTCAATTCTGACTTGTTTTCGTGTCTGAACTCACTTCCGTGTTTATTTGCATAGCACTAGTCACCCTCTCAGAGAAGGCTGAGCCGTCATTTGGTTCACATGTCACATGCAGGGCTGAGACATTTGATGTTATATAATTTCAGACTTTTGATACTATCATTTTATCCTTCAGTGAATTTATACTTATTGTTGGAGACATGTATTGACAAGACTTACAGAAGATGGTGTTCTTCATGCACTTTTTTTTTTTTTTAAAGCTTATTTATGTTGAGAGAGAGAATCCCAAGCAGGCTGTGCACTGTCATTATGGAGCCCAACATGGGGCTCGAACTCAGGAACCATGAGATCATGACCTGAGCTGTAATAAAGAGTCAGATGCTTAGCATCTGATCCACCCAGGGACCCCTCTTCATGCACTTTTAAAGTTATGAGTATGTACGAGATCACATTTTCATAGCTCACTTGGAGACAAGCTATTTCAAGTATTACCTGTGATTATCTTACAAATAATACAATTATATTGCATATGTGTTAAAATTATTTATGGGAAAACATATTCCAATTTTTGAAACATTAACATATGCCACAATTCTGCTAACTCTACCTAGGTGTTGCCTTATGTTTTAATATACCAAGATACTCAAGAGTATAAGTGCCCCAGGCCCCTCTTGATGTCTGAGAGGCCTTTCCACTTGCTCAGATCCAGCGGGGAAGTGGAAGACACTGACACCTGCCAAAAGGAAGAAGCAAGACTCTGGAGGAGGGTGGAGGAAGGCCTACAGGAGAACAGAAAGAAAACAGACAGGACCCAGAGACATCCTGAGGATGTTGTGGCAAGAAAGGAAAGCGGCAAGAAAGAAAGGAAATAAATGACCCAGAGCTTGGCTAGGAAATCCAAAGCCAGACGTTTGTCCAGTAGACGGGTGGCTATCAGCTTCCTCTTGTTTTTTTTTTCTTTTTTTCAACGTTTTTTATTTATTTTTGGGACAGAGAGAGACAGAGCATGAACGGGGGAGGGGCAGAGAGAGAGGGAGACACAGAATCGGAAACAGGCTCCAGGCTCCGAGCCATCGGCCCGGAGCCTGACGCGGGGCTCGAACTCACGGACCGCGAGATCGTGACCTGGCTGAAGTCGGACGCTTAACCGACTGCGCCACCCAGGCGCCCCTATCAGCTTCCTCTTGAAACACCTCTGCAGGCAGGGTTGTGGACGCCTCTAGCAAGAAGCAAAGTTTGTATCCCCATGCGAGGACCTGCTCATTCCCGGAAGGGTAACTCCTCAAGCAAAAGGGGGTGTTGTACAAGAATGTGAGAAAGGGGGGACATTCAGCCTGAGGATTCTAAAATGCCTCCCTGATATCTTCCTGCTAAGTCAATTGAAATTGAAATGGAGCACCTGTGGCTCTCAGCCTTTTGCAAGCATGTGAGGACAACATCATATTAAAGGCAAACAAGGAATCTCCTTCGCCGGCATCTCAGGGCTGTGTACCATAAAGTCCAATCCAAAACCTTGTTGGTTTGATTAGTAACTGGAAGACTCTCGAAAAGGTTTGGGCTCATTTGTTCAAAATGCTGGAGACTTGCAGTAGAAGTCGCTTTGAATTTTTAACTAAAAACACCCTCAAGTTTTGCCACTGGAGGGCACTAGTCGACAATATTACTCTCCCACCTTTTCCCTGGTCTTTTTTTCCTCCCTAACTTGACCAAGAACTCTAAATAAAGTCCTGTTTCACAGATTAAATTGGAGCTGCTTATCCTTCCATAATTCAGAATTTCAAAGACCGATTTTTTAGAATAATTGGAAACCACGACATTTCATACTCATTTCTGGAATCAATATTTTTAGCCCAGTTTACATTAACCTAGGAATGTTGCTCTCAGAAGACATGACAGGGAAATATTCACTCATAATCAGTTGGCAATTCTTGTTTATTCACTGACTAGATCTGCATGATCTAACCACTGAAAGGGCACGGTTTATTAACATTTAAAGAAAGACTAAATCCAAAATAGATATTTAATTTCACCTTAAAAATGTTATTTTCAGGGTGCCTGAGTGGCTCAGTCAGTTAAGCATCTGACTGGCTCAGGTCATGATCTCATGGTTCCTGAGTTCGAGCCCTGTATCGGGCTCTGTGCTGACAGCTCAGAGCCTGGAGCCTACTTCAGGTTCTTTGTCTCTCTATCTCTCTGCCCCTTTCCTGCTTTCACTCTGTCTCTGTCTCTCTCTCAAAAACAAATCAACATTAAAAAATGTTATTTTCAACTTGTTTCAGAAATACTTTGAGAGATCTTGAGGTATATATCTGAATAGACATTTCCCCCCTCGGTTTCGGCACCCTAGGTAGAGCATTCATTACAGTAATGTTCTTTCAGGAACAATCAATTATCAATAAATACTCTCCCTCTACAGTAGATCCCATGATTCTCTCTTACCACCCGGTGCTACCGAGGCTGAGGTGTCTGAACCAAGGAAAAATAACTTTTTGGGGAAAGCTGTCTTTCAGAACCCTGCTTTGAACCAGAATAATCTGTTCTCCTGAGACTGTTGAAGAGAAAGTAAGCTGAACAACCCACTTTGGAAGGCAAGTTACACAGATTTGTTTTTTTCTTATTTTATTCTGTACCTCACCCCATTTTCTCAGATGTCTTTTTCTTTGTTCTGCGTATTATTTCTGCTTACCAGTCTTCTTAGCTATTTCTAGTCTCCTCTACTCACCCCACTCTAAACTCCTAGAGGACTTGGCCAGACTAAAATTGCACACTGGGATCATTTTATTCTCATGAGTTTGCCAACATTTGGGTATTAACCGGCAAAGGTGGCTGAATACAGGGATTTGGGTATTACAGGCAGAGGCTTTTTGCAAAGCTTTTGTTGGTAACATTGGCTCTTATGTAACTCAATTTCCTACTATGTGAGAAATTTCTCTGGGTCTACACTCTAGAACTTTGTCTTCAAAGGAAAAAAAAATTCTATCATCTCTCAAATACCTCACAGGGATGTTTCGACATTGAATTATGTTAAATAATCAATGCCAGCAGAGTGCCAGGCACAGAGAGGCTCAATCAATATGAGTATCTTCTCTACCTTCCTACTTCTGTTTCCTTTTTCTTTTAGAGCCTAGAGCCAGATTTTATATCAATCAGAGCAACTGGGTTGACCAATTTCATAACTTATTTGCTTTCCTCTTCTTTTCTCAAGCTTGCTATTTTACTATATATTTATTTTCAAGTGTATTTAAAAGAAAAAAGGTGAGCCTAAATTAAAAAAAATCATCTAAAAGATTTGAGACAGAAGTAAGTATCTGAAGAATGAGCAGAGGTAGTTAGTTCCTCCTGGGAAGTGATATTCCTGAATAACCCCCAACATTAGATATATTTAATCCGAGACTGGATTACCCCTTATTAATATTCTTTTAGGTGGATCTGTTGATAAGTTAGGGTAGGGATAGTATGTTGTGTTTGAAAACATATAAGCTCACGGTAGCACAAGACAGAGTTCAAATACTTGCTCTGGCATTTACAAGTTAAGTAAACTTGGGTAGGAGAGAACTAAGAATATTCTCTCAGCTATAAAATGGGGATTAATAATCCTTAGCCAGTGGTATTGATATGAAGATTAAGTAAAATTATGAAAATAAATGGGTTCAATATCATATTGTTGCTGTTGTTACTCATCTAGATGGTTTCCTAAGGACCTTCTGATTCTGAAGATTTTATAAATTCGATTGCACGAGGTAAGAGGTTTCTGCTCGTGATACCTTATACAACTGTGTAAAGCTCTGCTTCATCCAACTGCTCATCTCGCTGTCTACACACTCTACACTCTCTCACACTAGTACTTCAGTTCATGTCATTTCTGTGCATTGGAATCTACTCCACCATTTACCCATTTCTTACCTATCCTGCAAGGTCCAAATCATATCACGCTTCTATGAAGTATCCTTGGAACAGAGCAAGAGGACCTTGCTCTCCCTCCAAATATTTATTGTTCTTAACTATTTTCTTCTCACTGGGTACAGCTTTCCTGGTTCCCTAGAAGCCAGATTGGTTATTTAACTGGTTGCTGTATATGACTACAGTGAAGCACGTATCACAAGATTGAACTCCTTAAGAGTAGATAGTCTCTGTGCATCAAATGCGTAACTCCATGCTTAGGAGAGAGTAGCCACTCAACAAATACTGCAGGAATGAGTTAGGAGACCACTTATTTGGTATTGGCAGTATAGTTTTGTACATTTTACGCCCTGGTAAGAGACTTAAAAAGTTCTTTGAAGTCAAGGACCTACACAGAGCATTGATGTTAAAAAGCAAGTCTGGGGAGAAAATAAAAAGCAGAAATAACGTGCTTGCACATGTAAGAATACACTAACACCCCTGAAGTAGACTTTTAAGAGAATTGATCCTTAATCCGACCAAGCCTTTAGATTCAACCACAATTTATAGGAAATGCAAAGAATAGAGGAACACGTTAATGACACCACAAGGTTGCAATCAGCAAAATCCATATTGTGAGCTGTTCCACCATAGTAATCAGCAAACTACAACTTGTTCCTTGCCTGTTTTTGTATGCCCTCAAACTTAGGATTGTTTTACATTTTTAAAGCTTGAAAAAAAAAGTAGACAAAGAAGAAAATGTGACACAGATGCCTCCTCAAGAGGACTACTGACCCAGTTTTTTTCCAGAAATAAGTTGCAAAAGGAAAACCGAGAGAAATTAACAGAGACTGAAGTCATAGATGAACTATTTACAATGACTTGATTTCTGATTTAAACAAACTATAAAATAGCAAAAGGAACATTCATAGCAATTATGATGCAATTGATATTTCATAATATTTAGATATTTCATTGGCAATATTTTAAGATGTGACAATGGTTATGTTTTTTATGAACAGTTCTTATCTTTTGGTATACATCCTGAAAGATTTATGGATGATGCTGTGTGGGATTTGCCATGTAGTAATAAGTGGAGGAGGAAGAGAATTGGGTCGTGGATATAACAAGATTGTCCATAAACTGGTAATTGCTGTAAGTGGATGACTGATTCATGATTCATGGTTATTATACTCTTGTACTTTTAAATATATTTGAAGTTTTATACAGTAAAAAAGTTAAATAATAAAGAAATAAACCAACAAAGTTTGGAGTTCCATCTGGGGCTGACTGCCGTCAAAAGACCTCTCTCAAAGTACTTAGCTTTTTTATTTTTCTGATTTCAGTTTCCTTATCTCTAAAATTGAAATTAAAATGATGTCTACTCCATAGGTTATTGTAATGGCTATGTGAGCTACTGCGTACACAGAGCTTAATTAATGCCTTATGCATAATGAAGCATTCAATTATTGCTTCATAGTGTTGCTGTTACTGCTGTTGTTATTTTCTCATTATGTGTTGATATTGGTGGGCCTTTGTTGATGAGATGGCAGAGGACAGAATGACAAGAGATGAATGTGTTGGTATAAGGATGGATGGGTACAGAGAAGATCAGCAGGAAAAGAAGATGGGGGGCGGATGAGGAGTCCCCAGTAACCTGTATGTTGCAATGGCTACTCTGGACTGCATTGTGTTAGACCTTGAATTTGGTGTGATGTGGGACAGACTGTCTGGCCAGGCTGAGCTTTACACTCTGGAATACTATTTTAGAATTTGAAGGTCAGAGAGTCAGCAATGCAATCCAACACTTACACCAAACCTTAAAGCCATTTCTGAAGCTCTGCTTGACAATAATTTTCTGTCGCCGATGAGAGGTGCTTTACCAGAATAAACACTGCCTAATACAGACTTAAGAGGAAAACAACTTTTAAAATATTGATTTATTAAATCCTCATTGAATATCACTATGTCATGGAGGCAATATACCACAGTGATTTATGGCAACCCTATCCATAGTGCTGATCTTTGAAGAGATAAAGCACTTGCCCCAGAATGAAAATCCACACATTGCTGCTTTCATTGAAAAAGTTTTGCTATTGAAAAAACAAAAAGGCAAAGCAAACAGTATGCTTATTGACAGAGTTAATTTGCATTCTGGCACAAGTTTCTCATGTTTGCAGTTTGGTAACCAGTGCATGCTTCACATTTCTGGGTCAACTAGTTTAGGGTAGTTGTGCTTAATGGGGGGAAATTTTGCAAACCCCTCCCACCCCGGCGTCATTTGGCAGTATCTGGAGACATTTATGGTTGTCATACCTGAATGGGAAGGGTGCCACTGGCATTTAGTGGGTAGAAACCAGGGATTCTACTAAATATCCTACAGTGTATAGAACAGACCCCACAACAAAGAATTATCTGGACCAAAGTGACAAGAGTGCCAAGACTGAGAAACTCTTTGAAGAGCATGGCTTTAGAATCAGACAAAGGTGGGACCCAAACTCATGCTTTGCCAATGACTACACGTGTGGCCTTGAGCACAATGTTTTGTCCCTGTAAGCACCAGCTTCTTCTAAAAAACATTGAGCTGGCAGTGCTGCTGTGCAAAACAAGTGGACAAATGCAGATAGACTCTTTGACATAGACCCAGAGGAAAGTAAATGCTCCAGGAGAGCAGATATTATTATACTTTTTAAATACAGCTGTTATCCTGGTGACCCACGAATTGTCCAAGCACTCACTAGAGTAAGAGCTAAGGTATTATTTTTTTGGGGGGGGTTTTGTTTTTTCCTTCTCCCTCTCTCCCTCCCCCCACTCCTCCTTTCCTTCTTTCCTTTCTTTTTTGGATAAAAAATTGGACTAACTTCTTCACACACTGTTAGGTTGAGGGCCTAAAAGGTAAATTTGTTTCATTGCTTGTTGAAGATGAATGCAAAAAAAAAAAATAATAAATAAAACAAAACCCTGAGTTTGATTCCATAAAAGATAAACCTTATTGTCAGAAAGAGCTACTCCATAGACAGAGCTGGGAAATTCACTTGAAATTCCTCTTTTGTCCCTTAGGATGAAGTATGATGCATGCCCGGGAGCTTAATGGTTTACAAGTTGGGACTCCCACTGTGTCTTTTTTTGCTGGTGATTTTATGATTCTCCTACACACTACATGATGGATTCTTGAGTATCCAGAGCTTTGAATCTGTACTTTTTTTTTCCAGCTTGAATGAAATCCTTCAAGGCAGAGCTGTGAAGATGTGGTTCTTAAATAAAATATTTTTCTACTGTGCTAATAATTCACACATTCTCCACATTTCTCTTCTATACTCAGGGTCAGTGGGATACATCCATTTTTCTTAATTCTATCTGGCCTGTTTTTCTCTGGCTTCCAACAGGTTTTTATGAAAGCACAGCATGGGTTATCCAGGTGCTGGTATTCGGGGAGGGTGCAGAATTATGAAACCGGAGGGGACACTTTCTTATTCTTTTCCCATTACTCCATTAACAATGGCCTTATAATGATTTGAAAACTCCTTGTAAGTGACCTGATATGAAATATTGCATTACAAATCCACATAGGAGATACAATTCAAACAATAGAAGCAATAACACACTTTCATCCTGGTTCTAAGTTATAATGAAATGTATTTACTGAGAGCCAGGATATTTTCTTTTCCCCACTAGAGAAGCCATTTGCTTACTGGATTGCTAAATCTCTATAGAGTTGACATTCTTCTTTTGAAAAAAAAAAAAAACTGGATATTTGGATTTCTGGGTCAGATGGAAAGGCTGCGGTGTCAGAAGTGAAAATAGTACAAATTTCAAACGTGAGTATGTGATTTCATTTATGTACATATGTCACCATGGTCTACTGCTACCAGCCAGGTGGTCAAGTCAGCAACAAAAATGATGCCTATTTAAACCTTCGGCTTTCCATAGATTTTTGGACAATATGATGTGACCCACCTAATATTATGCTTTAGAGCACAAAAATCGTATTCGAGTAAATGGATAACTAAATAAATAGTTATAGTTGTTATAAATAAATAACAAAATTGGCATATTTAAAAATAAATTACTTTGGAGACTCCAGTCATACAAGACTCTCCAAACATGATCTAATGCCTATTTTTCTTAACACATATGTTGTTTCTTACAGATCTGACGTTAAAACCACAAGAAGTTGGAAGAATTGGGTGCTCTTCCTTCTGAATTCTCATCTACTATGGCTAAGTGATTTCATTTAGTTTTTATGGCCTATGCTTCTAGTCTTTTGTAGGAATATCCTTCTCCTTTTCTTCCTGTGTTTCTTCCTGGTCTTTTCAAGCAGGAAATAATTCTTTCTCTTTCTTGTTCCTTTCTTGTTCTGTTGATGAGTATGGATGAAGGTCACTGCTCATGTCTTGCCTGGAGTTTGATTCATTTTTTTAAGTTTATTTATTGAGAGAGAGAGAGAGAGAGAGAGAGGGAATGAGAATCCTAAGCAGGCACCATGTTGTCAGTACAGAGCCCAACACAGGGCTCAAGCTCAGGAACCATGCGATCATGACCTGAGCCAAAACCAAGAGTTGGACACTTAACCACCTCAGCCACCCAAGTGCCCCTGATTGATTCTGTCTCAAGACTGTCCCAAGTGTGGTGTGCTCTCCTCTCCGCTCAGGCCACTGTGTTGGAGCCTCACCAGGCAAGGGCTCACCCCCACCTCTAGCTGCCATGTCTGTGACTAGTTGGGCACAATCTATTCCAGAGGCCTATTGTAGGAATGCCCATTTTGGCCTTGGATACAAATCACCTTTTCCAGAAAGTCCAGCTTTATCACTCATAAAAATAATCACATGAGCTCTATTTCTGGATCATTTCCCAACTGAGTTAATATTTGGGAGGGAGTAGTGATAAGTGGTTAGATTTCCTAAAATCAGAATATATTCTTAAAGATCTTAGTACAGTTTATTTCTTGGGCCAGAGATTGCCAAGTTTTGTAATTGGGTAAAAATCAATACTTGTCATTCATCACCATTTATTATTATTATTATTATCTATAAGGATTTACTAAGGCCCAGGCAATGTGTTAAATTACCTAGGTTAATATATTTAGGTCATGGATCAAGTCATCAAAAAACTTCAATCTCCTAAGGGATTTAAAATACATATGTTGATAAAAAGCATGCAAAATTTTTTAAAAGTAAATTAAGACAGGCATATATAAAATGTCATGGGGACATCAGAAAATGGGCCCTAACTTCTATCTGGGAAAGGCAAGAAGTCTTTTAGAGAGAGATGGGATTTATTTATGTTGGACTCTGAATGATGGGTAAGATTTAGAGATGCACATAAAGGACCAATAATTTAAAAGAAAAAAAGTGGAGTGCTTGGGAGGCTCAGTTGGTTAAGCATCCAACTTTTGATTTTGTCTCGGGTCATGATCCCATGGTTCGTGAGTTCAAGCCCCACGGTGGGATCTGCACTGACATGTAGAACCTGCTTGGGATTCTCTCTCTCATTCTCTCTCTGCCCCTCCTCTGCTCATTCTCTCTCTCTCTCAAAATAAATAAATAAACTTTTTTTTTTTTTAAAAGGCTTTATTGGTAGTTGGAACAGTTAGCATGCATGTGTGAAGGAGGAAAACATGGCTTATTAGGGGAATATTCATCTAGTGTAACTTGAGGAGATGTGGTAGGAAAGGTCAACAAAGCATGGAACAGGAGGTGTAAACTGATAAGCAGCTCTATTCCAGGATGCAGAGTAGGGGGTTGAATAGTTCTGGAAGCTAGAGAACAGAAATGAGATTCCTCCAGTGTTTGGTTTTTGACAAGTTCCAGTTATGGTATTAGTGCCCTTTGTCACTAAAGAGAAAACTCCAGGAATTTTGCAAATTTGTTCATTTTAAAAAAAGTTTGCAGTACCTCATTAAAAAAACAAAGCAAAAACAGACAAAGACTTCAGGGTGGGAAGGAAGTTTAGATAGTTTTCTGGGCACAAAGAATTTCTCCTTAACTCTGGTTATCGATCCCTAACAGGCAGAATAGTGTGTATTATGCTGCAATAAAACCAATTCACAAATCTCAGTGGCTTAGGAAAAGAAAAGTTTACTTCTTACTCACACCAGATGTCCACTGAAAGTGAACAGAGAGGTTCTACATAGCAGGAGAATTTCAGAGAAGTGAGTATTGACAACTAAGTTTTTCCATGTAGAAATAAAAAGTCATCTTGACTCACATTTCATTGGCCAAAGGAAACTTCTTGAATATGCTTAACTTGAAAAGGGCAGGAAAATGCAATCCTTTCTTGTGCTGAAACAATGGAGAATGGTTCCCATGTCTGTTCTTTGTGTGGTTACCACAAGAGTACATCCTCATTTTAGTACTATTATCCATAACCCTCTAAAATATTCCCAATGATTATTTCACTCATTGAGTGTTTAATCTGTGCCAGGTACTGTGCTGGCTCTTTCACATGAACTTTTCCTACAAAACTTCTCTGATGTTGGTTTTAGTTATTTTACTGGTTGAGCAATTCCTGGCATTTGTGTCCTTCCTCCTGGGGTGCATAAAGCTACCTCTGAATGGTTGGTCATTAGATGCAGTTTTTCAGGAGATTCTGAAAGATTACTGGATGAGCCAGGGAAGAGACACACTGGACTCCAGCTGCTGTTGCTGCTACCACCATGGTCACCAACTGCAGACTCATGAATCCTCATGTTTACTGAACACTCTCTACATGCCAGACATGGTGTTCTAAACCTGTGAGGCAGGTACTATTATTTTGCCTATTTTACAAATGAGAAACTGAGGTTCAGAGAAACTGTATTACGGCCCAAGATCATACAGCTAGCAAGTGGTAGAGATGGGGATTCAAAGAAGTCCAGCTTACACCAGAACTGATAGTCTTAACAACCATGCTATACTATTAAAGGAACTAGACAGGAAGGAAAAACAGATGAGAACTTGGGTTATAATCATGAGATTTAGGATGAATGGAAATAAATGTGAAAAACACTAGAGAAATGAATGCCAATCTAGAATATGAGAATTGAGACTGGGGAAAAAAGAGATTTAAAATGTTTTATAGGCATGAAATTCAAAACACTAGGAAATTAATAGAGTATAAGAGAAAGAGAGGAAATGAACATGAGTATTGGTGTGACACATACAGGGAAAAAATAAAAGGAAGATACAACTTATGGGTACAGGAGGAGAAATACATTCAGTGTTGGATTTATCGAACTTTCTACACAACTGGGATATTTGTGTAAAATAGCTATTTATTCAGCATGTAAAAGCACAGATCTATGGTATGTACTATAGATATATAATAAATAAATAAGTCCAGTTTCATATATGTTTAGAAATGCATGGATCTAAAAGATACAGACTTGGGCTTCATTCATTTATTCATTAAAGCATGTATTTAAGACCTTCCAAAGCATGTGATAGGTAAAGCAGATAGGGTAGAAGAATTGAGAAAAATAAACATGATCATCAAGAGAATCATATTAGAGAAGGTAAAAGGCCAGATTTGAGAGCATGCGTATGTTAAAGGATATGGAAGGGAGAAAGAGAAATTTGAAATGGGGTAGTTGTCGAGGAAGAAAGAGACCAAAACAACACAAAGTCCCAAAATTTCATGTATGAGAAAGATTTTAGGAAGAAAATCATGAGTGCTCAATAGGGCCAAATGCCACAGAGATGTCAAAAATGTATTTACAGATGTGTTTGGAAGGAAGAAGAGACAGGTTAATGTAGAGAAAGCACATATGTTTATTCTTTTACAAAGTGTGGCAGGAGAGACAAAGCAGGAAGGTGGTCCCCGGGTGGTAATAGGAACACAGGATTTTTTAAGGGTAAGTTTACAAAAGAGGCTAGCAAAGAGAGAGAGAATCTAGAAGTAAGGGGTAGGATTGGGGGAGGTTGGTATTTGACTGAGGTGAGATGGGGTGTCAGGTGGGACAAAATGGGTTGAAGGCCAAGGACAGTGCCTTTGTGTGACTTTTTCCAGCAACCTTTCAACTGAAGGGAACCAGCAGCAAATAATGGAAGGGACTCAGAATTGGAGATGAGTATCATGATCATTATTAGGGGAACAAGGTGGTGAGGAACTCAGAGATAGTGCATTTGTTCCTAAGGCTGCCTTAACAAAGTGCCACGAACAAGTGTGGTTAAACAATATAAATGTATTCTCTCTCAGTGCTGGGGGCTGAAGTATGAAGTCAAGGTGTTAGCAGGTCCACGCTCGCTCTGAAGACTCAAGGCGAGGATCCTTCCTTGCCTCCATCTTCTGGAGATTGCCAGCCATCCTTAACATCCCTTGGTTTGTAGCAGCATAACTCAAATCTCCACCTCTGTGTTCACCTGGCCTTCCCTGTATGTCTGTTAGCATTTCTGTGTTTCTCTCTTCTTATAAGGACATCAGCCATTGGATTCATGGCCCACTCTAATTCAATATGGCCTTGTTTTAACTTGATTATATCTGCAAAGACCCTATTCTAAGTAAGGTCATGATATGAGACTTCATGTGGACATGAATTTTAGAGGGACATTAAGCAACCCAGTACAGGTAGTAAGAGTGTCCTTGAAATGACAATTGTAGAATACAGACTGAGGAGTCAAGAAGTGAAAAAGGTGGTGATGAATGATAATACCCCAGAGGAGTTAAAGGACCAATGAGGAGTCTGAGGTTAAGAGTGAGAGAAGCAGGGATATGAGGGTTTTACTTATTGAAGGAAATTTCAAGATTGGATACTCTGGAGGTTAGGCATTTAGGCAAAGGTACAGAGTAGAAGGACTTAGGTTCTTCATGAATTTCTTATAGTTTCCCTATCTTGCTCAAGAGAAAGATAACATGCAAAGACCAAAGCTTCATGAAGAAGAAACAGAGCAAGTCAGAATGTTCACTATTGTGCTAACCGCCACACCATATAGCACATACCCATTCATTCATTCAACAAACACTTACGGAGTGCTTAACATTCAACATAAATTATTCCAGGTTCTGGGGTTATAGCAGTGAAACAAACAAGCAAACAAAGAAACCCAAATACCTTTGTCCCTGCCCTTATAAAAATTTTATTCTGTAGGGGAAAAGATAATAAGCAAATGTATAAATATATAAATAGAGAATATGTCTCATGTTCTCTCATAGAGGAAACACACCTCAGCCCTAAGGCTGAGCAACTTCCTTAATCTTGTATATATGAATAAGCTCTTGTCTTTGTAGAGCAGTAGATTTTGAGAAATCTTTGTGCAATTCTTTTCTGTGTCCAGAGAGAGTTAAAATATTGCTGGTACCACAATGAAGAAACTGATCAAGAAATCCTTCAGAAATATGCATACATAGAGAGGTGCAGGAGTAAGAGAAAGCAAGACAAAAATGTTAGTAATTTTATTAGTAACGTATGGCATAGTATACTTTAGTTTTCTGCCTCTTAGGTCCACTTTCTTTGCATGCAATCAAAGCATTAAAATAGCAACAGGTGTATGTGAATATAATGAATGGTTGTTTTTCTTTTAAGACAATTGACATTGGCCAATTGACCCTCCTTGTCTTTGTTGCAAAACATGCCTTCTATGAATACTGAGGCACAGCAGCTATGGGCTCACAGTACTGGGCACCTCCTTGCAGAGATGGAACTGGCATGTGACAGAGTCAGAAGGAACCATGCATGGTTTGATGGTTGTTTCAGGATCAGACTCTGAGAGCAGAAGTTGCAATGATACAAACACCCTGTTATAGTTAGTGGTGGTACCAGTTCTTCCTCTGATCCATCTCCAGTGTGCACCTGAGTGTTGCCCTGGTAGCTTGATCTCAGTCTAGTTCCTTCATGCTCCCAATAATTTTCTACTTTCCTGTGTGTTAACCTTTTAGAATAAATTCTTTTTCTGCTTTGATTCTGTTCACTATCAGCTTTGGTGGCCTATAGCTAAGAAAACTGACATATTAAGTTTCTAGGAACATTTTTCAGTTCTTTTATGTTTAGTCTTTCATTTGTTCAGATACTTATTGAGAACTTACTATATGCTAGGTACTTTGATGAAAATTGGGGATGTCATGGTAAATAAGGCATATCTTGGCCCAGCTCTTGGAAAATTCATAGTTTGGGACAGAAGGCAGACAAGGAAGTGAGCAATTGCAATAAGATGAACTACATGACATGATAGGGCAAGAGAATACAAAAGGTAGTCTGCTGGTTCTCATCCTAATTCTTACTTGGTGGTTAAGAAGCAAGGGAGCTCAATTAGGCTTGGGGTTAGAGAAAGCAGGGTCCATACTTTGAAGAAAAGAAATTTTGAGAACTAGGTGGTGAGGGACTGTCTTAACCTAGCAAAGAAGTGAGTGGACTATGAGCCATACTGGAGATCCAAGCAAACAAGTACCTCACATGGAGTCCAGACCCATAGACATCAGAATGTCAACTAATTCCAGATCCCTTTTCTAGCAGGGCAGAAGCTTCTAATATCGTGTCAGAGGGGTTCTTGTTAATGCTGGGGCTGAGTCTTCTGGTAGTCTGTTTTCACTCTAACATTTATGTTTATCAGATACTACTATTATTATTAGTAATGTGGGTTTACATGTACTAAACATTAACCACCATGTGCAGGGACAAATATGTGTGATTTTAATTGATCACCTGAGGATTTTGAGGATTTTGCATTTTTAAATGCAAGATGACATTTCCCAGCCTCCCTTGTGGCTACGTGTGGTCATGTGTCAAAGTTCAGTCTTAAGGAATATGAGAAGAAGTAACATGTGCTGTCAGGCCTGAAGCTCTGAGACCATGAACAAGTTTCCTTGATGTTTTGTATCCCTTTCAACAAGCCATAACCCATGGAAACCCAGCCTGTGCTCTACAGATAAAAACAAAGTTCTAGGGGATACGGAGAGCAGAGCAGCATGAATGAAGACCCCTGAGTGATTGTATTTAATGGGGCCACCCACCAATCTGAAATGTTTCCTTCAGACTCTGATATATAGAAGATACAAACTTCTATAGTGGTTAAGTAAACCACTGGGTTAATGACAGGTCTTTGTGATAGGAGCCTCAGCTCAGGTTCAATTGACATCCTGCCTGCATTCTGGTTCTGACAGGTGTCATGACTGCTCTCTTGTAAATGAGGACACTGGCCTCAAAGAGAGATGGACTCACCCTCCTCGGTTCACACAAATAACAAACACGATTCAGATCTGCTTGACTGCAGACTTCATGCTCTTGAACACTTTACTGTCAATGCCTTAGGACTGGCCAGATTACCCAGACTAAGTGTTGTAGTGTTTGTTACTGTGCGAAATTCCAAGGAGGCTAGAGACAAACGTCCTCTACACAATTGCTCACCTGGAGAATACATACAAAGTTAGGCCCTAGTCAATAGGCTAAGTAAAAGGAAGAGATGTTTGAAAGTGTTCCTGTGAGAAATGGAAGAGGCCTCATTAATAAGAACATGTGCCATTTGTTGAGCAGAACAAACAAACAGATTTTTGGCAACGAGATTTACTTCAGAGAAGAAAGGAAGTGCCTGAGGCGGTGAGGTGGGGGGCAGACTGCTGACACACAGATGTGAGAACAAGATGCTTACACCAGCTGTGCACTAAAGAAAGTTATCGCAACTATCAATTTTCTATTTTTGTTTTAGTAATTTATCAGTTAGAATTATCGCACTGTGAGAGCCTTGTAGTGGAGACTGCAGTTTTGAAAATGCGAGAACCAGTTTTAGCAAATGTTCTGAATACACACACAGGCTCACACTCAATATGTGAGGAGAAACCATACAAAGGACAAAAGTCAGTTCTGTGTGTTTTGTGCATCCGTGGGCCCCCATTACTTTGGCTTCGAATTATGCTTGTTCATGAAGAACAGGTGTTTGAAATAAAATCAAGGGGAAAACCACTATGAATTCAGCCCCTCTAAAGACATTGCAAGAATTTCTAAAATTACTCTTCTTAGACAAATTGTTCCCACAAGCCCAGACTATTTTTTATCTTGAGGGTGCACAGGGGATACTAAATCTTCCTGCCCACATAAACTCGTTTTCAGATGGGCCAGAGATTCCATTTATCATACATGTAGGGCTGGGGCTGCTCATGCCACATTAAAGGTTAAAGCTGAGAAAGTCGGGGAGACACTGCCCTGCCCTAGTCTGGGGAGGCTGTGTCCACAGACACTGGGGGTGCTTTTCTATGTAGCAATGGACAAAGATGAGCAGGCTTGTCACTGGCTTACATTAAAATGCCTAGATTTCAAGTGAAAACGTTTAAACTCATTTGTGTAAATGGAGATTTCAAGATGAAGAGATTAAAGGATTTAAGGGCTAGTGAGTTCCAAGGGAGTGTGTGTGTGTGTGTGTGTGTGTGTTTAAATACATACATATATATATATATATATATATATATATATATATATATATACATACATATTTTTACATATATAAAGGTTTTTTGTTAGATATGTACAAGTGACTTAAATGACTTAAAATTGTAGAAACATTTTTTCAGTGGCTTCTGATCCACAATATAATTTAATAAATATATTTCTCAGTGCCAGATGCCAGCGGCTGGCACCTGCTTACGCTGATATCAAGTTTACTTTGCAGAATGGAGTTTTCTTTGGAGCTGAGGGAATTCTATGTGCAAGAAAACCTTTCCCAATTCTTCATAAATATGCCAAGAGAGTTTTCTTCTGGACCAAGGAAATCAGAAAGAGGCAGACCTCAAGGAAGAAAGCCAAGTTCATTCATTAGCAACTTCATAAACACTTTAAATGGCAAATTTATAGCTGGCGTTTTGTCACAAAAGATTTTGGAAGTGTGTTCTTTTCCTACAATTAGAGCTGGTGTCATTGGTCTTAGCCTTCAGCTGATCAGATGGGAGAATGTAATCAACTCCTCAAACCTGGCTTTAGTCAAATCTAGACAACATAAATTATGGGATAAAGACATCATCTTAGATTACCTTTCAAAAATTGACAATCAAGACAGGGAAGATTAGAATTTTATCTACCAAATTAGTTGCATTCATCTCTTGAACTGAGGCTGCCAATGTGTCAGAAATCAAACTGATCACAGCCAAGATATATTGAAAGAAGTAAAACCCGAGGGGGAATGAAAATGCATTCAGCCAAAGGAAGCAAATACAAATAATAATGGAAACAGACATCTTTTAGTTAATTTCTAGTAGGGAATTTCTTCTTTGCCAGGGTACTAGGTATATGCACATTTGTGTCAAGTTTGAACATCTTAAAGATTCTGAATTTAGGGATACTAAATCCTCAGGGCTTTTGGTGAGGACAAAATGGATTTTTAGTGCAGGGTCAGAATCTTTCAGCGATGGTGCATCTCTTATTTCCACTCAAGGAAAGCACTGGTGATGGTTGCAATTTTTATCCTTATACCAAGAAGTACCCAGAAAAGAAATTGAGAACTCAAGAAAATGGATGACAGGATGGTTTACCACCTGATTTTTACAATCAAGCCAGCCAAATCCAGGAGAATGCAAACTACCCTTCAATTTTTAACTTTAATTCTTATACATGAAGCTAATTTTGGTTCTTATACATGAAAGAGCCACTATACCACTCTAAGTTATTAACTGCATCATGATGAGTATGGTAAAATATTTGCTTATTTCTAGTCACAAGGACCAACGAGTTGCATTCACTTTATTGTCCTTCTTGCCCAAACTAGAGCCACTTCACTGGCTAGATATAGGGAAAGCCTGGCCATGAAATGCAATGATTATGCTAAATTCTATTGGCCACACTTCTGAGTGCACTAGAGCAGGGCTTTCGTTACTCTTGCCTGTTTCCTAGGGGATGCCTATAAGTAGGAAATAAACCAATTTTAGTGACTTCTTGTATTAGTGTTCTAGGGCTTCTGTGACAAAGTACCATAGACAGGGTGGCTTAGACAATAGAAGTTTATTGTCTGATGGTTCTGGAGTCTAGAAGTCCAAGGTCAAGGTGTTGTTGGGACTTGTTCCTTCTAAGGTCCCTGAGGGAAGATCTGTTCCATGTCTCTCTCATGGCTTGTAGATGGCCGTGCTCTCCTTTTATCTTCACATTGCCTCCCCTCTATGTGAATCTCTGTGTCCAAAAATTCCCATTTTTATGAGAATATTGGTCATATTGGATTAGTACTCCTTCTCCCAATGACCCCATGTTAAATTGATTACTTTTATAAAAATTCTGTCTCCAAATTATGGAAAGAGTGCAAATGTCCATCAATTGATGAATGGATAAAGAAGATGTGGTGTACATATATAATGGAACACTACATGGCAATGAGAAAGAATGAAATCCTGCCATTTGCAAAAATATGGATGGAACTGGAGGGTGTTACACTAAGTAAAACAAGTCAGGGGTGCCTGGGTGGCTCAGTTGGTTAGGAGACCAACTTCAGATCAGGTTATGATCCCACAGTTTGTGAGTTCGAGCCCTGCCATCAGGCTCTGTGCTGACAGCTCAGAGCCTGGAGCCTACTTCAGATTCTCTGTCTCCCCCTCTCTCTACACCTCCCCTGCTCATGCTCTGTGTCTCTGTGTCTCTCAATAATAAATAACTGTTAAAAAAATTTTAAACAAGTCAGTCAGAGAAAAGCATATCTTATGTTTTCACTCATATGTGGAACTTGAGAAACTTAACAGAAGTCCATTGGGGAAGGGAAGGAGAAATAATAGTTTGAAACAGAGAGGGAGGGAAACCATAAGAGATTCTTAAATATAGAGAACAAACTTAGGGTTGATGTTGGGGAAGAGGGAAAAATAGGTGATGGGCATTGAGGAGGACACTTCCTGGGATGAGCACTGGGTGTTGCATGTAAGCAATGAATCACGGGAATCTACTCCAAAGCCAAGAGCACACTGTATATACTGTATGTTAGCTAACTTGACAATAAAGTATATTAAAAAAAATTGTCTCCAAATAAGCTCACCGACTGAGGCACTGGGGTTAGGACTTCCACATATGAATTGTGAGGGGATGTAATTCAACTCATAAACTTATTATATACATATCTAGTTGTCTGGGTGTCCACCTCCCCTACCCCCCATACCCCCACCCCTACCAATATAATCTCAAGTCCTCAGAACAGTTCTGCAAAGCTGGTGTCATCGCTTCATTTTGTCTACATTTAAGTCTCAGAGGGAAAAAAAGGAAATTCCTCCAAGTCACCAGGCTAATAAGTGAAGTAGGAAGAATTTGAAGCCAAGTCTTAGTGATTATAAGACCATGGTCTTTCCACACAATGATATTGTTCAAGCAGTGTTCAAGTAGACAACATATCTAGTTGTCTGGGTGTCCACCTCCCCTACCCCCCATACCCCCACCCCTACCAATATAATCTCAAGTCCTCAGAACAGTTCTGCAAAGCTGGTGTCATCGCTTCATTTTGTCTACATTTAAGTCTCAGAGGGAAAAAAAGGAAATTCCTCCAAGTCACCAGGCTAATAAGTGAAGTAGGAAGAATTTGAAGCCAAGTCTTAGTGATTATAAGACCATGGTCTTTCCACTCAATGATATTGTTCAAGCAGTGTTCAGTGAGCACCAATGAGTGTCAAATGCTGTACTAGGCACCAAGGAATTCAGATCATGAAAATTCCTCTTATATTTAAGGACTACATATTCACACTGGGAAACATTTTATTCCACGAAAGCTCAAGGGGTAATCCAGTTCTTCCATAAAGTCTGTAATCATAGAGCATGCATGTAAATAATACAGGGCCTTTTTGGTGGGCCTACATGTTCGATGTTTTTGATATCTTCTCCGTTGCTAGAGTACAACCCCACTGGAATGCATACAAATCCCAGTGCAGATTACACAACTGGCAAAATGACAGGGATATGTTTATGAGACGCCTAAAACAGGAATACCAGGGAAAAGATAAACATGTAGTTTTGATGAGCTTATCCAAAATTTTATGATAAGAAAATCTAGAATTAATCTATTTTTAATTTCAGTAGATAGGATTGTTTTGTGTTTATGGTGTAGTATTTTTTAATGTATTGCTTTAGTGTTTATGGCCTCAAACACTCAGTCAGAAGCTCTGGGGAACTCTTTCTCTCCTTCCATTTTTATTTCCAACTGCCAAAGCTGTGGAGGCTGAGTAAGGATTGTTTTTATGAATAGATGCAATGAATTAGAAACAATGAATTGAGAACAATGACTTATATATAGTGACTTTTTCATCCTTTTCCTTTCATGACATAAACCACTGTGTATAGTATCACACTTATTCTTTCATGTTATTAAATTTCTTGTCAAAATCTTCCTTAAACCACAGAGACAAAGATGAATTCGCCCTCTGTGAGTTGGAGCGGTTAAATTTACTTCTCCGACACACTGCACGTTGATTTAGAGCTAATCTGTCTGCTTTTTATTGGCTCCATGTAAAACATTGCTTTTCTTGTTTTTTTTCTTTCACTCTTCATTGTCTTGTAGAAATATGTAATTTCAATTTATACCCTAAGAAATTAGTCTCTCTGAGAAAAATCCAGGAAGACTTTTATAAGAAAAGAGAAACATGTACTACTTACATGCTTTTGGATGTCCACCATGTAACAGCAGGATGGAAGGAAGACAATCTGAAGGAGGAAGAGGGTAGTAATCAATACTTGATAGTAACTCCAATAAAAAGGAAAAGCCACGATCTGGACACAGTTAGCAAGGGGACGACCTGCTCCATTTACTATTCATCTGTGTTAAAGTCCAGCCTTCCATTCCATCAAAGGTATGAATATTCAGTTTAGACTCATGATACCACATTTGATTCCTCTATTGGTTTTACTAATGAACACATATGTTGTAGACGTTTAGGAATAAAAGAAAAGAAAAGCATCAGTAATCTTGGAAAACCGATTTGGGTTTATTAAGATACCAGTCCCAGAAATGAATTTCATTTTCTGATAGTTGCTAAGTATGTGACGTGGGCAAATAATAGCCTGTTTCAGTGAAAGATCAGTCTTAGGCTTCCAGGATCTCCCTCTGAAGACATTCAAATCTGGTGATGGTACAGTGAGGTGAGTTGTCACTACTTTGGAAAATGATATTTAAAGTTGATTTTTTAATTTATGTCAATTTATAAGAATTCTGTGGTGCAATCACAGAATCTGAAAGTAGTGTTTTTAATTCAACATTTTAATTCAATAAGTATTTATTGACAACCTACCATGGGGCAGGCACTTGGGCTAGGCACTGGTGATGTCATCGGTATCAAGACATAGTCTTGAACTTACAGTTTAGTGGGGGAAATCCAAGGAAAAAGAGAGCACTAACCATAGGAAGTGATAATTCTATTCCCTGCTCTGCTCTGCTACATGGTACCTACTATATGACAGGATTAAGGTTCTGTATGGTGCTATAAGGGCACTGAAGAGAGACCGAGTGTCTGTGTAATAGAAGCTTAGGGAAGATATTATAGAGAAAAATGGCATCTTGAATGAGAGATAAAAGATAACTAAAATGGAACCAGATACAATGCAAGGGTGTGACAGAACATCCTCCAAGAAAAATGTTCCAGGGAGAAGAACAAGCATATACAAGATTCCTGAGTCACATCAATGACTTGGATAAAAACGGAAGAGACCAGTATAGTGGAAGCTGGTGTTGCCTTTCTAATATTCATGGTAAACTGATTCCACTGCAAAAGACTCAGGGTTTTGTGCAATGACCACATTTCTAGGAGTTGGACCTGATTAGTTACATCAGTCCTAGACATCTCATATTATTTGCCAATGATTGGTTGGGACATCCTTCAGTTCATGGCATTTCTCTAATTGAGGGTTTGAGAGGAGGTGAGCCAGTGGGGGTACAATGGGGCTTTTTCTGGGGACTTCCAAGAAATTATAATTGGAACAGAAGGTGTATCCTGTATTATATGTGACTGTGGGAGCATTTAGCCTCAAGTGCTCTGGCAAGCATCTCATGACTTATAAGGAGGAACAGTCTTAGAGGAAGCTGATGTGATTGCTGAGGAAAGAGTGCAGAGCCCGAGTCCTTCAGAACATAACACAAACATTCAACTCCAAAGCACGCTCTACCTCTGCAGTTGTTATTATGAGCCAATAGCCTCCTTTGTGGCTTAAACAAGTTTGACTTGACTTGTGTTTCTTGCAGCTGAAATATCTTTAAAAGTGTTTGATAATCATACTGACAGATAAATGAAAATTAGGAAAGACAGGAAATAATTGAGGTCAAAATGATAGGATTCAAAGGGGTTTTAAAGGGGGAGGTGATAGGCTTGAACAAATGAGAGATTCAATAGGGATAAATATAAAGCTTTTTGATTACGTGTGTGTGTGTGTGTGTGTGTGTGTGTGTTAAATTATAAAAAAATGGTATAGAGGAAGCTCAGATGTTATCTGCAGTTTGTATGAAGAATACTTAGGTTTAGTGTCAGTATATGTAATACAAATTTGTCCTACAAATTAACTGTATGACAGAGATACCAAAATATACAACCAAGGTTGAATATTGCACAGATCAAAACACCTAAAGTAGTTTGAAACAAATTAGACTTTAAAAAGAAACTATTGAAAACATGTAATTCAAAAGTGATAGTGATGTATTGTGGGCTTTCGGGGTCTTCACAATCAATGATATTAAAACTACAAATAATGATGTACTTCTACACTTTTACAAATAATTTCTAAAGACATGTTCGAGTTCCAAATTTTTATTCAAAGTCAAGCTTCATTCATTAAGGACTTATTTACATGAGTCTTATATAAAGCACATTTACATTGACCAACCAATTTTATTCTCTATTCATGTTACAAATGAATCTATAAATGGTTTGGTCTACTTGTGTTTGCTCTACAATCTCGAATCCTCCCCAATAATGTTCAGAGGCACTTCTCTCAACCCTGGCTGCACTTTAGAATCACTAAATTTTAAGTATAGATGTTTAAGCCTTACCCTTAGAAGTTCTGATTTAATGGACTATTAATATTGTTGAAAAGCCCTCTAAGGGATTTTAGTGTATAGCCCAGGAGAAGATAGTGGTCCATGGGATCAAGGTTAACCCCATTAGCATGGTATTTCTTGGTTTTCAAAATAGTTTCAAATCTATCAAGCTTCAGAGTCCACTTCCTTTATCCTGTATATCTTATATTCAGTTATTATCATTTAAAAATTTTTTTTAATGTCTCTTTATTTCTGAGAGAGAGAGAGAGAGAGTGGGGGAGGGGCAGAGAGAGAGGGAGACACAGAATCTGAAGCAGGCTCAAGGCTCTGAGCTGTCAGCACAGAGCCCAATGTGGGGCTCGAACCCACAAACTGTGAAATCCTGACCTGAGCTGAAGTCAGCCACCCCACCGACTGAGCCACCCAGGAGCCCCTCAGTTACTATTTTTTAAAAATACTGTTGTCATAATAGTATCTTGAGTAATCTCTCAGGTTTCCTTTTCAATCTTGAAGTAGGAACAAACTGGAAATATGCAGATCCATTACTGCAAAATCACTAACAGTCCTATTCATCTTTGCTGTTAGTATATAGACAAACACACCAAATTATTCAGTTTCCTGACTCTCATGGGGTTTTGAGTTGGCCATGTTATATTGCTTTGCTAATGAAGTCAGAGTTCCTGGGAAGATATTCTTCCCAGAAATAAAGGCAAAATCTCATCAAGACATAAAAATAACTTGTCTCTTTGCACTCCCCCATGCCTGAAATACACACATGAAGCCTAGTAATGCAGCAGCGAGCTTGTGATCATGAGGTAAACAATGTCAAGATGAAAGCCTACGGATTAAAGTTGGAAAGATAGAAAAGCCTGTATACCTGTTGATGTCAATGAAACTGCTATGTTGTTGCTGAACCACAAACTGATTGCCATACCAAAAAATATTTTAAAGCCATTATTGTAGGTTTTTCTGTGATTTGCAGCAAAATGTATTCCTAAATAAAATTACTATGATTATATTTTGAACTCTTTGATTCATGAGATTATTGAAAATAAATCCAATCACTTTTAAATAGGGGCTATCCAAGACAATTTTGGTTTTAGAATTGAATAAAAACAATACACTATATACAATGATTATTTTATAATGAGCAGAAATTATACTTATCAGCTGGGTAGGAACAACACTGGAATTACAATTTGGGGATGTCCAGCAAAATTTTGTTTGTCTTGTTTTTTAAAGTGGGTTTAGAAAAGTGCTTTTCTGTAGTGTCCATATTTTTTACATCTTTGCCACAGCTCTGTCAATCTTTTCACCCCTTCATTCATTTATGGAACCAATGTGGCTCCTCAGGTCTATAAAATGGTGGTATCTAAATAATTCATTCAGGATTAATAAGCCTTTTAAATGAACATGATTTTGGTTATTCATGGGTTGCATAAATTCATAAATGGGCACAGGTCTTTCTTGCAAAGGATGCACAATGTATTTGTCATTCAGGAATATTCCTCTGGTGAATTCAATTAAAATGTACTCAGTGTTCAGGGCTTGTTGAATAATGAGAAAACTGATGCCTGAAAATTTAGATATTTGGAGTGGAAAAGTGTATATTTAAAATGTTTTTATTATGCAGGTCCACTTTAAAATCCAATGGCTAAATTCTATAATCTCATGGATTTTGAAGCCCAAGTATGCCTTTCTTTTTTAGTAATGAGTATGGGTCTATAAAGCATTTATGACAAAGTTCAAAATCTAAGGTTAATACAAAAGGGTTTGAAAGCAATCACCAGGTGAGTAGAAATTTAGCGTAGGAAATGAAAGGCAAAGATGGGAAAATAAAATGAAGAGGAGCAGTGGGCAGAAAGGGATTTGAAAGGAACATTAATACTTCGCATAATGAAAAAGAATATATAGGTAGATGATAGCGAAAATGGTAATGGTGAAGAATAACTGATGGAGTTACTTCAGTCTACACTGGAGAAAATTGATAATAAATAAAAGTCAGTTGGCAGATCTGTGGGTGTTCTGGACTTTTAAAAGACCAATAAATCAAGTGCTTGTAATGTAAATTTCAGGAGGAGAAAGGCATGTGGGGCCTGCATCTAATTTCCCAGTCTTCAGGAAAATGCATGTCATGTCTATTGCAAAACAAAAACAAATCCAGGAGAGCTATTTCACATACACCAGTGAAAATAAAGATCAACAGAAATTGCCTTCTAAAAATATTTTTAGAGGAATTTAAAAGCGACGAGGCTCTCATTATTTCCATTTCTCTACAGATTGCCAATGTGCATCTATTATTTTATGCTCTTTTCCTTTCAGTAAATGCTAATGAGGGAACTATATGCATATGCATAATCTGGGCAGAGCTACATATGCGAGATGATGCTCTATGCATTAATTTGCCAGCTTCATTTCTGTCAGCCTCACATATTTGAAGAGCTGGAAGAGAGTTCTGGAGGAGGAGATTTTACCCAATCACCATGAGAACTAAAGAAGTCAGGTCATTTTTTAGGATAATTACTACCACAAGATGATGGAACTGGCCAGAACTCTGAAAACCTGTTCATTGTCCCTTTGGTAACCATGCCACTCTCAAAAACCAACACTGTTTTTGGTCGGGTCTTCCTACGACAGCTGGATCACACATTCTCCTCTCATTATCTCTAAGAATTTTGCCCATTTCTTGCACACAAATAAACATTCTGAGTAATAATTTCCAAATTATCAAGGTGACAAAATCCATGCCAGAGAGAAGAAACAAGTACCTGAGACAACCCTGAACAGGCAGTTTTGGCAAATAAATTTGGCCATAGTTCTATGGAATACAACATCTAATATAATTGAGTTCCATTTTTGAAGAGCTATCCGGTAGTGGTAGCATTCAGTATCAACTAATTTTTCAAATTCCCTGCATGTGTCATTTTCCCAAGTAGTTACATTTCTTGGACAACCTGGGTTCAAATCCCAGGTTCCCCATGTACTAGATATCTGACCTCAGGCAAATGAATTGACCAAGAGTTTTGTCTTCTGCAAAATGAAGGTAATAAGGTAGTGTGGCTACAGGATTTGAATGATGTAATGAGTCTATGGCACCTGCACTCTGACATTTTCCGAGTACACCAAATCATGTGTGACCAAATCATGTGTTAGGTCACGTGATACAGATGGGTTGCCAGTAATGAAAGATATAGCCTGTACCTGTAAATGATGGGACAGAGTATACTGGGTTGTTATTGGTTATTTTCCTTATAATATTCAGCTACATGGACTGGTATAAGATTGGAATCAGGTCTGGGTGGAGCTATCCCTGATCACATATGTCTGGTAGTGACCACTTCATGAGGAGAGAATCTATGAGATCCTGAAGGGGAAAAGCACGGGACTGTATGAGATAAGGGTAGGGCCTGAGACTATCGCACCCAAGAGTATTTGATTTTTTTAGGTAATTTCAATTTTAAATTTTTTTTTTTTTTTTTTCTTTTTTTCAATTTATTTTTGGGACAGAGAGAGACAGAGCATGAACGGGGGAGGGGCAGAGAGAGAGGGAGACACAGAATCGGAAACAGGCTCCAGGCTCCCAGCCATCAGCCCAGAGCCCGACGCGGGGCTCGAACTCACGGACCGCGAGATCGTGACCTGAGCTGAAGTCGGACGCTTAACCGACTGCGCCACCCAGGCGCCCCTAAATCAATCCGGAATCTTATAGGTTCTGCTCTAGTTATTTTTTGCCAAAGTGTGAAGAAGAGTGTTTTGCCTATGGAGTTTCTGGAAACCCAGCTAATACCACAAGGGTTTTTTGAACCATATACAATGTAGGTATATTACTACCCACAATAGCATAGCATACCCACAATAGCATACTACCCACATTCATAGTGTGTAGAATTTTCTGCAACTTCTAAAAATAATCCTTCTGTAGTATGTTCTATCTGGCAGTTCCATTTGCTAAGTAGATTAATACCTATTACATTTGCAGAAGCTGAGTCACAGAAGAGAAAGAAGTGTTTTTCTAATAAGAGTCCCAAAGTAACAATTTTAAGTTGGGACAGTAAAAGGACTTAGGAATATTAGAAATTCCCAGGATTTAAGTGGCGGCAGTGCTCTGAGGGATTTGATCTGCTATGGCAGGGGGATTGAAGATGTGTGGAGAGGTGTTGTATCAATAAGAAAATTGTGTTGTTGTTGTTCATTTGTAGTGGTAGACAACTCACCACAGAGTTTACAGAAAGGACAGGAAATACTGGGTTCTTATATTTCCCTTGAAGCAGCTTTATTAAATAGATTTGGACAGCTGTCTTTTTGTTTTCCACTAAGTGATGTTGGCTCTTCCAAGGACTCTTTTGTTTGCAATATCTACAAGTGTCCTTATTTACAGTTTCTTGGCTGTTGGAGAATAGAGAAACCTTTGTTTTATTGGGGGGCCAGTTTTATCTGCGGAGCCAGATGTTTGTGTTGATTTCCAATGTGTTTACTTTTTAGGACTTTTTGAAAATATTTAGCCACATGTGGGAGATCTTCTACATTGGTACTTTCCCACTCCAGTTATTTTTCTGACTATGGTCCCTCTTCAGGCCTTCATTTTGAGTCCATTACCAAAGAGAGAACAAGGCTCCTTTGACTTCCACTGTTGAATCTACCCCAGAATAATGGTTGAAAGTTACCAAACATCTATTTTTAAAGTTCCTTATTTACTTATCTTTATTTTTATTTATAATTTTGGATCTTTGACTAACGGCTCTTAAGGGAAAGGCTTTTCGACTTTATATAGTGCATTCTCTATAGAGTCTTTCCTCTCTTTTCAACCATTTTCTCTGTCTTGGGAGTTTGCAATTTAGTGAACTAGTTTATTCAGATATAGTAGCCCAGAAAAGCACATATCTTACAAAATTTGGAATTATATACCAATATTTTTGGTGTAATTTCTTAAGGTATAGTAACTATACCCCGTAACTCAGCTCTGAACTGGGGTTTACATTCTACCTGTAGAGATACTCCTTCTTGTGTAGCAATTTTAAGGAAATATTGGCAATGTGATTGTTTTTAAAGTCCAGAATCTTTCTTCTATCGTGGGCTATTTAAATGGTATTTCTTCTAGAGTTCTCAGTAGACTTTAGTCAACAGGCTTGCCATGGTGTCTAGGATGTGAGGAACAGTGATGTTTTCCCCAAAGTATAGTCTTATTTCTTCCATCTGTCACAAGTTTCCTAACTCTTGGTGAATTTGAATTACCTCAAATTGTGTCAGTTTAGGGAAGATAAAAATGACCAATGAAATGAATTAGCTTTTCTAATTTAACAATTTTGTACCCAATCACCATCCCTTATTCAAGAGGCATTCTCTGTTTCTGCTCCTATAGTATAACAGTCTAAGAGGTTGAGGGCAAATCAATTTTCTCCCTGTTTATCTCAATGGATGATCTCTTTTCTGAAGAGATTTCCAACCTAATATTGAGGACTGGCAATGGGAATGGGGAAAAAATTCCTTTAAAAAATCTATGAACTGTAAATCTTTCTGAAAATCAATAAAATTAATCTAAAGTATATGTCAAGGTTCTAAATAATTGTTAAAATATACAACCATAAATGTGGTCAAATCTGCTGGTCACTCTCTCCTCCAGACCTCTTGATACCTTCTACTGAGAGGCAGAAAGGAAAACAGTTGACTTGAGCTAAATTACAAGTTTGAAAGCACTTGACTTCTGACTGTAGGGCTCTAATTCTCTGTAAGAGTTTTTAGGAAAATGGGCTTTAGCCATAGTTTCCTTCTAGGGTTTGCTGACTCCTGAAATGTGTATTAATGCTCCATACCTTTTCAGCTTCCCTTCCTCAGATGACAGAGCCATTTAGAGTTTGCAATTTTCCACCTATTACTTCAAATGTGCTTTTTCCCTGTTTGGGAACACTTCCATTCCCTTCCCCCCTTTCTTTTGCCCCACTGTCCAGTTAACACAATTCAAGGGTCAGATCTCATCTTAAATAGACTTTCCTTTGTTATTAAGACTCTAAGAATCTTGTTCTCTGAGTTTGTTCTCTACTACCTCTGCATTGATACCCCAGCATCTTGGGTGTGATGAATGCTCAAAAACTATGTGTTGAATAGTAACTAATACTATAAGTAATGAGTGCTAAGATAAAAAAAAAAACAGAAGTTGAGAGTTTATCTATGGGTACTGCCACATTAAGGTTTTTGTCAACGGCAAACTATCACTCAAATGGCTTTAAAAGGAAAAATGTCACCAATATTATCATTCAGATTTAATAGTGTATTCCAAAATAGATTATAAAGTGGAATATGTGTATTCAAAGTAATGAGTTGGTGGTATATAGGTTAGGGGATGTCTACAGGAACTTTTAAGGAATTTATGCCTATTTAAACCAGGAGGGGGATAATTTTTAAATTTACTGCAATTATTTATGGAGCACAATTTATTTATATGATACCATAGAATGAACTAGAATAATTAAACATATTTTACAATATTTGCATGCATAATATATGCCAGACATTATGTAATAATTGGAGGCAGAATGATAAATGGATGAATGTAATGGGTAATCCAGCAACTGGTTAATATGAAAACATTTTAAACTCTACCTCCCTCGACCATCAACCAATTACTTTGCACAGCAAGTACAAGTCATAGACCACAAAGTAAGTAAATGTAAGAACTGGGAATGTTTTCAGCTTTTAGAACTTTAGTGTTTTAGGACTTAATGTCTATGAAAGATGCTATTTTTTAAGAGGAAAAAATTAATTTCAATAAATTCAGGAATCCCTTATTCCCTTCCTTTCTCTCTGGGTTTGTGTCTGAGTTCCAGCTGGTTTCTGCCATGGCAAGGCATATTCTTTTTGGTGGGGATGAGCACAAGCTTGTTTGGGTCAATAGTCTATCAACATTGGCATTTGCTGATAAATTCTCATTCCTATCTGGACTTTGGTCATCAGGTCATGTGGCTAGTGAGTTTCCCTTTTTTTAAAATTTTTTTTAACGTTTTATTTTATTTTTGAGACAGAGAGAGACAGAGCATGAACGGGGGAGGGTCAGAGAGAGAGGGAGACACAGAATCTGAAACAGGCTCCAGGCTCTGAGCAGTCAGCACAGAGCCCGACGTGGGGCTCGAACTCACAGGCAGTGAGATCGTGACCTGAGCCGAAGTCGGATGCTTAACTGACTGAGCCACCCAGGCGCCCCTGAGTCTTCTTTTTCAACTGCCGGGCATTTTCAAACCCTCCTGCTCGCTGTCAGCGGCTCATGGTAAACCATCTACCATTCCTGCACTATATTGACTGGTGGGAATCTCTCCTCCCATGCTCCCCAGCCCTCCCAAATTCTGCTGTAGCCATGGAAGCTATCTGAAGAGGTCTCAGTTTCATTTGCCTAGATATATCTTGCAGAAATTTTGTCTATATCCACGCCATTGTTGAGTGGGGAAGACCGATATCTGGCCAGGGTTGGGGCTTTACGTACTATATTAGGACAGAGTTGAGCTCTTTTCTCAGACATCAACATAATGTCACATGAACAAGACAGAAGTTAATTTCTACTTCATGCAAAAATAGGGAAGGTGGTTCTGTGCTAGTGTCATGGTTGAAGGCTGATAAGGTGCATTCAATGTATCATTATCTAGGCTTCTTTTACTTTCTTGCTCTGTTATATTCAACCTGGGACTTCTATCTTGTGGTCAAATTTTTGCCATTTTTTTTTTCTTCAGCCAAGGAGAAGAAGGGGAAAAGCCACATTTACTCACCCATTGTGACCATTAATACTTGCCATTTCTGTTACTAAAGAAAAGAGAAAACAGATATGGTGTGTGTGTAGGGGGTAACCAGGAGAATCTGCTATACAAGGCATGGGGGCCTTATCATCCTCTTCTAGGTTTTCTAGGTCCCCGCCTTGGGATCCAGTCTCAGGGTCCAGGGCTCCTTCTTAAAGCCCATGCCCGTCCAAGTTCTTTATTACTACCCAGTTCTCCTCCCATTTCAGCAGCCCATGATATTGTTATTGTGACAGGAGATAGGGAGAGAGAGGGACCGGTCAGGAAGCCTTCTGTCATGGAGTAGTCATCTTTTGTCATAACAATCATTATGTGTCTTCAAAGCCAAAAGTTAAAAATCAATTGTCTTAGGTTATTCTGAGTCATCCCTTTCTGAGGTCTCCAGAATAAAATTCTTAGGTTAGAGCCTTAACAGGAGATGTCCAAGAAGTAACAAGAAACACTAGAAACTAAAAACATATTGGACAAGACAATAAAACAAACAAAAACATGATCTGATTGCAAATAAATAACCTGAACTCTCATTTTTAATAACCTCAATTCTAAATTCTGGTCCTGGTGCTCTCAATTAACTTTGACAACTTTCTGTGTTTTCAGTCTTTTCTTAGATAATTGTTTGTATAAACAGAGGACACAGGGGCTATTAAAAAAAAAAGTGACTAAGTCTGCTGTATGAGAGCAAAACAGACAACTACCAGAAAAGAGCTGTTTAATTGCAAAGTGTTTCCCTGGGAGAGAGATTTTTTTCCCCCATGGACTGACAGTCTTTCCTTCAAAGTCTAGGCAATGCTTGGGCCACCTGGGCAGTTCGGTCAATTAAACATCCAACTTCAGATCAGGTCATGATCTCACGGTTCCCAAGTTCAAGCCCTGTGTCGGGCTCTGTGCTGACAGCTCAGAGCCTGCTTCAGATTCTGCGTCTCCCTCTCTCTGTGCCCCTCCCCAGTTCATACGCTCTCTCTCTGTTTCTCTCTGTCTCTCTCAAAAATAAATAAACATTCAAAAAATAAAGCCTAGGCAATGCTTAAATCTGGATTAAAATGTAAACTTTCATAATAGGAATATAATTTGAAACACTTCAATTCGTTTATATATTAATATGTCCCAGAGATATTTCTTGTTACACACTTTTTAGCAAATATCTAATTAGAGTAGCTGAATGTGTGTAACAAAAGTTTGTCTTCATTATGTGAGGATGGGCCTGGTACAGTAAAGTTCCCAGGGCTTGTTGAGAATAATCAGAAATCATACTTTATTACTATATTCCTCTTGTATTTATTGTAATGGAATTTCAAATGTGCCTAATAAGTGCTTCAAATGTATAAAAATGCTGTTAATAGTTATTTTTCTAACATGTCCTCAAATTAAATCCTTGGCCATAAATGGCAGCTGGTTTTTTAATCAGAAATGATGACAAGGGCTAATCTCAGAGACAACAGGCTTTTGACTCAAGGGTAATTTAATAAAGGTTATTTCTCTGTTTGCTGATTGTGCGGTGCATTGAGCTTGAGATGTTAGTCCTATCTTTTTACTTAAGAACTGCTGTCAAGGGACAACTCATAAAAATAGAATTTCATTAGCATTAATCGCAACAATTCACTCAGCGAGCTCATATGCCCAATTCTGTCTGACTATCCTCTGTGTCACAAAAATGGCTTCCCAGCTCTGATTTTTATAATGAAGCCTTAGCCAAATCATCTCCCAGTTAGATCATTCTGCATACAGAGTGGGATTCAATGCATTTGGAGTGAGAATAATACTACTGGAAGGGGCATTAGTGATCAAAAAGTCCCACCTGCTGGTTTTACAGATGACCAAACAGAATTTAGATGACTGGTTGAAGGTTATGCAGCTATGCTATGTGTGTTTCAAATTCAATTATAATGAAAGTGAGAAGGTATGTGTCAATAAGTACAACCGTTCAAAGCTTAGATTTAAAATCATATCCTAAATGTGATGGAGTTGCATCTCCCTTGGGTGTTATAATATAAAAATATTAAGATGAAAATCATATACAGTCAATTACCATTATCTTGCACCTGACTTCTCAACATTGCCCTCAATGGAGTGCTTGGTGCCACGGCTTCGTAATTTCTGTTCTATATATTCTTGGTAGCATGCTGCAAGATTTGCTGTAGCCACATTTATACACCACACTGGAAACTGATAAGGAAATTCTCAACGTGTCTAACATAGCCAGTTTTCTTCCAACACTGAAATAGACCTTGATTTCTTCAGCTGGGCACCAGATGGTGAAGCTGACTCATGTTGAGGGGCCACGGTGTACAAATGATGCATATAATGAGTCCTCCAGTTCACACTCAGTATGGTGCAATTACTACACTGTGAGTATGAGTTTCCATAGGGACTAAAACATACTTAGGGCACAGCAGTCTCACATCTCCCTCTCTCATGCTCATTCAGTGTAAGCCATGTGCTTCTTGAAGGAAATTATCTGCATTATTTAAATGATTTCTCTTTTGCATCATATAAACTATTTCTCTCTTTTGCTTTGTTTTTCTCTGACAGGACAAATAAAAATGTTTAAGTTGATAGAGTTAAATGAGATGTCACAATTCCAGCATATATCTGTATAATTCCAGTATTATTTGGCCACGTTGTATTTAGTTCAATACACATTTATTAGGGGCCTCCTGTATGTTTGAGGCATGCATCATTTATGTAAAATCTCAAGACTACACAGGGAAAGACTCATGTAAAGTAGTGCATCAGGTATAAGCCCTCATCTTTTTTTAAAAAAAACATTTATTTATTTTTGAAAGAGAGAGCACATGTGCGGGAGGGACAGAGAGAGAAGGAGACGCAGAATCCGAAGCAGGCTCCAGGCTCCGAGCTGTCAGCACAGAACCCGATGTTGGGCTCGAACTCACAAACCACGAGGTCATGACCTGAGCCGAAGTCAGACTCTTAACTGACTGAGCCACCCAGACGCCGCTAAGCCCTCACCTTTCTGCCTGATTCTTGTATCTAATTCTTCTATCTAATTCTTTAGGGTACATAAATTCTAATTCTTTTAGGGTACATAAAAGGAGTGATGTATTATTTGAGGGAGAGTGATGGTGACTGTGAAGGCAGAAAAGTAGAGGTCCTCTTGGTGAAGGTATAGAAGACCAAAGGGATTTACAGTATGTCTTGTATCTTTTATACCTGGTTATATTCAGTCATTTTTATTCTTTCATTGTGCTATAGACACTTCTCCTGATCATTTTCTAACATTTTGAGTGAGACAGTGCTGGGACTTCAGCCCCACAAGCACCAAGACATGTGTTACCTCCCTTTTAACATATTCAGGAAATATGAAGCTTGATTATTGCTGTCTAGAGTGCAGTGGGGACTCCATGATGTTATAGAGGAGTGGGAGAACTTTTGGAATGAGAGATGACCAAGTATCTTTGAGACTTTACACCAAAGGGTCAGATCAACTGGGATCTGGCCATGGCTAAATAGTAGGAAAAGTACAAAGAGGCACATGAAAAATAATTCACTGTTGAGGAAGAAGGAGATAGGATTAGTGAATTCACCTTTCCCAAAACAATCCAATATGGAAGTGAAATCTTGGTGCTTGGTCAGAGAGATTATTTCCTAACCCTATCATTGTACAGAAAAGGCTATGTCAATGATTCTAAAAGTTATATCATTGGGAGTAATAACAATTGACAATGAGTCTCCTTTACTGAGTATAATTTCACCTACATCTGACATCAAGAGGCGATGAGGCAGTAACAGTAGCAATAGCATTCAGTTTCAGAGATTGTAAGCATTGACAGTGATTGTCTTTAGGCCTCAAGGGGTCATATCTTAGCAATATAATAATAGTAGGGGACTTGGATACCCTACTGTCAACAATGGATATATCATCCTGACAGAAAATCAGTAAGGAAACAGTGGACTTAAATAACACCAGAGACCAATGGATCTTACAGACTAATACAAAACATTCCATCCAATAGCAGCAGAATATACATTCTTTACAAGCACATACAAAACATTCTCCAGGACAGATAAGTTAGGGCACAAAACACATCTTAACAAATTTAAGAAAACAAAAAATACCAAGTATCTTTTTGGACCACAATGGTACGAAATGAGAAGTTGATAACAGGAAGAATATTGGAAAATTCACAGGTATACGGGAATTATACTGAATAGTCAATGGTTCAAAGAAAAAGTCAAAAGGAAAATAAAAAAATATCTTGAGACAATGAAAATAGAAACACAATATGCCAAAATTTAAGGGATACAGCAAAATAATTCCTTTGAGGGAAGTTTATAGTGATAAATACCCACATTAAGAACCAAGAAATGTCTCAGATAAACTATCTAATGATATACCTCCCAGGAACTAGAAAAAGAACAAACCAAGCTCAAAGTTGGCAGAAAGAAGGAAATAACAAAGAGCAGAGCAGAAGTAAATGAAATAGAAAGTAGAAAAACAGCAGAAATGACCAATAAAATTAAGAGTTGGTTTGTTGAAAAGATAAAACTGAGAAACCTTTAGCCAGACTAAGAGAAGAAGAGCAGACTCAAAATTATCAATGAAATAAGAAACACTGTATCTGATACCCTAGAAACATAAGGATCACAAGAAACTACTATAAATAATTATATACTGACAAACTGGATCACCTAAATAAATGGATAAATTCTGATAAACATACAGTACAACCTACCACACCTGAATCATGAAGAAAGAGAAAATTTGAATAGACAAAATACTGGTAAAAAGATTGATTCAATAATAAAAATCTCCGAAGAAAGAAAAGCTCAGGACCTGATGGCTTCACTGGTTAATTCCACCAAACATTCAAAGATGAATTAATACCAGTCTATTTCAAATTCACGTCCAAGTAAGGATGGCTTATCATTGAAAACTAATTAATATAATACAATGTATTAATAGAAGGACAAAAAACATATAATCATCATTATACACAGAAAACATAACGGACACAATTCATCACCTCATAGTGATTGAAAACTTTCAATAAACTTTGAATAAAAGTGAACTTGCACAACTTGATAAAAGGCATCTATGAAAAACATACATTTGACATCATACATTAAAAAGAGACAGTATGGTTTCAGCACAAAAATAGACATACAGGCCAATGAAACAGAATAGAGAACACAGAATTGAATCCAGGCATTTATAGTCAGTTGATCATCTACAAAGGTACCAAGAACAAACAACGGGGTAAGAGGAGTCTCTTCAGTGAATGGTGCTAGGAAAACCAGATATTCACATGCTGAGGATGAAATTGGACCCTTATCTCACACCATATACAAGTATCAACTCCAAATGTACTGAATACATACACATAAGGCTTAAAACTGTAAAACTACTAGAAGAAAACAGACAAAAGTCTTCTTGATGTTGGTCAGGGCAGTGATTTTTTTTGGCTATAACCCTCAAAACACAGGCAACAACAAAAAAAGATAAATGGAATCACATCAAGCTAAAAACTTCTGCAAAAGAAAGCAGAAGAAAACATCAATAATTCGAAGAGACAACCTAGGGAATAAGATAAAATATTCGGAAACCATAATCTGATAAGGGGTTAATATCTGAAATAATAAGGAGCTCAAACAACTCAGTAGTAAGGAAACTAGTAATTTGATTAAAAGTGGCAACGGATTTGAATAGACATTTTCCCTAAAGATGACAAGCAAATGGTCAACGGGTATATGAAATTATGCTCAACATGACTAATCATCAGGGAAATTCAAAACCAAAGCCACAATGAGATATCACCTCATACTTTTTAGAATGACTATTATCAAAAAGACCAAAGAGAACAAATGTGGACAAGAATGTCGAGACAAAAAGGATCCTTGTATACTGGTGGTGGGGAATGTAAATTGGTATAGGTATTGTGGGAAAAAATATGGAGTTTCCTCAAGTAATTAAAAATAAAACTACAACATGATCCCACAATCTCACTTCTGAGTTTATAGCCAAGGAAATGTAATTGGTATCTGCAAGTGATAGCCGCACTCCCAGGTCCATTGCGTTATTATTCACAATAGATACGGAAACAACCCAGTTCCTGTTGGATGAACACATAAAGAAAATGTGGAAAATATGCGTAATGGAGTTCAGCCTTGAAAAAGAAGCAAACCTTGCCATTTATGACCCTATGGATGAATGTGGAGTACTAAGTAAAATAATCAAGGTGGAGAAAGACAAACATTGCATGATTTCACTTATTTGTGGAATCTACAAAAGTTAAGCTCTTAGAAGCAAAGAGTAGAATGATGATTATCAGGAGCTGGGGGAGATGGGGAGATGTTAGTCAAAGGGTACAAAGTTTCAGTTATGCTGCATGAATAAGTTCTGAAGATCTAATGTTCAACGTGGTGATTATAATTAAGTATACTGTATTTTGTTCTGGAAATTTGCTAAGAGAATAAATCTTAAATGTTATTACCACACACAAAAAATAGGTAACCATATGAAGTGATAGATATATTAATTAGTTTTATTGTGATAATCATTTTACAGTGTATATCAAAACATCACGGTGTTTTGCCTGGGTGGCTCAGTCAGTTAAGAATCTGACTCCTGACTTTGGCTCAGATCATGATCTGACGGTGTGGAGCCTGCTTGGGATTCTCATTCTCTCTTTCTGTCCCTTTCTCTCTCTCTCTCTCTCTCTCTCTCTCTCTCTCTCTCTCTCTATCTCTCTGCCCCCCCATCTCTCTTTCTCAAAATAAATAAAACTTAAAACAAAACAAAAACCCCCATCACACCGTATGCCTTAAATAAATACAATTTTTATTTGAAATCTGTATCTCAATAAAGCTAGAAAAAAGTGACCCCAAAGAGGTTGTATCTCAATTTCTGATATACTCAGAGAAAGCACATAGCAGCTAAGACTGATCTTTGAAGAAGACTGAGCCATACTTCCATTTTTTTGGACAGATCCCTGAGAAAGAAAGTAACTGAAAAAGAATGAATTCCTGCTTATCCGATAATGTGGAGGATGTCAATGTGGGATATCCCAAGCCACTAGAATGTAATATGTTGGCTATGTTTTTTATTGAGAAGATATTTATGGTGCTTGTCCATCTCCTTAGACTAAAAGCGACATGAGGGCAGGGCTGTGTCCTTCTAACTTCCCAGCACTCATTCTGTTTCCTGGTAGACAGTACATAGCTATTCAATAATCTTTTGAGAAATGCATAAATGACAGCATGGCTGTATACTGTAAACGATTAGACTGCAAAGTCTTAAATTCAGAGACTAATGGCTGATGCTTCTCTACTGATATGTTATTGTGATATGTTATTTCTCTTGACCCTTGGCACAAGGGTGGGCACAGGGTAAACACTCAATGAAGGCACCATGGATGCATTAGAGCACTTAGCATACCTCCCCTTTGGAGCTTCTCCCACAGTAGAAGAATATAAATATTATATGTAACATAAATATATATTTTTCCTGAGCTGACCTCCAAGTACTTCTGGCCTTATCCCTTGCCTTCTCCTCTCCTAGTTGCTCTCAGAAAACACTGGATCTTCTAGTACCATTAGCAACCTAATGACCCAGACCCCTTCTTACTCTATCCCCACAGTTCAAGTAGTGGAATCATGTCTCTTGGGTGAAAAGAGAAGCAAGTTATACAAAGCAATGTTCAAATGTAATGTTTTTCTATTGTTAAAGCTTCCTATTACAACTCTAGCTTCACAATTCCCTAGCAACAACATAAGGTCTGAAAAAAGGTGATAATTTTATAGCAAAAGGGGTAGTTCATCTCTGTAGAGAATAAAACTGTCATTGATCTTCATGACAAATTGAATCTCAGGGTCTGAAAATATAGACCTTGTTTTCCTTCTTTTATTTTTTTTTCATTATAAGGATGACATTACCTCTATTGTAAATCAAAAGTAACTAGTGCTTTGTGGCTTTTATAAAGTTACAAGGGACAAAAAAGGGCCTATGGCACCAGTCCATTACTATGCACCTTATCTGGGGAGGCTTCATAGTTTTGTTCTTTAGTTTCTGTGTGTTGACATTTGCCCTTCAGCCTCCTGGTTAAAGACAGAGAACATACAAACTAAATTTCTCTATTGTGAGGGAACAATTTTTTTCAGGAAAATTTCACAGCTGTAAAAGACAAAAACAAAAAGCAGTAATAATAGTTCAAACAAATATCAATTTTTCTTTTATTTTAATGTAATAAGGATTTCCAAAGAAAAAGTAAAAATACCAGATTAAATTTCCATTTGCTAATTTAAACAAGTAAGGTGAACAACATATTTAAAATTTGTTTCTAATATTTAACTATATTTTAATTTTTAAGGATAGAGATTAAAGGTAGAATAGATAAGCATTCAGGTTCACTCAAGAGGTATTTATCATGCAATGTGCCTTTAAGAAGCTTACACAACAAATCCACCTGTAGAACAAATTATGGATGTGGTAAGCAAAACAGTACTATTACACTATGGTAGGGAGTTTAATGTTAATTTTTAAAAATCACAGAAAATCTAATATAGGTGATGGCATCCAGAAGATGAAGGTTTTTGAACATGCATAAAAGTGGGAATGGTATTAAAAGCGAGGGAGTAGCATAAACAAAACATAGTAATAATAAAATACAGGAAATGCTCACAGATCATGGACTGTACCCCTCTATATTGCAGGAGTATTGTAGGAGATAAAGTTGGGAAGATAGCATCAAATCTTACTGTGAAAAGTATTGGATGATAGATTAAGAAGCTTGATATCAATTCTGCAGGCAAGAAAGCATGGCCGATACAGGTGTGGGGCTCTGAAATCTGGCAAAGTCGAGTTTAATATCTGGTGCCCACATTTAGTAGCTGTGTGGCCTTAAGTAGTTTACTAGGTTCTGTGAGAGTCATTGGTAATGTGGATCTGATAATAGTTCTTACCTCACTGAATGCTGAGAAGGACAAATGACCTAATGCATGTAAATATTTAGCACTACACCAGTACTAAATCAGTGTGGGAAAAGTGTTAGCAATTCCTATTATGGACAATGGAGAACTACAAATAGTCTTCAAATTGGAGGATATTGTCATATGTTGAGAAGAGAGTTGAAGGCAACGTGAAATTTGGGTTTGGTGTATGTTAACATTCAGGACAGGAAGGTCATTTTTAGAGATGATTGCAAGATACTATGACAATCTAGAGCAATAGGAAGCAAGATTAGTTGCTGGAGGCAATGTCTGGAGGAGGATTATGAGTTTGGAAAGACTTGAGACAAATTAGAAAGCTTTCAGCTTTTCACAGAATATGCAAAAAGCCATCAACCAAGAATACACAAAATCATATGCTAATGACCCAAACAATATTTACCCATTTAAAAACCAGTATCGTACCTTGAGAGTGCACTATTCTAGAGATGAAATTAATGATCATATTCTAGAATGTTGCAAATGAAATGGTGTTTAGTTACAGTAGACTGATTTTGTACCATGCCCAAGAAAATGCCAGCAAAGTTTCACGGATGATGTCCAAATACTTAACCTTCTAAATATTTTGTAACAAAAGGATAGCAAACTACATATATATTTGTAGTACAACTAGTAAGACTTGACCACTCGGAGGGTTCCCATTAATTCAAGTGTGTCTGCATCTAACAAGCAAGTAAAAGCAACATTTTGAGATAACCTTACTTCTGATCAACCTGCCTACCCCAAGGCGGACTTTTCAAATCAGTGGGCTATACTGAAAATCTTCAGGCAAATCACAAAATTCAGTGTATGCTTGAAGCAAATGGGATCTTCTATGTGGATACTGAATGGTCTGTGTCATCAGAGTTGATGTGAACTAAAAGAGAGTCAGCTGACCCTGCGTGAGACCCTCTGTGGGTTGTAAAATATTTGCCTGTTGGAACAAGTTTAAATTTAACTATATAGTCCTATTTTGTCATTAGGCAATTTAAGACATTTTATAAAATTCAAGGTTTCTTTAAGTGAAAAACTCCAGCTACTTTAACAACAGTCTCCATGCTACTTTCTGTATTGAAAATATTGCTTTATGCATTTGAGATCATCAGTACGAATACTTTGGATTCCGGGAGAAACAAACCCATAGATTTAATTAATAAATAACTTGGGTATGATGTAACGTAAAGGTGGAAAAAAACTGAAATAAAATCAGTGGGTTAGGAGAGCATATGGATCAGGACCGAGGGTCACAAGTGAGTGTGAAGCAACCTTCTTTTCATTGTATCCACTGAGCCTAGTTTGTCAAGCTACCATTACAATAATCAGTCTGACATTCAGCAAAGTTTGGATTGGTATCCATGACTTTATGAGAATTGGTTGCTCTTGGATAGCTGACTTTGCTAAGTGAAAGAGAGAGATGGGAGAGGGAGAGAAAGAGAAAGAGAGATAAGAGAAGGGAGTGGAGAGAAAGAGAGGAGGAAAGAAAAAGGGCAGAGGGAAAGGGAGAAAGAGAGAAGGAAGAGCGGGAGAAAGAGAAAGAGAGACAAGGAAGGAGAGAGAGGGTGAGAAACAGGGAGAAAAAGAGGGAGAGAGGGAGGGAGAGACTTCAAAAGCTAGGTCTAAAATCAATCACTAACTCAAAAACACCTTGTTTGTCTGAAAAGCTTTTCCTATTAAGGTGACTAAAGGAAAAAGGAAAATTGTCTCACAATCAAAGGAAGGGAAAGAGAAGTGACATGACGCACAGTATTTGTTTATGAAAAATAACCCTTCTGCAAGAAAACAACTTTACTGATCGTTACTATGTACTGAATGCTAGGTCTACTTCCTGCTGAGAGCTATGTTTCTCAAGTATACTATCTCCCTATTTTTTTGTGCTCCCCAGGAGAGGAAATTCTGCTGCTGCTGCTGTAGAGAAGAAACCAGTAAGAAGAGAGGGAAGCAAGTGAACCAAGTCTACAAAGACAATAGGCAGTGGAGAAGAGATTTGAAACACCTGTCAGCTGGACTCCAAGGCCAATGCTCTTAACCTCTACTCTACATGTCCTTCTTCCGTAAACACCTCTGCAGCATTTAACCAACTTCCACTGGTGGAAACTGCTCCCCAATTTATGAAAAAAAAAACCACGATGCATTTTGATTTTGAGAAAGTTTCTTAAGGGGTTTAAATTTCTTGAGAACACTGCTTTCTCTTCTATTATATAAAGTGGGTCTATATGAAATCTTGGGTTTTCTTTAAATGACACTTTTTTTTTGCGTGAATTTCCTAAGTAAAAGGAGAAACTGAAAGCTGAGGGGTTCAACAAGAGTAAATTATGATAATTATAATTTCTAAACCCTTGAGTGGCTTCTTTTCTCTCCAGGGGAAAATAACAAATAATAGGTTGTTAAGGAGGCTAATTATGGAAGGCTTCTTAGGGGAAAAATAAAAAAAAATTAAGAAAAACAAAAGATAATTTAAAAAATTAAGTTCTGTTTCAATAGAAGTGAGTCAGACTTCCATACAGCAGGAACAACTATATCTTCAGGTACAACTTTTGTCAATTAGATGGTATTTCCACTGAAAAGCATCCATCTCTGCAACTGATAGGAAGTCTCACTTAAAAAGGAAGACGCCGAGGAGTGCCTGGATGGCTCAGTCCATGGAGAGTCTGACTTCGGCTCAGGTCATGATCTCACAGCTTATGAGTTCAAGCCCTGCATCGGGCTCTGTGCCAACAGCTCAGAGCCTGGACCCTGATTCGGATTCTGTGTCTCCCTCTCTCTCTGCCCCTAACCCACTCGCATTCTGTCTCTGTCTCTCTCAAAAATAAATAAACATTTAAAAAAAATTAAAAAAAAAAAAGGAAGACACCGAAATGTGGAGATGAAGAGTAAATATTACAGGACCAAACAGAATTGCACGTGAGACTTAGGTCCACCAGTTACCAACTATAAGATCTTGTTACATAAAACTGAAATAAATTAGTACCTACCACAAAGGGTAATTGTGAGTATTTGATGGGATAATGGGTGTGAAGGGCTTACCAGGGTTTCTGACATCTCTTTATATTCAATAAATAATAGCAAGGTGGTGGTGGTGGTGACGATATTGGTGGAAAACAATGGACATATATTTTAGAGTAGGCCTTCACAAATTTTATGTGTTTACAAATCACCTGGAGTCTTATTTTTTAAATGTTTATTTATTTATTTTTGAGAAAGAGAGGGAGAGAGAGAATCCCAAGCAAGCTCTGTGCTGTCAGCACAGAGCCTGACATGGGGTTCCATCTCCCGAACTGCGAGATCATGACCAGAGCCAAAGTTGGATGCTTAACCCAATGAGCCACCCAGGAGCCCCCACCTGGAGTCTTATTAAGATACAGATTCTAATTCAGTAAAGCTGGGATGGGTCTCAAGATTTTTCATCTCTAACAAACTGAGGTGATGCTAACTTAGGCTGTTGGTCTGAGCATCACACTTGGAGCAAAGCTTTAGACTGAGGACACTGTGGAAAATACATGCAAAAGATAGTGGGGATTAAGATCATTCCTCAAATGAATTACAGAGACTTTTGCCGTAACTGTATTCCTTAGACATGACACTTGCTTTCCATTCCTGCGCTTTAACCATTGGACTATTAAATTTAGTTAAGTAAGTTCTGCAGAGGAGTGACTCCCTGATCTCCACAGCGGGGTACAGATATGCAGATGTGGTCCTCCTTGTGGGGAGTTTCTAATTTATCTACAATGACAAGACCCACATGAATAAAACATTAAATGGCAACACCAGGATGAACAAAATCAAATGCACAGATGTAGAGTGAGAAACCAATGTTTCCACAGGATGGAAAAGGGAGAGAAGCTACTGTATTTCAGTTGCAAACAGTAATTATTGCTGAGGCCTTTTTTCTTCTCACAGGCAGGCTGCTATACAGACAACAACCCATCTCAAGAAGCCAGGAAAATCAACTATTCCTAACCCAAGACATGCAAAGTTTGACTTCTATAAGGAAAAAAGTCATTAGAGATCCCTAGTAAAGAGGACAAATTGCAGATGGAGGGAGATACTGCCTTCGTTGGTAGTCTAGGTACCCCAAACTCAGCATCTCTCATTAGACGGGAAAGTTGCTATCACTTCAAGATGTGAACTGGGTTCTACGGTATTTCAAAGTTCAGAACCGCAGGTCTAGTCAAGCACGAAGTGGTAATCTATTCTTAACAGTCTGAGGATGGAGTGATGATAAGACAGATCACACTTTATAAATCCTTAAGACTTCAAGAAAAATAAGAACTGAAAACAGTGCTAAAGATACCTCAAATCAGAAGATGAAAATCATCTATGGTGCAAGTATGTATATCATGTGCAACATATATTTTCTTTACTTTTATTTTCAAGACTGCTGTCAGGCAAAGTCAGTGGCAAAGTAGCACTTACAAATGAACACACAACTGTGTAGATACACATGCAAACTCACACACAAATGTGACAGAGGCCCAAAGGCAAAAAATGCTTCATCATTTCATAAAAATTAATTAAAGAAAGTGAAGAATGGAATCAATTAGAGGTAAAGTGCTGTGCAAATATACTTTCTAGTCATTTCAGCTAATTAAAAGGAGGAGCAAATCATGACTTTTAAAGGGTCCTAATTATTATAGAAAAAATTAATTAGCAGAAATCCTCAGCTGGACATTCAGAGATGTCTTTGGACAAAAGGAATATCCAACTAAGGAGGCTTGGCAGGCCAAAAAAAGATTAATGGAATTTCTGAGAATAGAAGCTCTTGAGAACTCTGGGTAATACAAACTTGTTTGTTGATAAGTAGTATGTTTACTGTCCATACTAGGAACCCAGAAGATACACTAAAATCTGTGACTTGGTGTAGTAGGCTATGGGGACTTGTGATAATTCAGCCAGCCCTGCTTTTATCATAGGTATGAGAAATGGACTATTTTCAAAGAATTAGCTTCATGAATCAGTCTATATTCAACCATCTGAAGGCACTTCAAGATTGTCCAGTGGCCCCAGGGTTATATATGTGAATTATTTCTTCCAATGATGGAGTAAAACCTGTTGGTCGATATTGTTCTGGTTAATAACCTGATGGATAGCAGCTTTGTCTCTATTTATTCAACCTTCTTAATCTCATATTGTTTTAGGATGATTTCTTTTTTCTTAGAGTATTTATTTTCCTTTCTAATTATATAAATAACATGTGCTCCTTGAAGACGTTGTAGAAAACTGAGTAAATGCTAAAAAGGAACACAAGAAAATCATGTTGTTTTATTTTATTTTTTATTTTTTTTCATGTTGTTTTATTTTAAATCAACTATGGCAAGAAGCCTAGTGCTAGTGCTACAAAATTTCAGAATATCATAATTGTTTCCTGTGCCCAATGAGATTGTGTTCATCAACTTTGACATTGCTTTTTACCATTTCTGTTGGACTACTTAAAAATAAAATATTAAAAAAAGAAGTGAATGTAGAAAGCATCAAGTGAAACTAAACCTTTGCAGATCGCACCACCTCTTTTCTTAAAAAACAGGAGAAAACCACCTGAGTGAAGAACTTGACTGTGTCAAAGAGACAAAATTACATGTGATACACATGTCTTTAAAAATAATGCAAGGTGGTGGTGGTGGGGAAGGTGGGTGGGTATGGCCTACCTGGGGATATGACACTGATCAATTAGTTATTTTATACTAGAAATCCAGGATATTTTCAGACTGAGGCATCAGGAGTAGAACTGAGGATGGGAAATAAGGTAACTACTAAACTAAACGAGTATCAGAGAGCATTGTAATAGCTTTTTTAAAAAAGAAAAAAAATGGGGTGGGACTTCTAATGTAAAGGTAAGCTTATCTTCCTCTTTATTTATCTATCCATTTTTTAAAAGTTGGGAAAAGAAGATAAGTGGAATATACAAGGGTAAGAAATTTTAAGGTTGCTTGCATGCAGACAAGGGTGAAATTGGAACAAATTTGCCAGTTTCAAGCCAACCTCACCCTCCCAATTTTTTTTCATTTCATTGCAACTGCAACAGAAATGGAGACTGAGGCAGATATGGGTTGGAAATAGAAGAAATAAAAGTCATTATCGCTGCCTGTGAGGACTAGATGTATTAATGAGTTTAAATTGTTCCAAAACTAAATTTCACTTTCAAAAATATTTTGTAGCAATTTAAGCATATTCATGAGCATCACACAGCCATATCCAATTAATGTGTACATGGCCAAATCGAAATTGTATATAGGAGTTGGATTAGGCTTTGCTCTCATGTCTTCAATTTTGGCAAACAAATCGTGTAATAAGCAGAATCAGTTTATCGAATAGTGGACTAGACAGGGCACCAGCATATAATGGTCGAATATTTGCCAATAACTGTCTTCAACCCTGCACTCTCAAACATTCTCTATCTTTTAAGGACATCTTGAGCAGAATCCACAACTTCTGCCTGACAATGACCTCCAGCCAAGTATCACCAGAGCAGACCTGTGGTTACAAGTTGAGATCAGGACTCATGGCAGTGAGGGAGAACACGTATCATGGGGAAGCATGGAACATTGTGTGGAGGGTGTTAGAATAGTCTGGCTACAGGATTTGGGCTTGTGTTAGGTGATCTGGGGAAGGGTTGAAGCTTCTGGAATGGGCTTCAGGAGGTGGGGCCTTGTTCTAGATTTGGTGCTATCAGGAAGTGGAGGTTAACAATATGATTGGGTATCTCACTGAATCTCTGTAGAGCCAGACTAAGGTTGTAATTGGTTTAAAAAGTACCAGTCACTCATGTTAGCCAAGAGAGGCTTTATTTGAAACTTGTGGTTTGCACAGTGGCCTTGCTTTGGTCTTTGCTTAGAAAAAATTATGAAGTGGTCTTGTTTTGTTTCACTTCATGTTTATAGAGCAGACTTGTCTGATGTTGAGGGTCTATTAAACTATTTATGCGCTCTCAGTGTGAGGGACAGGGTAGCTTGTAACAATACGAAGGCCTGGCTGGTAATATGAGGGCAGCTAGTGGCTGTCTGTGACTGTTTCTCTATCTCACTCATCACCTTTAGTTATTATCAAGTCTAGTCTGTATGTTTGGTCTAACTCCTTCTACTTTTAGCTCATTCAAGGACCCATAGAAGACAGGGACTTGTCCAAAGCCAGCTCTCCCCTGGAGTACCTTTATGACATAGCTGGGGACTCTGAAAGCATGCTTCAGCTTTTACTCCCTGACACAGAACATGAAATTCTTGCTGTGACTGTTTCACCATCCCCTTTTTTCTCCCTACAGTGGCTTACCTCATTCACTAGGATCCTTTTTCTCTACCTCATCATTTCCCTTAGATTTTCTTCTTCTCCGTCTACTTCTGCTCTGTCTACCTGCCCAGGGCAGGTCAGCAAATCCTTTGCCTAAGCACAAGCCCAGGAAGGCTTTCTCCTTTTCCTGTAGTGCTCTCAATTTCTATGCATGGTTCCCTTGAAAGGCAAAGAGCAGTCGCTCTAATCTCCCACAGAGAGAAAGGCAAAAGTTTCTTCATTCCTTGTCAAGTCAAATGCTTATATGGACTATTGGAGGTGGCGGTAGCTAAACTGCTGGGGGGCTGTGAGAACCTATTTGGCTGCTGTCTTAGAAGTTATGGAATATAACATCTCCCCCTTGTGGCTGCTAGCTTCAGAATTCGTGCTTTTTCGTGGTCCACACTTTGGGTCCTATTCTACAATTCTAGACCAGTGAAAGAATGCGTGCTCAGAATCTCATTCTATAGGACTGCAAGGAAGAGTTCTAACTTTCTTTAGAGTGAATCTAGATTGCCTCAGAGTTGCAATCTTTATGTTAATTATAAATGTTTCCCCACAATCGTAAAGGCATGTCCACTTGACCTAGAATGGAATCTAATCTTTGGAAATAACCTGCCTCACGTACAGTTTTAAGAAAGATTTAAAGGTAATGCTTGAGACAGATTGCCAAGATTGATAAACAGTGTCTGTCATGGTTATGGCAGAGAAAAGTAGATGTATATTTGATAAGCATGTGCTGATCCTACAGTAGGAGATACTTATTCACACTAGCAGGAATATTACATTGTTGAATGCAAAAAAAAATACTGGGGAACATCTTTATAATTTTGACATTTTTATTAATTCTGTTTGAATTTCTTTGCCACTATAAGTGAACTCGGAGAAATTTTTTTAAGTGTCAAACTCTACTTGACCTCCTAAAAAGGTTTATTCAAGTTAATTTTTAAAATTGTCTTTTAAAAAATCTTTAAAGTATATCTTTCTTATAGTGACTAAAAAAGTAAGTTTAACTAAGCAATGAATTTACTGAGTGAGCAAAGATACCAAACTGACACTCATGAAGAAATTAGATGGGGGAATCTGGGAATTTAAATGGCACATACAACAATGAAAACTGCTAGAAAAATATGATAAACAAAAATTATTTTCCTGTTAGTAGGAGAAATTATCAATACAATAGGTACCAAGAGAAAATTATTCTGAGAGTGAAATCTGGTCAATGTAGAAACGGAAGAGAAAGGTATTAACATCAGCACTTTCACCCACGTTATTTAACATCATAAATCCGCCTGTCTTAATGGTCAATGGGGAATAATCAGCATGTTCAAGAAACTGTCACCTTTTATCCACATAGATTTTTGTCAGAACCACAAGGATCATTGGCATGTATAGTGTGTTAGCTGACAAAAACAAATCAAAAAGGGTATTCAAAAAGGATATTCCTATTGGTAATTAGAATTAATCTATTAGACATGTTGGGTCAGTAAACTGGTTGGAAATGGTGGGCAAATAAGGAGAGTATTGTCAGAGGATGAGCCTATAAATACACATGTAACACTGTCCATTTAAGAATAAAGCTGATATGAAATGAAATTTCATGGTGCTTTGGTTACTGTCACAGAAATTATTTAAATTTAAATTAGAGCAAACATACCTCCCTACACCCCCCCAAATCCATTTAAGATCATTGCACAATACCAGAATACTTTACGTTAGACCTTTGGACTTAGTCACAAGGAGCCGTGTGCCAAGGGAGGTAGAGGGACCAAGCACTCATCTTCAGTTAAGACCTCAAATTGAGGTTGAGACCACATTCTTCAATTTTGGGTTCTGCTCTTCTTGTTCAAGTACCCAAAGCCATAGCTTCAAGCCACTCCAAAATATGCAATGAGCCGTTGAGAAGAAAAGTGCATGTAATTCGGAGGCAAGTGGCCAAAATGTTTGTGTCCATGCAGCATCTGTTTGAAAGGCCTAGAGCAATTTCATAAAGTCTATGTACATCAGATTCCTTATAATCATACTAACTCAAAATAGAATTTTATGCGACGAGATCATTGGGATCATATACAAAACATTAAGCATAGTTTGTGGTAAATACTTAATGCCTGAAAAATATTAGCTGTTCCACTAAAACATTACAGTTCTTTCTTTCTTTCTTTCTTTCTTTCTTTCTTTCTTTCTTTCTTTCTTTCTTTCTTTCTTTCTTTCTTTCTTTCTTTCTTTCTTTCTTTCTTTCTTTCTTTTTCAGGCTTACCTGGTTAATAAAGCAATAGAATATAACATGTACACAATCCATTCAAATTTTTTTTTTACACTGTTAGTATTACCAGTCTAATGAATAGTAGATCTACAACAGTACTTGTTTTGAATAATAGCAAAATTGCATTAGCCATCAGGAATACAAATCAGGGGCACCTGGGTGGCTCAGTCAGTTAAACGTCTGACCTCAGCTCAGGTCATGATATCACAGTTTGTGGTTTTGAGCCCAGTGTTGGACTCTGTGCTGAAAGCTCAGAGCCTGAAGCCTGCTTTGGGTTCTGTGTCTCCCTCTGTCTCTGCCCCTCCCCTGCTTGTGCTCTGTCTCTCTCTCTGTCAAAATAATAAACATTAAAAAAGAGAAAATACAAATCAAAATCATAAAATGCAACTCAATGCCAAAAAACCCCCAAATAATTCAGTAAAATAAATAAGCAGAATAAACTTTGTTCCCTTTTATCCCAAAGAAGACATACTAATGGGCAGCAGACATGTGAAAATATTCTCAGTATCTTTAATCATCAAGGACATGCAAATCAAAACCACAATGAGATATCACCTTACACCTGTCAGAATGGCAAAGATCAAAAAGACAAGAAATAGCAAGTGTTGGCGAAGATGTGGAGGAAAAGGAACCCCTGTGCACTGTTGATGGGATTGCAGACTGGTGCAGCCACTGTGGGACACGGTATAGAGGTTTATTAAAATATTAAAAGTAGAATTACCATATGATCCAGTAATTCTACTGCTGGTTGGTTATTTACCCAAGGAAAATGAGAACATTAATTCAAAAATAATATGCACCCTTACGTTTACTGAAGTATTTACAAGAGCCCAAATATGGAAGCAACGCAAGTGTTCATCCGTAGATGAGTGGATAAAGAACACGTGGTACATATATAACAGAATATAACTCAGCCATAAAAAGGAATGAAATTTTGCCATTTACAACAACATGGCTAGACCTAAATGATATAATGCTAAGTACAATAAGTTAGAGAAAGACAAGTACCATATGATTTCACTCATATGTGGAACTAAAGAAAAGAAATAAATGAACAACAAGAAGAGACAAACCCAAACTCAGACTCTTAAATACAGAGAACAGATTGGTAGTTGCCAGAGGGAAAGTGGATGAGGGATGAGTGAAAAGGGGATTAAGAGTACACTTATGATTAGCACTGAGTAACATATAGAAATGTTGATTATGTTGCACACTTGAAACTAATATAATGCTGTATGTTAATTATACTTCAATAAAAAATGAAAAATCACTCATATCTACTAAGATGGCTTTAATCAAAAAGACAGATAATGTGGAGAAATTGGACAACCAAAATTTACATCATCTGATGAATGGATAAATAATGTGTTATAGAATAAGATATTATTCAGCAACAAAAATGGACTATGCAGTGATCCAATGTAAATGAATGTCAAAAATGTTACACTAAGTGAAATGGAGCCATAGTGAAAGAAGCAAGTCACAAAAAAAAACACATACTGTATGATTCCATTTATATGAAATATCTAGAATAAGCCAATCTATAAAGACGGAAAGTATATGGTGGCCTAGGGCTGTGGGATGAGGAGGGGGATGGTTAGGAATGTCTGCTAACGGGGATATGGTTTCTAAAGGGGATGAAAATGTTGCCAAATTGATTGTGATGAGAATTGCACAACTCTGCAGCTATGATTTAATTGTACACTGAAGAAATAATAGCAAAGGTAACAGTATCAGAAATTTTGACACGGACACGGACATGGGTATGTGGTTAATAGGCCTGATCATATCTTCACTGTCAACTGCTGCCAACACCCAGAATTAGAGGATGCTTAATTTCCATGCCAGGATTCAATATCCTCAAAATGCAAATGGCCCTACAGCGGGTAACATTTAAGTGTCACTAAGTAGTAATCCTATCATGTGAGGTAGTTATCTCTTTGGAAGCTGACATATTTAATATAAGCATATTTTGTTGAGAGAAAGATGAGGAAAAATGAAATACCTTTTGATTACCAAGAAGCTGATAAGTTAGTGCATTTATTATTCCTAAAGAACATTCCTTCTAGTTTCAGTCTCCTCTCACGTATTGTGAGAGTTCATTGATTCATCAGTCTGCAGATATCATCAGAATGAGACGCAAAATCAAAGTCAGGATGCTTCCTGATTGAAAGAATATATAATTCCTTAACTGATCATTGTACTAAACCAGTTATTTTAAATAACCAACCCCTTTTGTATGAGTCAAAAGGCTTGGTCAAGTAAACAGTCATCCTTGTCTCCTGTATCAAAGCCAGAGAGATTGAGGCCACTAAATAGGCCACCTACAGAACAAATAGTATCCTCAAAGAAATGGTTTGCTTGGTTTGCACAGTGGTTTTTGAATGGTTTTGGCCAATATCTTAGGTGAAACATATGCTCTGAACTTTACTACCATTCTACCACATCCTAACAGCTTAAGCTCATGCCTAGCTCACTTTTTATTTACTTTGCTGGTCTCTATAACCATTTGAAATTGTAACTGCTGGTCAAACATTTTAGATACAAGTAAAGACACATGTAAAAGTTCAGGTTTCTTGTAGATATCTTAAAACATTTTAGAAAATCTGGCACATGCAGATCTTTACCTTTTGGGCCCTATCCAGCTACTGTCTAAAAACCACTGCAAAGTAGACTCCTTGGAGTCTAGACAATTGATTCTCAAATTTGATTGTGCATTAGCAGCACCTGGAGAGCTTGTTAAAACACAGTTTTAGGCTCTGCTCCCAAAGTTTCTGATTCATGGGGTCTTGGGTGGGGCCCAAAAATTTGCATTTCTAAAGAGCTCCTGGATGATGCTGATTGCTGCTGGTCTGGGGATCACACTTTGAGAACCATTGACCTAGACACATATAAAAGCAGCTATCAGTTTTTTTTTGTTATTCATTCTGGAGCCTAAAAGGAAAATGAAATGAAATGAAATGAAATGAAATGAAATGAAATGAAATGAAATATAAAATAAAATAAAATAAAATAAAATAAAATAAAATAAAACAAAATAAAATAAAGTAAAATAAAAAACTACATTTACCAGATGAGTGCTTGAACCCAAGGCAAGGCAGGTCAGACTGCTTTTGGCCAAGTAAATTAGGATATTTGGAAGACTTGCTAGGCTTACGGGCAAATCAACAGATGAAGCCAGTTAGTTGTCAAGCACTATGATTTGGGAAAATGGAACTAATAATGGGGCAGCATGAGGCCAAACCCTTAAATCAAGAAAGGGCTGGGCTGTATTCCTTCACTGTCTATGTATTACAGTTAGCTAGGGACTTAAAAATACAGATGGGGAGGAGCACCTGTGTGGCTCAGTCCATTGAGTGCTGGACTCTTGGTTTCAGCTCAGGTCATGGTCTCAGAGTTTTGTGAGTTGAGCCCCACATTTGGCTCTGCACTGACAGCACAGATCCTGCCCCTCCCCTGCTCACGCTGTCTCTGTGCCTCTCAAAATAAATAAATAAACTTCAAACGTTTAAACAGACAGATAGGGATGCACGTATAGACATTCTAATGTCCTCGAGCACCTCTGGGCTCGGGGAAATCCTGTTGGGTAGAATTACATGGCTCCACGCAGTCCATCACGCTGACCACTCCAGTCCTTACTAGACTCACATGGGTGAAGGACATGAAAACCCAGGAGTTCTCATGGAGGAAAATAATTTGAATTGTGAGACATATGAGGTCATTCTTCAAGGACTCTATCATTGCCGAAAGGCTTGGGAAAATGGATACAGTATAGAGAAAGCCCAATCTCTGATGGTTCAGAGAAGGTCCCCTGTGGGGACCAAGTATAGGGTACAACACTCTCCTATTGAGCCCCAGTAAAATGGCCAGGCCAGAGAATGGACCAGTCTCCTGCCCCTGTCTCTTCTACTAAGTTAAAAAGAAAAGATATTCCACAGTGGTCTGTGACATCCTCTATGCTCACCATATAGGATTATTCTCTTCCTTTGGTCGTGCCATTTTAGTGCTTCTGTATTAATTCATTTCAACAACACGACACAGCTATAAAACTTCCTCCAGGGGTTTAATTACATGTTGCAACTCTCCATGGCATTAAAGGAGAAGGATAGAGAGGCCATTTGCCCTGGTGTTATGAAACAGCTTTCTTGTACCTTCTTTCACTCTTGTTCAAATATGTGTCTCTAAGACTAGCTTCCCTAAACCGTAACTGTGCTTAAGTTGAATGAACAGGTGCACCTGATCTTCCGTGGGCACACATGAATTAAGCTTTTTATTATAGATCTAAGAATATTTTGGCTAAATTTATAAAAATATTTAATCATTTCTCTCTAGTACATTATTTATATGCACATCTACCCCGTTTTCAGTCCTATCATTCTTGTCCCTTATGCTTGACAAAATGACTGATTAGAAAGGTTTCCATTTCTATACCTTTCATTTATCTTCAGTGTCTCTCATAAATGTTGAATTAAGCAGATTTTATGAAACTGATCATAAATTGTAGTTTTCATCAAAAATGACCGTGACAGAGTAGATTTCTATACTCTCAACTTCAATAACAGTAACTCAGAGCTTCTAGGCTTTAAACTGGGAGGTTTTCACACTAGCAAAATTGTGCATCAGTCCTAGGGAGAGCTCTTTTGGGGGGTGTCTTTTCATTGATGCCTCTCAAATTCAATAAAGCTTAGCAAACTCAAGGTAGCAGTAAGGAAACAATTTTTTGTGTATCAGAACTAGTAATAATGACTGTTTTCCTACTATAGAAATGAAGACACTGTTATGTTTTGGAAGGTATTTTTGAAAATTAACCCTTATCAGGAACTTACCATGTGCAAGTTACTTCACATGTATCCTTTAATTCTTTTTTTTTTTTTTTTTTTAACGTTTATTTATTTTTGAGACAGAGAGAGACAGAGCATGAACGGTGGAGGGGCAGAGAGAGAGGGAGACACAGAATCAGAAGCAGGCTCCAGGCTCTGAGCTATCAGCTCAGAGCCCGATGTGGGGCTCGAACTCACGGACCATGAGATCGTGACCTGAGCTGAAGTCGGACGCTTAACCGACTGAGCCACCCAGGCGCCCCCCTTTAATTCTTAAGATAGCCCTAAGAAGCAAGTACTATCTTTGTTCTCATTTTATAGGTAGAGAACTGAGGCAACACTAAAGTTAAGTACATTTTCTAATATCAAGTAAATGGAAGAAATGTTACTTCAAACTAAGATACCCTGATTAAAATTAGATATATTCATATTCATATGAATGCATATATATATATACATATACCTATCTATACACACATATATGAACACAAATACATTGATACAGAATTGTATTTGATTGTGGGAAACCATAAACTAGAATTAGTACTTCTCCACTATTGTGTCACTGCCACGACTGCAATGCAGTCCTCCATTATCATTAATGCTTTCATTATATGCCGCACACGTGACATAGACGAACCATTTTTGTGTGTCCAAATCCTCTGACTGAGGCACTACCATTGACTTCATTTTATAGGGAAGGAGTCCAACTCTAAAGAACTTTGTCACACAGTAGGTAAGTTGGAGCAGGTCTGACTGAGGAGCCTGAACTCTTAATCACATACCATACCACCGTGCAGAGCCGGGCATGAGTGAGAACTTTATCTAGAAGGAAATGAGGGGCCAGAGAAGATTTTAAAGTAGGGGTTTACCAAGTTCCAAGGATGCTGAGTAGGGTCTGGTAAGCACATTCTGGAAATCATTAACTGAATTGTTGAAACTGTTCTGTTCCCTGTTTTAATATTTCTTATGGGTGATAGCTGGTGTCCCCGTTACAGGATCAATACATCACTGAGCCTGGCAAAGTGTTGGGCCCTTTTGGATGGGAGCCAGTTGAAACTTTGCCATTACATGTATGGAAAGCAGTTAGCTTTTAAGTATCTACTTTTCTAATCAATAGTGAATGATCAGAAATAGGGGCCTTCCTTATCTGTGTTTGCATGCCAGGCCTCACTCCTGCCAAGGAAAGTTATGTGCTCTGTAAATTTGTGGAAATTAAAAAAAAATGTAAAATCCATTCTTAGGGAGCAAGAGGAGGGAAAGAACACTTCAAGAGCATCTGTTGGTAATTCGGTCACATGTACACGTCTTCTGAATATCAGCATTACCTACCTGCCATATTGGCGGATTTTTCATTTCTTCTACAATCTTGGGAAATAGAAGTCACCTCTCTTTTTCAGCATCACTATAGAAATAATGCAATTCTCTGATGAAAAGGGTGGAGATTTTTTCTTAGAGAAATGTAAGAGGACCTGATTTATGTCAGGCCACCTCTTACAGATGCATCAACGTCACTGCCTTCCTAAATAACCAAATTAAATAGCTGGTAAAGGACAATCAAGGTGGCTGTCACATTCCAGTGAGTGGAAATCAGTGCAACATCTGTTTTGCCTGCTGTTTCAAAAGTCAATGGAACATTCTATAATCTGGGAATTCAATTTCTACTTTTTTCCCTCCTTACTGGTGGAGATTGCATGTGAGAATTATAGTTACTTTTTGAGGATATGCTTTCCTAAGTTGTCTTAAGAGGAAGACAGTGACTGGTACATAGTAAGCCTTCAAAAAATGCTACTGCTGTCACTGTTATGAGTGGAACGTATATCCATATTTCTACATGGGCAAAATAAAGTCACAAAATTCAAAAACAAAGATCATACAGCTTGCATTAAAAAACAATTTTTTTTTACGTGTATTTATTTTTTGGGAGACATAGAGACACAGAGCACAAGTTGAGGAGTGGCAGAAAGAGAAGAAGACACAGAATCCAAAGCAGGCTCTGGGCTGGGAGTTATCAGCACAGAACCCGATGCAGGGCTTGAACCCCCAAACCGTGAGATCATGACCCGAGCCTAAGTCAGATGCTCAACTGACTGAGCCACCCGGGCGCCCCAATACAGCTTGCATTTTTTAAAAAAAATTTGCCTCTTTCTCCTCCTTATCTTCTTACCATTTCATTTCCCTCTGTTTTCTTGAACAATAGGTAACTTTTAAAAACTCTTCTTTATTTTTATTTGCTGAGATACAAAAGGAAATATCTTATTCCATCAGCAATCATTGAATATCTCTTTTATGTCACGTTCTATGGTGGCCATTAGGCATACAAATTGAAACTGGAGTTCACAGTCAAATGGAGAAGGGAAACATGGAAACAGAAAGTACCCAGAGAAAATTTTAGTGCTAGAAAACTGATTTTGTTTCCTTGTTTTTTGTTAAGCAACGGGAGAAAACATTCTGGGTCATTGGGAAAGCATTCCCAATTGAGGTTAAAAAATATGCTAGACTTCAGTGGTGGGTGGCGTTGGAGTACACGATATGGGCATTCCAGGCAAAGAGAACTGTCAAACAAGGGTATGTGTCTGTGTGTGCTCAGGGAGGGAAACACTTGTGAGAGGCTAGGAACTAGTTCCCTATGTTCTGGAGACTTCGAGCATTAATCAGCACTCCAGGGGAGAAGAGTTGCCACAGGTAAGTAACTTAGGGAAATGCCAGGCAAAAGTAATCAGATAAGCTTCTAACCTGGAGGACCTAGGCTATATACTAATATGTTCCCAAACAAGAGAGTTCACAGGATGGAAGGTTCACAAACATCTTTCTTGTACAAAAGAGGATAACATTAATTTTTACCTTATTGGGTTGTGAGGATGAAGTCAATTAATGCCGTTAAACTGCCTGCTTAGTACAGTCCATGGAACACTATTCAATAAATATTTTCTATTGTGTTTCACTCCCCAACAAAATTATCTTGAAAATAATATAATGCTAAAATAAAGTAGATTTATATACTTGGGTGAGATGAATCACTCAGGTCACGGAAGATCAGTGGGCTTTGATATTCTATGTCAAAGTTGGCTCCATAACTCATTCTTTCTTCTTTGGAGAAAAGCAAGAAATACTAGCTATGAATCAGATAGGGTAGACCAGTGTAAACTTTGGTGTAGAAATCATCACTTACCCCAAATGTTTGACTTTTCTTTTTAGAGAAATTTTTTAAAAATTAGAAAAATAAAGAAAGCTCACTTGATCACAATCATGACAGCAAATAATGGAAGTTGAAAAAAAGAATGTGAAACCCAGTCTATACGAAAACTCAAGGCCTGAAATTGTTGGGTTCAGCTTGGGGTAGACTCCAGCATCACCTCTTTGGGTGAACAGTTGTAAGGCTCAAAGAATTATGGCAATAATTTCCTCTGCAATGAGACATTTCACATCCTGGAATGTGGGTTGCACTGTAAATCATTAATCTTTGTGATACCTCTGAGGTAGGTAGGGATGATAATTTACAGTTCTCTGTGTATACGTCAGGGTGGGAAAGGTCAGTGTCTGATCCTGGAAGGGGGTTGTAAGCTGTCTCGTGCGATGACCAGACTGAAGCTTGCAGTCACTCACCTAAAGCAAGACTATGACAAGGCCTCTGTTCTTTGGGGATACTCTTAATTTTTTTCCCCTTCTTCAGTTCTTTATGCCACTTCTCACTTTCAATAAAACCAATTTGCAAAATTCAATCTGCAGAAGTCAAGGCTGATTCTCATTAATTGGCAGGAGGCACTCCTCTGAAAATTGCCAATTTAACACTGTAGGAAGCAACAGGAAAGGGAAAAAAAATCTTTCCACCAGGTCTATGGGACATGAAATGAGGGCCAGCTGACAGATTCCTGCTTCATTAAAAAATGGTCTTATTAAATGATAGAAATTGATTATTCAAAGAGTTGTATGTTTGACAAGATACTAGAATTCAGACTCTGATTTCCACTGCTCCTGCCCCATCAATTGTTTGAATTGCTCTAATAGGAGGCACATTGTGAATACAAAACCACTGCCATTGTGTTCTAGAAAAAGAGAGAAACCAGAACAGCATGCTCACTTCTTTTTAACTGACCTGAATAACCGCTAGGCTACATTTTTACAGCCTGCCATAGCATCATTTTGACAAGGTTGTAAAGGCAACCCTTGAGGTGCTAGTCTCTACCTTTTCTCCCTGTCACCACCCTGGTGACTGCTGTGCTGTGAAAACACTTCTCTGAGTTTGAGAGAATATGCTGATTTAAACAGACCCCAGTGAATGGCCAGTCAATCTGGGCAGTTTACCAACGTGACAATACCAAAGAAATGATTAACTATCACTGTAAAAGTAAAGGCATGAGAAAAATCTATATTCACTGGAACTTCTCTCAGGGGAAGTTGTGAATGTCAGGCTTGCAGACTTAAATACCTGCAGGAGCAGTGAGGTCCTGAAGAGGGAAGCAGGTGGGTAGTTGGTTAGCACCCTCAGGCCTGGTTAAGGGTCTCCAGGAGATACTGTTACTCAAACTGGGTGCTACTTGGTTGTTGCTATGCACACAGAGGGGCTCAGGGCTGCGACATCTTTTGGTTTTCAAAATAAGAAAGAAATTCAGAGTGCTATGTTAAAATCTCATGAGTTTGAAAGCTGAAATGTATTCAAATTTCCTCATGGACTGGTGAGCCTCCAAGGCACCCTGTGCAGAGGTCACAAATTTTAAACCTCTGCTGAATGTGACTGGCAATGCAAATTTGATCAGCTAGTCATTGGGTGAGCATGTATAGGTTTTGGGGGAGGTGGTAACAATGGGCAAATATAGCCAAGGGGTATGGTTAAGTCACAATAATTAAAAATAACTAGCTTTAATAAACCATCTTCTAAGCAGGATTGGTCCTTTTGTTAGGCTAAGAGGAGAATGCAAATTTGGGGCCAGAATTGAACTACATGGCATTACATTTAAAGAGTCAGTACTTGGGGCATCTGGGTGGCTCAGTCCCTTGCACGTCTGACTTCGGCTCAGGTCATGATCTTGCAGTTCATGAGTTTGAACCCTGCATCAGGCTCTGGGCTGACAGCTCAGAACCTGGAGCCTGCTTTGGATTCTGTGTCTCCTGCTCTCTCTGCCCCTCCTCTGCTGATGTTCTCTCTCTCTCACTCTCTCTCTCTCTCAAAAATAAATAAACATTAAAAAAAATTTTTAATAGAGAGTCAGTAGTCAGAGAGAAGCAACCAGATTTTTCAATTCTTCCCTGCTACAGTGTTTTAGCCTTTCCTTTAAATAAACGTTGAACAAATATTTGGAAGCTACTGATTTATATAAATGCCAAAATATGAACAAATCTTCAGTGTCCATATATTTTTGGTGATGTCTTAGATTTATATCTGGGTCAGAAAGGAAGAAAATTACCACAGCGATAGTTTCAGATAGTTCATTACAGAGGCAGAATTCCATATTTAAGTGGCAGTTTCCAACTGGAATATCTCTCTCCTCACCCCATTGCCTTTGTTTCTCTATTTCATTTTTACATATTACCTCTATTTTCACCAATGAGAAATTAATTTGTATCTGTCAAGTCTTTGTAAAAAATGCAGAAGGATGTGAGACTATAAACGGTCATTCATACACTAGTATAAACTAACCTAATCAGCTTATTCCATCTTAAGGCTAAGGTCAAGTCAGTTAAATGAGAGATTGGGACATCCGGACATGGACAGATGCCACATAAAATGTAGTACCTTTGGGAAGGCCATGGGGTGTGTGGTCCAGGAGAAATCTCAGAGTAATAGGGGTCTATTTTGACCTTGGTGCGTACTGTTGGACTACAAAAGGACCACATCAAAAAAAAATTTCTACTTCAAAACTTTAAGGAGAACGTAGGTAGGGCCATGCCAAAAGCAAATGAGGTCTCTTTCATCCCTCTTTTTCCTACCACCTTCTTCCTGTTCAGGGCTCCTACTGGTACTACCGTTTGGCAGAGTATGGGGAAAATGGATTTGTAGGTGGTTGTAGGACCTCAACCATTGTTAATAGCTCTCTTTGGGGAAGACAGAAATAGTCTTGGAGCAAAATAGTTCACTACAACTTACTCTCAGATGTTTTTAGAAAATAACAATTAAAATAGTAACATGTATCTGTGTATTTGTGTGGGGGTGTGTGTAGATAAGGAGAGATAAATGTGATGTAGCAAATGTTAAAGTGCATAAACGGGAGTAAAGGGTATACAATAGATCCATACTACATATAGATCCATACTATCTATAGATCCATACTACAAAGACAGAGTTAAATATGAAAGGCATACATTTTCAAGTCCTTAGGTTGAAGGACAAGTGTGCTATGTTTAGATGTTCGTTGTCAAATATTACCCAGAAAAATGGGGACAGTCACACACCTGGTGTCGGGTTAAGTCGAGAGACAATAGGAACTGACTCTGGTAAATTTTATTTCCTGGAATGATACTGTCAAAGCCACAACAGAGACTGTTCTTAATGTCCAGGTCAAATCTATTTTTTGACTAAACACAGCGGATTGCCTTCTATTCCTGCTCCCAGTATGTGTAAAATTTATACCGGGAATTTAAGAAGATAATCCACTTTCTGTATCTACCTTCACAAAAGTCCACCCTGAGCTATTTTCTCTTCTTATAAAGATTATTTTCATGTCTTGTACAACCCTATCCATTCCAAACATATGTGGGTGGAGGAAAATATCCACTCTTGTTCAACTCAGGACAATAGTAGGGAAGATTGATAGACATAGTGATGTTAGAATAATTGAGTAATGAGTAAGAATGTAGATGTTTAGGGGCTCCTGGGTGGCTCAGTTGGTTAAGTGTCTGACTTTGGCTCAGGTCATGATCTCCTGGTTTCTGAGTTTGAGCCCTGTATTGGGCTCTCTGCTTTCATCACGGAGACTGCTTTGTATCCTCTGTCCTCCTCTCTCTCTGTCCCTCCTCCACTCATTCTCTTTCTCTCTCAAATAAATAAACATTAAAAACAAAAGACTTAGATGTTTAACTTGGCTTCTCATCTAGTCCCCAGCCCCTTCATAATAAGGCATGGGCCAAAGCTTTTAAAAGGTTTATTAAATTACTGTACATCTCTCACTTTTTGTTCTTTCTTCCTGCTGATCAAAGTGCTGTTCTGGGCATCACTGGAGATTCTTAGATTTCCCAGTAATAGCATCTGTATTACCTATTATCCACAGGCCCAGGCAGGTATCTACAAGAGCAAGTTTGGCCTGGTACATATAGGATCGATGTTAGTCTGCTTTGGTGACTGTAGCCATGTGGGATGTGGAAATTTGGGCCCAGCGTTTCCAAGTCCAGAGAAGTTGGAAATCCAATTTATAAGTCTGAAAGATCCTGATTTTTAAGTATCTAAAATTAATTTATACAGTTTAAAATCACTGTGTAAGCCAACATCATGAAGACAGGTAAATCTCATTGGGGGCTGGTTCTGTGAGCCACCTGTTAATCCTATCTGCCCTGTGGTCTTCTTATGGACCTAACTATGTCTTCCCAAATTCACATGTTGAGATTCTAAACCCCAATGTGCCTGTATTTGGAAGAAGGATCTTTAAAAGAAGGCGTTTACGGTTAAATGAAGTCTCAGGGGTGGGCCCTCATCCGACAGCACCAATGTCTATACAAGAAAAGGCAGGGAGAACAGAAAAGCATGCAGACAGGAAAGGCCATTTGAGGACACAGGAGAAGACAGCCATCTGCAAGCCAAAGAAAGGCCCCACCAGAAACCAATCTTGCCAGTACTTTTCCTGGGACTTTCAGCTTCCAGAAATGTGAGAAGTAAGTTTCTGTCACTTAAGCCATCCAGTCTGTGGTATTCTGTTAGGACAGCCCAAAGAGACCAATATTGGCCCTTTGCCTTGTTTTCTTTCTTAAAGTAACTATTTTAGCAGAGGGATATGAGGTCATAATTTACCTCTATATGAACCACTGATTATGAGAGTCTTTTTCATGGCCTTACTGCTGTCTATCTTAACAAAGTTTCTTAACCTGAGGTCCACATCTCTTCAAGTTCATGTTGAAAATTCAGCGTCTGTGAACTGCCATATTTTCACCAACTTTTAACTGAAATGCAGGATTTCTTGGTTGGCAACAAACTACAGTAGGATAAGCAGTATCTGTGAGGTTGTCTCTAACAGAAATCAAAATACTTTCCCAATTGTATTAGAATTGTTGCAGATATCTCAAATAATTGTTTATGCTCAACACTATTTTGAAATACAGTAATCATCAGATTCACAGCTAGTTCTCATTATCTTACTCATTAACAAGAATCACATATTACATTACAAATGTGTTTTTAATATTTGGATAACTATATTTCAATACAATTAGGTACCTTTGCGATTCTGTGCATCTTATTCATTGCAAGACATTACTCTAAGGGGGATTCATAGACCTGGTCATGCAGCAAAACAACTGTGGCACAGAAAATTTTAAGAAATTTCTGGTCTGAACCAACACCCAGAAGTGACTAAATGGCTTGGCTTTTCTGAATGCTGTCCTCTAAGCACAAGGTCTTCTAATGAATAAATTGGGCATTTATTCGAGCTACATAAGCAAGTTTATTTGATAATCCTGTGTTGCCAAGACCAGTTTATTGCATAGGGCTCTTGACAAACCTAACTCCAGTCAGGAGGATCACCAAGCTAGAGTGTTTTCCATTCAAATAGCGCACTATGCTCTCAAGCCACCCCCTCTCTGACATGTGCAAGAGTCTCCAAACTAAACCCACCTCCATTTTTAGTCATCATTGCTCATTCAATTTTTCCCTGCTTGATCCTCAGTTAGTTCTAAGGATGAAGGCAGAAGTAAGGCTGCCATGTTTGAGTGGAACCCACAGTGCACAGCAGAGGCCCTAGAATGCAGCCTAGGAAACGTGAATGGAAATGTGCATGAGAGTCCAGAAAACCACGGCTCAGGAGAGCCTCCCACCCAGCAGAGGATGGTGCTTGTCTGAACCCTATTTATCAGCACTTATGTCCTCATCCCTGTTTCCTCATGCAGCACCATGACAACCTGCCCTTCTCTGCCTCTCCTGTGTGATTACTTTATATTTGGTCCTAGGTCATATCCTGCCTTTTCCCCGAGTAACATTATATTTTTATTTAACCAAAAATGAGTTGCTCATCACGAATCAAGCATTATGCCAAAGTCTTGCCTATAATACTGCATTGAAACTTCCAAATAAACCCATGAAGTATGATGATTACCAGAGGGGAAAACTGAGACATAAAAGACCATCTAATTTTCTCAAAATAATACATTTAGCAAACTGCAGGAAGAGAAAGCTAACTGAGCTGTCGGCAACGCCAGAGCCTATGCCCTCCACTCCCCATTGGGCAAAGATCCAACTTTGAATCTTAAATTCATCACCTAGTAGATGATGAACACAAGATGATTTATTAGGCAATATTCAACAGTCTACAGCTTTATAATGGCTAGTTGGTTACACTTTGTATATGTGCTTCTATATGTAAGCATTTTTAAAGATGTATTTAATACTTAACAACCTGATGAGTTTGATAGTAGATGGAGAAATGGGTTCAGAAAGATCGAGTGAGTTGCCCAAGGTTATATAACTTACAAGCGAAAGGCTTCAAATCCTAATCCAGCTCGAACTTTAATCTACCATACTTGGGTTCCTTTAAGTTTCCATCGGTCTCCCCAGGCCAGCCCAGGCAAGGAATTGATGCAAATGAGCAAATGAACCAAGAGAGACTTCACTCTGCCCCAATTTCCTGCTTCACTTTTGCTGTTGAAAACTGGCGTCATAGGACTTGGGTCTGTAACTTTAGGAGAATGGCATGGTTTCGTCATCACGTTGGAGTCCTCCAGATCTGTCCTGGGCTCTGTACACATTCTCCCAGAGAAGGACACATGTACACAATCCTGTAACTGACTTGATGTGCTATCTCAACTCTCCCATGAATGCATGCCTCCTAAGTCTGCCCCAGGACTTGCTCTTTGGCTCCCTGTCCCCCAACCTGGGCTTGTCCCCAGCTTGAAGAAACTGACCACCACCAGGGTGTGCTGGGGACCACCAGTGATGCCATCTCTGAGCCTCCTTTGAGGAGGTCTAGAGTTTATGAACCATGGAGAGATGACTGCATCTCTGGCTTTAATAAGCCAGAATAATTATCATTTTTTGAAGTTATCTAATGCAGTGGGATTTTATCCATTAGAACTTAACTGGCATCAGAATAGACATTAAATAATCACAATTGTTATTTTTGGAGGAAAGAGTTGGGTACAAAAAGGCTTCATTTTCCTGAGGTTGGCAGGCCTTTGAGGAAGCATTTCTCTTTCCTCTGTCACTTCTATTAAAAAAAAATCTATAAAAATCTTGTCAGGGAGAGCATTTCACATCCTTCTTGGCAAAACTCATGGTTTGAAGTGGTGGGTAGGGATTTAGACGTGAAATTCCCCCAGATTTTAAGGCAAGTTGTTTCAGCTACATTGTGAGAATTGTTTACAAAAACTGGTGTTGGCTACCTTTGAAAGAAGTAGACATTGTTTTTCAGTGTCATCCCCTCTTGTCACTTTAATTAAAACAAATAACAGACATGTTAAAAAAAAGAAAAGAAAAGCACTTGACAGCTTCCCCCATTTTATACGCTTCCCAATTTCTCAAAGGCTTTACTGAAAGAAAAGAAACATTAAAGTGACATTCTGTGACTTAGGTACCACTCTGGATTTCTCCCACACTCTCAGGAGATTCCTAGAGCACAGAAAAACAACTCCCCCATCTCTCCTCTATTTCTCAGAGTTTGGTCTGGAGTGACGTGGAAGGAACGAAGCAGGAAGTTGGGACCAGAAAATGGCCTGAGTCCTCAGGTAGATAGTCAGGCTCTTATGGGGGGGGGGGTGTCTGTTTAAATTTAATAGTGGCATGAGGGAGGTCTTCCTCCCTGAATTGAATTGAATTGAATTGAGTTGAATTGAATTGAAAAGGGGTCCTGCATGCAGTGGGCAGCCCTACTCTCGCCACCCAAGGCTAAGTGCATGAATAGAAGGTCCACAGTCGCCTCGGCAGTGTAGACTACTGATTAAGAACTGGCACTGAGACCAAGCAGATCTGATTTCCAAATTCTGCTCTGTCACTAAGAAGCTCCTGCTCTTGGGCAAAGCCTGGATGTCTCTAATTCTCAGCGAGTGTCCTCTGTTTCCCTGAGATAATGATAGCCCCTCCCTAGAAGCATTGTGCAGAGTGCTAGCTCCGTCTTTTTAAAGAAAATGTCTGTTATGTTCACTGATCTATCCTGGTGCCTAACACAGGCTGTGGTACATGACCCTCGATTCATACACATTTTGAATGATGGAATAATTAATTTTGGGTCAACTTTATTTAACTAATACAATATTTAATATAATATAACCAAACATGAAAATTTTATTAATATTTAATTAATATTTGTATTTAATCATGAACAATTACAATTTGTTATTTATTTAGAATGAATAAATTATTCATTACATAGAATAAATGAGAAATGATGAAGTTCTCAGTGTAGCCTCCAGTCTAATAAGGCCCAATACATGATAGTTGCTATTATTATGATTATTATCCTTTCTTCGTAGGTTTGAAATTGACTTCATACAGACTAAATGGGCCCCACCATTGACCCCTTTCCTTCTTTTACCTGTAGCTCTTTTCTCTTAAACATTTTTAAGCCTTTGTGAGTGAAATTTCAGGGACAAATTTTAAATACTTGAGTATGATATGCTCAATGTCACCAGTTATGTAATTCATGTAAAGAATATATTTGCATGTTATAGGGGAAAAAGAGATGCTGACACTTTTTATCTCTCAAAGCTTAATGATCCAAATCATTTCCTTAGTTGGGTTTTAATGGCTAGAATGATGGGGAGCTTTACAAATCTCTTGAATAAATTCCTTACTCCGATCTAGGCCAGCCGTTCAAATATTGTTTCTTTTAGCTTCTGCTTAATTTACTTCTATAAGTTTTTAAAACTTTGTTGAAATGTAAAAGGAGTTTTACCCCGTTTTAAAAAAAAATTTTAATGTTTATTTTTGAAAGAGAGAAGACACAGTGCGAGTGAGGGAGGGTCAGAGAGAGAAGAAGACACAGAATCCCAAGCAGGCCCCAAAATCAGCATGGAGCCCAACGCTGAGCTGGATCAGGGAGATCACTACCAGAGCTGAAATCAAGAGCCAGACAGATGGCCAATGACTAAGCCACCTAGGCGTTCCTGGGGCACTGTTTCTTAAAATGCACTAAGAAGAGTCTTCACTTCGAGTACCTATTAAAACTACTGACTGCTGGGCCACAAAACAGAAGTTGTGGGATAGAGGACAAAAATCTGTACTTTGAAAATAATTCTTCACATGCACACTCTCAGTATCAAAACACACAAACTCAGGACAAGCTAGATGAGCAATTAGAGCTGGGTTATAGCCATCAGGCCCCAGGTTCCTTTTTGTAAGTCACATTTTGTAACACTCCCTTGAACATCTTAGATCGTTTATAGAAAATGTAACCTACCTGTGCACACAGTGCCAAAAAAATCCATATACTTCTCTAAATGAAATAAAAATGAGTAATAAAACAACAGTAATTTATAACAACTATGCATTTTGATATGTAGGTGTCCATACCTAACTTCACCTGAAATAGTATGTGCTTCCACTTAGACATGATATCACCAGGGATATAATAGCTACAACAAATGTTGGCTCAAGTGTTTTGTTTTGGCACTCCCAAATCCATGGCTCCAGTGCCTCAGTGACATAATTTCCAAAATAGTTAACGGCAAAAACAATTTTGAACAAAAGACCATCTTCCCTTAAATTTCACTCTGGCTGCATTCTTGGCAAATCAATTATGTATAAAAACAGTGCTAAGAATACTTTGCCTTTATAGATCGTAAGGAGTTAGTTTCTTAGCTCAAATAATTACAACCAGGATTTTCAGTTACAGGAATGTCCGGTGACATGTTCAAACCTCATTCCAAATGCCAGATAGAGAACAATTCATTGTGTGGTTTCTCTGTCCTGGGGAGGAAATCCAACACCCTGGATGGACTCCCATCTACTAAATGCATGTAGGATCCCCTTCATACACCAACTGCGGTAACAACAGAAAAGTGATCTTTCCCTCAATTTCTACTATGCCACTATTTAAAGCCACTGAACTAGACAGTGAGAAGCAGTGAGAGACATCCAAAGGTAGAGCCTAAAGAAGATCTGTCCTTAGGTCATGGAACCATGTTTAAACAACCTGCTCATTATCTATGTACCACCAGTGATTTAGTGTGCTCAGTTCTTTACATGCAGTTAAGTAATTTCAGTATCATAAAAACCCTCTGAAGTAGGTTTAAAGCCTTCACTCTATAGATAAAGAAATGGATGTGTGATGTTAAGTGGCTTCTCCAAGGCCCTTGATATATGAAGTTAAGTGTGTCTGATGTCTGAGACTCCATCTTCCCTCTGCCCCCTGCCCCCTTGCAGAACAAGACCGTGCTGACCATCAGCAGTGCCAGAAAGAGCCCAGAGGAAAAATAAAAGCTCAAGGTTTGAGTGTAACTCGTAGTGACAAATTTAATAGTGTTTAAGGCTGGAAATGAACATACTTGCTTTCTTTTTTTTAAAATAGACTTCAATTTGTGTGGTTGAATCAAGTTAGGCAGGAGCAAAACTGAGTTAGGTTTTGTTTTGCTCTGGTTGCCCTTAAACACCAGGGGACCTGGACGCCTCTAGCACTGCTTTGCATTTAGGGTGGGTGTTGATTTTTCCAAAGGTCTTCCCTCCACCATCAGCTTGCTTACAGGGGCTCTCTACACCTGCACCATAGAGGGCTCCTTCTCCAGGTTCTTGTTCTCACTCCACTGGAGACTATTTCTTGTCACTCAACACTTGGCAGCCTGATGGGCTGGTGGGGCAAAGGAAGGGCATACATATGCCCCGGAGTTCGTCCTCAGACTTAAGTTTCCTTTGTTTACCTTGATTTTCCTGTCAGGTTCCAAGTTTTCTTTGGATGTCTTGAGTTTCTGGTCTATTTCAATTTAAGAATGATGCAATACATCAGCAAACAGGAAGCTTTGCGTTCATAAGCAAGCTTGCTGACTGGAAGACTTTTCCAGAGACTGAGCAGATGAGGAGCCAGACTTTTACGGGGAATTCCCCATCACAGAATGCAGAGGTATTGACTTTGGGATACCAGCACCCTTGTTAATGGACCTAGTTCTCTTCAGATCTTTTTCAGAGTGATTCTCATTCTCCCTAAAGGAAATAAGTTCCTGGCTCACAGGATTTTCTCCTGCAGGGCTGGAAGTAGTTTGGCTCAACCAATCTTTAGCCTCTCATGTCACTTCCATAGCCTTGCAACCACCATTTCTGTTCCAGCAATCTGCAGTTTAACTGTCTCAACTCACAGTTCCTGTCCCTTCTCAGGTCTCTCCATTTCCTCCACTTTGCATTCCTCATTATGGCTCTCCAGAAAAATGCCCAAGTGCCTTGTTCATTTGTGAGTCTTTCTATGTTGTCACCATTGCAGGGAGCTTATACACTTTTCATTGCATTACCGCAATGTTAGTGGAGTCTTGGGCAAGAATACACATCAACACATGAAACCAGTTTGCCATTCTGAATCACACCCTATGGAACGATTTCATGAGGTGGTCTGGTCTGCATCCCAGGGGCAGGAAGGATTTCAGGAAGTTCTGTGTTGGGAAATAAAGGCAATTTTGACATGCTGTCAATGAGACAAAGATACATGTGATAAGCCTGATAGGATATAAAGAAATTATAAATCCTAACTTCAGTTTCTGAATTGGTCACACAAGAAGAGGTGCGAGGGACTGTCTGCTGATAGATTCTTGAAGGAGACAGAGAGGTGCATGTACCATGCTGTCTAGATACATAAGAGCTAATGGAAATAAGGCAAATCCCAGAAATAGGGAGAATGAAGTTCACAATCAGACCTAACCAGCCATCAAAACTGATGAGGTAAATCTTGGTAGCAGAGAGGTAATATTGTGCACAATTTTTTTTTTCTGCTGAATGAAATGACACATTTATAAGCTCTTCTCACTTCAATCACACCCCAGTGCCTTAGCTCATCTAATGCCATTAATGATCACTGGATACAAACTGATCCCTTAAGAGAAGCAGGTGAGTGAAACAAACTTACCAGTGAAAGGAACATGGAAGGAATGGAGCACTATGGGCCCATTCTTTCCTTTGATATTCAAAGACGTTTACTGAACAACTACTTTGTACTCTATCACATCCTACCAGGATAGTTGCAAGCAAGTTTAACTGAGAGTTGAGTATCTAATTGTTTTTTTATTAAATGAGCATTAAAAATAGTATCTGCTTCATAGAATTGATGCATGAGCTAAGTAAATTAATGTACATGAAGTGCTCAGTCAAGTGTTTGAAATGACTAAATGCTTAACTAATCTTATTAAGATTAACCAAAGTATCTGTCCTTGAGGACCTCAAGTAGGAGAGAAATAGACGTGTCAACTAATAAAGACATTAAAATATAAAATAGGTGTTAGAAGCATATGACAGGAGTTAAATAGAAAACAATAACAAGACAGTAAATAGAAGTCCAAATATGCCGATAGTTATATTAAACATAACAACTAAAATACAAAGATTATCCAACTGGATTAAATAGAAACCCAAAAATACAACGCCTATGAGATAAAACCTTAAAAATAACCTTAAATAAGAGGACACAGGAAGGTTGAAAATAAGAGGATACAGAAAAGTATACCACAAAAACACTAACAAAAAGAAAGCTTGTGGATCAAGAAGTTTCTCTTCTTTGCATATAGCTACACAAAGGAGAGTGCTAAGGAGCTGGTAGAATGACTGCTCTCATCAGCACCTGTTCCAAACCGGATTTTCCATGTGTGACCATTTCCCACCCATGGGAAAGGAGAAGGATGAGTGTGAGATGTGCACACCCAACATTTTTAGATGCAAGACTCAGAATTACTCTCATTACTTCTGCTCAAATGCCACTGGTCACATCTTCATCTAATGACTGCAGCTAATTGCTAGGAAGGCCACGAAATACAGTCACTCTATCAGCAGCCGTGGGCCCGGATGAACTTTTGATGAGGAACAATTCTCTTAGTAAATGAAGACTTTTTTTTTTAATACAGGAAGAAGGAGAATGGATATTTCCATGTCCCATTTCACAGGAGAAGAAATTGGGTTTCAGAGAAATAAGTTGAAATTACTCACTATCGTAAAACTAATAACTGGCAGGCCTCGAGTCCTTAGCTGTCAGATTCCAGCACCCTTGCTCTTCTTTAGTTGGTCTATAGCCCCTGCACCTCCTCTCCAAATCCATTCATTTATTCATCTATCTATCTCTCACTGGGTTTGAGAGCCAACTTGAAAAGCCAAGAGAATAGCAGAGCAGCAGAAGTTGCCACCAGTCTAAGAACCCACGCTACATTACTGGCCAAAAAGTACACTGTGGGAGGTTGCACTAAGCAAGGCCAGTGGCATCCCAGCAGGAACCCAAACTGGGCAACACTTCTCTCTGGGGAATGCAAATCCAATGCAGAAAGCAATGTGTACACCACTCTTTCCATTTTTGGTAATGGGGGTTGCGTGTGCAAATTGTGGAGAAATGCAGCAAGGAGTTGAATAGGAAATTTTGCTTTCTTATTTCACTATTAACACACTGAATTCTACAAAGTTTTCATAGGCATCACTATCATTTTGAAATCATGAGAAAAAGGAATCTGTTCAACCAGCAATGGTATGTAGAATTAATACAACGTAGAGCTAGTCCTCAAATTCTGAAAAGTCCAGAAATCACAAGGCACCAAAGTAGCGAGCAAAAGTGAACGAAAGAGACAAGGGAAGAGAAAGAAAGAAGAGAAGACATGGAGACTGTTTCATAAGAATACTCGTGATTTTAAACTGTCTTGATTTGGGATGAATTTTTAGTTTCCTTCCAGAGTTTTGTCGTAGTAATGCTTTTACTTCAACTCTCCAAAAATGTCTCTAAGCCTGAAAAGACCTCATGGGTTAATTTTGGTTGCCAGGGAAACCGCCTGGATTTGCATAGACTCTCACTGATTCCTGGAGGCAATCCCTGACAACAGGGAAGGCCCACAATAGTACTGGTCTCCAAAGGCCACAGCCCTGCACCATTCACCTTCATTCTATTTCATTTCGTTCTATTTCCAGATCCAGCCAACTTGGCTGTTTTGAGGGGGATAGGAGGCGGGGAGACATTCCTGGGGGACACACCTTGAATCCTGCTTTATGGCACATTAATTTTAGTAATACATAGGCCTTAACTGCTCAGTCAGGAATCCTGTGTTACCTTGTTTTAGTTTTGGTTGCATTTATTTTGTACTTTTTATAGCACGTCAATATGATTTCATAACAGACATAATCTGACAGAATAAAACTAAGGTGATGATTGGAGAGGTAACTATGGTTTTCTAACTCTGTGTCCTTTAGAAATGACAAATCTGTATTCACTATTTTTTTTTACTATTCCTTTTAAAAGTTTTCAAGTCTGTTCTTAAAATCAGCAATAGAATATAAGCTATTAATTAGGGGGAAATGATGAAATGGTAAAGTGATAAGACACAGATGGAAATAGTTACTGATCTGTAGATTTATTTGGCTAAAAACAAAGCCAAGATCCATGAAGGTCCTCTTGGGGGGTGATGGGGATGAAAACTCTAATGGTACATACTTATGTTTAAACTCTACTTAAGTTCTCCAGATGTTGGTTTTGAAGGAGCAATGGAGAGAGAAAAGAATATTCTATTCCTCTCTATGAGCCTTTTCTATAAATTCCAAGATGGAGAGTATTAAAATTACTTTGGATTAAATTATGTGAAGGCAATATGGCCCCAAGTATTTTATCACTTAACCTCCTAAGGGCATCAGTTTCATTATCAGTGAAAGATGGGAGAAGCACTGACTTTCTAAATCTTTTTCACTCTGAAATATCTTATCTGAAAAATTATGATTTTGTGAATTCCTGAGTCTTTTTTACTCTGAAATTTTATGATTTTATCTATGATTTTATTATGATTTAACTGCCAATTATCAGGGAAATGACTCTCTGGAAGCAGCCATTAGACTTAAACACGGTTGCTACTTTTTGTTCTGAAATATGGTATAGGAAACATACCTTGTTTTTGCTGCCCATCATCTAATTGTCCTTCTTTTAGCTCTACCTTTTTTCATTGAGGAAGGTCATCCTTCTAAAACTTTCATTGAAGGTGCTTCTGGTGGATTTGCCTGAACCCCCCCTTGGGTCTGGAGTGAAGTGTGTGGTTCAGTACCACCAGTCAGAACATCACCTGTTTGTCTCCACAGCAGTTGGTTCAGGGACAGTCATATGAGCTAATAGGGGCCAACAACAAGCATGGAAACTTTCATAGGTGGTGGTTTAAGGAGCCATGCTCTAGCATCCTTCCCGTTGTAAAAGATGAATCCAGAGTTGCCATCGGCCTCCACATAGAAAATGAGAATGCAATGGGTTTGACAGTAAGATGACACATTTTTGTTTGACTCCTGAATCCAACTACACAGAGTAAATTCTACCCTAGGACTTTTTGATTACCTGAACCAATAGAGTATCTTTGGGCTTAAGTCAATTTGGGCCAGATTTTCCACTGTTTCCATCAGCAAGAACCTTAAATGATGCACATAGAATACGTCAAGTTTAAGCACTGGAGGGGTAAGATAGAATACTGAAATGAACACCAGGTCAACAATATATTTGGTATTCTGGAGTCCAATAGAAATTTATTCACTACAAGTATAACAAGAGAATGCTTAATTTGAAGCTGACCACAAACGAATACAAAAATCTCTCCTAGATATTTTTCCCTTAGTCACTGCCCTGAGCAAATATAATTATGGACTTGGCTAACTCTTCAGCCCAACCTTGTCCAGTTTCTGTGATGAATCAGGCTTCAGTGTTGGGAAGAATAAAGTCCCTCACTGATGAAACTAGCAAGATTTCATACCCCGGTGACAGTAACAAGGATGTCACTTATCAATGTCACAATAGGAAAGAATCCAAAGGATAACCAAACCTTACATTTCAGACCTCCATTTAAAGAATCTGACCTAGAAACAGTAAGAGACTTGCTCAGGAACACAGAACTAGGAAAGACCAAGATTTGGGCTAGAATTTGTTCTACAGCTGCCTGATCAGTGAAACACATCCAGTTAAGCAAGTCTGTAGAATGTCAGGATTACTATATCTAGAAATCACTTTTGCCACTTAAGGGAGAAGATGTGTACTTTACTATACTCATAAAGGAATCTTGCTGAGCTCAATGGGCAAGAGAAATTCAAAATGTCAAGACAACTTTTATGCAATTTCAAGTCAACTGCCTACCATGAATGCTGATCTGAACTCCTTCATCCCTAAATGGCAAATCACAAGAGCAATATACTTCTTAAAGCTTTAGTTTCTTTAACTTTGTTAAGGTTTTATTTCTTTATTTGTGAAATGAGAATAGTAGCAACTTTCCCGTAAGACTGTTGTGATGACAGTATGAGATAATACAAGTCAGCTGCTGCACAGATGTAAAACAACATCAATGCTCTCCTATCAGGATCACCACTATCATTACTATTTCTAGTGATGTTTTTACTCTGTGACTAAACCCCGGAAAACACCCTTAAATAAAGAGTATGCTTAACTGCATATTATCTTCTCAACAATAACTAAAACATTTTTTTTTTTGCTTTCAGTTGCTTTAATTAATTAAACTCTTATCAGAAGAATGTTCTTGTATAAATGTAAGTATGCTCAGAAATTCCTTGGTGAATTTTGTCTTTCCATTGGACAGGGGATTGATTAAATCACCCCTGTGAATTAGCTCACTAAGCCAATAGAACAAGCTTTTCTTAGAATTGTAGTGATAAAAGATAAGGATTTGCACAGCTTTTCTGTATCTGTATGATATACTAAATTTATTCTGTTGACTAGTTTTTTTTATAAAAAATGTTTTCTTGTATACTTTCTAGTCACTAAGCAGAGAGAAAATAAAATGAAAATGGAATAGTTTCCTAATATGATTGAAAGGAAAGTGTGTCTAAAAAGCCTTAGAGCCCCAGAAGCATGAATGCAAACCATGTCTGGTGATAAACACACTCAGTTATTTTTGAATAACAAGAGGATTATGCAATTTAATTCAAATAAATCGAAAGCATTCTGTACACAGATTAAATGCTGTATGTTTGACTGTTGGACACTATAAACCATCAAAATGGTCCCTCTTGACCTAGGTAGAAAGAATGAGGTAGAAAATAGCACATTCTTTTTGGTGTAAAAACAAAAGTTAATGTCTTTTTTGTGTCCTTGAGAGAATATGCCAACACATAACACAGTGCTCATCTACCATTGGTTTAGCTAACCCTTACAACGAAGCCTTTGGAGGAAGAGTTTAAGTTCTTAACCCATGAAAATATATTCTCTGAAAACCATTTGTAAAATACTTTTCTCTATATTTTCAATGGGATATAGAGAAAGAAAGAAAGGAAAATTATTTTCTGAAAGGAAACAGAACAGAGACCTGTAGAAATGCAGAACCCCACGGACATATCCAAGATGGTTCTGGTAATGAGAATTCAATGGTTTGGTCCTTCAATTCTTAAGCTTCTTAATCATGTAGGCTTCTCTCCCCTTGATTAGAAAAATAATATAGAAAACTTGAAAGGTTTAAGCAAGCACCAAACACCCAAGATAACCAGTGGGATCATTTGGATTATATTCTTTAATAAACATTTTCCCTGTCTACAAAATCATGACAAATAGTCATAACTTCTCTCTTTTTCTTTCCTTGCTTTCAAGTAATTACTATGCTACCATGACAATGATCTTCCTACAACACAGTTTTTAAGGGTTTCTCACTACTGCCACTGATATTACATGGTTTCAAAGCCACCACTGTCTCTCACCTGGATTATTGCAAATCTAACTGGTCTCCCTGCTTCCCCCCGCCCTCGCCGGCTTCGGTGGATTCTCAACCAGCCAGAGAAATAGCACTTAAACCCATGTCACATAGTCTCTTCTTTGCTCAGAACCTTCCAATTACACTCAGTCAAAGACAAAATTAAATATGCCTCCTCAAACATCCTCAACTTTCCTTTTTGACTTCCTATCTTATTAGCTTCATCCTTATTCATTCTGTACGACTGCAATGGACTCTGTCCACGGAACGTAGCAGGCACGCTCCTATCTCAGTATGTGTTATTCCTTCTGCTTGGATGTTTTTCTCCCAGACGTCACAGGCCTGCCTCTCTCACACTATGTCTTTCATTGGTCATCTTACTGAAAACTGCAGTGCCTCCCCTCCATACGTAGTTTCTTTCTTCTTTTTCTGGTTCAAGTCGTGTATTTGAAGGTAATTCCACAAAGTGCTAAGAGTGATTGCGGAAGTAGGACCAGGAAGAGAGGAAGCCAATAAAGAATATGCTAATGAGAGGGACACTACTGCAGGCAACTGAGCCTGAAGCCCCTGGGGAACACCCTGAGAGACTTCCTGGAACATGCCTCAGAATTGTTTCCCTGAGGTGCAAGGAAGCTGAGGTATTTACCCTTTCATGCTCTCTCCTGAGCCAGAGCATGCCCTCAACAGAGAGACAAAGGAAGCCATTCGGCAGGTATGGGGGCTGTTTGCAGAGATCTCTGGGGATGGCGGAGGGGCTTGACAGAAGCGCCACAGAATGGACACTTAACTGGTTGTCCTGCATCCAGTCTTGCTCCTTCCCATCCATCCCAGTTACTGCTCCCAAAGTGATCCTTCTAAAATACCAAATAGATCAAGTTATTCACCTCCTTAAAATCTGTCCACAGCTCCCCACTGTTTTCAGAATAAAATCCAAAAAGACTGGCCTGACATTTCATTCTCAGCCACTCTTCAGGCTTTATATCCCACTTTTCCAGCAACCAAATCAGGCTCCAGGCACCATTGTAACTGTAGATTCTCTCTTGAACCACACTTGTGACGTCCCGATATGCACACAGACACAGCCATCCTGTCGGAAGGCCACCCATAAATATTTAACACACATATATTTGACTAGCTATTATATGCTAGGCTCTATGCTAGACACTGCAGATACACTGAGGAATAGATCACAGTTGCTGTCTTCAAAGAGCTGTCTAAAATCTATGCAATGCTTTTACCTTCTTTAATGTCTTGTTTTTTTCCTAAGCACTTAACTATCCTACATACTATATGCATTTTACTTATTTGTCTTGTCCTTTGGCTGTCTGTCTTACTAGAATATAAGCTTTGCAAAGACAGAGATTTTTATTTGTTCCCTTGAATCTCAGTTGTCCAGAATGGTACCTGGCACGTAATCAGAGAGGAACCCAAAAAATATGTGTTGAATGAGTTATTTATTAAAATTACTTGAACATTTTCATAACATTCTCTTGTTTTCCTGCCTTCTCATCCACCTACATTGGACTATTTAAGTTTACTTCCATTTGTATATTTTTAATAAATGACACTAGTGAAACTCCATAAATATACTTATCTGCCCATATTCACAGTTATTTCCTTATGTTCAATTCCAGAAGTGAAATTATTGGGTTTATGATTCAATATCAATATATGTAAGGCAATATTTGCTTCCTGACCCTCTGTCTGACACTGGATATAATAATTTTTTCTAGCCAATTTGACAGGTTAAAAAAGTGGTATTTCATTGCAGTTTTAATTTGCACATTTTTGCAAGTCACATCATTTTTTAAAAAATATTTTCTGGTGGCTGTCCTATTTTATGTGGTTTCCTTAGGTGGGCATGGAGAAATAATTACTAAAGAATCACACTGGAGTCCACCTGATGTTCTCTTGGTCTCTACCAACTTTGTATCAAAATACGACTAAAAAACTTCATCCTTGGAGATGATGTGATACTTGGGTGATAGATGATGTCATATTTGGAAGACACCACACCATTTTGTTCACATACCCAATAGCAGAGAAAAATCTTTGAGCAGGATACCCTAAGGTGAACAGTTTCCAAAACAACTTCCACTAAGGACCTTGGTGAGAAACTCCCATTATGCTGGACAGTGGACTATCTGCTTCTGAATTCAGAACACTGCTTAGAACTCCTGTGACCCATAATACCCTTCGTCTTTCAATACTAAGGAGCAAATTGAGAGCCCAGCAATCCAAGGGATTATATACTTCTCTTTCTTTTTTAAAAAATAATCTTACTCTATTTTTGGTCCCAGAATAATTACAGGCAAGCAGAGTGAGACATGTTACATCAACTTGAAAGATGCCTCTACCCACTTTCTTAACTTTGAGGCAAAATTAGCTGTACGTGGGGACTTAAGAGTTCAGCACAGTGTTGGGAAATTCAGGCTCACCACACAGACCAATCCCATTATGTGAGGATCAACACTTCCAGGCATCATGGCTGGTGAGTAGATCGCTGGGCATGCTATTCATGGTTAACAGAGCCCTCATTGGCTCTAGTGCATGGTTTCAAAGAATCACATCGGGATTCTGGCTGCAGAAACCCAGAAATGATGCTCATTTTAAAAAGCCAATTTCTCTTTCCACTTTAAACATTTATTAGCAAAAGATCATCATCAAAGGACGTATTCCTGTGATATCAACTAGCTGAAGGAATCTGCAAGAGGGGGGCTTTTCTTTAATGTTTTCTCAGAATTCCTCCCATTTATCAATTAGTTTGAAAAGGTAGGTTATATTCAAAAGTCTCTTAAGGAAAATATATTTTCCTTTTCTTCTAAGTTTTTTTTTTAAATAAAATAAACCCTTAATTTTCAGATCTTTATTGAAGCTCAGTTTCTTCCTCGGATCAAAGGAGAAATAATCTCTCTTCCATTTCTAGGTTAGCTAAGTTTTGAGACTGGGTCTTGTCAAAATGATCTGTATGAAAACAGAGAAGCTGTCCCTGCTCTTGGTGCCCAACCCATCATGCTTAACCTCCAGGGATGCTAATGAGAATAACAGCTGAAAGGTCCCAGAGGAACACCACACAGACACTGAATTGTGTTCCTTCTGCATTTGGAATGACATTTAAATGAAACCTGCAGCTGTTTAGAATGTGGTTAAGAAGATTTCCCACGGAATTGTTTTCCAGACCTCTGGGGCAGTTATAATGAGAGGTTCAGTCTAAGTTTCAGGGGAAAGAGATCAAACCACATGAACCTCAACCTCTATATGGAAAAGTTCCAGAAAATGTTCAGCAGATAAACTGAAGAAGGGACCTTAGATTGGTAACAGTTCACAACTCTAAGCACTTAGCCTCATTCATTGATTCCTGCATCCAATGAATGCTAGTTTTAAGTATATACAAAATATTCCACATAATAAACTAGATGCCTTAGAGAATGTGACTAATATGTTACTGAGGGAGATACCCAAAAGGAAAATAAATAGCATTAGTGGAAGGTGTACAGAAGGAAATGAGGAAGGTGCTGTGGTAGAGAATAGCTGAGACAGATGTGCTTTGATTAGGGTGGTCAGGGAGGGCTTCCAGGAAGAGGAGATATTTGGGTAGAAGTGTTAAAAATGAGAGGGTACTGGTTATTCAAACAGCTTTTTATTCACAGTGTTATAGGAACTCACAATCTCTGGGATCTGATTGGAGAGCAACAGTATTTTCTTCTTGTCTGAAAGGACACCCACCTGTTCAATCTCCCTGGTAACTTCAGAGGACCAGATATTCCCTGCTGTCTGTTATTCTAAGGGCTTAGAAGACAATTATGGACTAAGGGTTAATAGAATCTTTTTCCCTTCTGCATAAGAACTCCCCTTTTGGTTAGCTCTCTTGCTCTGTTCCCCCTGGTAACCTGATAAGGTCAATGTCACCTGTTGCTAGGCAACCTTGTTAATGATAAAATGACTCCACATTGGAAGATTACATTTAGATCAGGAGAAGGCTATCTACTTGATAGAAAGTCGTAGCTATGCGCTTTTCTGAGTAGGGTTAGTATTCTTATAACCGGGCACAGCCCTAGCACGGACCCTGGAAACTCTGCCAAAACTGTTATTACAAGAGACATTGTCTCCTGAGGGGACAGGGCTGTTCACACACCTGTTCTAGGTGGTCTCTTTGCACTCCAGCTATTGCCTTAGGAGACTTGCCCTAATAACCATAATAAGTGTCATGTGGACACTGAAGGATTTTTACAGAATAAGAACACCTGCTTCTGTCCTCCTGGGAACTTTGGATTCTGGTTCGCAACCTTCTTCATAGAGTAAAGCCTCTTGTGGGCTGGTGTGGGTTCTGAATCTGAATGTTTCTTTGAACCCAAGAAAACCACGAGTAGGCTCTACAGAACAATACCTAGTGGAAATGGGAGTGTTAGAGCAATGAGTGGGGAAGAAAAGCCAAAATCACAGTGACAGTCCTGAGTTGGAAGGAAATGAACAAAATTAATCTCCATCTGAAATCTATTCCTCTTCCAGCTGTCTGCATAACATTCTTTTCTCATTGACTCTATTACCAGCCATTTGGTGAGACTGATGTAGAAGATATTGAAACACTGAACATCTGTTCTGGTCTGTGATTCCGAGTCTCCTGGATTTCATGGCACAATGAACATTAAAAAATATTGAAGAAGTGGGTGACTCAGTTAAGCGTCTGACTTTCGTTCAGGTCATGATCGTACGGCGCGTGAGTTAGAGTCGGGCGTCGGGCTCTGTGCTGACAGCTCAGAGCCTGGAGCCTGCTTTAGATTCTGGGTCTCCCTCTCTCTCTGCCCCTCCCCCACTCGCATACTGTCTCTCTCTCAAAAATAAGTAAACATTAAAAAATATTGAAGAGGAAGACATCAGGTTGTCAAATTTTATTCTGCCAAGTACAGGTACAAACAACTGCAGCATTGGCATATACTCTCAACTCTTAATGTCATTTCCAAAGGGAAAACTCAGCACAAATTTATGAAAGAGCTATTTCTTAGGTTGAATAAATTCAGCTTTATAAAACCTACCATATACTAGAAGACATGGTCCATGGAGGGAAGATATAGGAAAAGCCCTTTCTTAAAACCCTGAGCCATGCTTAAATTTTTCTTCTTTTCCTTGGTAATTAGGGGAAAATTCATCACAGACCGACAATGGCCAAAGGCCTAGTGTGTGGAAACCCTTGAACCAGATGTCTTTCAGAGCTTTCCAGCTCTGGAATTTTTTAATTCAAACCCTACCCACTCTATGAAGACTAGCTCCATCATAGAGCTTTCTGCAATGGTGTCAGTTTAATCTCTCCTCTCTGAATTATTTGTATAATAAATAATGAATTACTTATTATGAATTGATGCTGCACAAATTTGACATTTATTAAATTCTACCCAATACCATTAACTAAATATTTCCTCTGTGATCAACTCCCCAAGCTAATAAGACGATATGCTCTGGGTGCCTGGTTGGCTCAGTGAGTTGAGTATCCAACTCATGATTTTGGTTTAGGTCATGATCCCAGGGTCATGGCATTGAGTCCCCCTCTGGCTCCAAGCTGGGTGTGGAGCTTGCTTGGGATTCTCTCTCCCTGTCGCTCTCTGCCCCTCCCCCACTCACATGTGTGCATTTGCACGGTTTCTCTTTCTCTCTCTTTCAAAATAAACTTTAAAAAATATGGCATAAAACAAATATGAGTAATTTCCGTAATTCCCAGAGCCTGATGCAACATATAGTCTCAAAAAAATAATAAAACAAAAAAACCAAAAGGACAGAAAAAGTGTCTAGGAACAGAGGACTAGAATTTCATGGGGTAACTGAAATAAATGCATTGCTTTCACTTAGAATATCAACTGCTGAGACATAGCTGACAGAGAGATATTTATATCATCTCAGGTAATTCTAAGGGAAATTAAGCAAAGCAGTAGCCCTTTCCCCTCTATTTCAGCATAGTACTTAGCAAAGCTCTAGCTAAAGGTTGGCAAGCTTTTTCTGGAAAAAAAACCCAGATAGTAAATATTTTAAGAGTAATCGGCCATGTGGTCCCTGCTGCAATGACTCAACTCTGCTGATGTTATGCAAAAGTAGCCATTGCCAATTCACAAACAAGGTGATATGGCTATTTTCCAACAAAACTATACACAAAAGTCAGAGGCAGGCTGGATATATATGGCCTTTGGGCCATAGTTTGCCAACCCCTGTTCTCGGCAGAAGGACAGGCACTCTTTGCCTACTTGCAAATAAACTGAGGATTCCAGTTAAACAATTGACATCCTACTGTTGCTGCTTAGTATAGCACTAGTTTACGAGCCATTCACTTAGGTATGGGAAAGTCGTTTTCCCAGCGAAGTCCCAGATGTTGGAAAGAGAGAGAGAGAGAACACCCACCTAGTAAGCAGATTATCTGACAAAATTAACTTTGGGTTAAGATGTCACGAACAACTTCCCCTCATATTATTTTTCAGCTTGCACAGAAGAGTGTTTTCATAGATTGTGAGGATTATAGAGTGGAACTCAGCTCTTGGTGGCATTGATGATGGAGGAGGAGGAAGAGCAGAAAACAGAGGTAGGAAGGAAATTAGAAAATGATGAAGATGAAGAAAAGGAGGATTTCTTATTATGAGCAATCATTTCCGGCCATATTGTTTTGCTCACTTTTCTGTAATCTGTAATAAATCATTGACTATAATGAGAGAATTTTGCATGTGACAAGGTCTTATAATTTCCTTCTCTGAAATTAGACTGATTATCAGAATAGAGATTCATGTTAATAATGGGGTTGGTTTTGGGATTTGGTCTGAACAGAGTTTATTCTGTCTTATAAAGCACTCCAGACAGCTTTCCCCTAGAAACACTATATAAATTCTGGCGATTGACTGATGGATGGATTGATTGGGGGACTGCCCTACTGTTTTTAAAACATTTTAAATTGCCATGAGTGGTTCTGACCCACTGTGCAGAAATTAGATGGCAGCTACCTACTTCTATTCTTAAATGGCAGCCTGATGCAGGCCTATTGTTTTAAGGTACTTTGTCCCCACGGGTATTGGACGAGAGCTGATGGCCAGACAACGAGTACACGTCAACTCTGTTTACCCATGTGGGAGTACAAGAGAGCATACTTTCACAGCCCCTGCTCACAGTTCATGTTCAAAGAAATGGCATGCAATCTGCCTGTCACTACATACATTTAAAATAATGTGTTCCACAGCAAGGCGTCTATTAATAGAACAGCAAAAGGTAGTGTTTTGCTCCTACTGTTTGACACAATACCAGTACAAGTTGCTATTCCCTAACCATCATGTCCTCACGCTAAAGGAAGTAGGGCTACAATTTGAAGACTATTTACTTTTAAGGCAACTACTCAGACTGTCTTCACAATTCCCAGGGAACAGTCTCCAGTTAGGAATAAATTCTCTCTCCTAAATAAAGTCTGTGTGACAAACGTATGAATAAAGTTACATTCGTCACTGCATACTCTAAAATAAACCAGATGAAGATCAGAAAATGGGTCACGTGGACATTTATATTTTGGGGCTGACCAACTGTCATGCCTCTTTCAGAGAGTTACAATCCCCTCCCACGTGCACTCATTGCTTTTTTTGGTGGGACTGAGTCTCTGCCCTCCATTTTGCTAGGCCCCAGTCCAAAGAGGATTTCTCTCCAGAATTTGAATTTTTAAGAAGTAGAACCAAGACAGGATAGGTCTTTCATTTAGCATCTGTGCCTTGAAATGCTACCAGTTAGTTGCTGAGACCTACATCCTTGGGGCCACTCTGGCTCCTGTTTCCACTCAAAGTTTCTAGCCTTCCTTGGATTCTGTGAACGGCCTTTCATACTTCTAATACATCGCTTTTCTGCCCAAGCAAGCCACACAATCCATTTTGGCCCTTTTGTGATCAAAGGACCCTAACTGAGACAACAAGGGAGTACAAATTTTAAGGAAAACAACATATAGAGTTTATAGTTCTTGGTTTACTTTTGCTACCGGAAAGGTCTGCCGGAATCCAGCTCCAGCAGGTCCAGAGATTCCCGAAGGATGAACGGCGTCGGCGAAAAAGTGAAAATAAAACAAAACTAAAATTAAAAAAAAATAAAAATGGGCTCAGACAACAGCAGTGCGTTGAACTGGCCGATTTGTTGTAGCAAACGTGGCATTATATTTGCTAGTGATTTCCTTGTGGCATGTGTCATCTCCGTTTTTCTAACATTACCTAATTTTAAAAATGTTCCTATGTGTAACAACCTTTAAGAAATAACATAGCGATTTTCTCGTAATGTTCCCGCATACCCTTTGATTATTCATTAATTTCTTACATTATTCCATTATGCATTTGTGTTTATCTATAATCTTATAATTATCTATAATCTATAAAGCATTTGCTTTGCTGTTCGCATGAAAGGCCCTCCATTTCTCAACACCTCAAGTGGAACAGTTACAGGGACATGACCTCCTAACCACACGAGGCCAGAAGAACAATGTGTTTGCCTCAGTGTGAGGTGCCAGGAAGGGTCTGAAAGGACCTTAGAAACCCATGCCTCACACATTCTCGGAGAGACAATGCACCTAGAAATTAATGAACCATACTGTACCTTAACCAACTAGGTTCTGTCATCATCTGGAATGCCTTCCGGGGGGCCAGGTGGGCCTACGAGTTGAAGTCACCTGTACCCAGAGATACACTCCTTAGTTGCCAGAGTGAGGCTTTCAAATCCCTATGTCTCTCCTTTACAGGCCCTCTTTGCTGGCAACTGCATGAGGCTATCCTTCCTGCAAGTACAGGAGTCTCCATAGGGGATGGCAAGGGCTAAACGTAAGGCCACACAATTTCTTGCGGAACCTTATTTTCTTTCCTAATGGTTCTTCTCCCAGAGGGCCTGTCGAGGGCAATTCCCCAACAGACAATACCCCAGGTAGTTTTAAGGCCAAATTACCTAAAAGCGGGAGTACAAGAAACTTCACTGTCGGTGGGTCACCTTGCAGTCACCAATCCATCCACAGCTCGGGCCTTGCCACTCAGGCTGGGATGGCTTGGCTTCCAGCAAAGGTCTATACATAGAACATTACAACAACCTTTTGAAGTGTGAAAAGATATTAAGAAATTAATAGCCATCAAAAAATGTTCAGGACTCAGTAGGTTTTTAAAATCAATGAGTGTTTCATAAATAATATAATAAATATTGAAGTGTGCATTTTTTTCCATACGCTGCTTATGGTCATGTGTTTGGCGAACATAGAGCAATGCACATTTGCTTTAAAATAGAATGTAATGGGGTGCCTGGGTGGCTCAGTCGGTTGAGTGACCGACTTCAGCTCAGGTCATGATCTCACAGCTCATGAGTTCAAGCCCCGGGTTGGGCTCTGGGCTGACAGCTCAGATCCCAGAGCCTGCTTCTGATCCTGTCTCCCTTTCTCTCTGCTCCTAACCCACTCACATTCTGTCTCTGTCTCTCTCAAAAATAAACATTAAAATTTTTTTTAAAAATAGAATGTAATTATTGTAAAAGCCACAAAGATCAGCATCAGTATGGTTCTTTGGTTCTATTTTCTAGGAGAGTTAGGAAGCAAGTTGACGGACTGGCCCTCAGAAGAAATCTTCAATGGAAGTGAAGGGAAAAAAAGTCAGATTTCATAGCTGCCTCTTCAGGGATCTTTCTTAAAATACTCTACTGAGATCAAGTGAATTGGTGAGTGATTTATTACAAATTTTGTGTCCTATTTCTTTAACTGTAACCTTTATCTCAAGTTCCTCTTATTTCTGTCCTACTTCAAACTATTATTTCAACTATCTGAAGTGTGTACCTTTTTCTTTAGTTCCTTTTTTTCCCCCTTTTTGCTCATTATGATTTGATGTGGATTCAATTTTCCAAAAATATATCTCTGGTTCAATAGTTTCTATGTTGAATATGGTAATGTGACTCTTAATGAAAGCATTTCTCTCTCTCTCTTTCTGGTGAATCCTTATCTCTGCTTAAAAATGATTAAATAACTAAATCATGATGCCTTCTCTTTAGGTGAAAATGAGCTTGGCATTCGTAATTTAAATATATGGGCCAGGAAATGTACTCCTCTGTTTGCTGTATACTGCATTCTATGAAGAGTAATTATATGCTTTCACTGTTGAACAGCAATGAACTTGTAATGCAATAATACTCTAATCAATGCCTTATGTTTATATGCAGCCAGACTATCACTCCCTTTAATTTGCAGTGCACTGACTTCTCAGAGGTGCAGAAAAGAACGAGAGCCTGTTTTCTTTCTTAACTATAATTGTGTATTTACCTTTAATCCTACGATTTGATCATAACAAAGGCTGAGTTGCTCATTGTCCTTCAATGGGGCTATGTGTTCATGGGTAAGATGCCTAATTGAAGGTATATTTCGCCACCTGAACTCACAAAGATTAAGCAATTTAGAACTAAAAGGAGCCACAGTGGTACTTTATAGGGGCAATTATCCGTGTAGCAGTTTTGATTTTCTGAACCAGAAACCCAATTACAACACAATCTTCATCTAATACATGTTCAAAGATAGCCAAGGAAGAGGTAGTCTTGTATACTCAAATAAACACTTCACAAAACATTAAGAGAAGTGAATTCTAGTTCTAGCCGCTAACTAGTCTGTGATCTTGAGCAAATTCCTTAACAACTTTCAGACCCAAATTTATCTGTAAAATAAGTATAATAAAATATGTGTAATATATCCTAAAGAATTATGAATGGACTCACATATAATAGTATACATAATTATATAATCTTTGAGAAGTATAAAGCACTGAAAAATATAGAAGATTCTTGTTAAGAACTAGGCTACCATGGCACCAGGAATTAGCTTCATGTACTACTGGATTCTGACATGGGCTCCATCTCCTACTCCATTCACCCTGGAATGGATGTTCTGTCTTCACCCAGCGAGCATCAGCCATGCCATTCTTAAGCCACAGTGATTGGTTCAGGGGTGGACATATCATTTCAATGATCCAATGAAAGAGAAGCTCAGGACTTCCTCTGTAATAACTCAGGGAAAAGAATTCCACTCTGTCTCTGGGGGGCGTGTTGACCAGATGTGAGGTGGAAGGACTATAGTTCCTATTTTGTTAACAAAAGAGAAATCAATCAGAGAAAGGCAGAAGTTAGAGAACTACAAGGAAATCGCTTCAAGTGTAAACTCTGCCCTACCTCAGGACTATTTAACTCTTAGGAGCCAGAAAGCTTTTGGTTAAGCCAGTTTGCACTGGGCTTTTTGATATTTCTGCTAAAGGCACCTGATATGTAACAGCCTCAGGGGCATAAGACAGAGTAAGGTATGGAGTGAGAAGCAGCCATCAAAGAAATGCCAGTAATTACAAGAAAAAAACAGAACAGCTTTAGGAGAAAGGATATAGATGGATATTTCGTCCTTATCTTCCTCCTTCTTTTTCTTTCCTCAAGAATGATGGTTGGGTTTCTTTTTTGTTGTTGTTTTTAATTTTTTTTTATGTTTATTTATTTTTGAGAGACAGAGAGAGCATGAACAGGGGAGGGGCAGAGAGAGAGGGAGACACAGAATCCAAAGTAGGCTCCAGGCTCCAAGCTGCCAGCAAAGAGCCCGATGCGGGGCTCGAACCCATGAACCATGAGATCATGACCTGAGCTGAAGTCGGACGCTTAACCGACTGAGCCACCCAGGTGCCCCTGATGGTTGGGTTTCTTGAGAGGAAGCATATAAAGATGATTGAAGAGACAATTACACTTTGGATAAATTAAGGTAACTCTTCAAATATCAGTGGCCTAAGACAACATTAGTTTAGAATCCAGTTTTCTGTGGTGAGGAAGAGTATGGGGGAGTCAGTTCCTGGAGTCATGTAGGAACCAGATAGTTTTCCAAGTATAGCTTGCAAGATTACTCAGATTGTTGATATCCAGCCATTAAACATGGAAGATTAAAGAAAAAATGGTCATACTTTCCTCCATGAGATACAACTTAGTGACATGCCCAAACCCAACTGTGGAATAAACTAGGAAATGTAGTTCCGTTGTGTGCCCAGAAGACGGTAAAATGGTTTCTGAACAGTTATCTGTATCTGCTTCCTACTTATAAGGTTATGATTTTGGCTTGGGAATTGTGGCCAGCAATAGTTGACGCTACAAATTTAAAATACGTACCAGAGCCAGGAAGATAATATACAGCAGTGAAACCAGCCAAGCAAAATGTAATAAAGAATGGCAGAGATTTGGTCAAAACAGAAATTAAGTCATTTGGACTAAAGAAGAGAGCCATCGATCACTCAGCCAACGGTCATCACACAGGAATCTGAATTCAGTGTTTCTAGGTTTTATTTCTCAAGATCAACTGGAAATCTAAATTTCATGTACAGTTTTTTGATTCTTAAGTGTTGGAAAATAATTTATTATTGAAACACCAAGAAAAACCAAAGGAGACCCAGTTCTGATACCCAGCTCTATTTGCTGACCACCAACTTACGATCCACACGGTAGACCTCTTGCTCTATTTGTAATTTTTTTTTTGAGCATAGGGCCCTAAAACAAATGGGTGTATGTTTATTAAACTTATATAAATATGCTATCCACCTATACTTCAAATATCATGAGACATTAATATCTCATCATTTAGATGTCAAACTAAAATGAACTTTTTAACATTTTTCCCCACACTCTGGGGGGTTATGACACATACATCATAGTTTGGAGGCAACAGTTCTGTGAGTCCACTGTTTTTCTTTTGACATCTAAGTTTTTCTTAGAAATTTTTGTTTTCTAAAACCTTTATGTTGTATATTCATCCATATAAGATTGGCTATGAGACTTATTAGTTTGCAAGTGATTAGACTCTCCTGTGATGCCTATCAATTATTTTCTTCTTTGTGATTTCAGGCAAACTATGACACTGGCAGGTACAACATTGAGGCCAATTTCTGTTCTGTGCGAAATGGCTGAGGTTCAACTCCCAAGTTCTGATGACAAATATTCCTAGTTTCTTTTTTTTTCTCTTTTACCTCAAATATGCAAAAGTGCTTATTTTTACTATTCATAGGAAACCACTCCTGACTGTGATAATTATTACAGAATTCCAGTGATATGTTTTGTGAATTGAAGAGCTATATGGACTAAGAAGAATCTTTATAAAATATACATGGTAGATAAACAGCATATAATGCTCATTTAAAACATAACATTCAGACTTGTAAATATATTTGTTTATAGATTTATATGTACCCTAAAAGATTTAATGAAGTGTAATTTTTTTACATTTACTTCATGTGTCTAGAAATTTTCATTGGGTATATTTTTTCCTCAGTATCCTGAATTCACTGCAAGCTGGAATTATTTAAGAGAACTAATTTCCCAGCAACAGACAGAGGCTGTAATTAAGTACCATCCCTTGGGCCTGTCATGGACTTGACTGTAAAAAGCAAAGTAATAGGAAAGGTCTAAGAAAATACTTTCATGCCAACTAGTCTTTGAATTACAGAGCTGAGAGAAATGCGTGGATGTGTCCAACTCAAAAACAGATATGGGAATGCTCAGGTCACTGAGATCAATGTGAACATTCAGTGCTACCAAACTGCTACTAACACTTGTTTAAAGAATTAAAGGGCATCTTTGTTTTTTTTATTTTTGTTTCTTTCATTTCAATTTCACCTGGCCTTAGCCAAAGAGATGTCCTTAAACCTTAAGGTCTCGCCTGTTTTATTTTTTAAAAAAAATAACAAGCTTTATAGGTACATAAGTCATGTACCATACTATTGGCTCATGGATGTGTATAATTCAATGGTTTTTAGTATATTCAGAGTTACGCGGTGCAGCCATTACCACAATTTTAGAATGTTTTCATCACTCCGAAAAGAAAGCCCATGCCCATTAGCAGTCACTCCCATTTCTTCTTAACTTCCCACCCCCACCCTAGGCGGCCACAAATTCTCTCTCTACCTCTATAGATGTGCCTATTCTGGGAATTTCATACATATGACCTCATACAACATCTGGTATTTTAGGACCCTCTTCTTTAGTTTTCAAGCCTCATCAATATTGTAGCATGTAACAATATCCCATTCCTTTTTTATTGCTAACTAATATCTCATTGTATAGATAGACCACATTTCATTCATCCATTTATCAGGTGATGGACATCTGGAGTATATCCACTTGGGGATATTATGAACAATGATGCTATGAACATTTGTGGACAAGTTTTTGTGTGAATAGATTTTTTTTTTATTTTTTAATATATGAAATTTACTGTCAAATTCGTTTCCATACAACACCCAGTGCTCATCCCAAAAGGTGCCCTCCTCAATACCCATCACCCACCCTGCCCTCCCTCCCACCCCCATCAACCCTCAGTTTGTTCTCAGTTTTTAACAGTCTCTTATGCTTTGGCTCTCTCCCACTCTAACCTCTTTTTTTTTTTTCCTTCCCCTCCCTCATGCGTTTCTGTTACGTTTCTCAGGATCCACATAAGAGTGAAACCATATGGTATCTGTCTTTCTCTGTATGGCTTATTTCACTTAGCGGTGTGAATAGATTTTTTAAGTTTTCTTGGGTATATACTTAGTGGTGTAATTGTTGGTGATATGATAAGTCTATGTGTAATCTTTGAGGAACCACTAGACTGATTTCTAGCTGCCTGTATTATTTCCTACCATTCCTACGAGTTTTTTGTTTTGTTTTTTACATCCACCCTATTGTGAGAAAAATAGTATCGCACTGCAGTTTTGATTTGCATTTCCCAGATGGCTAATGAACTGGTTTCCTAAGACTTTACACATAATCAGCTAAGAAAAGAAAAACTGGGGCACCTGGGTGGCTCAGTTGGTTAAGCGTCTGACTCTTGATTTCGGCCCAGGTTATGACCTCACATTTTGTGAGTTCCAGCCCCACGTCGGGCTCTGCACTGACACTGTGGAGCCTGCTTGTGCTTCTCTCTCTCCCTCTCTCTCTCTCTCTGCCTGTGCTCACTCTCTCTCTCCAAAATAAATAAAGGAAATATTAAAAAAAGAAAAGAAAAATTAAATACTTTCACAATTTAAAAAAACAATAAGGTAGATTTAGGTTAGGAGTATAAAGGAGAAAGAAGAGATGAACCAAAGGAAACAAAAATTATTCCTATTCATTGAACCTATATAGCAAATCTCTTCATAGAATGGCATGTCTATGCAGCATGCTTTCCACATGCAGAAGAAACTGGCAGTAGTCCTATTTTAACTGTGATTTTGATGAGACTAGAAGGGCCCTCTTCAAATGTATACCTCTAAGAAGAGAGAAGAAAAAGAAGACCAATTAAGAGGCTGTTGTACAAGGGTGGGTAGAAAAGATGGTGGCTTGGGTTCTGTGGTAGCAGGTGGGAGGGAGGGGATGAGAAAAGGCTGGGGGCAGAAAAGTCTTCAGATTCAGGAAAGGCTTCATAAATGACAGACCATGAAAATATTAATGAAGGGAAGGGAGTTGAAGAATGTGCAGAAGGTCAACAGGCAGAATGTGAGACAAAGGAAAAACCAGGGTAGAGAATTTTACCTTGAAGAATAAGGGGAAAGAGCAAGCAGCTGAGTTATACCAGAGCAGGGGTTTTCAAAGGGCCGTTCCCTCCTCAGGAGCCTCACTACCATCTGGGTTAGAACTAACTGGAAAAGCAGGCAGGGGGCCTCACTCAGGCCTACTAAATCAGAAAGTCGGGGGATGGGACCCAGAAACCGTGTTTTAACAAGCCTTGCTGATGATGCTGAGATACACCCCAGTCTGAGAATCACCTTTGGAATATAGGATGGCATGGTAAGTGGGTAAATGGGAGTGAGGATCTCTAGTGAGTATGGTAGCTCCAAGAGAGGTTATGAATGTTTAACGAGCAGAGAAGTAATTAATTAGAGTGATAGCTCCGGAGTATTAAATTGATAGCAATGTAAGGTGAAATTGCCTAAATCGAATTGGCACAATTACAGTATAAACATCTAACTAGATTTTTGGTTGGAGCACAAAACCTGGGAAAAAGCATAAAGGTTCTGTTTCCTCCAATTTTAACTGAAACAAAATGAAAAAATAAGCATCTTAGCATTGGAAAGTCATTCCACTGACTGAGGTGAGAAATAGAAATACATTGATATTGTCTTTAAAATGCCTCTAATCTAATGTGGGGGATAAATGAGAGATTGCATATGGAAAGAAAATCATCATCAAAGACCTCTTTGGTATTTGGATAGATCGTTGTCTTGAGCGGTTCCAGAGAGCACTGTTCCAATCAGTTTATGGGAACCACGCCCCCTAGAGCAGTGTAGCACATAGCTGTCACTGTTTGTATGCATCACCCCTGCATTCCTGGCTGTCAAAGTGCTGTAACTGATACATTTTCACATACATTTTAATCTCTTAAAATCCAAGGGACATGACGCTACGTGAAATAAACCACTGAACAAGCTACATACTGTATGACTTCAAATATGTGACTTTCTGGAAAAAGCAAACCTACAGAGACAGTAGAGAGATCGGTGGTTGCTAGGGGTTCAGGAGAAGGAGGGAGGGATGATAGGTACAGCACAGTGCATTTTAGAGCAGTGAAACTCTTCTGTATGATACTGCAATGATGGATACAGGACATGAAACACTTGTCAAAACCCAGAGAACTGGACCACACAAAGAATGAACTCTGACATAAACTAGAGAATTTAGTTTCGAATAATATATTGGCTCATCAGCTATAGCAAATGTACCACACTAACGCAAGATGTTAATAACATACGAAAGTAGGGGGTGAAACAGGGCGTAGGCACTTCCTGTGCAATTTTTCTATAAACCTAAAAATTAATCTCTTAAATTAAAAAAAAAAATCCAGGGAGAGAAAAGGATGACTTCCATGAAGCAGATAAGACTGATCTCAGCTGGGTCAAGGAGAATAGGTTAGAAACCTCAAACTGTAACATAAAAGGTTAAAAGGTAGACTTAAGTAAGAACATTTAAAGAACGACTTAATGAACTAGGTACCCCAAACTTAATTGCAGTTCTCTGAAAATTCAGTATTCTGTCATGCTTCTGAGCCTTGGCATATGCTGTTTCTTTTCCCAGAATACCTTTTCCCTCCTCTCAAATGGGAACTTTCTTAGTCATCTCCTTTATGAATGTTTTCCTGCCTCCCTACAACAACAGTTTTTATCACTTTGTGTTTACCTCTACTGTTAGCGCTTGCAAGCTGTCTTGTGCAAAGACGATGCCGGATTCTGACTCCTTAGGTGATGTTTACCTTTTTGTTAAGGAATATATATATCATGGTAACATTGTTCCTTCTGCCTCTTGGCTACTGTGAAGGACACTGCTCTGAACTCGGCATGTATGCACATGGATTTACAAATACCTCTTCAAGATCCTGCTCCCAATTCCTTTGGATATATACCCAGAAGCGTGATTTGCTGGAACATATGGTAATTCTATCTTTGATTTTTTGAAGAAGTGCCATACTATTTTCCATAGTGGCTGTTTTACATTTCCACCAGCAATTCACAAGAGTTCCAATATCTCCACATCCTTACCAATACTTGTTATTTTTTTAAAAATTTTAATCTTTATTCTTGAGAGAGGGCGAGAGAGAGAGAGACAGAGTGCAAGTGGGGGAGGAGTAGAGAGAAAGAGGGAGACACAGAATCCGAAGAAAGCTCCAGGCTCTGAGCTGTCAGCACAGAGCCTGACGTGGGGCTCAAACTCACAGACTGTGAGATCACGACCGGAGCTGAAGTCAGATGCTTAACCAACTGAGCCCCCCATGCACCCCCTTGTTATTTTTTGTTATGTTTTTATAGTTATCATCCCAAGTATTTATCAATAAATGAAGATATGGTATATGTGTGTGTATACACATATATGTCATATATGTATACACATACATATATGTACACACATATACACATGTACATATATACATATACATACATATGCACATATATACACACATGTGTTCATATATACACATACATACATATGTACATATACACACACATATATGCACATATATACATATACATATATATGCATACATATGTACATGCATTCATACACACGCATGCACAATGGGATATCATTCAGCCTTCATTCAGCCTGAAAAAGAAAGGAAATTCCATCACAGGCTACAAAATGGATGAAACTTGAGGACCTTATGATAAGGGAAATATGCCAGTCACAAAACAATAGATACTATTATGATTCCACTTATATGAGATACCAAAAGCAATAAGTATATAGAACAGAAAGTAAAAAGGTAGTTTCCTATGGCTGAGAAGGAGAAATGGGGAGCTGTTTAATGGGGATAGAGTTTCAGTTTTGCAAGATAAAAAAGTTGTGGAGATCTGATTCACAGCAATGTAAATATATGTTTAATATGATTAACTTATGAATAGTTTAGAAAATAAAATGTGTAACATGTGTTTTACCATAATTGCAAATAATAAAAAATAGAAACTGTTAGCCTGTTATTATTTTTAGTAGATAAACCAAGTTCATAGGTACTATGATAGCCGCAGTCAACTACACTGTTGCTAAAAAGTTAAAAAATAAATGTAACAACAGGGTGCCGGGGTGGCTTAGCTGGTTAAGTGTCCCGCTCTTGGTTTCGGCTCAGGTCATGATCTCACGGTTTCGTGAGTTCGAGCCCACGTCTGGCTCCGCATTGACAATGTGGAGTCTGCTTGGGATTCTCCGTCTCCCTCTCTTTCTGCCCCTCCCCCACTCACAATGCCTATGTCTCTCTCAAAATAAACAAACCTAAAAAAAAATACTTTACTCCATCTACAAGCTGCTTTATAAGGTTGGTTGCAACTGTCAGCCCATAGATCTTTCTGTAAGAGTAAAAAGAATCTTCTCTTTTCATCTGGCACCATTTCTCTGCAAACAGAACTTTTGAAACTCAAATCATACAGTCTTTATCCTGAAGTTAACCTGTTTCTTTTTTCTAGCAACTCTTATGCACCTTCATAAATAACACATAGAGTGTATGGTTAGTCATAGCTGTTTGTTAATCATTTTATTTCTTCCTTTTTTATTCTATTAATTTCTCTACTTCAAAATGTCTTTCTTATTAAGATATAAGAGCTCTTTGTATGCGAGAGTCATTAATCTTTTGTTATACATGTTTTCAATGTTTTCTTGACTTGTTGCTTGCCTTTTACATTTATTGATGGTGCTTTGAGGAAACTATAGTAGCTGCAATATTTATTAAGTTCAATCTATTAATGTTTTCTCTTACAGGGAAGTTCTTCAGAGAAGTGTACCTTGATTTTGATTCAGATTTCTGTCGGTGTTGGGAAAAGACAAATCAGACAGGTCTACACAGACTGACATTTTACATGTTTTTAGATATTACCTAACTTTCCTTACCCAAGTTGTGTTATCTATAACATGGACTTGTCTCAAGTCAAATAACCTATTTTTATATTTTTAACGTTTATTTGTTTTTGAGATAGATAGAGAGCAAGGGCACGAGTATGTGTGTGCTTGTGAGCACAAGCAGGGAGCAGGGGCAGAGAGAGAATCCCAAGCAGACTTGGTACTGTTGGCACAGAGCCCCACGTGGGACTTGAACTCATGAACTGTGAGATCATGACCTGAGCCAAAATCGAGTCGGACGCTTAACCAACTGAGTCACCCATGTGCCCCTCAAGTGACATACGCTGTCTTTAGCTCTTAGCTCAGGGGTTGATTTATAGTAAACATTTACCAGCTCTAAGGATGGGGATTATGATGCTGGTGGTGGTGATTAAAACTTCCAGTTCGCAGGAGCACCTGGGTGGCTCAGTCAAGTGTCCAACTTTGGCTGAGGTCATGATCTTGTGGTTTGGGAGTTCTAGCCCCAACTCGAGCTCTGTGCCGACAGCTCAGAGCCTGGAGCCTGCTTCAGATTCTATGTCTCCCTCTCTCTGCCCTCCCTTGCTCATACTCTGTCTCTGTTTCTCTAAAAAATTAAAAATTAGAAAAACAAACAAACAAACCCTTCCAGTCCTTAGCTTCCCTTTATCAGCCTGAGTGGCTGTGTGTATCTTTATATCTCAGGGACTTTTGCCTTGCTTCTTCACTCAAACTCTCTTTAAAGCTACAAACATCTATTCTGGGTCACTTCACACCCCAATTTCCAGAAATTGCTGATGAACATAGTGTATATAACTTTTCACTAATGACAAGTGTTTTTGGTTTAAAGTTTTTGCTATAAATTTCTAAGGAAAAAGAAAGGGACGCCAACAATGCCAGCAAACATGGGGATACTGCAAGATATAACCAACATATGAACTTCTCTGCATTGTGGTTCCTGGTGAAAAGCCACAGCTCCCTCCTGACTAAATGTAAAACTGAGTGCCTTACTACCCTTCCCCGAAATTTGTTTTCCCCTTGGTTCTTAAGACTTCCCTTCTCCTCCTCAAAGGCTCCTCTACCCAGGATATGAGACTGAGCAGGCATTTAAGGTAAAATAGTGCTCTTGGTTTCAGAGACCCTCTCACCCAGTTACTCCCACCTCTGTGAGACTTCAGTCCTCCTAAGGGACATTTGCCTTTTGAGCACAATCATTCAATTGCAGCTTATTGTGTATCTCCTTGAAGCAAAACTGTTTACATTGTGTTAAGTGGATCCAGTGCCCTGAAGACATGGTCCCCACCCCTAAATTTCTCCCTACTAGGAGTCCCTCATATCTGTTGTTCTCATATTCTCAGAGAGCTTCCACATAAGATAAATGATTTCATCTTCATGGAAAACCCAGCAAATTCACTTCTTAAATGATAAAACAGTTCAGATGCTTAAGTAACTTGGCTGAGATATTTTTTGATGATGGAATTAACTCCAGAATTCATGATCCTTGTGTAATCCCTTCTGCTCCCTCAGGATGATAGTAAAACAACCAGGGTACCTCTTGCCAGGCTTTTCTGGTAACTTCCTCTTTGTACTGTGTTGTAGCAAAGGAGTGCTCTCATCAGGCAGACATGTGTTCAAATCCAGACATTCACCTTTACTCATTGGGTCATTCTGAGAAAAGTATCCTACTTCTTCATCTGAGGTGGGAAACTGGAGGACTCCATAAAAATGCACTCTTTGCTCCTTTTCCTGCTTCTATTCTTGCCATGACCTGTACCCCCTCCCCCCCCCCTTTACACATGTCTTGTAATGCAAATAGCATATGTTCTCCTTGTGAGGAACAAAGAGCTAAAGATCCCTCTAGAATAGATAAAATTTAAGGAAATACCAGCTGAGAAAGACCAGACAAAGCTATAACATGCATATTCCAGACCACAGTGCTAAACATGTCAACGCCAAGGCCCCCTTGCCTCAAGGACTTATACCTGGGCCCCCAGGTATTTGTTCCTGGATGTCTGAAGGGACACACACACACCAGACCTCTATCCTCAGTAAAACCCCCCAGACTCTGAACAAAGATGAGACTCCTGCTCTTTTCCTTTCTGCATCTCCTGTAGGCTCTGTATCTGCTCTGTCTGGATCTTCGATAAACTCTGCTCTTAGTTCCTGCTGGCTCGCATTTGATTTCCATCCTACCCAAGCCAAGGATCCTCTCTGGGTCCCCAGACCTGGCCTACTGGCACCACAATCTTTAGCTATGTCACCTCTAAAATGTGATGATTACTATAAATAAACCTACTTCATAGGGTTGTGTGGATTAAGTGAAATAGGGGACAGGAAGCACTCAATAGCTATTATTATAACTGAAACCATAGGCATCTCACTGGCTATTACATGGATTATTCAGCAGTTGTCAGGGAGTCCAAAGCAATATCTAAAGTATATAACCTAACAATGCCCCTGTGATGGTAAAATTCCTGCATCATGAGATGACTGTGTCTCATTTCAAGACATTTTTTCCCTGAATTCTACAAAGGAATGCTAGACTCCCAAGAAAGACGGCCAAGGCAGGGGTTTTTGACTCCTGGTTCACCAATCATAAGCTAAGCAATTTGGAAGGTCCTCTTCAGCTGTATATATAGTTCCCTGCGAACACACCTGGAGGCATTTTAATCAGCGTTAGCTTTGCGAGCTTTCCAGCGCCACACCTGAATTTCCACAGGAACCCAATCTGTAACAGCCGACAACCTCAAGACACAGTCTGATGATCATTCCTTGCCAATCGTCTTCTGGTGATGTTCTTCCGATAAGGCTCATTTTAGTACTGTCGGTAGCTTTACCAAGACACCCTGGGGAGGAAGCCTCTGCGGTGACACTTTCAGTGTCATGAATGAATTATTCATATATGTCACAGCTATTCATAAAAAAAGGGAAAGCATTAACTCAGAACATTCTCACAAGGGTCGTTTTAACATGTAAGGGACAAGTCGTACTTCTGTGCACCCCAATGCTTTCCAGCCTCTGATGACTTGAAATTAAGTGACATATTTTGAGCAGCTGAAGTGGCTTAGAGACGAGTGAGAGCTCTGTGTTATGTAAGCCTGCACGTCATCCCGAGGATGTTTTGGCAAGCTCTCTGCTAACTATGTAGACTGCTCACAAGTCCACAGGAAACTTTTCTAAAGTCCACCTGTGTGCCAATGTGACCACTGTGATTGTGGTCTCATTCTCAACAGGCTTGGATATGTATCTAAGAAAAATACTTTTGCAGAGAATCAAAAGAGCTCAGTTGAAATTTCATGCAATTCTTCAAAGGGCTTATGTCTCAGTAACATCTCAACTGCACAGCTAACAAGGCAAATCAAGCATAGTCAAAAAGAAGAGGTAACCAAATAGAAAGTTAATGGCCCTTCTTGCCATTACTTGACTACAAATTTAGTTCCCAACAGACTCCTTGGTTCTGGAACATCTACCACACTTAGCAAGAAAGTAAAATTCCTAGTGTGTCCTTGGTTACACAAAGTTGAGGAACTGATCTGAAGAAAGACATAGAAATTATTGTTGAAGGTAGAATTTTCCCCCAAGAAACATCAACAAGCAATCATAATCCCAAAATGACAATGTTCTATTGGCAAATAAGTACCATGGAACCTGAAATCCAGCTCGGCCTTTCCCCAAGCCAAGATGTCACCCGTTATGACCAGTTCCTTTTCCAGGTGACAACTGAGAATATCAGAGTTTATCTTTTCTTCTGTTGTATCCCGCAGTTTGAAAGAATTTGCCTGCTAAGCAAAATGCCATTACTAAACAGCAATAATATGAATGATCTTTTGCTTAATTGACCAATATTATTATGTATGGGGTACCTTCTAAGCTTTTACGTATTACCTAAGTTAATCCTCAAATAATCTTATGTGAATAAGATGTTTTATATCACCATTTTACAGATGAAGAAACTGAGGCTTCAAGAAGTAATATATAGTAAGAGCAACAGCCATAATTCAAACCCACTTACCTAAAGTCAGTCCTCTTAACCATGCAGTGAATCATCCCCAATATCTAATGATTTTCAGTGTTTAACAAGGAAATATATAGTTGCAAATATGCTATTTTGGATAGCATTATATCAGCATGTGAGCTTTATCTGATTAACTTTATTTTATTTTCTTTAATGTTTATTTATTTGAGAGAGAGAGTTGGGGGGGCAGGGGCAGAGAGAGAGGTAGAGAGAGAATCCCAAGCAGGCTCCATGTTGTCGGCACAGAGCCTGATGTGGGGTTCAATCTCACGAACTGAGTGATCATGACCTGAACCGAAACTGAGTCTGATGCTTAACTAACTGAGCCACCCGGGCACACCTAGCTGATTAACTTTAAATTAAAGTTCACTTTAAGCTTCGAGCTGGTAGAATTCTAGGTAAAATTTCCTTCCCAGTTGAGAGGCCTTCAAACATGTGTCGATGGATAGCCACATGACTCGACACACATTCAAGACCCAGTCACCATAGCAGCTGCCCCTTGGCTGCCCCTGAGATCTATAAAATTTGTACATGCCTATAGCTGAGTCCACAGGACAGGAAAAGCACACTGGAGATTTCTGAACATGGCAAGGGCGAGTTTGCCAATTCTGGGGATTGGAGTACTAACTCCTGGTGGCACGTTCCTGTAGCCCACAGGGTCCTCACCTTGTGGCAAAGGGTGTGGCTAGAGGATGGCAGAGCAGGGTCTTTTGAAGCACAGGGTCTAGGGCTAGAATACGTAGAGGACAAAGGGGAGGTGGGGGCTATGATGTGATGAAAAAACAGGTCCATTACTTTCATAGTCTGAAATATCATGTACTTCTTTGTTACTTGTACATTTTCAAAACATACTCATTAGAATATGAATTACAGGGTGCCTGGGTGGCTCAGTCGGTTGAGCGTCCGACTTCAGCTCAGGTCACGATCTCGCGACCTCGCGGTCCCTGAGTTCGAGCCCTGCGTCGGGCTCTGGGCTGATGGCTCAGAGCCTGGAGCCTGCTTCCGATTCTGTGTCTCCCTCTCTCTCTGCTCCTCCCCCGTTCATGCTCTGTCTCTCTGTCTATCTCAAAAATAAATAAACGTTAAAAAAAATTAAAAAAAAAAAGAATATGAATTACATACAAGCAGATCTCTTGGCTATCCTGTCTTCTACTGCATCTCCAACATGTATGACAAAGCCTGGCACAGATAATTCACTAAATTAAAATCTGCTTAATGGATAAGTGAGTAAAGCATAATAGCTTACAAATATGCAAACACAAAACAAAACAACAAAAACAGCAACAAAAAAATGTTCCAGGAGCCTTTCTAGGTGCTTTGCATATAAGACCCCCTTCATTCCTAACAACTATAGGAGGTAGGTACTAGGAAAATCACTTTACAAATGGCACAGGAAGGTTAAACAGTCTGCCTAATATCATAGAGCTATTAATAGGCTCAAAAGGCTGCATTCTTTTTCATGATGAGACACTGAGTATATAAATAAATGATTGTGCAAGGGAGGGAAGGAAAGAAGGAAGGAAGGGAGGAAGGGAAGAAGGAAGGAAGGAAGGAAGGGAGGGAAGGAGGGAGATCAGGGCAGCATAGCAGATTGAAAAATTAAATCTCTTCTTCATTCAGATTTTTAAAAAATGGTAAAATTTACAATTCACACACAATTCAAAAGTGTGCCATGTGAAAACGTTTGTGGGAAAGAACTGACGACCATACAGCTCTTTCCTCAGCAGAATGAGCTTTTTAAAAAATACCCAAGAAAGCTTGGGAATTGGCACAAGATGGTAGCCATCTCGAAGAGGGGGCAGCATTTTTGCTGTAACATATGGTAAGGCATAAATAAGGGCCGTTTAAAAGTGGGTCCAAACAAGCCCCCTTCTAGATGCATAAAGAAGAGTGCCTTTGGAGACTGTCAGGAGTTTAGAAACTTGATTGGAAAAAGGATTTGGGCACAGAGTAGAAAATTAGTTAACAGCATGTCTTCTGACCTCCCCAGTCTATGTAATACCAAGAGCTGAGTTCCAACATATCAGTATGCTGACTGGTGACTTCTAATTAAAAATAAAATCAAGCACCTGTGCATCAGACAGCATGAACTGCTGGAGTTCCCACACACATCCAGCTATAGAGTTTGGCTGTAAAGATGGTTTCATTTCTCAGATGAAACGTAGATGCTAGCTTTATTAGAGGGACGGCAGATAGTATGATTAATACACATTCTGTCACCTTTTCATCCTTCCATTTATGCTAGCTGGATGTTGCTCCTAGTCTCTTCAAGTGAAATTCCAGCTTAAAAGAAAGAAGAAGAAGTGAAGAGAGGAGAGAGCAAAGGGAAGAGGAAGGAATGGGATGGGCAAAGGAGGGGAGAGCAGGAGGAGAGGATGGAAACAAGGGAAGGAAGGACAGGGGAGATCACAGAAAAGAGAGCTTGTTACCTCTGGCTAGAAACAAGCAAGCTCCAGAAACACAAGTCCTAGTGCCCAGTGATAACTTCTTCACTCCTGACTTGCCTAAGTTTAGCAAGAATCTTAGCTGGGTTGCCCCCCTGTGACCTCATCAGAACATCATGATTCACATGCCTCCAAATGGAGAGCAGCAGGGAGGAGTCTCACACGACCCCAGCCCTATCCCCTTCCCCTAAACAAACAAACACACAAACAAACAAACAAACACACACACAAAGTTTAAAAATTCCAAAAGGAAACTTATATGCACACACACACACACACACACACACACAGGATTAGTTTGGTCTGCTTCCTTAATTGCTGTTTTTGTTTGTACATACCATAACTTTATACAGTCATTTGAGATAATTGAGATAATGCGACCAATTAACTGGAATTGCCCTACACACTGAGAAGTATTGTTCCCTGCGGCAAAATACAGTGAAGGTGGTCAATGTTGAACGTTCTTGTTTGCAGTCTGTTAGCATTCTAGTCTCCAGAATTATCATTTCATTATGACTACTCCTACTATCATCATCATCAGCATCATCATTACTGGGATGATGAGAATGATTGTCCTGATTTCTTCTCCCTGTTCTCCTTCCCCATTTATTTTCATGGTTGCCTTTTTCCACCACATTAGTTTTTGTTCTTAAGAGTATTTGCTTAACAGTTTTTCCATTTCAATGGTTCAGATTTTCCCTTATTGCATTATGTGATGGAGTACTGATGGATTTTTCCATGATTTAGACAATGAAGAAAAATTACGTAAAAACTTATATACACCTAACATATGAAGAGGCATAGAATGTAAGAAATAACTTTATTCTTAGCCTACTCTATTTCCTTTCAGATCATCTCAATTCCACTCTCCAAAAGTATAGAAACCCTGAAATATTGCATGTCTCCTTCAAATTATTTTATATGTGCATACAAACCCATCTTTGTATTTCTTCATACATTTAACATAAATGGGCTCATGTTATGCATACTATTCTGTAACTTTCTTCCTCCATTACACACTATGATGGAGTGTTTCCATTAAACGATCCATATCAGGAGTAGTTACTCTGTTCTTTTTACTAACATTATGGTATTCCATTGTGTAAATATACTAATAAAAAAACTCTACTGTACTTATGAACATTTAGTTTTTCTACCTAGCAACAGTTTAAAACAAATTACAGTGAATTTGGACACACACACACACACACACACAATTGTACAAACACTTTCTTTTTTTTTTAAGTTTTTTTAAATGTTTATTTATTTCTGAGACAGAGAGAGACAGACCATGAGTGGGGGAGGGGCAGAGAGAGAGGGAGACACAGAATCTGAAGCAGGCTCCAGGCTCTGAGCTGTCAGCACAGGGCCCTATGTGGGGCTCGAACTCACAAACCGTGAGTTCATGACCTGAACCCAAGTCTGACGCTCAACTGACTGAGCCACCCAGGCACCCCTACAAACACTTTCTTAATGGGATAAAGTCTTATAAGAAAAATTATAATAGTAAAAGGCATTCTTAAATTTTAATAGATTTTGCCAAATTTCCTGAAATAAAATAGTATCCATTTATAACTTAAAAAAATTTTTAATGTGTATTCATTTCTGAGAGACAAAGCGAGAGCAGGGGAGCGGCAGAGAGAGAGAGAGAGAGAGAGAGACCCAGAATCCAAAGCAGCTCCAGGCTCTGAGCTGTCAGCACAGAGCCCAAAGCAGGGCTTGAACCCACAAACAGTGAGATGAGCTGCAGTCAGATGCTTAACCAACTGAGCCACTCAGGTGCCCCAACAATTTATAATTTTTAAACTGACTTTATCCTTTTAGATTTTGAAATTAAAAATTAATGTTCATTTTAACAAGTAAAAATTATATGGAGATATATGTAATACCTCTCTCCCGCCATTCCCCACATACATCCCCTTTGAAATACCCAATTTTACCTATTTGTTGATGGACTAACAAGGAATGGGAATGGCCATTTTTCTATAACCTCACCAGCAAGAAGATTATCAATCTTGATTTTTCTAACTGGATGAGCAAAAAATGTTATTTGCTTTTTTTCAGCCATCTATTTATTAGCCATTTATATTTCATATCCCATACATTTCTTTTGCATTGTTTTTGTCTGTTCAATAGCACATTTTTTTCCTTGTCAATATAGAGGAGCATTTTTAACATGAGAAATATTAGTCCTTTTTTTTGCATTATTTTACTCAAAGTTCATTGTCTTTTAAGCTATTTTGGGTATTCTGCCACTTTGAAATTTTATAGTTTCTACAGAATATTCAGCAAGAAAAATATAACTGGAATTTTAGTTTGAATGTTCTGCACATAAAGTAAAAATGTCAGCACCAAGTGTGTTTTCCCTTAACTTCACCTCAACGTATTCTGTTTCTTTTCAGATTCTCAGGAAGTGATACCCCCTATTTTCAAAAGCACATGCCTTGTCTTGAAATTTAAATCTAATATCCCTACCCCACACCCCTTTGAATCTATGGGCACTTGAAATACAGGCTTTTTTTTCTTTTCTTTTCTTTTTTTTTTCTTTTTTTTTTCTTTTTTTTCTTTTAAAAGTTCATGTTGTAGAAGTATTTTTCTGATTTTATAATTAAAGTCTACCTATATTTCATTATAATCAGAGACTATTCTTGAATAAAGAATATTGTTACATATTGTAAAGTAGTAAGATTTTGTAATATTATAAGACCATTTGCATTACTGTTCTAATGGAAACTTTTATTTATTTTTTAAAATATTTTTTAAGTTTATTTATTTTGTTTGAAAGAGAGAGAGAGAGCTAGGAAGGGGCAAAGAGAGGAAGAGAGAGAGTCCCAAGCAGGCTCCACACTGCCAGTTTGGTGCAGGGCTCAAAGTCACTAACTGTCACAAAATCTAGAGTTGGAGGCTTAACCAGCTGAGTCACCCAGGCACCCCACCAATGGAAACTTTATAAGCAGGTATCCTCCACTCCCTACATAATGTATATCTCTATTTCTATATATGAGTATCAGCATATATACGCAGACACATATAGAATTTATTTCTGGAACTTTTATATCTTTCTCGACTTGGTTCATTATAGGCTTAGATAATTGAATAAAGTTATCTTACTACGTTTACTTCTTGTTTCTCCTATTTTTTTTTTTTTTTGCTTGATAAAAGTTGAATCCATGATATGGCACATAGGTCTTTATAAATATTAGACTCTTATTATGAACTTTACCTCCTTATTTTGTATTAATCTTATTTCTTCAAGTATCAGTTTATCTGTATTTTGTGGTGTGTGTGTATGAGTACTGACATTAATTTTGTTTAATTATATGAATATGACTAAGACAAAAACAAATGAGAGATTATGGTTATACTACTGGGGGGTGTGCGTGTGACCATTTTCCTACTATTCACTTTTGCATTTTAATTGCCCTACATGGTTATTTGGCTTCACAAAATTTCTCACTAAAATTAAAATCATGCAGGGGCGGGGCGCCTGGGTGGCGCAGTCGGTTAAGCGTCCGACTTCAGCCAGGTCACGATCTCGCGGTCCGTGAGTTCGAGCCCCGCATCAGGCTCTGGGCTGATGGCTCGGAGCCTGGAGCCTGTTTCCGATTCTGTGTCTCCCTCTCTCTCTGCCCCTCCCCCATTCATGCTCTGTCTCTCTCTGTCCCAAAAATAAATAAAAAACGTTGAAAAAAAAATTAAAAAAAAATCATGCAGGGGCAAGTGGGTGGTTCAGTTGATTAAGTGTCTGACTTCAGCTCAGGTCATGATCTCACAGTTCCTGAGTTCTAGCCCTGCAATGGGCTCTGTGCTGACAGCTCGGAGCCTGGAGCCAGGTTCAGATTGTCTCCGTCTGTCTCTTCCTTACCCCCACTTGCGCTCTCTCTCAAAAAATGAACAAATGTTAAAAAAATTAAAAGAAATAAAACCATACATACCTTTTTCCTTCTAAAGAATTCTAAATATTTAATACTATATTAAAATATTCGTACAAATGTAATTTTAACATAATGGCAATAAGTTAACAGTAACAACAAGCTTATTAAAAAGTAATCCATTACTGATTGTGCATAAATCATTTCAATGATGTCTTATAAACTCATCTGAGGACAAGACTGACCTTCTTGGTGGGTGACTTGGCTGATGTCTGCATGTATTCGACTGCATAAAGGAATATTCTCTTCATAGAACCTTGCATAATCTTAGTATTCCCTCATTCTATCGTAGAGAGAATCTATGAAGTAGCATAAAATCTGACGTATTACATAAGTAAATATAGTCAGTTTTCAATAAACTAAACAAAATCTAAAAAGTTGCAACCTCGTTGGGGTATCTGGGTGGCTCAGTTGGTTAAGTATCCAACTCCTGATTTTGGCTCAGGTCATGATATCACCGTTTGTGGGTTTGAGCCCTGCATGGAGCTCCACACTAACAGTGCAGAGCCTGCTTGAGATTCTCGCTGTCCTTCTCTCTTTGCCCAGCCTCCCCTCAAAATAAACTTAAAAAAAAAGAAGTGCTAGCATCTTCATATTTCACCACATTGAATTCAGTCTTGTCAGGTTATATTCCCTCTTTGGTTTGGTTGTGATGTGCTCTCCCATCCCAAATCTAGGACAAATGTTTTCTGACCCATCAAAGTGCTTGGAATACATCTTATCATCTAAACTTTGAACTGGAATTAAAATATAGTTTCCTTTTTTTTTTAAATTAAACGTTTCCCATTTATTTTAACTTGTTAACAGAAAAAGTTAGCTTGCACATGACAACCGTGATTTCAGAGCTATGGAATGGCATAAAATTACCTTTTTTTAAATGTTATTTTTTAATTTTTTTAATTTACATCTAAATTAGTTAGCATATAGTGCAACAGTGATTTCAGGAGTAGACTCCTTTGTGCCCCTTACCCATTTAGCCCATCCCCCCTTCCACAACCCCTCCAGCAACCCTCCGTTTGTTCTCCATAATTAAGAGTCTCTTATGTGTTGTCCCCCTTCCTGTTTTTATATTATTTTTGCTTCTCTTCCCTTATGTTCATCTGTTTTAGATCTTAAAGTCCTCATATGAGTGAAGTCCTATGATATTTCTCTCTCTGACTAATTTCGCTTAGCATAATACCGTCCAGTTCCATGCAAGTAGTTGTAAGTGGCAAGATTTCATTCTTTTTGATTGCCAAATAATACTCCATTGTATATATATACCACATCTTCTTTATCCATTCACCTGCCGATGGACACTTGAGCTCTTTCCATACTTTGGCTATTGTTGATAGGGCTGCTATAAACATTGGGGTGCATGTGTCCCTTCGAAACAGCACAGCTGTATCCCTTGATAAAAACCTAGTAGTACAATTTCTGGGCCATAGGGTAGTTCTATTTTTAGTTTTTTGAGGAACCTCCATACTGTTTTTTGGAGTGGCTGTACCATCTTGCATTCCCAAGATACAGTTTTTCTTTGATGACCATTCCTATTTCCACCAACATTTTTTCTGGATTTTATTTGGCTTCTATGATCCTAATTTTGGTTCTTCTTTAAGCTTGTGTGGTCAGATTTTGTGACAGTTTGGTTATAGAATTTACCTTATTATAGTAACTCATCTCTGTTCTTATTCTCAAAAGAGTATGGAATTCTTTAGAATCGAGTTTTGAGGATTTTTTCACATTCTTCCTCATGTTTTATTTTCATAGTAAATATTATAGTAAAATCTCTGTAAAATGTGAATAGTGAAATCCTTGTGTCTGCATCTCACTAATTTTGAGACATATAAATATTCCTTTAAGAGAGAAGTCTTGATGGGCAATTATCTACTGAAAGCTTGGGAGAAAGATAAACAGACTACTAGGTGAATTTTATCTTTGTCTCTTTTATTGACCTTGACAATACCATTAAATGCTATATCTAAAAGCCTTGTTAATTAACTGACTCAGCAGGTAGGAACCTCAGAGACTGATTGCTAAGGAAAAGTAAGAAGGTGACTAATAATTAAGATCACTTTCCAAAGTCAGGTCATCAGACTGGTCATTATTTTCTTACACTGATCTAGCCCTGGAAGGAATGTAAATACTTGTGACCTGGAATGATAGATGTTCTTCAATCCGCCTTTGAAAATGTTGCCTACTTGCCTTAGGATGTTCCTCTTCAAAAGAGAAGACACCTATTTGGCTACAGACTTTTCCCTTTGATATGGCACCTTTTTAACTTGGGGTCTCAGAAAGCCTTCTCAATGGTTTCCTAGAAATTTTCGAGAATGGAACACATCTTACCCCTGTTTGTTATGCTTACAAACTACATATTTTGGAGATACTTTAAAACAGGCAAGATAAAACCTAAGAGCATACAAAGGGAGAGGCATAATTATCCCTATTTTATATTTGGAACAACTGGGGCCCAGAGAGGTCACTTCACTTGATAAATAATGGAGAGCTGATGAGATAACCTGGTTCTTCTCTTTTAATTCTTACTGGATATTTGACACGCACATAAAAATGAAGCATAACTTACACCACAGAAATAACATTCTTAAATTAATAAGTTAATATTGTTTACAATCTTTCAACAATGTACATGTGACTCGATGGCATAGTTATCAGTCAAGTTTTAATTCCAGTTGTCAGGTTTTCTTATCATTTATTGTTTCCATGTTAGAAGATTCCAGATCACACTTATTTTGTTTGTTTGTTTGTTTTAGAGAAGAGAGAGAAACAGCAGGCGAAAGGGGAGAAAGGCAGAGGGGGAGAGAGAGAATCTTAGGCAGGCTCCCTGCTCAGTGTGTAGCCTGACATGGGGCCATGACCCTGGGATCATGACTTGAGCTGAAATCAAGAGTCAGAGGCTCAACTGACTGAGCTACCCAGCCGCCTCCCAGATTACAATCATTGCTGTTACAAATAGCAGTAAGTATTTTGTGCCTCTGGATGATTTTCCCAGATAAACATATCAAATATGAACACAGAGTATGTAAAGTTCTTGCTCATGTCTGCTTTGGAAATGCCATCAGACTCAAAGCTTATAAGCCAATTTCTTTCAAAAAGCTGAATGGCTGATTACATTATCTTGAGACATAGTACAAGATGGATTTCTAACTCACTGCTTAATTATATTTGAGTATGGGAAGAATTTAGTTGTTTTACATTTGAATGTAATTTTAAAATACATCTTAACATATACTGTCAATTTCTTTTTCTGGTCAATGAAGAAAATAACCCAATGTGGGAAGAATTAAACTCATAGTGATGAAAGGTCTGCACTACAATTTTGTCTTCTTATTATCTTAGTTTCAACATTAAAAAAGAAGGACATTCTGGCCCTGAAATAAGATGTTCAGTCTATGCTTGATATTGAATATATTGCTGAGATATGCCACTTGAACAAACAATGTGAAATCATAGAAATGACAGTAGTATCACCAAAGAATGTTTTTGTATTATCTGTCATTTCAAAATTACTCTCTGAACAACTTTTTCTCGAAAGCCAGCAGACCTCAGCAGGGTAGAAAAGCAGAATCTTATATTCATTCTCTCAATCTAGGTCATCTTTGGTGCTGCTTTTGTTTTTTAATGTGAATCCGAGTCAGAAGGGGTGACCACCAAATTTTCATAGCAAATAAAACGTCTTCCAGATGGGCATTAAGGTGCAGATCTTTTTCTTTGCAGAGCAAAGCCCATCCTTGCTACATATGGGTTGTTGGACTCCAATAAGATTGAGCCCAGAGCACATTTTCTAGTCTGCCTCATAGATAACAAAAAAGAATTGTAAACCAAAAGACCCATCTCTTCTCTTACAGTCTGGATAAACAGAATGAAACTTGTCAAGCATTTCTTTCACCTATGTACTGCACTTACGCCAAGAGCAGCTAATTCATACTCTCTCCATCAGTAACGTCACCCAAGTCTAAAGTGAAATATCTACCAGCAGATGCACAAGAGTGTAATTGCTCTTCCACAATGTATGCCATTGATATTTTGCAACATCCATCAGTGTTATATGATAAAGGAATTTTGCCAATAGTTCATTCTGCTTTCCCTGTGATCATACTATTTGTCATTAACATGGCAGCTGCTTTTATTAGCTTTGTGGCACTACCGTGACTTGTACTTGTGTTTTGGCAAGATGAATGCAACCTGGAGAGATGCTTCTGTAATTCTAGACTTTTTTCTACTACTGACCACAAAAGTCATCAATTTGGCACTGAAAAGCATTATTTTGAGCTTGTTCAGGAAAACAGAGAGGTCACTCTTTCTGTTAAGATAGTGTGAACTTTTTTTTAAAGATAGTGTGAACAGTTCTATGGCTTTATTTTAATACTGGATAAAGTTCTAATGAAGGTTTATATGACTTGCTGGTCTAACTACATGCAATCTTTAAGATATTCATGAAATTATTGCTAAAGATTAATTTTCCTTAGAACAATATCCACTCATATTATAGATGTGCAGTACAGTCCCAGTACTGTTTATATTTGTGAAGCTTCTGAATTGTATTATTTATGTTCCAATTTAATAAATACTTCCATGCAGCAATGAACTCCTTTTTGTGACTTGAACTTTTTTTTTGTATAAGAATATAACATAACTCATTAAGAATACAAATGCAAATTTAACAGTTTGCTATAGGTTGGTTAAGATAAACTGACCATCAGTCTTGGTTTGAACATACAAAACCCTAATGGGAATTCTGTGACTAACACAGTAAGGCTTTTATGCGTTTGTGAAATGCATGGGAAATGGGTGTTTATTGGCCTCACCCCCAAATTTCTGAACCATCTGCCATAGTAGTTGCCAGACACCACTAAGACAGGGACCAGCAGGACAGGAGGACCCCACCCTGAGAAACGCTACCTCGGGGCAATGATCGGCTCATTCTGCACACCTGTTTCTACTATAAGGCTGGCCATCTTTGAGAGATAATACCCCCAATACACAAGAGAAAGGACACAGAAAATACCACAAGGTGATCACAGGCTCTGTTCTTTTGCTCTCCCTGAACCAGTCTTTTCATCTTAACCTATGCTCCACCATTCTGACAAAAATTCTCTTGAGTACCATTTATTGCATGTTTACTGAACGCCTGGCTCTGAATTTATATAAAAATGGAAGCTTTTCAAAGTGACTCCTTAAGTTCCTATGAAGCCCACTTTAGAGGTAAGGAAACCGAAACAGAGAAGTTTGTTAACTTGTCGCTGAATCGGTCACTAGCAAGCGACAGAGGTGGGCCCAAACCCAGGCCTTTGGAGCTCTAAAGCCCGTGCCATGAGTTTGCACATTCACTGTCTAGTTAAAATGCACATAAAGCTTTATTTAACTTTCCTGCTCTAAAATCTTCAGTGATTGCCATTGCCTACAGAACAAGCACAACCCCCTTGGCAAGAGTTCAGATCCACGGACAGTCTGGCCTTCCCCTTCCCCTCCGGCCCTGTCTCCCACATACGCTGACACAGTCCCCGAGAGCATCACCTTCTTCCACCCTCATGCTTAGATTTAGAATCTTCCCTCTCACTGCCCAGCCCTGCATACCTCTGGCCCATGTCACACCGCATACTATGATCACTTAGCCCTCCACAGAAGGCCCTGGGAGGGCGTGGCAATGACACCTGAGAAGTCATATTCACACCATAATTGTCTGGTCCGGTGATTGTCACTCTGTGGTCAACCAACCACCGATAAAAGAAGCATCTGGAAGTGTTTGTAAAAATATGGATTTCAAGGCTTCTTTCTAGGTGTAATGCTCAGGTGGCATAGTATATCTGAGTTTTCAAAAACGTAAATTAGTCTTATGTATCTTAAAATTTGAGAATCTTCTTCTATATGTAGGCAGAGAAGAAGTGCTTGTGTGAACACTGACACGTGGCTTCCTGAAGGTTTGAGGATCATGTAAGACTAAATGTTCAAAGACCCTAGCAAGTCCCTAAAATTTGAGACTGTTCAGTGCTAAGGTACTGAGAGTGGGGTGGGGGGGGGGTGGAAGGTGAGGTTCTCCCTGCTTCAAAACCCTGAGTCTCTGTTTTCTTCTCTCTCTTCTATGATCTCCCCATAGTCTTTCCTGAATCTACTAACATGCTCTTGAGAACAGTTATTTTCTCATTGCAAATTAGTATATATTTGCAAAGAAAAATTAAAACAGAAAAGTTTATATTAAAACTGAGGACTAGTCAACATTTTATAATATTTCTTTCCAATTTTTTCCCCTATGCGTGCATACTCTTAAAAGAACAAAAAAGTATGGAATTAGATAATAGCTATATAGGGAATTTGTGTTCTCTTTTTTATTTTCTTAACATTATGAATGTTAACTTCTCTTGTACCTTTAATTATTCTTTGATGTCAAGATTTTTTAATAGCATCACAAAAGCCCATCCTCTGATTGTTTTGCTTACCAGCATTTACGTAGTGTTGGGCATATCGTAGGCACTTAGGAAAGTGTTCTAAATAAAGGAATAACAGTTGTTCATGGAAGTTTAGACTTGTTTCCGTTTTTTTTTTGTCTATGATATATAACACTGCAATTTGTATGTCTGATGATTTCCTTCAATTGAATTCTTAAAATTAGCATGCTCCATATAGGGATATATTTTTTAAGTTATGATATATATATATACATATATATATATATATGTATGTATGTATTTTGTGTGTGTGTGTGTATATATATATATATATATATATATATATATATTTGTTCCAGTTTTATCAAGAAATAACTGAAATACATCACTGTACATCCTTAAGGTATACAGCATCGTGGCTTGATTTACACATATTGTGAAATGGATTATGGCGGGTTTAGCTAACATCTATCTTATATAAATACAACAAAAAAGAAAAGAAAAAAGGCGAAAATGTCCTCGTGATAAGAACTCTTAGGACTAACTCTCTTAACTTTTCTACATACTATGCAACCATGTTAGCTATATAGTTTTCCTGCTCTACATGATATCCCTAGTACTTATTTGTCTTGAGACTGGAAGTTTCTGCCTTTTGACCATCTTCTTCCAATGCCCCTTCCTTCCACTTTTGGTAGCCACAAGTCTGATCTCTACTTTTATGAGAATTTTTGTTTTTTAGACTTCCCATATAAGTGAGAACATACAGTATTTCTTTTATTTCTCTTAGCATAATGCCTTCAAGGTACATCTGTGCTTCCACAAATGGTAGAATTTCACCATTTTTTATGCCTGAATAATTGTGTGTATATCTATCTACTTACCTATATCCATCAATCTATATCTATATATCTTTATCTCTCTCTATGTATCTATGTATCTACCTAACTACCTGGGTATCTCATAACTTCTTTCTCCATTTATTCATTGATGAACACACAGGTTCTTTGCATGTCTTAGAAATAATGTTGCTATGACACGATGACATGGGGGGTGCAGGTACCTTTTCAAATTACCTTATTTCTTTTGGGTATATTCCCGCAACTGAATTGCTGGATCATTTAAGTCTATTTTTAATTTCTTGAGGATCTTCCATAGTGTTTTCCATAGTGGCTGCACAAAGTTATAATTCCACCAAAAGTGCGCAAGTATTCCCTTTTCTATCTACATTAGATGTTATTATCTCTTGTCTTTTTGATGATGCCAATTTTAATAGCTACAAGGTAATATCTCACTGTGGTTTTAATTTGCATTTCCCTAATAACTAGTGAGGTTAAGCATTTTCCCCCCATAACCTGTCAGTGTCTTGTGTATCTTCTTTGGACAAATATCTATTCAGGTCCTTTGCCCATTTTTAAATTGGGTTATTTTGCTTTTGAGTTGTAGGAGACTTTATATATTTTGAATATTAACCCTTTAACAAACATATGGTTTGAAAATATTTTTTCCCCATTCCATGTTGTCTTTTCACTTTGTGGATGGTCTCTTTTGATATACAGAAGATTTTTAGTTTGATGTAGTCCCAGTTATTTATTTTTTGCTTTGTTACTTGTTCTTCAAGTGTCATATCCAAAAATTCATTACCAAAACATATTTCAAGGAGGTATATTTCCATGTTTTCTTCTAGGAGTTTCATGATTTCAGGTCTCACATTTAAGTCTTTAATCCATTTAGTCTTTGTGAGTGGTAAAACATATGTGTCCAGTTTCATTCTTTTACATGTGAATATTCAATTATCCCAGCATCATTTATTGAAGTGACTGTCTTTTCTCCAGTGAGTGCTGTTGGCTCCTTTATCAAATAGTTGACCATATGTGCTTAGGTTTATTTCTGGCCCTTGATTCTGTTTTATTTGTCTATATTTATGCCAGTCCCATACTGTTTTTTTTGGTGACTATAGGTTTATAGTATAGCTTGAAATCAGGAAGTGTGATGCTTCCTTCTTCATTCTTTCTCAGGATATCTTTAGGATCATACAAATATTAGGAATGTTTTGACTACTTTTGTAAAAAAAAATGACATTGGGATCTCAATAGGGATTGCATTAAATCTATAGAGGCTTTTGGTAGTATTGACATTTTAGCAATATTAATTTTTCTACTCCACAGACTTGGGATCCTTTCCCGTTTATTTGTATCTTCTTCAATTTTTTTCATACATGTCTTGTTGTTTTCAGAATAGCTATCTTTCACCTCCTTCTATTTATTCCTAAATATTTTTGTGTTTTGATGCAATTACAAATGGGATCAATTTATTGCTTTCAGATGTTTGTTGTCAGTATATAAAACACTACGAATTTTTGTATTTTGTAACCTGCCACTTCACTAATTTTACTAATTAAAATCTAAGTTTTTTGTTTGGGTCTTTAGAGTTTTATATATATAACATCATGTTATCTTCAAATAGAGACCATTTTACTTCTTCCTTTCCAATTCTGATACCTTGTATTTCTTTTTCTTGCCTGACTGTTCTAACTGGGACTTCTGGTACTATGTTGAAAAGGAATGGTGAGACTAGGCACCATTTTCTTCTTCCTGATCTTAGAGAAAAAGCTTTTCCCCTTTGAGTATAATGTTAGCTGTGGGTTTGTCATATATGGCCTTTATTGCATTGAGATGTGTTCTTCTATGCCGAATTTGTTAATAGTTTTTATCATGAACGGATGTTGAATTTTGTCAAATGTCTTTTCTGTGCCCATTGAGATGATCTTATGATTCTTTTCTTTCTCTATTAATGTGATGTGTCATTGCATTGCATATGTTGAAACATCTTTGCATCCCAAGGATAAATCCCACTTGATCGTGGTGAATGATCCTCTTAATGTGCTACTGAGGTTAGCTGGCTAGTATTTTACTGAACGTTTTTGCATTTGTAATAATTAGGGATATTGGCCTGTAATTTTCTGTTCTAGTAGTGTCTTTTTCTCATTTCAGTATCAGGATAATGCTGGCTTCACAAAATGAGTGTGAGGTGTTCCTTCCTTTCCAATTTTTGAAAGAGTTTGAGAACAACTGGTATTAATTCTTCTTTAAATGCTTGATAAAACTAACCAGTGAAGCCATCTGGCCTTTTCTCCATTGCCAGAGTTTTGATTACTATTCAATCTCTTTACTAGTATTGATCAATCCCGACTTCCCATTTTCAAGACGATCTGTTTCACATCAGCCAGATAGTGTTACAGGGTGGGGGGGTTCCCTTGTACGAACTTTTTTTCTTCTTGCTCTTAAAATTCTTTATCTGTGACTTTTGATAAGGTAACTATGATTATTTTAGGGTAGCCCTGTTTGGGTCCATCTTATTTGGGACCTTTTAGGCTTCATTTTCCTAGATGTCCATCTCTGTCTTTGTGTTTTATTTATTTATTTATTTTAACGTTTATTTATTTTTGAGACAGAGAGAGACAGAGCATGAACAGGGGAGGGGCAGAGAGAGAGAGAGACAGAATCGGAAGCAGGCTCCAGGCTCTGAGCCATCGGCCCAGAGTCGGACGCGGGGCTCGAACTCATGGACTGTGAGATCGTGACCTGAGCTGAAGTCGGACGCTTAACCGACTGTCACACAGGCGCCCCTCTGTCTTTGTGTTTAGGAAACATTTAACTATTATTATTTTAAGTATACTTTCTGTCTCTTTTTCTTCATATGGAATTGTTATAATGCAAATAAGGTTTCTATTCATTGTGGCTTATAATTTTAGTAGGCTTTCTTTCTTCTTTTTCATTCATCTTTTTTTTTTCCTTTTTATTCCTCTGACTGTTTTCCAATGTCCTATCCTCTGAGTCACTGATTCTTTGGTGGGGTTGAGTCCACTGTGGAAATTCTCTACTGAATTCTTTAGTTCAGTTATTGTATTTTTCCACTCTAAGATTCCTATTTGGTTTCACTAATTGCTATTTCCTTGGTGAAACTCTCATTTTGTTTATGCATTGTTTTCCTAATTTCATTTAGTGTTCTATATTTTCCTGTAGCTTAATAAACTTCCTTGAGAAGATTATTTTGAATTCTGTCTGACTGTTCATAGATCTCCATTTCCTTAAGGTCAATTACTGGAGCTGTATTAGTTTCCTCTGGTAGTGTTATATTTACCTGATTTTTTTTTTTATACTTGATGCCTTACATGAGCATCTGTCCATGTGAGTAATTGGGCTTTCCTTCCAAACTTTACAGGTTGGCTTTGGCTGATATAGTTCTTCACCAGTCAGCAAAATTTGGTAATATCTTGGGTAGGTGGAGCCTGCTCTTATGTCTATTTTTGGTAAGGCAACTGAGATCCGAAAATAGGGATAGGGAGATTTGCTATCAGCTGGGAACAAGTGGATAGGACTGCTGGTTTGCCTCCCTTCCCAAGTGAAGCTATAGGATGAGCTCTGTGGTTGCCTACATCTGTGGTAAGTCTTACTAGATGGTTGGGACCAGGTATTATAGTTAATAGTAAGTAAGCTATGTATAAGCTTCCCTGCCCTGTCAGGGAAGCAGGACAGAACCCAGGGTCTATACCACTTATTTTGGGGAGAACCTGAATCAGGCTACAGTGCACACTGAATTCCCTTGACAGATGAGGCCACCAGTTTTGTTCTGCAAATGAAGGATACAACTGGCAGTGGTCTATGCTTGAGTACCACTGTAAACAGGCTGTTGGATGGGCTTCTCATGTGCTCTAGTTAGGTTCCCTGGTCAGAGAACCTAAGGGCCATATTCCGCTATGAACAAGGCTACACATTAGATTCTTTGTCCAACACATGGGGAGATGCGGCTCTAAAGCCTGTGAACCTCCTTGTTTGTTATTTTAACTCAAGCTGACCCACTCCCAAGTTCCCTTATTGAATAGGGCCAGTAACTTTGCTCTGAAAATTTCTGGTTCTGCTCTCCTGCCTCTAGCTCAAGTGCCCCTCAGCCAAACAGCTTCCAGGAGTTGTCACCATCTTTTTTTGGTCAGATGGGGCCAAAAGACACGCACTGTGGATGAGGCTGTGATTCTGTGTTTTGCCTGTGTGTGGTTCAAACCAGGATCTAGAGCTACCAAAACCCTTCCTTTGGGGATCCAAATCAGGCTGACCAGCAGCTCTCAAGTTCCCTGGTTAGAAGGCACTCCAGACTTCATTCTGCAAATGAGCAAAACCACTAGTTGGGACTACTACTTCGGCACTATAGATATGAACTCAGTTGGCTAAGATCTCTGTGCTGGTTGTTGCAAGCCCTTCCACTCTTCTGCATCATAAATTCCTTGTGGTTGAGCCCCACAGATTCCCCTACAGTACCTGTGATGCAAGATCAGAATAGGGGGTCCAACAAAGCAACTCACAGTGCTAGGTATTCTGGTTGTCCCCCTTGGGCTTTCTTGTCCCACTGGAGGAAATGGAGGCTCAGGTGAGACCTCTCCACATGGTGCTGTGCTGGTTTAGGAAAGGTGCAATATGGTTAAGGTACAGCCATTTGTTACTCTTCTAATGCATTCTGACTTGTTCTGTGTGGTGCAGGGGTTACTTCAGCCTCACTCACATGTCCTAGGATTCTCTCAATGGTGAATAGCTGTTAGTTTCTCTTGTGAGGGAAAATGAAATAAGGAACAGCCTGTGTTACCATAATGACATCAAATCCCCATATACCAAATTTTATTCCACAAAAGTTATTCTAGTTGTTCATTGGTGGATTCACATTCATTTTTCTGTTCCAGCTTTGAAAAGTTTTTTTTTAAACTTTAAAAAACTTAAAAAAAATGTTTTTAAATCCTTGCGTTAAATACACAAAAGAGACATACTTTTTGTACTCCCCCACTGTGATGTTTGGTTTCCAATCTGTATCTTTTTATAACTCTTTTCCTAACTTTTTATAACTTTAAGATATTACTTAAAAAGTAGAAAAAGTTTACTTTTTAATCTCTTAATAAATAAATATATATTGAGTTGTAAGCATTTGTGTTAAGAATTTGATTACTACGTTATGACTGAAATATAATTTGTATCCTTAAATAACACTTTGTCTACTAGGAAAAACAAGACTCCTAGATAAAATATAATATCATAAATATGAGGGAATACCATTTTATAGAAAATCAGAGGAAGGAGTGATTATGTCCAGCTGAGACATCTATAAAGTTTGGGTGGAGGAGCTGGACTTTGAACTGGTTGAGGAGTGAGCAGAATTCTGTAAAGGGCAGAGAAAATAAACTAGAAGTTGACAAGTAGCCAGGGGAATATGGCAATGTATGTGGGGAAAATTTTGCCACAAGTGGGAAGTAGGAGATAAGATTTGGAAGGGGGCAATTAGATAAGAATAAGGTCTTTAATGCCAGGCTTAAAGTTTTGAATCACGTTAATGAAAATTAATTTAAAGAGCTAAATAATAACAACAAAAGTAGATAACCATAATATGGCACCAATGACAAGCACTTATTAAGCTTTTATTATGTACCAGACACCATACAAGTTATCATGTTGATATTTTTCTTTTTAATGCTTACCTCAACTCTATGAGGTATGTATGTTATTCTTACTTTTTAGATAGAGAAAGGGTACGTGTATTAGTCCATAACAGTAAGACACAAAGTTGGGAATTTGAACTAGGGTATGTTTGGCACCATAGCTTATACTAAAAAACAGAAGAGAAGGAAGAGGGGAAGGGAGAGAGGGAGAGGGAAAGATTACTTGGAAGAGAAAGGATGTAAAAATCCAATAGGTGACCACTCCAGTGGTCTGGCTGAGGGAATATTTCCTGTATCAGTGGCTTTTAAAGCTTAATGTGCAGAATCATTTGGGCAGTTTATTTAAAATGCAGGTCTCTATTTTAAAGAATTAATGTTTATTTATTTTTGAGAGAGAGAGAGAGCGAGAAACAGAATGCGAGTGAGGAAGGGGCAGATAGAGAGGGAGACAAGGAACCTGAAGCAGGCTCAAGGCTCTGAGCTGTCAGCACAGAGCCTGACGTGGGGCTCGAACTCACAAACCACAAGATCATGACCTGAGCTGAACTCGGATACTTAAGCAACCGAGCCATTAAGATGCCCCTTAAAATGAAGATCCTCAAACTGTCCCTAGGGATGAGTTTTTTTTTTTTCAATATATGAAATTTATTGTCAAATTGGTTTTCATACAACACCCAGTGCTTACCCCTAAAGGTGCCTTCCTCAATACCCATCACCCACCATCCCCTTCCTCCCACCCCCCATCAACCCTCAGTTTGTTCTCAGTTTTTAACAGTCTCTTATGCTTTGGCTCTCTCCCACTCTAACCTCTTTTTTTTTTTTTCCTTCCCCTCCCCCATGGGTTTCTGTTAAGTTTCTCAGGATCCACATAGGAGTGAAAACATATGGTATCTGTCTTTCTCTGTATGGCTTATTTCACTTAGCATCACACTCTCCAGTTCCATCCACGTTGCTACAAAGGGCCATATTTCATTCTTTCTCATTGCCCTGTAGTACTCCATGTGTATATAAACCACAATTTCTTTATCCATTCATCAGTTGATGGACATTTAGGCTCTTTCCATAATTTGGCTATTGTTGAGAGTGCTGCTATACACATTGGGGTACAAGTGCCCCTATGCATCAGTGCTCCTGTATCCTAGGGATGAGTTTTAAGCAGGAGATGACCCTATTCGATGTACTTTTTTTTTTTTTTTCCTAAAGATCACTCTGGAAGCAGCTAGTAGATAGCTGTACATAGGAAGTATGTGACCATGGTTTGGATTAAGGGGGTGGCAGGGCCTATGGCAACAAGTGGGAAGATTCAGTAGTTATTCTGATAAAAACATAAGGGAAATGGAGAAAAAGCAAGTTGAGGGAGAGGATGAGTTGAGCTTTAAGTGCCTATAAAATCATTATATAAACAGATCCCTCAGGAAGTTTAAAAGAAAAGTTTGGAACTTTGCCTAAAGAGACTGGAACTGATTCTCAGAAAATCAAGTACATTTGTGGAGAAAGGGTTAAACTATTAATGTGGATGAGACTTTTCAAAGCAAAATATTAAAATGAAAGAAGAAAAATCTTCAGTAGCAGATAGTGGTGAAAATCTTAAGGTATATTATTGTTGTCATCATACTTGTAAGTAACATTTATGGCACACTTAGTATGTTCAGAACACAACGCCAAGCACTTTTTAATATTAGAAAATATTGTGTACATCAGAAACTACAGAAGATATCGTTACTCCAATGTGGATTTAACATGATATTCACATCATGTCATTCTTGTTTCAGATGATTGTAAAGAATAACACTGAGGCCAAGCATTTTATATGTACTATCTCATATCCTCAAGACTGCTTGATGTGGTAGGTACATATATTACTTCCTGTCTTCAATTTGTCCCTTCAGAGAAGAGGCATTCTCCATGCTACTCTGTATTCCAAAAGACCCACCTCTAGGGACTATACTGTCTTGTTGTCTGGCTTCCAGCTGAGTTCCACCAAGGGGCACCACCAGTAGGAGAATGGAGGGAGGGGCGAGAGCAATTCAGAAGCTTGTTCCCTCACTCTGAAGTCATCTTAGGTTGATGGTGCCCCTGCATGGCCAGAAGGCCACAGTTTCTCCCCCAAATAGCTTGAACTCTCTCTCTTGGCAGGTTCCAGTTATCTCTCCCTACCCTGTCCCTTGGGGTCTAGAGATGGAAACAATACTTCTGTTACTTAGCTCAAGTTCATGCTTCTCCTACACCCTACCCACACCTTTGTAAATAGCCCCTGTGCACATAATCTTCCTCAAATTAACCTAATTTGAGAAAGTCTTCAGTTTCCTATCGGAACTCTGACTAATGCAATCCCATTTTGCAGATGAAGATACTGAGGCTCACAAAAGAGTATGTAGCAAAACCCACACTCAGTCCCAATCCATCAGACTCCAGAACACGAGCTCTTACACCAATGCCTCCCTGTGTTAGGTGAAGAAGATAAAATCGAGAAGCAGAGAGAGCGAGGCCAGCCATCACAGAGGAACTTTCCAGTTTGTGAGCAAGCCAAGCTTGCACTCACATCCAGGTCTTGTTTTTACTCTTTAATTTGCATGTAATTCTCTTCTGAATCCACTCTTTCTCACCATTTGCCTCTGAACAGAATGTATATACCCAGAGCAGCTTCTTGAAGTTCCTAAATTATGACACTAACCCACTGCCAACCAGTCATTCTATCATATCAGTCTGTTTTATTTTCTTTTTAGCACTTTCAGTATCTGAATTTAGCCTCTTCACTTACTTGTTTCCATGTTTACTGGTGTCTTTCCTACATCCTACCTTCCAGAAGAAACAAAGTCTAAGAGGCCAGGGACCACGGGTATGGTCTTTATTCTTACATTCCCATTAACATTCCATTAACTAGGACATTGCCTGATACATACAAATGGGCATGCAATAGTAATCAACGTATGCATAAATGAACAAAAGCAGAACGAACAAATGAATGCCATGATATAATGTTAAGGTAAGCTCAGATACCAAATAGCTCAGGAGTTAAGCAGTGTCCAGCGTTGAAAGAAAGCAAATACAGATTTTTCGTTCTTGATACTGGACACTGAAGGGAGAGGAGTGGCACAAGAGCATGGATCCCACATACCCCAGCTGAATATATGGTTGAAGGAGAAACCAAAAATCCATGCTTCTGAAATTCTATTATTTTAAAGAACCATTTCACTATGATTACATACTATTTTAACACTTCTAATTACTGAACCAAAATAAATAACTTATACTAAGAATCAAGAGACACTGGATTTTTATCTCTACTGGTTTCCAAATCATATTGGTATGTCTCCCACTTGGGAAGGTATATCCTCTCTTTTTTGTTAGTGTGAAATGGCAGTATGTTGCATTTGCTTTTGCTGCTGCAAGAGAACACAGGGGCACAAATTAAATGGTTTATTTTGCAAGGAGTGTCCTTGTAAATCTTTGTCCTTTGAAATTCAAAGGTCAATGATACTTTCTATATGCAAATGTAGTTGTGAAATGCATTGCACATTACTAGTCCTGGCAGATGGGGAAAACTACACATTTATCATGGTGATGGCTTCAGGAATATGGTGGATCATTATGCACACAGTATGACAACTAATGACAGTGTTTTTAATTCTCTCCTTTCAGTGGTCTCTTCCACAGACACATGCAGCGAAAATTCACTTTGCCGATGTGTCAAAACCAAATTCAATATCTTTTTAGACATTGTAATGGATTGCAATCCTTTATTCTATGGAAGATTAAGCTGAACTTCTGGCCTTTAATAAAAACTTTAATAAAAACTCTCCTGGCAAATTTCATGTGGTCAAGTCTTATTTTTAGTTTTGATTTGGATGCTTTATATTGAAACTATACAATTTGAAATGACAGGAACCACTCTTATTGTAATATCTTGAGTTTGATATGATTCTTTTCTTTAAGGAGCTTAAAATGCTTTTGCATACAGTCTTTTATTTTTCAAAATGTCAGTGAAATAGGTAGATGTTGGCTCCTATATTACATCCTGTCATGCTCAAAAGATGTTTAAACTGATCACACTGAAGTATTAATTTGTCAAAAAAAGGAGAGGAGGAGAGAGACAGAGACTCAGAGAGTAACGGTGGGGTCAGGGACTCCTGGAGTTTGGGCATAAAAGCTAGATAACCATTATTCTGGGTTGCATGGCAGGAAGGGTGTGAAAACCTGTTTCAAGAAAGCCACTGAGATTTGGGGCTTCTGTTACTGCAGCAAAGCCTCACCTATCCTGATATATAGTTACCTATATAAAAACTATAACTTCCATAGATGATATAAATAAAATTTAATAAAAATTTGAGTCCCTGATTCTATTTCTAGGACCTACCTATGATGTAGCTAAAGTATAGAACTTGTCTCAATCTCCACTTTCAAGTCTATATAATGAAATTAATAATGCATATCTCACATGGTTGTAAGAGTTAATAGAAAACTCTGCCCAGTGCCTGACATCTATTAAGAATGTATTAAATGAAAGCTTTAGGGGCACCTGGGTGACTCAGTCACTTAAGCGTCTGACTTCCATTCAGGTCATGGTCTTGCAGTTCATGGGTTTGAGCCCTGCATCGGGCTCTGTGCTGACAGCTCAGAGCCTGGAACCTGCTTGGGATTCTGTGTCTCCCTCGCTCTCTACCCCTCCCTCACGCATGTTCCATCTGTCTCAAAAAATGAATTAACATGAAAAAAATTTTTAAAACGTATTATAAAAAAAGAAAGCTGTAAACAAAGCATCCACACCTGGTGCAAAAAGGTACTGCCCATCACTAAAGTAGTTCAGATTGGCAAGTCCTATTTCCTGCTCTTTTCCTCAATTTTGTTACTTTCTCCTGAAACTCCAAGCTTTTAATTGTGGTGGCTTCTACTAAGCTGTTGTTGCTTTGGTCATATTGATTCTCATGATTCGTTAACTATAGGCAGTGGTAAACAGGAACTCTGCTATTCTTTTGTGTTGATGGAGGCTTCCCCAACCTTAAGTTTTTGCTTCTGTTTATGGAAACGGGAGGCAAAGCTCCCTCCTATCATATCCCAAGGTGCTTACCTAACTTCAAGATCTTGAAGCTCTCATTCTTCCACTGATTGTTCAGTCCTCCTCATCCCCTTAGGAAAGATATATCTACTCATCTCTCTGTAGTCCTGTGTGTTTTCTTCCAACTTTCCTTTCACTATTGATCTGTCATCTTCCATGATGGACTACTAAGAAGTCAATGGTAGCTTTGTGTTCTAAGAATCTCTAAAATGGATTTTGCTCTAATTTTTAGTAGCTGCCTAAAATAAAAAAAATCATGTGCCTTTCTTCTGTGTTTAAACATAATATGCTGTTTCAGAATCAATATGTTGTACACCTGAACCTAATATAACATCACATGTTAATTATACTTCAATTAAAATAAATAAATTAGAAAAACCATATGGTGTTTCAGTGGTGAAAGACTGAAAGTTCTCCCTTTAAGGTCAGAAAGTAGACAAGGAATCCACTTCACCACTGCTGCTCAGCTCCCTACTAGAAGTTGAGAGCAATCAGGCAATAAGAAACACAGAAGGCATCCAAATTAGAAAGAAAGAAGTAAAACTATCTTACTCACAGATTACATGATTTTAAATAGAGAAAATCCTTAAGTATTGCCCATCCGCACACAAAAACTATTAGAGACAATAAACAAATTCAGCAAAGTTGTAGAGTATGAGATCATTATGTAAAAATAAGTTGTATTTCTATACACTGGCAATTAACAACCTGAGAAGGAAATTAAGAAAACTATTTCATTACAATAGCATCACAAGAGTAAAATACTTAGGAATAAATTTAGCCAAGGAAGTACAGGACTTATTCACTAAACACTACAAAAGATTGCTGAAGGAAATTAAACAAGACACAAATAAATGAAAACTTCCATGAAATTTCACCCTTCACACAGTTTTACTGCTATCGATTCAATATATATTATTCTGGACTTTTTTTTCTATTCATTATCAATTATGGTTCTCGGTTAGAAGCAAGAGAAACTGTCTTCCTGGGAGTCATTTGGCAAGTTACTACCTCTCTGAGTTTCACTTGACTCATTGGATAAATGGAGATAATATTAGGATCTACTGCACTGGTTATTTTAAGATCTAAAGGCATATAAAGTATGTAACAGCACCTCTTACAGGAAAAGGAGGTAAAACACATATGTGCTATTATTTTTATAATTTAATTATTGTTATGATTGGTTTTCAAAATCAATTGTAGCCTATCATTCAAAACTTTATTATACCTTGACTTATATTACATCCTAACTTACCACTCTCAAGAGGTTATTTTCCTCTCTTAGGAGAATACTTTCTTTATTTTTTATTTAACCTGACTTATTAATTTTCTTCATCTGTGCTTTACCTCACAAAGAACTTTTTTCTTGAACACCGTTTCCTTCTATCAGCAAATCCAACCCAGAAATTTGTAATAAAACCTACTCCAGTCCCACATCTTTTACCACAGATCTTCTGATTACTATGGCTCATGGTATACATTTAGTGAGGATAATATGTATTACACTGCATTATTCTTGAAAATATTTGCCTCTCAGTATGAAGGGATGCTTTTCCATACAAGGACATATGACTTGCTTGAACCAATGGAATGTAAATGGAAGCAGTATGTACTACTGATTCTGGTGATGGTTGCAGTTTTGTGAATATACTGAAAACTTTGAATTATGCACATTAGGTGAGTGGATTTTATAGTATGTGAATTGCATCTCAATCTGTTACAAAAATACAACAAACGCGGGGCGCCTGGGTGGCGCAGTCGGTTAAGCATCCGACTTCAGCCAGGTCACGATCTCGCGGTCCGGTCCGTGAGTTCGAGCCCCGCGTCAGGCTCTGGGCTGATGGCTCGGAGCCTGGAGCCTGTTTCCGATTCTGTGTCTCTCTCTCTCTCTGCCCCTCCCCCGTTCATGCTCTGTCTCTCTCTGTCCCAAAAATAAAACTAAAAAACGTTGAAAAAAAAAATTAAAAAAAAAAAATACAACAAACGCAAAATACTAAAATACAATTTAAAGTACATAAAAAGCAATTGAGAGGAGACGATTAATGTTTGAGAGTGTAAAAACAGTGAAATATTTCAATGAGAAGAAGACTTATCAAGTGTGAATTTTATGAGATGCTCATTCTAACTTCCATAAGCTATATAATTACTTTTACATTGATTAGCAACATAATAGTATTGGTTTGGATGAACTTCGTCTACAAGTAACAGAAATTCCCAAATGTTGATGGCATAAACATTATTGAAATATAGTATATACTTATTTGGTAGGTAGTCCAGGACAGGTAAGTTGGCAAAAAGAGCATCAAGATTCCAGGGGCCTTTTTTTTTTTTTTTAATAGCCTTCATGCCCAGTGCTGAGTCCAACACAGAGTCTAATGCAGGGCTTGAACTCACTATTCTGAGATCAAGACCTGAGCTGAGATCAAGAGTCAGAGGCTTCACCAACTGAGCCACCCAGGTACTCCATGTGACTTTTATTTGTTGTCCCATCAGTGTCAACTCCTGCCTTCTACTTTATGCTACAAGATGGCTGCTCCGATGCCAGCCATTATACCCCACATTCTAGCCCCGATGAAGCAAGAATGGGCAGGACAGAGGCATACCTCCTTTTATGATGATGTTACCCAAAAGCTACACAAAACTATTCAACTTATTCACGTCACCATGCCAAACTGAAAGGGACAGTTGGGGTCTTTATTTGACTTTGCAATGAGCCCAGCTCACTATTTTTTTTAATTCTAGAGAAACAAGAGAGAATCCATGTTTAATGACAACCAAAAGGCAGAATGCCTTTTTACTACATCCCAAGGAAAAGAACATGTAGGATTCCTACTCTCTCTATGAGATTCTATTCTAAATACTTCATGAATGCTAGTACATTTCATTTATGAAGACTGACCAGCCTAAGGCAAGGTCACAAATACAACAGGTAACAGGTAGAAAAACGAAGAGTGAATGTGCTTGGTGACACTCGGGTTTGTCCAGGGAAGGAAAGTGGAATGGTGGGGATTGTGGCAAAACGACCTTCATTTGCCCTACTTATCGGGACAATTGATTCTCAGCCTGCAGCTAGTGCAACATTAGAATTTTAAGTTCAAACTTACAAGACATTTCAAATATTTAAAACAAGGCAGACATAAATATCTTATTGAAATGTGAATTGTACTGGAAATCTCTTCTTTCTCAATTTGGGTTTCCATGTTTAAGAACTATTTGCACCTTGCCTGTGGACCACCCATTTGGGACATCTGCTTGAAAACAGTAAGATAATCTATCAGCTCTAAAAAATGGATGGCCCATCAGACTCTGAAAGTAACCATTGTATTGAAAATTATTAGAAAGGGCAGTGAAAATGATGCAAGACTTGTAGCTACAGATTGATCAAGTATCAGAATGCTACCTTTATTGAGCGTCTTCCCATTGGCAGTTCTGTATCAGCCCTTTTTACACTAGTGATCTCATGTGAAGCTCAACAAGTTTTGGGTTCTTCTCTTTTCTTTTACACGGTGGTAGATGAAAATTGTGGGCCAGAAAGCTTAGTAACATGCCCAAAGACCACACAGCTTGTAAGGGATGAAGCTATGACTTAAATCTGGCCCTGTTAGGTGTCCAAACCCATTATCTTAATCCTCATTTAACACTGTGTGCAATTTCTATGCGTTTTCTGGAACAATACAGGGTAGCTTTGCCACAATATGAAAACAGAGATATGATAAGCAGGTATGCAGAATCTCAACATTTCACTTTAAGTGCAGTGTCACTTCTGTCAGAGAAACAGCATGGGGGATACAAGTAGAAGGATTAACCAAAGTCTGAAAAGCCTCCAGAGGACCTCAGTGCTCAAAATATCATACATTATCTTTAACCAACATCTGGAGGGCCCTCACGCCATTTATCCCATTAAATAAAAAGGAGATTTTGACGGTTACCATTTTGTGCCTTTAAACCCACGCTGGAGCTGTGGAACTTATTTAGCACAGGTGTTTAATTGTGATAAATTGGAGACAGTCCCTGTATTCAATGGTCCTCAAACTAACACTACCATCTGGGTAGAGAAGGGTAGGGGCTTCCTGTCAACAAACCTGCTTATAAAGTTTCAAGGGCGGTGGCCTATTAGGAAATCCACAGGGGTAGATCAGGAGGTTGGGTGTGCATGAAGGGAGCAGAGTATTTAAACTTTCCCCAGGATGGCAAAATACTGCGGGACATGAACATGAAGGTATTGTGCTTATTATCTTTTTGATAATCTATTACTTTTTTCAAAGCAATATTAAAAATTAAAAACACTTGGGTATCTTGGTGAGCGAGAGATTTCTTTGCCATTTTGTGTGTTAAGGGGAAATTATATTGGTTGCTTTCGGCAAATCTTCCTGCTTACCGAGAGTGCACAAATGTTATTGTGGTCTGCAACTATCAATCAGTGTGTTTTAGTTAACCAACAATGAATTAAGAGAGGGACTTCTGCTTCCAGCTTATGGGAAGTAATGAGGACTGGATTTATTTTCTCACCTGAAACAATGGAAAAACCAGACAAAATATATGAGTCGATGTTTTTCAAGATATTAAACATCAGGCAGTGAAGGAAAGTGCTTGCAGAAACAGAGGGGAAAAAAAATAACAAGATGAGTTCTACCAGCTGGTAAAACAGCTGATTGACTTGAGAAGGTTTTCAGGCCACAACACAAGGCAGGTAAACTGGGGCAGAATCTGGTGGACTCCTAGGTGAAGAAACAGAGCAGAGAGCCTAGGAACATCAAAGCTGCTAGAATTAGCAGGGTACTAAGGAGTAAAGGGCTACACAGAGACTGTTTTCAAGAACTGGAGAAGATCTCAAATACTGAGTAGAGGACTGATCTATGCAGTATGTTACCAGAAACCTGGTAAAAACCACACAAAAGGACTAGAAAAAATAGTGCGCAGAGCACCAAGTCAGGGTTATGAATAGGGTCTGTTCTCTTTAGCCATATTGGAAAAACTCATAATTCATAGTGCATTGGGTGGAGTCCTCAGAAGGGTCTTGGCTTAGTAATGTGTAATAATCAGACTTCACTAAACACCGCCCTTGTCCTGTCTCACAAATCTTAAAAAGGAAACTGAAAGAAAAAAAAAAAACTGTTTCCAAATAACTAAACTTCATCACAAGACATATTTCAATAATATTTATATAAATAGAAAATATCCAACACCCAATAAGATAATGGCAACAGGGGGCGCCTGGGTGGCGCAGTCGGTTAAGCGTCGGACTTCAGCCAGGTCACGATCTCGCGGTCTGTGAGTTCGAGCCCCGCGTCAGGCTCTGGGCTGATGGCTCGGAGCCTGGAGCCTGTTTCCGATTCTGTGTCTCCCTCTCTCTCTGCCCCTCCCCCGTTCATGCTCTGTCTCTCTCTGTCCCAAAAATAAATAAAAAACGTTGAAAAAAAAAATTAAAAAAAAAAAAAGATAATGGCAACAGTGCCTGGTATCTTCTCAAAAATTATCAGGAATCCAAAGATGCAGGAAAAAAAAAAGACAATTATGAGGAGAAAAATCAAATGATCAAAATTGAACCGGAACTGACAGAAGTGTTGAAATTAGCAGACACAGACATTCAACAGTTAGTTCAACTCTATTTTTGGCATTTGAAAGTTAGATAGGACATGGAAGGTCTGTAGTTGTTTTTTTTTTTTTAAGACTCAAATTTAACTTCTAGAAACACAAACTATAATGTCTGAGATGAAAAATAAACTGAATGGTATTAGTGGATGGTTCAACATTGCAGGACAAAAGTGAACTTGAAGACATAGCAATGGAAAGTACCAAGATGAAATACACAGAGAAAAATAATTTTTAAAAAATGAACAGATCATTATTCAGCTGTGGGGCAATTTTCAGCAGCCCGATATATGTGTTATTGGAGTTCTTGTAAAAGCAAAAGGTAGAAGAGGGAAAAAATTGAATATATAGTGTCTAAATATTTCCAAATTTGATGAAAATGGTAAAACCATAGATCCAAGAAATTCTATGAACCTCCAACACGAGAAACATGGAGAGAATTATACCAAGGCACACCATAATCCCGTTGCTTAAAAGTAGCAAAGAAAACAAAAAGTCTTAAAAGCAGCCAGAGGAAAAAAGATGTATTATATGCAGAGAAATAAAATGAGGAAACAGCATATTTCTCTTTGAAAGTATTACATGTGAAAAAACAGAGCAACATTTGCAAAGTACTGAAAGAAAAGAAGGGAAAAAACACAACTGTCAACCTAGACTATAGAACTATATCCAGTAAAATTATCTTTTAAAAATGAAAGTCCAATAGACATGTTGAAGACATACAAAAGCTGAAACAATAAATACACTATCAGCAGAACTGCACTACAAGAAATGTTAAAGGAAGTCCACTAGGCAGAAGGAAAATGAGAGCAGATGGAAATATGAATGGGTACAAAGGAATAAAGGGTACAGGATATGCCCGCTACATGGGTAAATATGCAAGGTATTTTTCTTACTCTTTAAACCTCTTAAAATTTTTTTTTAACTTTTATTTATTTTTGAGAGATACAGAGACAGAATGCAAGTGGATTAGGGGCAGAGAGAGAGGGAGACACAGAAGCAGAAGCAGGCTCCAGGCTCTGAGCTATCAGTACAGAGCCTGATGTGGGCTTGAATTCACGAACCGTGAAATCATGACCTGAGCCGAAGTTGGAGGCTCAATAGACTGAGCCACCCAGGCGCCCCTCTTTAAATCTATTTAAATGATAATTAACTGGTTCAACAAAATAATCACAATGGGGTGTTGGGTTTATACCATTTATAAAAGTAAAATGTGTGACAACAGTAACACAAAGCCTAAAAGGAGAGAAAATGAAGTATATAATTATAAGGTTTTTAACATGTGAAATGGAGCATAACCACTTGAAGTTAAACAGCAGTGAATTAAATATGTAGTAGAAATCCTAAAGCAACCAATAAAATATCCTCTCCCTCAAATTTTCAGCTAATAAACTGATAAAAGAGACAAAGCATGTTTTAAAAGAGTAAGCAATTGGTCAAAAAGAAGGAAGAAAATATAGGAAAGAAAGCACAAAGCAGGTATTTCAAAAGGAAAATAATGAGCAAGATGAAACATCTCAATGTAATCACATGAATGTAGAAATGCCTCTAATCTCCAATTATAATGCAGAGATTGTCAAATTGGTGAAAGGAATCAGAGCCAACCATGAGCTGCTGGCAGGGAATGCACTTTAAATATATAGAGATACATAAGTTAACATTAAAAGGATGGTCACAGATATACCATGCTAACATTAATCAAAGGAAAGCTGAAATGTATGTGCTAAAATCAGACAATTAGGTTTCAGAGCAAAAAATATTCCAAGGTTAGAGAAGGTCGTTTCATAATGATAAAGGGGTCAACTCATCAAGCAGCCACAAAATAATCCAAAACATTTATGTACCTAATAATAGAGCTTCAAAGCAAATGAAGCAAAAATTATAGAACTGCAAAGAGAAATAGACAAATCCATAACTATAATGGGAGATTTAATACGACTGCCTGATAATTGAAAATTGCAATCAAAATGCCAGCAGGCTTTTTTGGAAATTGGAAAATTATTCTAAAATGTGTATGGAAATGTAAAGAACCTAGAATAGCCAAGACAACTTTGAAAAAGAACAAAGTTAAGGTGGCTAACAACACCTGATTTAAACACATTAAAAAGCTACAGTGATTAAGACATTGTTGTATTAGCATTAAGTGAGAGAAATGGGTCAATGGTAAAAGAGTAGAGATTTCAGAAATACATCCATGCATATAAAGACAATTGATTTTTGTCGAAGGTACAGTGCATTCACTGGGGGAAGAATGGTTTTTTAATCAAATCATGCTAGAACACTTGGATATCTATGACAATGTCTTATGTTGAACCATAGGCAAATATTAACTCAAAGAACTAAATGCTAAACCTAAAACAATAAAATCTCTCAATGAATACATGATAGAAAATCTTTATGTCTTTGGGTTAGACAGACATTTCTTAGATATAACACCAAAAGCATGATTGAAAAAGAAAAAAATTGATCATTCTAAATTTAAATATGTTTTCAGAAGAAGTGCTAAGGGGATGAAAAGACAAGCCACAGACTGGGAAAACATATTTGCAAACGACATATCTCATTAAGGATTCGTATGGAAAATACATAAATGATTCTCAACAATGAGAAAACAACCTGATTTGAAATATCAATAAAAAATATAAACAAACTTCAGCAAATAAAATATACAAATTGCAAACAGGCATATGACATGATATGCAACATCATCAGTCATTAGAAAAATGCAAATTAAAGCCACAGTGATGTACCAATACACACCGTTTAGAATGGCTGCAATTAAAAAGTCTTTCCATCATAAGTGAAAGTGAATCAAGTGGAATTCTCACCCACTGCTGGTGAGAATGTAAAATTAACCAACCTCCTTGGAAAATAGTTTGGCAAGATCTTAAATTTTTTTTTAATTAAAAAAAAATTAAAAAAAAATTTTTTTTTGCGTGAAAAATTTAAACATACCCCTTCCAGCTAATCCAGCCATTCCACTCAGGGTATTTACTTAAGAGATATCCTAGCATATGTTAATACATCTACATTCATAACAGCTTTCTTTGCAATAGTCCAAAACTGTAAATAATCTAAATGCCCATCCATGGATGAACTAATAAATTGTTATATATTCATACAGTGGAATACAACTCAGCAATAACAAGAAATGAACTATTGATAAATGCAGTAACATGGATGAATCTCAAATAATTAATGCTGAGTCAAAGACAAATAAAAAGCATTTACATTCTTTGCTACAAATGATGTTTGGAAAACAATATGTATGTGCAAAAAAATGAAATCAAACCGTTATCTTACACCACATGCAAAAAGTAACTCAAATGCATCAAAAACCTAAACATGAGAGCAAAAACTATAAAACTCATAGAAGAAAACATAGGGGAAAAGTTCCATGATATTGCATTTGGCAGTGATTTCCTGGATCTGACACCAAAAGCACAGGCAAAAGAAAGAAATAGATATATTGGATGTTATAAAAAATAAAAACCTTTTTGCATCAAAAGACACTATCAACATAGTGAAAAAATGACCCATGAGTGAGAGAAAGTACTGGCAGATCATATATCTGATAAGGGATTAATATCTTAAATATATACAGTAAAACCTTGTGAGCAATAATTTGTTCCAGAAGCATTCTTATAATCCATTGGCTAAGTTGTGATCATGTGACATTCAGCATCACATACTACATGTATTGGAAGACATGGCTCATTTACCAAGTAAGTTAAAATTTATTAGAAATATTTTCTCATCTTGCAGAACACTTGCAGAACAAATTACTCACAATCCAAGGTTTTACTCTGTATATGTATGTATGTATAGATATATATAGATTTTTTTTTTAATTTGAGACAGTACACAAGCAAGGGAGAGGGGCAGAAGAAAAGAGAGAGAATCTTAAGCAGGCTCCACACTCATCATGGAGCCCGATGTGGGGCCTGATGTTACCACCCTGATACCATGACCTGAGGCAAAATCAAGAATCAGATGCCCAACAGACTGAGCCACCCAGGGGCCCCAATATCCTGAATATATAATGAACTTCCACAACTCTACAATAAAAAACAAATAACCTGATTTAAAACTGAGCAATGGACATGAACATTTATGTGAATATGCAAAGAACATTTAAAAATGGCCAAAAAGCTCATGAAAAGATGTTTGATATCCCTAATCATTAAGTAAATGCATACTGAAACCACAATAAGATACCATTTCATACCCATTGGGTTGGCTATTATAAAACCAAATACAAATAGAAAATAAAATATGTTGGAGAGGATGTGGAAAAAGTGGAAACCTTGTGTACTGTTGATGTGAATATAAAATGGTGCAGATGCTATGGAAAATAGTATGAAGATTGCTCAAAAAATTAAGCACAATTATCATAAGATCCAGCAACTGAACTTCTGGATATATACCAAAAAAACCCTGAAAGCAGAGACTTGAACAGGTATCTGTCCACTTAGGTTCATAGCAGCATTATTCATAATAGCCAAAAGATGGAAGAAGCCAAGTATCCATCAGCAGATGAACAGATCAACAGAATGTGATATATCCATTGAATCCAACAACGAAATATTGTTCAGTCTTAGAATGAAATTCTGAAACATGCTACAACCTGGATAAACCCAGAACACATTCTGATCAATTAAATAAGCCAGTCACAAAAGGCCAAATATTGTGTGGGCCACTTATATGAGTTATCTAGAAGTAGTCCAATGCATAGAAACAAAAAATAGAATGATGGTTAAGGAGTGAGGAGAAAGAGCAGAGTTTCTGTTAGTGAAGAGGAAGAAAGCTCTGGAGATGGATGGTAGTGATGGTTGCACATCCATGTGAATGCCTTTAATGCACAAAAACTACACGTAAAATGGTATAAGTAATTTTGTTATCTTTTACAATTTTTTTAAAGAAGTACATACTCTATGAGTCAAACCAATCTACACATTGGTAGAAAGCAGATCATTGGTAGGCTAGGAATGTGGGATGGGAATTATGGAAGAGAGGGACTATAAAAGGGGCTCCTCTGTGGATGATGAGTATGTTTCTTTATTTGGTAGTGGTGACACTTTCATGGATGTATACATATCCAAACTTATACAACAGCAAACCTTACACGTATGAAGCATATTGTGTATCAATTACACTCCAATAGACCAGTTAAATTGATTAAGAATAAGTTGACTTTGAATCACAGATATAAATGTAAGGGCTAAAAGTATAAAACTCCTAGAATACATAGAGATAATTTTTTATGACTTTGGCCTTGGCAAAGGATTCTTAGATATGACACCAAAATGATCAATGAATTAAAAAAAGAGGTAATTAAACATCATCAAAACTCAAAACTTTTCACTTCAAAGGAGACCATCAACTAAAAAGACAGCCCAGTGAATGGGAGAATATATTTGCAGATTATACAATCAGTAAGAGGCTCATGTCCACAATATAAAGAATCCTCATAACCCAATAATAAAAAGATAACTAACCCAATTAAAAACTGGGCAAATGACCTGAGTTGACATTTCTCTGAAACATCCAAGTGCCTTACAAACAAATGAAAAGGTATTGGACATCATCAGTCATCAGGGAGATGCACATCCAAACCAGAGTAAGACACCACTTACACAGATTAGGGTGGCTGAAATCAACAAGTCAGATAACAATATTGTTAAGGATGTAAAGTGTATGCAAAATAGTGGTGGGAATGTAAAATGGTGCAGTCACTTTGGAAAACGCTCCAGCAATTCCTCCAATAATGAAACAGAGAGTTATCTTTTGACCCAGCAATTCTACTCCTAGAAATGAAAACATGTCCACACAAAAATTCATATGTGAATGTTTATATAAGCTTTGTTCATAATAGCCAAAAGGCAGAAACAACACAAATATCCATGAATGAATGAATGGATAAATAAAATGTAATATTACGTTAATATTATGCAGCCACAAAAAGTAAGGTAGCATTGATCTATGTTACAACAGATGAATCTTGGAAACTTCATACTAAATGAAAAAAGCCATTCACAAAAAACTGCATACTGTATGAGTCTATCTGTGTAAAATGTCCTGAACATGGAAATGTATAGAGAAAGTACATTCGTAGCTACTTAGGGCAACCTAAGTGTCATGGGGATTGGGTAGTGATAGCTAAGGGGTACCGCCTTTCTTCGTGAAGTGATAAATTGTTCTAAAATTCACTATAGTGATGGTTACACATACCATGAAAAAAAAACTAAAAACAAATGAATTATGTACCTTACAGGGGTGAATTGTATGGTATGTGCCTTACATCTTATTAAAGCAATTTTCCAAAAGAATAAGCAGACTTGTATGTTAACATATTCATGATAAAATGTGGCTCTGCCTCTTTCTGTCTCTCTAAGAGGAGATGATCCTAAATATAGTTTCACCAGTCAGGATGTGGTAGTTGATGCTGTGGTAACAAACAAACCTCAAATCTCATAAACTTAAAATGGTAAAGATCTGTTTTCACTCACATGTCCATCACTACTTGGCTGGAAGCTCAGTTTTCACCCTCAGTCCAGGATCCAGGTTGCTGGAATTGCCACAGAATGGACCGTTGTCTGGAAGAAGGAAGAAGAGAACTCTGGAGGGTCTCAATCTAATAGCTAGAGGCTCTGCCTTAAAGTTCTGTCACTTCTGCTCACAACTCATTGGCTGAAAGTAGTCACATGTCCTCTTCTCGCCAAGTGGAACCACAAAACTCAACTCCCCTTTTTCCCATAGTGTTGACAGTGTTGTTCTCTGCCATAGAGATAATATTCATCAAGGATTTACTATGTATCACAAGCTGCTCTAAAGCCTTCTGTATATCATCTCACAACTCACCACTGGCCCCCCCAAAATCTTTTTAAATGGACACTATTATTATCCTCCACCCCAGTATTTTCCAGAAGAAAAAAATTAAGGCATAGGAGATATTCCTGAAGTTAGTAAATTAACTAGTAATTGGTATTTGAATCCGGACACGGGCACCAGACCTACATTCTTACTTCAACACAATGTTGCCAGCAGCTATTCTCCTATTTTCCTTCCTCCTACTGCGACACAAATCTATCACAAAGTCCAAAAAGGTATAAGAAAACTGCACTAACAGCATAGATTATTAAATGACAACCGATTAGAATTCAGATCCCCCAGTTTCTGTCCAGTGTCTTTTGAGTAGATGGATGGTTTTCCCACTGTCCTCGGTAAAGCCCGGAGTTCAGAGAAGCTTCAAACAGAGCATCTCTGCTTTATCCTTTATGCTTCCTCCACATGTTTACATTTATTTCTTGGCTGACAAAAATAAAGTTGGGAAAACTACACTTCTCCACTCGTGTCTCCATTCCTGATAATCCAAGAGACAAACGCTCTGCAGGAACAGCTTCACACCAATGTATACACCAGTCTCCTTTTCTATTTTGTTAGAAAGTTAAAATGCTTACTTTTAGGGGGCACCTGGATGGCTCAAGCATCCAACTCTTGATTTCAGCTCAGGTCAGGATCTCATGGTCGTGAGATTGAGCCCTATGTCAGGCTCTGCCCTGACAGCTCAGAGACTGTCTTTCTGCCAGTCTCCTGTTTGTGCACTCTCTCTTTCAAAATAAATAAATAAACATTTAAAAAAATGCTTACTTGTACATCACGGTAAGGGCAACTGTTTTGATAAACACTATTATCATGTGCAGCATTGATGAAAGCAGATACTAACTTGGAGAAATTTTTAAATATACAAATCATACAAGGGCATCATTAAATATAGGAGATAGGACTTAGCAGTGAGTTATATCCACAAGAACCTGGCTCAAGAAAACCAGGGCTTAGGAATGCCACCTTTGATCTTTCTGTACAGCAGGTTTCCCAGTCTTCAAACCATTAGTGCTGTCTGCAATGCCTATAACAGTGCCATCCATGTAGATGATGTCTTATATTACTTGCTGCTGAATGAGCACTTGGGGATTATTCAAAGGAAGGCTTTTAGGGTCACCAGGAAAAGAAATCAATGGGATGGATAAAGACACAATTCCAGCGCTCCACTAAAGAAACTACATTATCCTTACATTCTTAGTGTTTATAGCAATATGGATCCTGTTAATTATTCCAAGTCAGAGCAGACATTTGAACAGGTTGATCTCAACTGAGAAATTTGGACTGCACTCCTGGCATAAATTGGTACAGTGAGGGCCCACCAGGAGAAAAAAAAAATGGCACCCTTCCCAAAAAGCATGCAAAAGAGAAATGTCTTTTTTAAGTTGGGGTTCCTAAGCACCCCTCCTCCTTAGCAATAGGAACGAGTCTAATGTGATAATAACCTCTCTCTGGGGTGGCATCTTGAAAGGAAACAAACTTCCCAGTTCTATGACCTGTTGGAAGAGAGATCCCAGCAGGGATCGGGAGTCTTGGGGAGTGCCCTCCAGCACTGTGAAATCTTTGAAGAGACCCAACTTTGAAGAGTGCCTTTCTCCCGGATACTGTGAGCATGCATACACAATTAGGGAGAAAACCACCTAACTCTGATTTCCAAAACCCATCTCAACTTTACTCTAGATCTCTCCTTTGATAAAAGCTGCCCAAACCCCTTCGGAGAGTTTTGTGAGGCAGTGAGGGAGACCAGAAAAAGCACATTTTCATCAGGCCGTTATTATGGGAATGCTGCCAATGGGAAAAATAATGGGCAAAGAAGGAAAAATTCTGATTATCTGACCAAGAGGCGTGAAGCATCTGTGGCTTGGGGCCAAGACATGGAAGGGAAATTAAAGGATAAAATAAATCAAAGATGTTGTCACTTTACCATGTGTTTGAAGGAGAGAATGCTGCTTGTGCTGTCCCAAGGTTTTCTGCAAGTAACATATTTTGAGTTGATTTTTAGCTCATTAACACAATTTTCTTTCAAGTGTTTTAACATTCACATTTCAATTCAACTTGAACTTCTCTCCCTCCTTTTTATTTATTTATTTATTTATTTATTTATTTATTTATTTATTTTTGGCCAGTGGTAATTTGAGCATTCTCTATGGGACCTTTCAGTTATCTTGGAGGCTTTTCCCTTGACAAAGATAAAACAGAAAGACTTCAAAAGACTTTAGAATCCAGGGGATGTCACCTTTCATATGGGTAAGGAGAAGAAGTTCAAAGCTGGGCTCGTATAGGGCTGTCCTTCAGAATTACAAATAACAGTCACCAATGCTGAGCATGTGGGATAATTATAATAATTTTATTAATAGTACAAACATTTCTCAAATATCACTCTATTCCAGGAACTTTGCAGTCCAACTTATATTCATGATCTCACTTAATTTGGATGAGCAACATGATGGTCTGCTTTCTAAAGGATTCCACTCAATTTAAATGGCTTTCTGAACAAGGAGTAATTTGGAAATTATTTTATGGTTTACAGATGTTAGTTACCAATGTGATATGCATGTAGTGGGGTCATATTTTAATATATCAACAATGTGTTTTTCATTCCCATAATTCCATTTTATCCTTTGGCCATCCTCCATGCAAGCAAGATTACAATGTGCTCAAGGCCTTGAAGCACAGTTAGTACAACAGTCAAGGAAAGCATTGAATTTTTGAGCTTTGAAAGCCCTGCAGATCTGACATTAACAATAGATGTGGGAGAATAATTAAGAGGCACCTCTTCCACCTCCAGGCCGGAAGCCAGACAGCTTTCATCTCTGTGATCTCAAGAAGCAACCCTGGATTTAACTCCTGGGTAGGGTACGGGGGAAACCTCAGGTTAACCTGGAGAGGGCTGAGAACTTACAAGACCTGTGCTTCCTTCCCTGGTCCACCCTGGGGAAACGACCCATCATGTACAGCATCTTCACCCTCAGCACGCTTTGGGAGCTTTAATGTAGAGATGGTTACAGGGCATATCCAGGCAGGTGAGCCTGAGGCGTCATCAGAAATTTCCTCTAGGTATCATAATGGCTTCCAGGAGAAGCCAAATGTTTCTCTCATCTCTGGGCAGTCATGCAAATAGCAGAGAGGAAGCCAACCCAGAAGGCTTCAGGGTGAGGATGGAAAAGGATGAGCAGAAAAGACTTAACAGAAATGCAGACACTTTAGGGCATACCGGCGTGGGCAGGAGATACCATCTTAACTCCATACCTTGGTACTGTGTCCTCTTCCTCTCTCTGGCAGACAGGCTCAACTCAGAGTGATATATTGATTGAAATGACCCTTGAATGATTGGAATTCATTCTCTGCTTCCTGGAAGAGTGAGCACTTGAAAGAAGTACCAAGCTGAGTTGTACCAAAATAAGGAAAGCTGTGTTTCTGCACACTGGGTATTCACACCTGCACACATTCCCGTTTCCTGCTGGCTCGGGGCTCAAGGGTGATGTGTGCGAGAGGAATTAGCCAGCTTGTCCATTAACCCCTGAGGGAAGTAGGGTAAATTGTATTACCTTTCTGAGTTTCGGTTCCCTCATCTGCTGAGCAAGAGAACTGGGCTGATAGAAAATGTCCTGTGGAAGGGCCTCAGGGGTTTCCTGGAATAGTAAAGGAAGGTCACTTTGTGGGACCACCTTCAAGATTCCCCTGCAGCAATCATAGAAGATTATTAAATACAGAGAATAAACTGAGTGTTGCTGGAGGGGAGGTGGGTGGTAAATGGGTGATAGGTACAAAGGAGGGCAATTGGTAGGATGAGCACTGGGTGTTCTAGGTGATGAATCACTAAATTTTACTCCTGGAACATTTTTACAGTATAGGTTAACTTGGATTTAAATAAAATGTAACATAAATAAATAAATAAATAAATAAATAAATAAATCAGCAACAACAACAGATTCCCCTGCAGCAGCCTGTAACTGGGGAAGGTAGGTTTTAATCTGATTTGTTTTTTTTCTTTATGTATCAGAATGAAAATACTGAGAGCAGAGTTCATGGTTCTCATTTCATGGCATGTTTTCATCATAGGGTCATTCCTGATGTTTTTCTATTTCACCTTTTCCCTTTCTCCCTGCTCTGCACTCCTATTCTGCACAGTAATAATGACAGACTCATATACTTTCAGAAGCTCCATCTTTTAGTCTGTTTACATTGAGGATTTACGTAACAGTTTTAAAAATTTTTTTAATATTTATTTTTGAGAGAGAGAGAGTATGAGAGAGGGGAGGGCAGAGAGAGATAGGGAGACACAGAATCTGAAGCAGGCTCCAGGCTCTGAGCCATCAGCACAGAGCCAGACACAGGGCTCGAACTCAGGAACGGTGAGATCATTACCTAGGCCAAAGTTGGACACTTAACCAACTGAGCCACCCAGGAGCTCCAGATTTGTGGGGTTTTTTTCTTCAAGGATTGATTCCAGCTCTATATAAATAAAGAAGCTTAAAAATCACTTCATGAGTTAATGATTTCTAAGGTCCTCTTCACCTTCTACAAGCTATGAAGATGTTCTGGGGTGGATTGTGACCCTCCCTCCAAGAGATCTATGAAACTCTGACCCCTGGCACCTGGAATGCGATCCTGATTGGAATTAGGGTCATGGCAGATATGATTAGTCAAGATGAAGTCATGCTGGAGTGGGGTGCTCCCAATAACACTGTTGGCTTTGTAGGAAGATAGCCATGTGAACACAAGAACACATAGGAGAATGCCTTGTGATGACAAGGGCAGAGATTAAACGGATGCAGAGGTATGTCAAGGGATGCAAAACACTGTCAGAAAACTCCCAGAAGCTGAGCAGAGCAAGAAAGGATTCCTCTGCAGGTGTCAGAGGGAGCATGGTCCTGCCAACACCTTGATACGTGGATATTAGACTTTCAGCCTCCAGAACCACGAAACAATAGATTTCTGTTGTTTTAAGTCATCCAGTTTGTAGTCCATTGGTATAGCACATAGATTCCTAGGAACCTAACACAGAAGGGAAAGAGGAAATAGTAATTTTCAGATATGGTAATTCTGCTTCCCTGTACCCAGCTAAAAAGGAAGTGCTTTAACATGCCCCTCGCTCTTTCTTCCTTTTGCTACATTTAGTTTATTGCTCTTCTCTCTTCCTATTTTTTCCCAACCCACACTACAAGATGGATTCCCAGAAGATAGAAGAAGCCATTTCCATTTTTTTTAATGCTTCTCCTCAGCACAAGACAATCTGACTAGAGAACTAGATCTATAAATGTGCACACTCCCACACACGACAAAAGGTTGTCTCATTCTCAAGACATGTTTTGCAGTCAGCCCCTGAAGCAGGATTCCAGAATTTGATCAGCTCCTGCTATCTCACCAACTGTTTCTTGACGGTGTCTGCTTTGGTGACATCACATGTTTGATTGCCACCCTGTAGAGATACAACAAGTATAAATTCTGTGCTGGAAGGCTCCAGTTTGGAAAGCCTTAGTCCCGTGTGGAAAAAAATGGCAATGGAACAAAAGTGCCATGTTGCTGGGATGTTGCCATGGCCCATTCTCTTGTGGTGATTATTTATGTAGTGGGGCAGATGGAGGCCCTGTTTACGGAATGTGTGTACCTTCGTGCCGGTTTGCTCAGTCTAGTCCCAGCATTTAAGCGGGCTTGGTATCTTATTCAGATGATTCACTTATGCATGTATATATCCATATATACGATCAAAAATATTTATTGAGTAACTGGTACTGTAATACCTTATGTGCCAGAGATATTACAGTAAATAAAACAAAAAAATCCTGCTCTCATGGATTATGTATTGATGGAGGCAGTGAGACAATATGCAAAACGAAACGAAAATATCTATGTTTTTATAAAGTGACAGCTATGAGAAACAATTATGCAAGGAAAAGAAATGACAAGTGCCTGAAGGAAGTGGTAGGGGAGAGGGGTTGCTGTTTTAAGCGAGGGGGTTGGGGAAGACCTCAATGAGCAGGTCACATTGGGAGCCAGTAAGCCTCGCTGTTTCCTGTGGATCAGTGGAAAGAGTAATGAACTTGGGATGAGAAAACCCGGATTCAGCTCTTGCTATGAACAGAATTATGTCCCTGCCAAAACTGTTATCTTTAAGTCCTAATCCCCTAGTACCTCACAATGCGATTGTATTTGGAGATAGGATCCTTAGAGAAGTAGTTAAGTTAAAATGAGGTCATTAGAGTGGAGGCTAATCCAATCTAACAGGTGTTGTTAAGCTAGGAAGAGACACTAGGGACACAGGTGCACAGTGGAAAGCCCACATGAGGACAGAGCATAAAGGTGGTTTCTGCATGCAAAGGAGAGGCTTTAGGTGAAAACACAGAAGTGGACACTTTGATTTTGAACTTCCAGCCTCTCGAACTGTGAAAAATAAATTTCTGTCGTTTAAGCTACCCAGTCTGTAGCATTTTGATCTGGCAGTTCCAGCCAACGGGTCTAACAAACGCGGGCACTTGCCACACCTCAACACTCGGATGTTGAATGTCATAAACTGAACATGTGCAAATATGAACACTTTACCTCCACCCTCAGCAATTCTTCTCTACCCAGGGTCTTTCCCATTTCCATTGGTTTAAGCTCCAACCTTCTTGTTTCTCAGAACAAAAATGTTACAGCCATCCGTGGCTCTACGTTTTCTATCAAAGCCTAAATCCAGTGCACCAGGAAATTCTGTTGGCTCCACCTTCAAAGCATATCCAGATGCAGTTAGAACTCACCACCTGTGCTGCTACCATCCTGTTCAAGTCACCAGCGTCTCTAAATTTCTGCAAGAGCCTCCTGACAACTGTCCTGGCATCCATTCACAGCAGCCAGGCCATCCTTGTAGCCCACCTACCGCTCCTCCATTCCAACAGCTTCCAACTAGGGCAGACCTGAAGCTTCCCCCCCACCACTGCCTGTCTTTGAGTCTCTGTCAAACACAAGAGAATGGGGGGCTGACTCTCTTTCTACAACAAACTCTGATTAAATAAAGAGGATTTGCTTGTCCTTGTTGGGGTGGCCTTCATTTATTTCCACAAAAGTCGAGTTTAAAACACTTGATAATGATGCAGGCTAGATTTATGAACCACAGTGAGTATTTTTTAACTTTATCTTTGCTTCATAAAATGCTTATTTTGAAGATTGCTTCTGGATCGAAATACAAAGAACATTAAGTATAAGATAACTAAGCCATTATTGGACTAGCTGGAATCATCTGAGTTTTTCTTGTGTAGTTCCCAGCCACAGCATCATACTTAATGTTAAACATTTCAATGTCCGACTCTTTCTTTTCTCTTCATAATAATTTCTCTTTTGTTGCAGTTCAAACTTAAATGCACTGGTTCGCTTCTCAGTAGACAAAAATCAGCATATTCTATGCTATAAGCCTTTTGGACACTTGAAACATTTTGTTAAATTGGTCTTTGCTTTTATTTTCTCAATTGGAAAGGATTTGTTTTCTTCATTTATTTCTGTGTAATTATTGTTTCTTCATACACCTTTCCCCATGAAACCTGTTTTGGGATCATGGTTGTGTGTGATTTTATCTACCTACCCAAAGTATCCTATGGTTAAATAAGTACAATTGCAAGCTTGCTCAGAGCCTGATATGGCAATATGCAGAGAAAATGCTAATAAGCATGGTCAATTATTAAAAAGTGGAGATATTTACACTATAATGAAGAACAAATTTTCCTGTGGAACACATGTATGTTAGTGTTGCACGTGTTATAATCCTTACATATTATCATGACACTGGTAACCTTGTCCAGGCTCTTCCCATTCAACAAGCCTTATCCCAGGACTGTGTTTGGCTCACTTGATTGGCTCAGTTCAACTAAGGGTAGTTGAAACCAGAAATCAGCCCATCCTCTTATAGTGACACATTACAAGTAATCATGTGGTGAACAGGGCATTTTTGTGGTCTTATAAACAGATCAATTACTTTTGTCTTTCAGACCTTTAAAAATACTGTATCTTGGATGGATGTGGAGTGGAGACATATCAGTGCTTATAACCACTGGCATAACTTCTCTGTATTTCATTTTCCAACTAGACAAGACTTGCTATTTTAACATTTTAATTAATGCTGAGACCAAGACATCAGTGTACACAGACATGTTTTATATTATGGAACTCTTTAATACAATTTTGATCCGATCACTTTTAGCTACTACAATCCTTGATTGGTTCTTGCTTATTTGAAATGCATGTTAGTTTCACCAACTGCCTCTCTCTGTCTCGTTGTATTTCATGTGGAATCTCCTCCTCCGTTCTCTTTCTTCCTGAGTAACTACAACTTGAAGTAAGATGTTCATGCCAAATAAATAGGTGCATTTTTGTGTATATTTTCAATTCAGCAGGGTAAGAATTAAGATGGGTCAGTTACTATTAGGTAAATGCCCAATCTAGTTCTTGGAAAATAATAACCTCTTATTTTTGGATAGTACTTCCTAATTTTCCAAGCACATTCAGAGTTATTACCTCACTGGCATTCAATAATTGAGGTTAGAACCTTGGGCTCAGGGTCAAGGTGGGCCTGGTGTTTGAATCCAGGATCAGCAGTCAGTAGGAGTCTGATTGTTGCTAAGTTACTTAGCTTTTCTTCATTTCAGCTTCCTCGTCTATAAAATGGAGCTATTAATACACTACCTCAAATAGTTGTGAGGGTTAAGTGACACAACACTGAAAGTTTTTGCTCAGTATTTAGCACATACTATACTAAGTGTGCAGGTATTTTAGGTAGTGGTAGGGGTAATTGCTTCACTTGATCTAAGAAGCACAAATATTACCTCTAACTATTGGCATTGATGCCCAGATGGTGTAAGTGCGTTATTCAAGACCTTAGAGATAATTAATGAAAGAGTCATACCTATAACTTGACTTAATTAAACCTAGTTTAATGTTACTAAAACTTCAACAAAGATAGCAGAATATTTGTTAATATTTTTTTGACATCTCACATAATTCCCTCTTCTCTTATCCTGATTAATTCCTGTTGCAAGAACTTTGACGAATAGCCGGAACAATTAGTTGCTTGTATGATATAAATATTTCAAAGACATTTCTTCATCAAAATATTGTAGGGTCACTGTAGTTGTTATCTCTGTGTGCTCAACTTCCATGGCCTCTTCTCAAAGTAGCAGCTTGACTTCTATTTGGAAATCTAGAGCTGCCCTGCAGGTTATCAATACAGTGTCCCATCTTCCAGTGATACAGGAATTGAAGAGAGTCTTTGTGATTGGATTTGGTCAAACTCTGTCTCTCTGAATCTTGAAAACAATCCAAATAATGGAATCAATTGTCCTGTATTCATCCCCATTTTAGAGACTCACAAGTAGTTTAGTTCAGACTATCTAGATAGCTGAGGCTACTTTATCTCTATTCTTTCAGAAGCCTGATTCTTTATTTTTACCCTTGTTTTGAGGGTCCACATCTTATCCTTCTCTATTAAAAAAAAAAGGCTTATCCAGAGTCAGTTTCTTGTACTAGGAACTCCAACTCATCGTAGTAAGCTAGTGCCACAAAAAATGTTGCAAAACAACCCCAAAATTCAGTGGCATACAATAAAACGTATTTATCATTCATGTATCTGCAGGTCAGCTGGGATTGGACAGATCCAAGCTGGACATAGCCTCAAGCTGTAGGCTGAGTCCAGGTTCGCTCTTATGTGTCTCTTGCCCTCCTTGGGCCAGAGCTCCAGAGGGCAAGCTCACTCATCCAAGGACATTTCAAGCTTCTGCCCCATCCTGTCTGCTAATATTCCTTTGGCTAGAACAAGTCAAAGGGACAAGCTCAAAGTCAAAGGAAGTAAAGATCACTCTACCCACAAAGATGGTGGAGGCAGCAGTGAAAAGTTGCTGAGTAGTGATTTAACCTACTTGAGATAGACTGATTTGCATTAGGAAGTCATCCATTTCTGCTAAGGAATTTCCATCTAAAATGCAAACACTATTAGAGAAGAAAAACGTAAGGCCTTTCCATTAACAACTTATCTTACCTTTGTTTGTCCAGTTGGCTAGAATGCAGTGTCCACATATAGCTAAGAAGAATCATCTCCAGAACTATACAGATGGATGCAGGTTACCAAGGGGGATTGGGGTTAGGACAAAGGGAAGCCTAAATTCATATCACAGTATGGAGGGGCATGTGACAATCCATGTAATCAAGATTCTTAGGGACTAAGAAGAAGGTGAATTTCACTGGACACATGGATGCCCTCCTATATACTAAGTGAGAAGGGGAAAAAGGAGTTTATAGATTCCTTAGGTTTGTAAGAATGGGTCCTCAAATTAGGGCTTAACATTACCTGACTCCATATTATTTTTATTTCCTTATGCTCTGCTATGGCTACACTGTCAGCTTGGAGTTGTCATACAAAAGTTACCATGAATTCTGATATATGGGAAAGCTGAATAGTTTTTGTTTTTTTACTCTCAATCCAGGAGACCATATTCATTTAGGTAATTTCTGGCTTTTAATTTCTCAGTTGTATTTTGGATGAGGTCATCAGAGTTGCCAGGTGCTCATGTCATGAAATACACAGAACTGTAAGACTCTGAGGTCAAAGGAAGTTTCCTAGGAGTGTTAATTATTCTATCAGGTGGGCTTCAAAGGAGTAAGTAGAGACCATGCCCATTTCTGAAGTTTCAAATTGTATACAAGCATTCAAGTGTGAACATGTGTGACAGTTTGTGAGCATATGTGGAAGGCAGAGGACTGGTTCCTATAAATTGTGTTTGGATGTTTGTAAGGATATAATTCAAATATTAGAAAGCCAAATTTGACCGTATGCGTGTTGTCAGGCCCGAGGGCCTCTTCCATCCTTGTCAAGGGGAGTGCTAACCTTCTCTCCTTTCATACAACACTAGAAAGCCAAATTTGGACAGGGCATAGTTCTACTCCCAAATGTATCAACATCAACATTTAACTATACTCTCAGGCAGATCAGGTCAAAATATGGCTTAACAACCAACTTCTCTCAGAATAAAGCGTATTTTCCCCAGGACTGTTTTAAACAAAGTGAATAACACACACTCTCATCAAGAGAGATGATTGACATTACATACTTGATGAAACTTCCCTTTTCAAAATCATGACATTTTATAACATAAAGAGATAGTAATTATATACTCTCCAATCTTAAAAAAAAAAGAAAGCACTAGTGGGAAAACAGAAATATGTTCTACAAAGAATGCAATTAGGCAGAGCTAGATTAGAGAATCCACAGAGGATAAGCCACAGGACTGATTATCTTGAATTTAATTTGCTGCTTTTGATATTTCCCCCTGCATTTTAGTTATTCCATAGAGATCAGCTTGTTACAGCTTCATTTTCCAATTGGTACACTTATTTATTATTATTTTTTGCATCAGGCATAGTAAAAGATCACCACTCACACCAATTATTAATCTTCTAACTTCCTTGTCATTTCCAAAGGGAAACAAACAATATGGTACCTGACATCTAAATCCTCTCCCCTGGGGAGGATGCAGACCAATTTTCTTTCTTTAATAGGGGCGCTTGATGTTAAGTTGTTTAAGTACTGGGATTTGTTGAGAAGGGTCTCAAACCTGTGGTTGCAATGAAACACCTCTGCATGACTTCTCTTTCTCTTGAAATACCACAGTTTCAACTAAGGTACCAACAAGCTATAAATAGTCAAGTGAGATCATATATTTTTTTTAACAGAACTGCCAGGAGGAATTATGATAAGGGGTGAGATTTGTAAGTTTATGACTACTTTATTTTCTATAAATTTGATGAAGCTCATTGTCCCCTCATCTTATGTGTACTGTGTCTGCTCCATACCCAAAGGCATGCAGATTTTAACTTCATTTCTATTTTTCTCAAGAAATTTCATCACATTCAAGATGTCATGAATGCTTTGTTGCCTTTACCACAAATGTGGCAGGGAAGAGGGTGGGATTCTCCCTACAGATAGACCCTAGAACTCCTCCATGCAGCTTCCAACGTTCTCATGTTTTAATTTCTCAAGAGTTCAAATGCTTTTTCTCATCCCTTATTTTCCTGTATTATTCAGCATTGTTTTTCTTTCTTTAAACAACTGAGCTCTAAGCCTTACAAAATGCAGCATACAGTAAAACAAAAGTGTACTATATTCGAGTTTGGCCACTGACTCTTCTTACTTGAGGATGTCCTTTTTGATTTCTCCATCCTACCACCTCCAATATCCTAAGTTTATTTTTCATTAATCACACATAGTTATAGCCTGAGAAGTAATTTGGTAATAAGCTATCAACTGATTTTTTTTTAAATTTTTTTTTTCAACGTTTTTTAATTTATTTTTGGGACAGAGAGAGACAGAGCATGAACGGGGGAGGGGCAGAGAGAGAGGGAGACACAGAATCGGAAACAGGCTCCAGGCTCCGAGCCATCAGCCCAGAGCCTGACGCGGGGCTCGAACTCACGGACCGCGAGATCGTGACCTGGCTGAAGTCGGACGCTTAACCGACTGCGCCATCCAGGCGCCCCTCAACTGATTTTTATAAAGCACTTTTTCTCTCTGAATTTTGGCTTGGGGAAGAGATTGCAACAATGACAGACCTGGGGCTTCAAGGTTCAAGAGCAGAATTTTATAGACTATAGATGCTAATTAATAGCCAGAATATTTTCTATTCCTTTGGTTATCAAAAACTGTAGAACTTTTAGGAAACAGAAGGTACAAGGACAAGAAAATCTGGTTCGGATAGTCCTGCTGGTGTTATTTTTCTTACAATATTGTATCCTGTGTGAAAAGTCACTTAAGACTTCCTCTCCAGAATCACAAGACTAATTCCACACTGCCAATTCTTCAATCTGAAGAAAATAAGTTAACTATTTTTTGCTATGGTCATTTTTTTTAGGCTAAAGATAAACAATAAAGGTAATCTAGAAACCTGTCACAGCTAGTTACCAGATATAAGGCAATCCTCAGCATAAAGTCAACTTGCTTTTTCCAACAGGTGTTTTTTTTTTTTTTTTTTTTAAGTTCTGAGCTATCTTTCTATTTATAATTTTTAAATGAATACTTTATTCATATTTAAATCAATTCTAGAATATCATATATTAACTCTAAATCATTGCTTTTATAACCTCACATTTTATAAAATGAGTTTATTCAATCTCTTCCTAGTGACCTTCAACACGCGTATCTCTGTCATCACTAGAGATACTTTTTGAGTCATCTAAGGCAGTTTTCTGACAATGCTGTTTCTCTATAAGTTGTTCAAGACTTAAAATCTATGTATGAGACTGTCTCTGCAGATTTTATCCCAAGCCACAGGTTTTCATTTATATAACCTGAGAAGAATTGGTTTCTTGTTCATACTCTAGATATAAAGTCATGCTCTCCAATTATTGGGTGGCCTTTTAAGCAATCTGAAAAACTTGTTTACAACAACCATCCAACACTTGTAATTATGAGGTCACACCTGCCAGAACAATTATTAAACCTGTGTTAATTGTCTATGTCTTCTCTCCCTTGTTAACAAGTCTATCTTGTGACCTTTGTGCGCTTTTTCCAACTGGCATCAGTTGAGGTCATTTGGGGCTAATGTGTACCTTGAAACAGTTCTTTGATCCAAAAAACATAACTGAGAGAGGTTGTAAATACAATAATGTCTCCTTTCCCAAAGATATCCATGTCCTAATGCCCAGAACTTGTGAATATGTTAATTTATTTGGCGAAAGAGAATTAAGGTTGCAGATAGAATTAAGATTGCTAATCACCTGACATTAAAGTAGAGACATGATCCTAGATTACACCAGCAGGTCCAAATAATCACACTGCTTCTTGAGAGTGAAAGAGTAAGGCTGACAGATTAGTCTTCTTTGACTGAGTTGATGGAAAAAGAAGCTGGAGAGATTTGAAACATGACAGACACTCTGAACTGCCCTTGTGGACTTTGAAGACAGAGGAAGGTGGCTGTCACTTGAGGCATGAGAGTAGCTTCTAGAAGCCGGCAGCAGTTCTCAGTTGACAGCTAGCAACCAAACAGGGACCTCAGTCTTGTAACCCCAAGGAACTGACTCTTCCAACAACCTCAAAGAATTGAAGAATGGATTCTTCACTGGAGCAACGGAGATATATTCATTTTTCTGGGGTCTCATTGTTCTACTGCTCAAGGATTTGGGCCAAGGTGTTGAATTTTAACGTTTTTAACAAAATGCTGCCTTTACATGAGACTAACAAAATATCATACTTTCCTATCACTTTAAAACAGGCAAAATCATTTCTTTTTTTATGTTTTTAAATGATTTAAAATATGTGAAGTAAAGAAAAGGCTAGGCATGCTGAGGAGAAGCCCATGACTTGCATGGTTCCAGTGTGAAAGGCAGAGTGTGTGAGCAGTGTGGGAGGGAGTTGGGGCAGGTCGTGGGGTCTGGGTCATGGTAAATCCTGGAAGCCACTTTTTGGGGATTGAAATTTTTCCTGAAGGGATCCATTCAAGGACTCTCTCCAAAGGAAGGATATGATCATATCTGAGTTGAGAAGAATCATGCTAGAGCATGTAATGAGGTTAAAACTATTACTATAGTCTAGCCTCTCAACTCCCCAGGAAGACCAAAACACTGGTTGGTAAGGGAGGAGCCATAGTAATAACATCCATAAATGTGTATGTAATATTTTATCATAATCCTCATAATGATATCTGATTTAATTAGCTGAGCAAAGTGAAACTATGACAAGTAATGGGACTCGCCACCCCCCCAACCCCCAAATCATGAAGTCAAGGGTCAGAGTGCTAGCACCAGCCCTTGTGAAACAAATTCATTTTCTTTTATATTCATGGGCTAGGCATTTGTGCTTCCATCATCAGCCTATCTATAAAAGAGTCAATGATTATGTCTTAATCCCAAAGATTCTAAGAGATAAAAACTGTGTACAAGCTCAGAGCTCCATGTATTAATATCAGTAAGGTACTTTAGAGCCCAGAGTAGCAAAATTAGTCTTCCTGCTCCTGACAAGGGCTCTGATCATGTTAACTAAAATTCATAAATATGAAAATAAAGGATTGGATTTTTTAAGTAGCAGGGAAAAAGTAACGAAGTCTGATTTCTTGGGAATAATATAATGAGTTTCTATTTACTGAACACTTAGGTTGTGGCAGGTTAAACACTACTCTTGACCTTGGGAGAATGAAAGGACATTGCTGTCCCATTTTACTGGAGGAGAACAGAGGCCCATATAGGTTAAGTTGTGCCCAAGATTACTCAGGAAGTAAGGACAGGGTCAGGGTTTGATTTCAGGAATTTGTATTTTAAAAGTTTCTAACCTCCATGTCACATTGCCTAATTTGTAGGAAGGAACAGGTAAAAGGGACATGAAAGAAGGTAAATGTCAAAGTCGCTTTTGGGTGATTTACATGAGGACTTAAAACATAGAAGGAGGTCTTAAACATTCAGCATAAACTCAAATTTGTTCATCTCTTTGAAAAACCTGAGCAAGTACATGAATCTAGACAACTGTCTAACTTTCCAGAGAAATGTTTCCTAACTTGTGTCCAATTCTGAAAAAAGGGTTACCCTGGACATATAAGAGCCATCACAAAAAAAGGAGTCATCCCTGAGCCTTGCTCCCCTCCTGGACTTGGGGGCTTGGTGCTGGGAATGTGGTGTGAACTTGGGCAATAAAAATTGCTTCCAGAAATCCCTAAACTGAGGGATTCTTTGGTAAAATACGAAAAGAAAATTGAGCAATCTTTTAGCCAAGAAACAAACTAAATTTACGCTAAAAAATACAGTCAATATTTGTAAAGTACATTACCATTCTATGTAGCTGCTTCACTACAAAATACATGACAGACAGAAGCTTCTGGTTGACAGACTCATGTAAACACCATGAAGCAGGAAGGGATGAGGGGAGGAACAGAGATAAAGGACCCCCATGGGGCCAAATGCAATGGATGGTCAAGGGACTGAAAGGTGACCTGAGTGGAGTTATAACGTTATTTGCCCCACATTCTATATTGTATTTGTGAGTACCATGGAGGTAACACAGCTTTCTTTCTGGCATGAACTACACCTTAGAATACTGAAGAGTAACAACTATCTAAGATTCCAGGAAAGGATGAGTTTATTCTTAAGAACTGCTTTGTTGATTCAATGGCACACTAAGTTCAAAACCATGGAAAGTTTCTCTCTACTGTTAGAAACTCTGGTTAAAGACAATTTTAGACCTTGTTAAGGTCAAACAGAGGATTTTGTTTTTTCCCCTTGTTCTGATTACTCTGAAAGGCCACCAACATTACAGACAGCCCTTAAACTTGATTAACTTTCCCTGGGAGCATCACGGCCCAGTAAACTGTGCCTCAGACATCCTGCTTTCCTCTCGGAGTACTGTGTGACTGGTCAAAAGGGACCCTTGGGACTGGAGATTCATACTGAGAAGAAAGCAATACAGGATGCCAACAGGATACTTTTGAAAAGACAACAAGGAAAATATCAAGTGCTGAAATGTAATTGTGTTATCAATCATTTCAAAAACAGATTCTATTATTCCTGTTCACTCACCTACTTTTTCTTTAATGGTTGCCATTTTTTTTTTTACATATATGCAGTTATTCCCCACTCTGTGGGGAGGCATTTTAATTATTTAACCTTACCCCACCCCTAATTCACCAAAGATGGGTTCAAGAAGTGACAGATAAAATTATAGTTGTTTCGGGGAGCCTGGGTGGCTCAGTCAGTTGAGCATCAGACTTCGGCTCAGGCCATGATCTCACAGCTTGTGAGTTTAAGCCCCATGGGCGGCTCTGTGCTGACAGCTTGGAGCCTGGAGCCTCTTCAGATTCTGTGTCTTTCTCTCTCTCTCTGCCCCTCCCTCGCTCATGCTCTGTCTCTCTATGTCTCCCCAAAATAAACAAACATTAAAATTTTTTTAAAAAAATTATAGTTGTTTCATGCTATTAACATCAGTGCTAGGAGGCCTACATCAGGAAAGGTTACAAAGAATGAAAGTTCTCCTGCAATACATTTGCAAAATCTCCTTTGCTTATGTGGTCTGGAGATCTGTTCACCAGTTGCTTATTGCCTTTTCCTGAGTCTTACTTAGATTGTTAGTTTTAAAACTAAAAGGAGTCTGAGAGATCAGACAATACTTCCAACGTGTTTCATCTCCAGTGCTAACTCTTGTTAATTGGGCCCTGTCATCTGAAATATTGTGTTAGGTAGGATTCTGAAGCTCAGTCTGTATTCAGCAGCAGAATAGCTTTGATTAAGGCCTACTATCTCTGCCATGGGTACTGAAATGAGGTAGAACTATACTGATGGAGACAGTGGTCATCCAGGACTTAATAATAGAACCAGAGATAGACCTGAGTTCTTTACATCCACCATAATGGCATAAAGACAGGATGAACCTGTGAGTATTCTTTTAAATTAATTCTAGTTTCCCATCGTTGTAGATTTCAACTTCTCCACCATTACATGCCTCTTCTTTTGGTATATAACTCTCGTTAAAATATTCTGAGAAGGAGACCCTTTGACACCTTCTTTATACCCTTATGTGACATAATTTGCTATGACAACATAAAAGAGATTGAGAGCAAAGGGCTCTCTGTCTGAGGGCAGACAGAGTGGGGCTATGATATTATTTGCAGTCTTAGTCCACCTTGAACACTTCCAGAATGCTTCAGCCTCCTGGCTTCATACTTCTTAGTCTGCCTGTAGAACTTTTCTACTATTTCCATGGCTCACTCCCTTACTTCTTTTATATCTCCATGTTTAAGTATCACCTTATCAGACTGATCCTCTGTCATCCTATTTAATAAAAGCACATCCCATCCTGTCCCTCTGTCCTTTTACTCTAACATGGTTTATTCACAGCAAGCATCCTCTTACCATTACAACTTGTTCATGGTTGTATTTCTACAACACCACCTGACACAGAATTTCACCTTTGTGATCAATGACACACTTGCTTTCTCTCCCACTGCTAGATTCTAAGTTCCATCATGAGCACAGTCTCTTTTGTTCCTGGCTTATTTCTCAGCCCAAAGAATAGTCTCGGTCACACAGTAGTTCTACAAATAAAACTGTGTTGACTCAATTTGAAGGGATATTCACATTTCAGTCAATCTAGCTTTTAACTTCTGACACTGTTGTCCAACTACAGCTAATGGGCCACATCCAGCCCAAAGACTGTGCAAATAAAATTTTTTTTGAACACACTCATTTCTTATTTATTTACATATTGTCTGTAGCTGTTTTCACATTACAAGGTCAGAGCTCAGTAGGTGTAACAGAGACTTCATGGCCTGTTTAGCCTAAAATATTTCCTGATCCCTGGCTAAAAGGGCATGAGCAGGGATGAAAGTAGTCAATGGAGACCATAGCTATCTTTCTGTAACTGACCAAGAGGATCTGCCAGAGTTGAAAGGACAGTGGATGGCTCAGAGTCAATTCTCAACCCCTTTAGCAGGCCTCAAGTGCAAACTTCTGAGCAAATGCTGGATTCGCTCCACAAATTTTTCTTGCATAGCTACAATGTGCCAACCTCTTTCAAGGCTCTGTAGTACATCACTGAAGAAACACAAGCACTCCTTGAAAATGGGCGTTCTAGCAGCAGAGACAGACAGTAACCAGTGAAAACACTAAGTAAGTGAAGGACCTCATACATAAGAAGAAAGGGCTATTGATGGAGCCGGGGATGAGGGGGTGGGGGTGGCAGGAGAAGGTATATATATATAACACGTAGGACACACTGAGAAGACAACATTGAAGCCAACACTTGAAAAGGGTAATTACCCAGCTATAGCAATAACTTCTGGAACAATATTAAAGGCAAACAGAACAGCCAGTGCAAAAAGCCCAGGGCAGAAGTAAGCCTGCTGGTTTTGAGGGACAGCCAGGAAGCCCCTGAGAATGAAAAGAAGGAAAGGAATAGATTGGGTGTCCACAGTGAGAACATTGTTTTAATCAAAAACTCTAATTGGGAGGGAAATACAATTTAACCGACCATGGACAAACTCTCTTGGGGCATTTAATTTTGTCAAACAAGACACTGTAGAATAATTATAAAATTAGTATATTTTATTGGCTCAAATTAATTAGCTTTCCCCACATTTCCAAATGCCAGACTTTGCCCCATTTATTTGGAGTCTCCAAGCTGACTATCCCTTGACCTTTTGATTTCCTATGCCTCTGATCCTTGAATTCTCTCTAGAGAGTTCCTGCCCAAAAAGGAAACATCCACCCTGAGGAGGAGACAGGTCTCTACAGTCAGACCTGCTGGACGATGACTCCATGGAGCTCCTCCAAGTCACAGAGCCTTTCTCCCTGAACCTCTGTTTTCCCATGGGCACTGAACAGAGTAACAGTGCCCAGCTCACAGGGTGAACACTGAACAACTTAATGTGAGTTAGCACTCAGCCAAACCCTGTAGGCATTTATATACATGTTAGCAGTTATTTTTTTATAATTTTTTAAATGCTTATTTATTTTTGAGAGTAAGAGACAGAGCATGAATGGGAGAGGGGCAAAGAGAGAGGGAGACACAGAATCAGAAGCCAGCTCCAGGCTGACCTGTCACAGCACAGAGTCCAGTGTGGGGCTTGAACTGACGAACCCAGCCATGAGATCATGACCTACCTGAAGTCGGATGCTCGACCCACTGAGCCACCCAGACACCCCTACATGTTAGCACTTACTATGACTTACCCTACCTGTTCTCGGCTCCAACCCCTGCAGCGCTGATGAGATTTCATTCTCTCCTGAGGCAGCTTTGGCTTCTTGGGGTGGGTTTGCCTGTTAAGTTATTGAGCCCAAATCCACCTGCCTGCAATTTGCAGCACTAGCCTTGGTTCTATCCCTTAAGGTCAAATAGATCCCATCCATCTCCCACCTGAAAGTCCTTCAGTGATTAAAGGTAATCACAACATCCCTCTCAAGTCTGTCGGATCCTTCAGCCAAGCCTCATTTCACTCAGTGGTTTTCCTTTCCCCTCACCACACTAGCCTGCGCATTTGACCTTGCTCCATTTGCCTTAAATCTATCTTCAATTACATTTACACTTCTTCCCAACCACTCTTCCTTGCCTGCCTTTTGATTTAATTAATTCCATTGTTATTGTGGTGGCATATCCAGGTTTATAACACATGCCGTGCTCTCCTCTAACCCTAACACCTACCACTGGTTAGCTTTAATTCCTTTCTTTACCATAAACACCTGAGCTCTGGTTTTGACCAGTATGAAGGGCGGGGGTGGGAATTGGGCTTCCTCTGTCCTGATCTTAAACCACATTAATAGCCCAGTTTTTGCTGTCCTCCTAATTCATCTCAAACTGAAGGTCAACCAACACATCTCCCACAACTCACTTCACACTTACTGCTTCTGGGTCACATGGGCCTGCCTTGACATTTGTAGCGTAAGCCGGTCTCTTGACCCCAAAATAAGACCTTATTATTGCTTTCCCTGCTAAAACCAACTACATTAGCTTTCATTTGTCTTTCTGCAGCTTATCGTGATCTTTTGGTATAGCTATCTATGAGCATTGCAATGGCATGGTTTCTAAATCCTCGTTGAAGTTATCAATTAAAATATTGGGCATCACAGGACTACAGACTGAGCCTGGTGATGTACCCCTAGATAGCTCCCATAGGGTAGGATAATTCTGATTGTAACTCACACAGATTATATGATATAGTCTTGACTGCCCTCTGACCATGAGGGTGTTGTGAGTAATTTTTCAAATTCCTTGGTCTAATCTAGATACAAAGTATCTATAGCACTTTATGATTTATTAATCACATGTTCACCTGATATAAATGGAAAATGACAAAATGCTGATTAGGCTTGTTTACCAAGCACCCATTAAAAAAAAAAAAACAACAGATGATGTCTGTCTTTTGTTTGAAACCATTCAGTGCACTCTCTGGCAGACACGGTAATAACTATCGAATATTCTACGTGTTCCCTTACACTTTGGAGATCTCTTGTCATTAGGCAGGGCCTGGTAACTTGTTCTGGCAAGAAAATATGAAAGGAAGTGACATGTGTCACTTTCTGGCTGAATAGTGACAATTCCACAGATAGGATTCCATAGTTTCTTTTTTCCCCTGCCTCAGTGATTGCCAAGGATGATGGTGTTCCAGATGGTGTAGTTGCAAGATGGCAGAACCCCCACTGCCAGGGTCCTTGAATAACTGCGTAGAGCAGATCCCCTGCTTGCACATGTGGATCACGCATATAGTGTGGGTACATGTTCCCATGTTGAATCACAAAGATTTGGAGAGTCGTTTGGTATTAGAGCATAGCCTAGGCCATTCTGACTCATTCCTTTCTCCTGCCCTGAGAGTAAAGCTCAGACTCCTACCATGCACTAGTGGGACCTGTGTGTTTAGACATCTGTTTGGCCCTCAGTGTCACTTCCATGTTGCTTCTCTAGCTGCACTGACCTGATCACTGGTCCTGGAGTGTGCCACACTCTTCACAGACTTGAGGCCTTCAGGTATATTTGGCCTTGAGGATCCAAGTTTCCTCCACCTCAAACGCTCTTCCCTCCCCTCTGGACTTACTTTGACCACTTTCCCTTCAGATCCTCACTTAGGTACCACTTCCTCAGGAAACATTCCTGGACTTTCACAAACTCTGTTAGAACCCCCATTATACGGTTTCATAGCATCCTGTCTCTTTTTCACAGCACTTTGCATTCTTGCAGTTATTCAAGGTGCAACATTTTAATCGAATATCCATTTTCTTCCCTGGACTATAAGCTGCTTGAAGCAGGGGCTTTATTTAATTCCCCAGGGTCACCTCAGCACCTCCTACAGTACATGGGACAAAACCCTCCAATTTTTGACGACTAGTGGATCTTCCCCATCAAGCTGAAAAAAAGACAAACCTGAAAGATTTTATTATGTTCTTAAATTCCTTCCAGTTCAGTTGCCTGATTTCTTTTGATCTCAGAAAGCCAAGCCGCTTAATATTATGCTTGAAATAGAATTAACTTCTTTAAATTTATTTATCGGGCCAAGAGATGATGTGTCCAACAAAGGCAGAAATGGGCGAAGAGAGCAGAAATAAAGAAACTTAGTACTCAGCTGCACACTACAGTCATAAGAAAAGTGAACATTTAAGTAACAGGTGAACTGCGGAGCTCTGTGGCCCCCGGATGGGCGGTTCCATCGGAGCCCAGGTGCCGCCAGAAGGGGTGGATATTTAAAGCCCATTGTGGGTGCCAGGGGTAACCACCCTCTGTCCTGGGGCTGGACACAGAGTTCCTATCACAGATTTGCCTTTTATCAGCAGCTGTGAGCAGACCGCTCTCAGTTCAAGTATATCACCTACGAAAACTAACAGCCGCTCCCATAGTGCCCAGCTTGGTGATGGGGCGTAAAGGCTTGTAACAAACCAGAACTAAATTATTGATTGTGCTCTATAGAATCAGTAAAACCAGGTTTTGTTTTTTATTTAAAAAATTGTTTTTTATTTATAACTTTTAAAAATTATTTATTTATTTATTTTTGAGAGACAGAGTGCAAGAGAGCTTGAGCAGGGGAGGGGCAGAGAGAGAGGGACACACAGAATCCAAAGCAGGCTCCAGGCTCTGAGCCATCAGCATAGAGCCCTACGCGGGGCTCCATCCCACGACACCTGAGGTCATGACCTGAGTGGAAAACAAGAACTGGATGCTCAACCAACTGAGCCACCCAGGTGCCCCTAAAACCAAGAACCACTTTTTTAATCATTTGGTGCCACTGTCACCATGATTTGAAATCTCTCACTCACATCCAACTTAAGCATCTCACATCAACTCTAACTTAAGCAGGAAAGTTTCAAGGCCCAAAGTGACCTTTGTATATTAAACTCAGCCAGGTCTGAACATGCACATCTGCCTCTGTCAGGAATGGGGGTCATATTTGCTTCGGTACCTGTGCCACACACTGGAAAGCACATGATATTGGGTGTAAAGTGCTTTTACATACATTTCCATCACCTGGGAACCACAATGTATATATTGTGCCTTACACACGTGTGTGTGCGTATATATACAAATACATGTGTATATATGACATAAATACATTAAAACTTTTTTATTTTATATTTAATTTCTAAATTTTACAAGTATATTTGTTTTAATGTTTATATATATTCACATACATTTTAACATCCTTCCAAGCATTTTTTAATTTCAACAGCTGGGAAAAATTCTAAGCACTAACACTTCTAAAATGAAAACAAAAAATAACCACCTAATTTGTATCTATGTTTCGCTATAACCAAAGCGTTCTACAATCAAAAACTATTCGTTGCTGCTCTTGTGTTACCACCTAACCTGTGGAGCCACTGTAGTCAAACCCATGAATGTTTCCAAGACTTGGAGAAAGAGGCCAGCAGCCGAGGACTCTTGGGGAGAATGAAATGGGAAGTCAAACCTGGGAAGCAGGTATTCCTGTCTTTTCTCCAACCACAGTCCCCTCACCTAATTTAGTTGGGAACAAAGGCTCTTATTGTTACACATCTCCCTTATTTATTCCTCAGCATTTATCAAGTGCCTACTATGTACCTAACATTTTCTGGTGCAAAAGAAAGATACGGTAGGTAAGATTCTAACAATAACCCACAGAGATCCTCATCACTGTGGAACTCCCATCCCACCATCACTGAATGGGGCACTGTGAATATGATGAGGTGACACTCCAGGAACCAGATACTGTCCTGACTTGAATCAGCTTTGAAGGGGATTCTCCCCAGGGCTTCCAGATACAAGCATGAACTAGACAACACATTGATTTTGGTCTTATGACACCCTAAGCAGAGATCTCAGTCTAGCTCACCTGTGCTTTTCACCTACACAGCTGTGAGATTATAAATGGGAGGTATTTTAAGGGGCTAAATTGTGGTCATTTGTTATGCACTGCTGGCAAACTGATACAGAAGCAAATTAAAATGAGAGAATTCAGGGGCGCCTGGGTGGCTCAGTTGGTTAAGAGTCTGCTGATTTGGCTCATGTCATGATCTCATGGTTCATGGGTCTGAGCCCCATGTTGGACTCTGTGCTGACAGTGCAGGGCCTGCTTAGGATTCGCTCTATCACTCTCTCTTTGCCCCTCCCCTGCTTGCTCTCTCTCTAAAAGTAAATAAGTAAACATTTTTAAAAATAAATAAAATTAAAAGTTTCTTTTAAAAACAGAAACTTGAGGGGTGCCTAGATGGCTCAGTCAGTTGAGCGCCTGACTTTGGCTCAGGTCATGATCTCACAGTTTGTGGGTTCGAGCCCCACAAAGCTCAGCTCCTTTGTGTCCCTCTCTCTTTGCCGCTCTCCCTCTCCCCTCAAAAATAAATAAACACTTCTTTTTCATTAGAAACTTGATCCAAATATCAGAAGCTTACTCTCCACTTGGGAAAATAGGGTTTGCATTCCCTCCATGTCAACTCCCCTCCGGGCTAAAAAATACGCCAAGTGCAGTTTTATTTTTTGAAGGGCCAAGTCAATGTCAACATTGCATCCACTCTACTCTGGTTTTAACAAGTTCCTACCATGTACTGTGCACTATGCTGGGCCCTCAGGTCCACAAAGAGACTCAGGGTCTGTCCTCAGGAGGGCTCTCAAATGAGAACATGAATAGGACCACAGGACAGGTGCAGAGCCCAGTGCCATGAGAAACCACAGAGAACTCTGGGACACAGAGAACTGGCTTTTACCCAGCATGGGCACGAACAGTCCCCTGAGGGGAGTGACAACAAAAATAATCTGGAATTTCAAAAGTCATATGAGGTCAACACGTCTTACAATATTTTCAGACAATTTCACCCAATGATTGCACTTTAAATTTTGTATTGTTCACTGGACATCGTGATGCATTTAACTGCCTTCTTAAAAACTGTGAGGACAATTATGCAAAAAAAAAAAAAAGTCCATATACTGCTTCCATTAGGTAGTACCCACCACTGCCCCTGAAGTCATTTTAGCCAATTCCTTAGAAAGTCAAATGTAAGCAGTCGAGGAATCTCACAAGTACTTGGTGCTGATGAAAATTAAAATGTATTTTCTTCCTTTCCTCTTAAACACATTTGGAGTGGATTTGAAAAAAATAGACTCTTAAAGAGAGAGGAAGTGATTACATTTCCAAGTGTATATGTGTAGCGAGGTGATGAGGATCACAGAGAAACTCCACATTACGACCTTTCACAATAATTTTTAAGGGGGTCAGGAGAAACGATGGAGTTTCCCTGTCTGTATAAATAGAGGTACAACTCAAATTCTCATTTGAAACCTTTGATCTTTAGAAGAAAGTGATACAGTTATATTTGCTCTCTAATTTTCTCTATTTGAAATTCAATTCCATATTTCTCTTTCTTGTGAATTGCAAATTGCCCTTCAATTTTATGAGACTTTTAGAATTGTCGCACCAGTTCAAGAACATGAAAAGGAATTATCGTACAGAGACCATGTATGTGCAAAATCTATGTGTACACACACATGCATGTACATGCCTCCTCCCTTGTGGTGACTGATTTATGTCCGTGTTAATTTAGAAGTGAACAATCTGCAATCTGGAATTTTGACAGATGATGTTTTTCCAGGTTTCTCATGTTTAAGAACCAAGAATAATGACTATTGATCTTTGCTCTACATCATAAAAAGAAATGCACTTTATCCACTGGCTCATGATTAACGGTCCTCACATAATAATAGCCAGTATAACTCAAAGTGCAAATTGATATTAAAAGGGCAGGAACAAAAGACCATAAAATATAATTACAATAGAAATGAATGAAAGCACATCAACTGAGTGAGAGGCAAAGAGAAAGAAGGGAAAAGGGAAGTGTCTATTACGTGTGAGGCTTTATGATAAATGCCAACAAGGAAAGCTTTATTGAAGACCTGGAAGAGATTTAATTGCTAAACAAAAAAAAGAAAAAGGGGTAAATCCAAAGGGTCATGCTACTTGTATGCTACTGTAGGCTACTCAGCTACCCTTTACAAGCCAATTCAGCTTGTTTGGGGACCACAGACAGAGCAGTCAAATGACTCAAATGACGTGCGCGCACACACACACACACACACTAATTATCTCAATCTGCATCTCTATCTGAAATTCTCACCATTAGCATTGCTCTTCCAGTAGTTGTTTTGATGTTATTTACTTTAAAACTGGTTAAATATTAAGGCATCCAGTTTCTTGAGGAACACACAGGTTAACTAGAGAATACATTAGCAAAGGGGAGTTCTTTTAATTTGCTTTTAGCACTTCGAGACAACTAGCAGACAACATAGCGCCAGGGAAATGACACATGAAATAAGTTCATTTTGTTGGGAGCCAAAAAGCAGAATGGGTGAGACCAGCTGTATGATACCTAGCAGTAGGGGAGCCAGCACATGGCAGTTCTGAGCCCTGAGATCCTGACAGCCAGAGAACTGGGCAGGGATGAGGAAAGGCAGCAGTAGTAAGAACACTATTTGCTGGGCATTCTTTTGAGTACTTCAGATGTGTCAACTCATTTAGTCCCCCAAACTTATGCAGTGTGAACACTTAATCCCTGTTTTACCTATGAACACACCCACAATCACCTCAAGAAGTGGTGCTATTGGGGCCAAGGAGTGCCTCTGGTGTCCCTGGGATCGACCTCAAGAGTCAGACTCATGCTCTTGGTGTAGAGTGTCACTGGGAACACCTTGACACTCCTGAGGGTTCAAATCTCAGATGTGCTGCCAATGAACTATATGGCTTTCATCACTTATTGACCTAGCTTACCTTCAATTTTTTTTTTTTTACCAGTAAATTAGGAATAACACCAGTATCTACACCTCATGGTGTAATTATGAAATTTAAATGGGATGTTACATGTAGGTGCTCTGTGGCACAGGGACCCTAGATATGCACAATAAATCCTTAATAACATTGACGAAACAAAAGGCAAAGAGGTTGTGTACTGTGCTGGTTTGGTCAGAAAAGCAAAGCTTTTAGGGGTGCTATGCAACAAGGGATTTATTATAGCACTAGCCCTTGTATGCTGTGGGAGCTAATGGGGAAGTCTATGCAGGCTGTGCTCTTTGTGTCTAGTGTTGAGTCCAGCATCACTGGAGGTGATATGACTGGCAGTCAGGAAGGAGAATGGGACACAAATGAGTGAAAGAATGACATGGACCCCATGTGGGCAAGTAGAACCCATGTTCATCCCAATGCCCCCACCCTCACCCCATGTTGATATGGCAGTTAATCTGCAAAAGGAGTTGGTGCCCTCCGCAATTGCCCCTGGGCTCAGAGAAGCTGGTAGAGGAGCTGTGGTCCAGGTCTTGCCTCAGCTCAAATACATACACAAGCAACAAAGCATGCAAGCTCCACAGCATGTGGTAGCGTACCTAACCCTCAGAGTATAAAGATATGTCTGCCGCATCACATTTGCCTTCCGAATAGTATGCAAAATTTCTCTTGTGGCTAAACTTCACAACATGGCGGAGGGAATTCTGGCAAATGGAGTTCCGGATTAGCCAAACTGACACAGTACAAAGCCAAGGGACCAGGATCGCGTACCATATTTTCTCAGTATTGGCTAATTCCTTTATATTTTAAAATAATGGCTGTAGCTCTAAAACAACATTCTGACTCTCATTTGGAGCCGCTTCATGATGGTCACCAGTAAATTTAGACCTATACATTTCCTCATCTGTACCTCTGGAGTCAAAGACTGTGCTTCTTACTAGCTTTGCTACAATAACTGCTGCTGTGGTGCCATGTTCTTCAGTGCGAGGCATTGACACTTCTAACACATCAGGTTTACTGACCACTCCTCTGTCCACTCCATGGATTCCCATTATAAGATGACTGATTCCAAACTCCCTATGTTGTCCTTCCCATCTACTCCTAACTTGTTCGTGCAGATTTATATTTCACCAGCTTTGCGTCTCCCCATCATTCTGTTCTACTTTTAATGTTGCTCTGCCAGATCATACCGTAGTTACCAGTAGGTATGTCACCCATTAGACTATTGTCTAATGCTACTTATGGGTAGGGACTGGTTCGGTAAGTGGTGGGATGTACAAATAAATAAAGAACAAAAAATGTATATGTCTCTTTTTCCATTCACTTTCATATACTTACACAGTTATCTTAAAATTTATATTGATAGGCTTCTGTAGGCCAAGTACTCTCTCCACCATATATACAAGGAACAAAACAGCCATGATCCCAGCTGCTGTGGAGCTAGCATTCTAGTCGGGAGTCAGATATTAAATAAAAAGACACGTGAATCTATGCACAATCGATCATTGTGATTAGGGGCTGGGAGTAAAAATAAGATAATTGCTACTGTTATTAAATTAATATATTTTAAAAATGACTGATTGGATCAAGAAACTTAATTTGTGCACATAAGAAAGCAACATGAATTACCCCAATGGAGAATAGACAAATTAATGTGGCCTTGTCAGCACAAGACTTGAAATAATTGAAGGAACCAGTTCAATTCATCATTTATCAGTTGCACAGCATCCTTCCAGGCACTGAGTGAGTGCCCTTGCCTCCCAATTGCCAGTAAGCTTCAAGAAAACACAAGCTAGGCTCTCTGGCTGTGTAGTCTGCCTGGAGAATGTCGCCCTTAGAGAGTGTTTATCTTTGGAGAGAAAATCAACTCCCACAGATCAGGACCAAGTTGTAGGACTTTAGGGCAGTTCTTATGAGACTGAAGGCTCTCAGTAAGCACATAAGATATCAAACTCTTCAGACAACAATTTGATAAAAACAACAGTTGAGTTTAGGGCATTGAATTTTAATAATGGGATGTTAATCATTTATTTTGTATCCAGCACATAAAATTCCCAGATGTCAACTCCAGTGCCAAAAATGGACATGTGGAGAACAGCAGGTATGAAAGGATAAATCTTGTGATTTATAGGCCTTGCTTGCTGAAAGTCTCTAATGATTCATTTCATCACTGTGGAGCAATTTCCCCAACAAAACATGTCTTTCCCATCCCTTAATCCGAGCGACTCATTTGCTATTCACTTTGTTTGTCTTTCTGTATGGTCTTTGTCAAAGCTTCCCTCTGAAGAATTTCCTCCTTATAAACACTGCACCTTTGATCACCGCCAAAACATGTGAAAGATTATGAGAGGTAAGAACAAAGAGGAACTATTTAAGACCTTCCCAACCATCTGATCTCTTTGTTGATTACACCTGTTTGGGAATTTTTTCATGTCATATTTTTATTCCAGGCTGTCATAGGTTAGACAAGATATTAAAAATGCATGTGAACATTGTCCAAACAGAAGTTTTTATATATTATGCCATGTTTAGTAACATAAATGAATTTCAATTAATATAATGGAAAATACAGTTGGTATTCAATGCTGTCTATGTTTATTCAGCTATTCAGTTATTCTTTCATCGAAACATCTATTCCATCAAGAGATATTCAGTACATTTTAGGTACCAGATATTAGGCATTTAGTGGTGGGCGAGATAGGTGTGGTTCCTGCTATCAGAGTAATATGGTTATGAAGGAACTGACACACTTAATACAATACACTATGTGCCTCTGTACTTGTGTGTGCTCGCATGCCTGCATACACATGTGCACACATGCATGTGTGTGATGGGGACACAGTAATATCACAAAAAATGTCTAATGTCATGCCTCTGAGGGTATGACATTAGAAGTATGATTTAAGTCATGAGAAAAAGCCAGCCCTTCAAAGATCCAAGGATAAATTATTGTAGGTTAGAGGAAGAACAAGTACAAAGTTCTTGGGCAAGAGTGAGTTTGGCATGCCTGAAGACCCAAAAGAAATCCAAAATGGGGGAAGTAGAGACAAAGTTGCTAAATTTGGTACAAGATGAAGGTGGAAACTGAGCAGGAGAGAAATCAAAGAGGATTTATTTGCATCAGAGTTTCTTCATTTCCAGTACTACAAATCTCTGGATTCTGAATATCCACAAGGCCCTTATTAATTGCACTAAAATTTTCTTCATTTATGCATCTGTGCATTTTCAAAGTAGTCTGAGACTCAAGGAAGTCTAAGAATTAAGACCTGGTCTATGGAATATTGATAAAGTTTAAAAACTGGTCTACTGCAGTTTTAATAAAAATATTGGGTAGCTACATCATATATTAATGATTAGCTTCTTTTAGACCCTCATGATACCTTGTATCACTGATTTAAAAACCTTGGTAATTACACATCCCAATCCTAAATGGTTCATCCAGCTGCTGTTTGAGGTTCTGTTCTTTTCAGATAAGAAAATGGAAGTGTTTCATTAAATCATGCCAAGGTTCATAGAGTTAAACTTTTTTGAGAATAAGGACAAAACTGGATTAGGAATTGTTTTATTCTTCTTGAACTCTACATTAAGTGAACACTGCCTGGGATGGATATGATAGATAATTTTTAGCCCTTGATAATAACTAAAAAATGTAAACCTTTTCCATCATCATTTTTCACCCGTGTTTGATAACTATTGTGTGAGAACAATGGAGGCAGATATATGATACTGTATTCAATATCCCAAAGAGATGATGAATGATAACACTTACAGTTTAAAAGAAAAATGGCCCAATTTCAAGTGTCCTTTCTGGAAGTTCTATGACTGTTTTGGGAAAACTTGCTAAAAATACTAAGGCAGTAGAGACAAGAATGAAAAGAGTAAAATATAGTCTCCATCCCTTTTTTTTATGTTAAGGATACTGTTTAACATACATCATTTTGACAAAGCTGACTTATTTATTAAATAAAACTTAGGATCATTAAATAGCTTTCCAGATGCTGTGTCCATGAATAGTGGATTCTGAGAAAGTTCATTACATGAATGAAAACATTGAAAAATATCACTTTAAATGTGATAAATGTCTTTGTCTGCCTTGCCTCATAACTTTGACTGAAATGACCTGACACATGAATAAATATTTATATCAGCTTTTATACTAAAAAAGAAAAGCCTGCTGGAAAATGTTGTGTTGCAATTACTCATGGGTATTTGCCTGATGATTATTTGTCTCTAGTACAGAGCATATTCTAAAATAAACAGAATCTGGCATAGAACTGTTATAGAATATATTTATACATTAGCCAATTCACAACCAGTTGAAAGGGATGAGTTCAGACAAGCCTCTGTTTGTCTGCATTGCTCTGAATACTTGGTTTGATATTCCCACTCAATGACTAGTTTTAGTTTTGCAAAGTTGCAATTATTGTGGTTGCAAGGAGACAGTGAAAGGTATCTTTCTCTATGGTGGCTGTTGGAAAATTATCCTAAATACTTTCTCTAGTGTGTAGTAGAGGGGAGCAGAATTTGTTATTCCTAAATACGTCTATTTGGCATAAAGATTATTTTAGGCTGATTATTTTTAAGAAACTAAAGATTCAGGAAAAGCTCTTTACCTCCCTCTCAATTGCCTAAATTTGCATTGGAAAGAGGGTCTCTACCAAGAAGAGAGCTCTTACCAGAAATACCTGTTTACCTAAGAAACTTATCTGCGTAACAGAGCAACCTATGTTTTCCAATCATCTCTTCCCAACTTCCTATGAAAGGCCTCTCTTCCCTTTGTATCCAGAAACTTTTCCCCTTTCCTTACCTCAGGAAGTTATAGAAGTCTCAACTATCTGGTTGCCCTTTGGGTCTCATAATTATATAGAGCTCCCACACACACAAATTTATTTTTTCTCCTGTTAATCTGTCATATCAATTTAATTATTAGACCAGCCAAAGAACCTAGAAGAGAAGAAGGAACCCTCCCCCCGCTCCTTTTCGGTAGAATCAGACACAAGTCTGGAGTATTTAGGGAGTTGGGGAAGGGCTACCTAGAAAGAAGAAAAAAGATGGTAAAAATTGTCATGTTAAGTGGGGACATATCTCAAAAGACCCTAAATATCAGAGGATGGTGTACAGCTTTACCTGTGTACAATGAAGAGGTCACAAGAATTCTTACCTGGAGGAATAACTTAGTGAAATTGACTTTCCTGAATGATTTGTCTGACCAGAGTCTGCAAGATAGGCTTATAAAAGAAAGTGCATTTCCTTTTGCAGTGTAAATATGACCTCCAGAAACTACTTCCAGCAAGAGATGGAAATTCTTTCCTCTCCACTTGACTCTGGGTTGGCTATGTGACTCGCTTTGACCAACAGGACAGTGCAGAAGTGCTGCCACATGAGAGGCCTGGAAGCTGCTCTATGCTCTTACAGAGCCCAGCTGCCATACAGCAAGGAAGCAAGTGCTATCCTCCAGCACAGGAAGAGGCTCTGGAGAAAGGTGCCATCTGATGAGCAGATGAAGGCATGGAGAGGAAATGAGGTGTCCCAGACAACAGGAAATACTAAAGCCCAAGACATGTGAGAGAAGCTTTCATAGCACCCCCACCATCACCCCCAGTCCCAGTGCACCGGCCAAATGAATGCAGCCACACAAGAGGTCTACAAGACCAGCATATGCATCACTCAGTCTACCAAGAGAATCTCAAGAATTGGCAAATCGTTGCTGTTTCAAGCCACTAAGTTTAGAGGGGGGTTATTGCATAACAAGAGAAAAACAGAATAACATCTCACTAAGTATCTTTCTCATAATCAAACTCAGGAAAGATTCATTGAGTCAGAAGCATGGAAACCAGTTACAATGGTATTTCAGAAAAGTTAGCATGGGGTAATGAGAAGGTGGCCTAGGTGAAAAGACTGGGGTTTAATTAATGCTCACATTCCCTCCTCTCATCAGGAAAGGACCAGACCATAAAACATGCAGATTAAAATGTTGAGTTTAGAAGTGACATAAAACTGGGCTCCTCCCCTGGTTTCAACATTTAAACATTTCTTTCCCCAAGACTAGGTCTTCTCACCTAAAACACAGAGCTAATAAGAGCCCGCAAAGAAGGAACTCATTATGAAAATCAGCTGGGGGAGGATATGAAGTTACTCAGCACAATGATTTGCAGACACTGAGTTCAGGGTCGAGAGCTAAGGTACTATTTGGAAACAGGACCAGACATTCCTTCATTTCCAATACTTCCTCTTTACCGTCCTGAGTTCTGTCTTCCGTATCTCCAGGAGGGATGTCAAAGAATAAATACACGGAGAATAGAAAATAATAATTCTTGATTGTTGGGTTTCAAAAGCTTAGAGAATTTGTGTTTCAAAAAGCTCTGCCTTGAGGCCAGTCTCTGGAAGTTGAGAGAAAGGGTCAGCAGCCTTTTACTTGCTTCCTCCCACCCCAGGATCCAGATTCTGATGTAAAACCCCTAAGATGGAATCTGTCCTCTGTCTTTAGCAGGATCCCCCTCCCTAGGCCATCATCAGGCAATCCACATTTCAAAATAGGGGTGACTATGAAAAACCTTGGGTGATTCTAAGATGTCTTAGCTTAGGAGACTTGTGTCCCCTTTACTATTTTAAGAGAAAGCAGTAATACTTCAAGGGTCCTCTGTGTCCAGAAGCTGTGCTTCCATAAGGAAAAGTTGAAGAATATTTTGAATGGGTTAAAAAAAGACTTCTATATATCCTGTCTAGCATATCTTCCTTGGCTATCTCTCCCTTATATTGTCTTTGAGCTATGTTACAGCTGTGTAAGTTACGGAATACTGACAGTAATGCAAATAATTCCTTTTCATAGAAATGCAAACTGTATCCAGTTGAAGAAGTTGGCTATTGCCCCAAGAATATTGACCAATTTGGTATATATCTGTAAATTAATTTCAGCCTTCCTGATAACCCATAAGTGTGTCTGTTCTTTTGGATTTTCCATGAAACTGGTTATGTGTTTCTTTCAGATTTCAATGAAAGTCAGTGACACCTCTGTATTACTTTGCCAGGACTGCCATAATAAAGCATCACAGACTGTATGTACACCAGAGAAATGTGTTTTCTCATGATCTGTAAGTTTGAAGTCCAAGATCAAGGTGTTGGCAGATTGCTTTCTTCCAAAGCCTTTCCTTTGCCTTGGCAGATGGCCTCCTCCTCTTATTCTTCACACAGCCTTCCCCTTGTGCTTGTCTGTGTCCTAATCTCTTATAATGACACCAGCTGTACTGGTACTGGGTTAGGGCCCAGTCATGTAATATCATTTTATCTTAATTATCTCTTTAAAAGCCACATCTCCAAAACAGTCACATTCTGAGGCACAGGGGGTAGGACTTCAACGTATGAATTGATGGTAAGGGGGTACACAATTCTGTCCCTAACAATGTATTTTTAAAAATTAAAATATTCTTTAATACTTCTCGGGTGATAATATCCCCAAACAGACCCATAAAGGCATATTTAAAATATCAAAAGTGGGCCAACATTATGACTAAAGATTATGGTCTCTCTTTTAACCACATGTACGAGTATTCATATTCTATCATTCCTGAGGACTTTGCAATAAATCTTTTCTCTTTATTATAGGCATATTCTACAGCTCTATCTTCACATTCCATCAGATAATTAAGGAACCATCAAAGGTATGGCTCTCTTCACTAGTCCTCACCCCTGAGCTCCTATGTGTGTATGCATTTTCAAGAATGTGCAGAATGAAGCATATTGTGCTGAACAAAATTTTCAAGATAAAGTAAGCTGAGGATTTCAAAGAGTGCAATGAAAGTAATAAAAGTCTAGATTTTCAGAAACCCAACATGTAACTCTACCTGGAGAAAAAGTCACATTGAGTTTCACCATATAGTTTTCCCAGCATTGCACTATGGATGAAAAGAAGTCACAAGCAACCCTAAAGGATAAGAAAAGTGAAAACCCAAAGCACCAACAAATTCTTCTAAATTTTCATTGGTAAATTCTTCTGGCATATTCCAATGAGTCTGATTTTAGAGTATGAGAAATTTCTGGCAGTGTGACAAACAGATTTGGGAAATCTGGTGTGAAATGACAGCTCTGATCCACATGGCTGAGTGAACACAGATGGTTTTCATTCATCGTTTTGCTTTTCTTATTTACTGCCTGACACCTTACCTGCTCCTAAGAATGCAAGATCTTAGGAGACAGAGACCTAGTTTCTTACTCTTGGCTATATCCCTGGAACAAGGAAAAAAGGCGGGAGCATGGTAGGTGTTCAATACATATTGTTGAGGGGAGGAGCCAAGATAGTGGAAGAGCATGGAAGTTTTTTGTGTGTATTGTGCCCATAAAATACAGCCAGACCAACACTAAAACATCCTGCCTACCTATAAAACTGATCTGAGGATTAACACAACAATCTGCACAACCTGAACCACAGAATTAAGTAGGTACGTGGTGTGGAGAGGTGATCTGGGGGAGAGAGAAGCCCCAGAGGGCAGGGAGCCACTTTTGCTTATAGAAAGAGGATAGAGATGAGTTCGGCGGGGGGGTGGGGAGGAAGAATACAGGAAAAGAACTCCCCCCCCCCAAAAGCAGCTGGATAGAAAGTGGAAAAATGGAAACTGCCACAGGGACTGAACTACAAAGGGAGAAAGGAGAGGGTTTAAATTCCATTAAGACTATAAACAGGGGGAGCACAGAGTCTAAAATTCCACAGCTTGATACCTGGTGGTGCTCTGGTGGGAAGGGCTAATCCCCAGGAACAGAGTGGAGTCCAGGGTTCTTCAGGCCACATGGGGAGAGGCGGTTCCCCTGCTGGGCGGACACCAGGTAGAGGCTGTGTGGGTCCCCAAAAGGCAGAGCCCCATTGGACCTGAGAGAAGAACCACATTTGCTAGTCCTGGAACAAATCGTTAAGGGTGAAGCCTGGTGCCAGATGCGTGCTGAGATTTTCCATAGTCCCTGAAATGCTGCTTCTACACTATCTCACAAACTTTTTCTGGGGCGGGCTGGCACCGGGCCACAGTCTCTGGGCCTCAGCAGCAGCACGATTCCACAAATATACCTGAATGCAGCAAGCACCCAGCCATTTTTCAGTGACACCCTCCTGCAGAGGGGCAGAAGGGGTCAAAGCCGCAGTCCCTCGGGAGTAAAGGGTTGTGAAAAACAGCTGCATCTGTGACAAAACTCAGGAGGGAGGTGCTGCCTGGGGCTTGGTCACAGACTGTGTAAAGCAGGGAGTGGATGGAAGCTGAAAACAAAGGACAGGTGTGCAATTGCTAATGAGGGAGAAGAGTTCCAATACTAGAGACTGGGTAGCTGGGTGACACCATTTTCACCGCTTCTACACATGCGCATAAGCACCTATAAGTGACACGATAATCCACCCCAATAAGCTAAGCAGTGCCATCTAGTGGAGAATGGAGCCATTACACTAAGCCCCGCCCAACTGGGCCAACCTTGCTCTTCAGGAACACAAGCTTCTCTGCCTGCTTAGTTTATGAACTATAAAGTGCTTCATAGTTTAACTTTTAGGGGAAAACAAAGTAATTTCAGCCATATTTCATTCCATTTGCCAGTCTGTCTATTCAATTTTTGTTCTTTTCTTTTTTTTCCTCTTTTTTGTTTCTTTTCTTTTTCTTGAATACAGAAAGAGAAAAAAATCATTTTTATTTTCAATTTTTATTAAAAATATTTTTCTTTAATTTTTTCTACTATATTTTTTACATTTGTGTAAATTTTTTCAAATTCTATTTTACTTATATCATTTCATTTTAGTCTACTTCAGTGTATTAATCTTTTTCAAATTTTCAAATGATTTTCTTTTATTTTTCTTTCCCCTTTTTCCTCTAATCTTTTGAAACTCTTTCAACACCCAGACTAAAACACACCTACAATCTAGCATCATTTATTTGATTTTTTCTGTGTGTGTTTTTAATTTTTTAATTTCAATATTTTTTAAATTTTAATATTTTTTAAATTTTAAGTTTTTACCTCATTAATTCCTTTTCTCCCTTCAAAATGATGAAATGAAGGAATTCACCCCAAAAGGAAGAGCAGGAAGAAACGACAGCCAGGGACTTAACCAACACAGATACAAGCAAGATGTCTGAACCAGAATTTAGAACCATGATAATAAGAATACTAGCTGGAATCGAAAATAGATTACAATCCTTTTCTGTGGATATAAAAGAAGTAAAAGCTAGTCAGGATGAAATAAAAAATTCTATAACTGAGCTGCAATCTCAAATGGATGCCGCGGCGGCAAGGATGGATGAGGCAGAACAGAGAATCAGCTATATAGAGGACAAATTTATGGAGAATAATGAAGCACAAAAAAAGAGGGAGATTAAGGCAAAAGAGCATGATTTGAGAATTAGAGAAATCAGTGACTCATTAAAAAGGAACAATATCAGAATCATAGGGGTCGCAGAAGAGGAAGAGACAGAAACAGGGGTAGAAGGGTTATGTGAGCAAGTCACAGCAGAAAACTTTCCTAACCTAGGGAAAGACAAAAACATCAAAATCTAGGAAGCACAGAGGACTCCCATTAGATTCAACAAAAACCGACCATCAACAAGGCATATCATAATCAAATTCACAAAATACTCAGGCAAGGAGAGAATCATGAAAGCAGCAAGGGAAAAAAAGTCCTTAACCTACAAGGGAAGACAGAACAGGTTTGCAGCAGACCTATCCACAGAAACTTGGCAGGCCAGAAAGGAGTGGCAGGATATATTCAGTGTGCTGAATCAGAAATATATGCAGCCAAGAATTCTTTATCCAGCAAGGCTATCATTCAAAATAGGAGAGATAAAAAGTTTCCCATACAAACAAAAATTAAAGGAGTTTGTGACCACTAAACCAGCCCTACAAGAAATTTTAAGGGGGATGTCTGAGGGGAGAAAAGATAAAAAATAAATACAGTAAATGAATGAATGAATGAATGAATTAATGAATACCAAGCAACGAAGACTAGAAAGGACCAGAGAACACCACCAGAAACTCCAACTCTACAAGCAACATAATGGCAATAAATTCATATCTTTCAGTAGTCACTCTAAATGTCAATGGACTCAATGCTCCAATTAAAAGACCTAAGGTAACAGAATGGATAAGAAAACAAGATCCATCTATATGCTGTTTTCAAGAGACCCACTTTAGACCTAAAGACACCTTCAGATTGAAAATAAGGGGATGGAGAACCATCTATCATGCTGATGGTCAACAAAAGAAAGCTGGAGTAGCCATACTTATATCAGACAATCTAGACTTTAAAATAAAGACTGTATCAAGAGATGCAGAAGGGCATTATATCATAATTAATGGGTCTATCCACCAAGAAGACATAACAATTGTAAACATTTATGCACCAAATATGATAGCACCCAAATATACAAATCAATAAATCACAAACATAAAGTCATTGATAGTAATACCATAACAGTAGGGGACTTCAATACCCCACTCACCGCAATAGACAGATCATCTAATTTAAAAATCAACAAGGAAACAATGGCTTTGAATGACACACTGGACCAGATGGACTTAACAGATATATTCAGAACATTTCATCTTAAAGCAGAGGAATATATATTCTTCTCCACTGCACAGGGAACGTTCTCCAGAACAGACCACATACTGGGACACAAATCAGCCCTCAACAAGTACAAAAAGTTTGAGATCATACCGTGCATATTTTCAGACCACAACACTATTAAACTCGAAATCAACCACAAGAAAAAAATGTGGAAAGGTAACAAATACTTGGAGACTAAAGAACATCCTACTAAAGAATGAATGGGCTAACCAGGAAGTTAATGAGGAAATTTAAAAGTTCATAGAAGCCAATGAAAATGATAACACCACAACGCAAAACCTCTGGGGTGCAGAAAAGGCAGTCATAAGAGGAAAGTATATAGCAATCCAGGCCTTCCTAAAAAAGGAAGAAAGATCTCAGATACACAACCTAACTTTACACCTTAATGAGCTGGAAAAAGAACAGCAAATAAAACCCCAAACCAGAAGAAGACAGGAAGATTAGAGCAGAAATTAATGCTATCGAAACCAAACAACAAAAAACAAAAACCAAAATATGGTAGAACAGATCAATGAAACCAGAAGCTGGTTCTTTGTGTTTTTTTTTTTTTAATGTTTATTTATTTTTGAGACAGAGAGAGACAGAGCATGAATGGGGGAGGGTCAGAGAGAGAAGGAGACACAAAATTTGAAGCAGGCTCCAGGCTCTGAGCTGTCAGCACAGAGCCCGATGCGGGGCTTGAACTCACGGACTGTGAGATCATGACCTGAGCCGAAGTCAGACGCTTAACAGACTGAGCCACCCAGGCACCCCTGGAAGCTGGTTCTTTGAAAGAATTAACAAAATTGATAAACTACTAGCCAGTTTGATCAAAAAGAAAAACGAAAGGATCCAAATAAATAAAATCAACAATGAAATAGGAGAGATCACAACCAACACAAGAGAAATACAAACAATAATAGGAGAATATTATCAGCAATTATACACCAGTAAAATGGGCAATCTGGAAGAAATGGACAAATTCCTGGAAACATGTATACTACCAAAACTGAAACAGGAAGAAATAGAAAATTTGAACAGACCCATAACCAGTAAAGAAATCGAATTAGTAAACCAAGAAAACAAGAGTCCAGGGCCAGATGGCTTTCCAGGGGAATTCCACCAAACATTTAAAGAAGAGTTGACACCTATTCTTTTGAAGCTGTTCCAAAAAATAGAAATGAAAGAAAAACTTCCAAACTCTATGAAGCTAGCATTACCTTGATTGCAAAACCAGACAGAGACCCCACTAAAAAGGAGAACTAAAGACCAATTTCCTTGATGAACATGGATGTGAAAATCCTCAACAAGATATTAGCCAACCAGAACCAACAATACATTAAAAAAATTATTCATCACCACCAAGTGTGATTTATACCTGGGATGTAGGTCTGGTTCAATATCCACAAAACAATCAATGTGATTCATCACACCAATAAAAGAAAGGACAAGAACCATATGATCCTCTCAATAGATGCAGAGAAAGCATTTGACAAAATACAGCTTCCTTTCTTGATAAAAATCCTCAAGAAAGTAGGGATAGAAAGAGGATGCCTCAAGGTCATAAAGGCCATATATGAAAGACCCAACACTAATCCCATCCTCAATGGGGAAAAACTGAGAGCTTACTCCCTAAGGTCAGGAACAAGACAGGGATGTCCACTCTCGCCACTGTTATTCAAAATAGTATTAGAAGTCTTAGCTCTGCAATCAGACAACACAAATAAGTAAAAAGGCACCCAAATCGGCCAGGAGGAGGTCAAACTTTCACTCTTTGCAGATGACATGATACTCTATATGGAAAACCCAAAAGATTCCACCAAAAAACTGCTAGAACTGATTCATGAATTCCACAAAGCTGCAGGATATAAAATCAATGCACAGCAATCGGTTGCACTCCTACACACCAACAATAAAGCGACAGAAAGAGAAATCAAGGAATCGATCCCATTTACAGTTGCACAAAAAAACCCATAAAATACCTAGGAATAAATCTAACCAAAGAGGTGAAAAATCGATACACTGAAAACTATAGAAAGCTTATGAAAGAAACTGAAGAAGACACACACACACACACACACACACACACACACAAAATGGAAAAAGATTCCATACTCCTGGATAGGAAGAACAAATATTGTTAAAATGTCGATACTGCCCAAAGCAATCTACATATTCAAAGCAGTCCCTATCAAAATAACACCAGCATTCTTCACAGAGCTAGAACAAAGAATCCTAAAATTTGTACGGAACCAGAAAGACCCCAAATAGCCAAAGCAATCCTGAAAAGAAAACCAAAGCAGGAGGCATCACAACCCCGACTTCGAGCTATACTACAAAGCTGTAATCGTCAGGACAGGATGGTACTGGCACAAGAACAGACACCCAGATCAATAGAACAGAATAGAGAATGCAGAAATGGACCCACAAATGTATGGCCAGCTAATGTTTCACAAAGCAGGAAAGAATATCCAATGGAATAAAGACAGCCTCTTCAGCAAGTGGTGCTGGGAAAACTGGACAGCGACATGCAGAAGAATGAACCTGGACCACTTCCTTACACCATACACAAAAATAAACTCAAAATGGATGAAAGACCTAAACGTAAGACAGGAAGCCATCAAAATCCTCGAGGAGAAAACAGGCAAAAACCTCTTTGATCTTGGCCACAGCAACTTCTTACTCAATACGTCTCTGGAGGCAAGGGAAACAAAAGCAAAAATGAACTATTGGGACCTCATCAAAATAAAAAGCTTCTGCACAGGGAAGGAAACAATCAGCAAAACTAGAAGGCAACTAACAGATGGGATATAGTTTCAACATATTTGCAAACAACATATCAGATAAAGGGTTAGTATCCAAACTCTATAAAGAACTTATAAACTCAACACCCAAAAAACAAATAATCCAGTGAAGAAATGGGCAAAAGGCATGAATAGACACTTCTACAAAGAAGACATCCAGATGGCCAACTGACACATGAAAAAATGCTGAACACCACTCGTCATCAGGGAAATACAAATTAAAACCACAATGAGATACCCCTTACACCTGTCAGAATGGCCAACATTAACAACTCAGGCAACAACAGATGTTCGTGTGGATGCAGAGAAAGAGGATCTCTTTTGTATTGCTGGTGGGAATACAAGGTGGTGCAGCCACTCTGGAAAACAGTATGGAGGCTCCTCAAAAAATTAAAACGAAGACTACCCTATGATCCAGCAAATGCACTACTAAGTATTTATCCAAGGGATATAGGTATGCTGTTTCAAAGAGGCACATGCACCCCAATGTTCATAGCAGCACTATCAACAATAGTCAAAGTATGGAAACAGCCCAAGTGTCCATCAATGAATGGATAAAGAAGATGTGTGTATATATATATACACACATCTTCTTTATCCATTCATATATATATATATATATATACACACACAATGGAGTATTACTCGGCAATCATAAAGAATGAAATCTTTCCATTTGCAACTACATAGATGGAACTAGAAGGGATTATGCTAAGTGAAATTAATCAGTCAGACAAAGACAAATATGATATGACTTCACTCATATGAGGACTTTAAGACACAGAACAGATGAGTATAAAGGAAGGGAAGCAAAAATAACATAAAAACAGGGAGGGGGACAAAACGGAAGAGACTCAAATATGGAGAACAAACTGAGGGTTACTGGAGGGATTGTGGGAGGGGGGATGGGCTAAATGGGTAAGGGGCACTAAGGAATCTACTCCTGAAATCATTGTTGCACTCTATGCTAACTAATTTGGATGTAAATTTAAAAAATAAAATTAAAAAAATTGTTGAATGAAATGAATGAAAATCACTGAAATTCTTTGGATCTCACTTTCCTTGTAATTTAAACCTGGAGTGGGTAATAAAATTCACTGCACATCATTCTTGTAAGGAATAAATATGCATGAAGTTCCTAGATATACCAGGCCCTTAGCAGAAATTTTGTGCCAGAATACTCCCCAGCTCCTCTACAACCTGACTTCAGACTGACCACTAGTCTGTGAAACATGCGTGTAGGTGTGGTTCCCAGGTTAAGCTCTAGCTCAGGCCCCACTACAGCTCCATGTAATGTACAATTAGTCCATACTCCCCTTCCCATTGAGGATCCAGACAAAATTACCTAAAAGTGCCCCTTATTCAAAGATACTTTTCCCTAGTACTTTTCATGGTATTTGCCTTTAATTACCACTCAATAAATGTGTCTTGAATGACTTTTACTCAAACAACTATACACCCTCTTCCTTCGTCCTCAACATTTCAGAAGCTTTTCTTTTTGCGGATTTACGCCATGGCCAAAGATATTAATTCCTTTTTTAACATGGCTAAGGTATAATTCTAAATTTTGGGGAAAAAAAAAGCTTAATGGCCAAATGGAACATTTAGATGTGCATCAATTCACCAAAAAACCTAACAGCTCTAAGAAAATTCTCCTAAGTCAGACTGTAGGGTGACCTCTAGAAAGTGACAGCATTTACCCTGATAGCTGCTGGCAGACCCACGTTAGCGTCAGCATCTGGAGGGATGGCCAAAGACTTCCTTCTCACTTACCTGGAGTGTTCAGAGAGCTTTCACTTGACAATTTTAGCTGCAGGAGAATTCTGAGGAGAGGCACAACAATGACCAGAAACTGGAAAATCTCCCAGAGCTGTAAATAACCCTTTGGGGGTACAAACTTCTTTCTTTCTCATATTAGTGTCTTCATGTAGAAGAACTCAAGAGTCCGGCAGCATTGGCGCCAAGTAGCAATTAAGACTGGATTTGGGTCATTTTTGTGATTCTTATTCCTGCTTCTTTCCCTCCTTCTCTGACATACATGCCGAATAGGGAACTGGGATATATGCAGAATAGCACTCAAACTGGAAGTCTAGAGGGAAAAAAAAAGACAGAGACAGAGACAGAGAATGTCTGGAAATCTCCACCCACTCCCCCAACCCGAAACACCTTCACAAAATTCAAGGTCCTTTTTGTTTTAATTAACTATTTCTTTTGCTTCAGAATCACCCTCAGGAGAAATTTAAAAACCTCAAACTTCAGAATGTGCAGATTCCCCTCAAACCCCTTATGTCATTTTTCATTTGGTACCAAACATGATCATACTCTAAAATGTTCAGCAGGAATTTTTGACCAAAAAAAAAAAAAAAAACAAAACAAAAAACCTGAAAAGGGCAGCTACGGCACACACATACCCAGCTTTTGTCTCTTTAAAAGCATTAGAAATCAAACCAAATGACAACAGGGACTGCTAGTACCTTTAACTACTCCCTGGGAACAGTTTGAGGGTCTTTGGAAATTGCATTAACTCTTTCAGATGAGGCTTGGACACTGATTTTCATGCTGCTGTATTAGCTTGATCGGATCTCCGGACTTGTGGGTAGTGCTGAGATCTCAAAAGGTCACAAGGATATTTAAGATTTCTGTTTGTGTTTGTGTCAGTGACATTTGAGATGCAGCCCATTATTTTTCTTCTAAAATTATTTTTTTACGATAAGAGAAACTCTCTTTCTTCAAGGAGTTAAAGGAAAGGTTTTTGCCTTGGGATTGGAGGTCAGTTTTAGATAATGAAGTGAGAACACAGGAAGAATATTTTGAAGTTATATGAGGTATATAGCCAGGTCCTATCTTTTTTTTTTTTTTTTTTTTTTTTTTTTTTAAATTTTTTTTTTTTTTTTCAACGTTCTTTATTTATTTTTGGGACAGAGAGAGACAGAGCATGAACGGGGAAGGGGCAGAGAGAGAGGGAGACACAGAATCGGAAACAGGCTCCAGGCTCCGAGCCATCAACCCAGAGCCTGACGCGGGGCTCGAACTCACGGACCGCGAGATCGTGACCTGGTTGAAGTCGGACGCTTAACCGACTGCGCCACCCAGGCGCCCCAAGCCAGGTCCTATCTTATGACAAGGTCAAGTTGTCAAGTCAGCAGAAGTCCAGTCAAAACTACTCTTAGAGAATACTTGGGAAGATGCCACACGAGACATATATATATATATATATATATATATATATATATATATATATATATATATATGTGTGTGTGTGTGTGTGTGTGTGTGTGGAGAGAGAGAGAGAGAGAGAGACAGAAATGACTGCCATGAATGAAGTAATTTACTCAGTTTCCTAGAAATTATAAGCACAGCAAACCATGCAGGACCACATAAGATGGCACCAGGGTCATTCACAAGGTAAAGTGACAAGGGGAAAATGTGGTCAAGAGGGTTTATGGTGATTTATTTTAGAAGAAATGGGTGAGGCAGGGTAAGCAGGCTTAGTATTGGTTAGTTTGAATAATCTCAGTGGGCTCTGGGGCTTAAGGGTTGTCCCTAGTTGTCTATACCTGGTCCTGGGGGTGATTAAGACAGGTAGACAAAATGGGCCAGAGTGAGAGCCCAAGAAAGAAGGTGGTTGGGAGTATGGGCTCTGGATTTGTTGATTTTTATATCAAAGGTGTGCTCCTTTGCTATCTCTAGAAATTAGCTAACCCTGGGAGGTTCTGTGCCTCCAGGGTCAGCAAGTCCCCAAGATGTCACAGCATGAAAAATGCAAAATAAAAGAACATTATATGTACACACACACACATGCACGTGTGCATACACATATGTACTCTTGTGCTGTTTTGATGCCCATCAAACAACTTTCAAATTTTCCTTTCAGTGCATTTGTTATTTTGGTCTTCCCATAATGTAACACCCACCTCTAATACAAGCTGTATTTGAAGGTTCATCAAGGTTCTCTGACCTTCCCTGACAAGGGGTGAGCTTTTGACCCAAGCTATAGCCAACTTTCTCTGTCAGAAAGTTGAACTTTGCATGGAGTGAGTAAAGACAAGAAAACCACTGGTACAGATTCAAGAAAACTGTATCCCAACACACCAACACGTTAGCAGGCAAGTAATTTCCAGAGCTACTTTAGTTTTTGTCCTCTCTGAAACCCCGTTCTTCATTATTTCCTTAAACAGAGCTTCCCTATATGTTTTCATTAAATTCACTTTTAATATAAGCTGGTCAGAGTGGATTTCTGTTGCTTACAGACAAAGAAACTGCAATGAAGCTGTCCACCTGTAAGAAGAGAAATTGCTGGTGATTTGGACTCTTTAGTACTTCTTATCAATTTATAGTGATTCAACAAAGTTTTCCTCCAACAATGATTGTGCTTTCTATATCATAGGAAGCATGAAATAATCATGCAGGGGGTTCAGTTTTCTGTGACAGTTATATTTTCTACTATGTGCTAATGAATCGGCATCCTGTTTTCCACCTCAGCCTTCTGCATCACAGTTAGCACGATGTCTGACGTTTCTCACAATAGGTGGTCACTGACAAGGGCTAGACCCTGAAACCTCAAAATGGAAGGCCAGTGCCAGTCACCTACTTTTAGACATCATTGCTCACTGAACACCAATGCCAGCTACAAGCTCTTATCATCCTCTACTGATTTTTAGAGGTTTCAATGACACTTCAGGGACTGAGGTGGAAAGGTTAACACAAAATTACTTTCTGGAGTTTGTGGTCATAGCAACGGGAAGAGAGCTGCATCAGTGGCTTCTCTGGCAGCTGCCAGGACAATCTGCTTACTGTCTCTTGACATTAGAGCAGTTTAAGCCTCCTTAACTAGCCTCATCTTGCCTGCCAGCCTATGTGGATTTTTTCTCATTGGTGACTAGGTATCTTCACTCTCTCTTCACACAAGGGCCACATTGTCTGGTCAGACAATGGCTGGATTGGGTCTTGGGGCAGAGGGGTTTTGACAGCTTGAATACACCCCAAAATAACGTCAAAGCAACTAAGGACATTGAATGATACACTCAGTTGTGTTGTCCTCTGCTCTTTTATTACTCCTTGAAAAAGGGAATATCTTCTCATGCAAAAGGTCATTCAAGATAGGGGGATCATGCCTCTTGGAAAAGTAACAGGCGATTGTAAATTCAAGCTTAAGGATGGTCTTTCCCAAAACACAGTATTGTTGAAAAATGAGTGCAAATATAGTGGAAATGGGTATCATCAGAAGGCCTCTGGTCGCGGGAAAGGGGAGCATAATATGGTATATTGTGCCCTTAATCCCCAAAATAGTACATACCATTCCTCCCCCCAAAAAACTATTATCAAACAACATATCAAAGAAATGAGAACATGAATCCTGAAATCCCATATTTCAGGAAAGGTAAGCAAGGGCTCTCAGGCTATGGCAATACACCAGTAGCATTAGTTGATGCTGACTGTGTGGCACTGGCTTGTTGCCTGGAAAACAGAGTTTGGGGTATTTTTTATGGCAATCAAGACGGTCTCATTAAAAGATAATTAGTAAGAGACAACACTGGGAAAGCCTTTCATCTGATTCATCAAGCTCATAAACAAGATAGTCCCAGCATGCCACAGTTCCATGAAATGAAAAGACATTTGTTATCCTGAATTACGATCAGTGCCCGTTCAACATAAGCCTCTGTGGCCCAGAGAGTCCAGAATGTTTGGTTGTTCTTAGCCAATGTCCATTTGGTTTAACATTTTCTTCTCTTTCCTTCATGTAGGAAAGGCAAGGACGTCCCCTGGCTGAACTTGAGCAGCCAAAACTTTTAATCTACTAGTTACAAAGGGCTTAATATATTTCAGGGACTGCTGAGCACTTTTCATGCTTTACTTCATTTAACCTTCCACCACTCCCAATAGCATCCCATTTTCCAGGTGAGGAAACTGAGACCTTGCAATCTCCCTGCTGCAAACACCAATGGCCAACCTGTATGTTTAAAACAAAAACCTTCAACTTATGGTAGCTGACAAGGTCCTGCATAATCTGGCCCCTGCCTACCCTTTTGACATTATTTCAGGATAGGCTTTTGCTCATGCATTCCTTTTATTCTATTTCTTGAACTGAGTATATATCCCTGCTCTGTAGCCTTTTCTCTGGCTGTTTCTTTTGCCTGCAATGCTCTTTGGCCAGATCTTCATAACTGGCAGCTTCCTATTATTCACATCTCAGGACTAATGTCACTCATATGGAGAGTCCTTTCCTGACCACCTTTCTAAATGACTTCTCCCCATCTATTCTTTTCTTTTATCTTTTTCTCAATAGCATGTATCACCGTATGAAATTATCTGTTCAATAATTTATTTTTATATCACATTTGCCCAATTTTAACATATTCTCCAAGTCAGATACCTCAATGTTGTTTATCACCCTCTACTCACTCACTCGGGGTATTTAGTTTAGGTGTATGATAAATAGCTACTGATTAAATACAGGTGTGAATGAATGAGTAAACTTCAGGGTTTATAGGTAACTTACCAAAGGTCATATAACTCTTAAGTGACACAGGACTTCCTAATTCCAGAACTCAAATCCAGGTCCTCCTAATTCCAGAACTCAGATTCTTAATCACTGCCCTTCCTTGTTTCTCTGTGGAGCTTTAAACTGACAACTTTCATTCATCATTTGAATATGTGCTCAGAGAAATTGGGCTCCAATGAATTAGGGGATGGAGATCATAACTAAATATGTGAAAAAATGCAGGGCTGATATTCAACTGGTACACCATAGCATTACCATATTGGTGTTAAAAGTATTAAAATGCTTTCCATAGTGGTTGGCGTGTGGCCATTGCTACAATATCCCCAAGTGACCCTCTCAGTCTCTCCCTTGAGACCTCCTCAAGATTCGGAACACCCTCCTGCAGGATCTGTACTTGATACAGTACCTAAAAGATTTATACCTGACATGGCAGCAGGCTTCCAGGACCACTTTCATCCATTCTGATTAATCATACCCACTGATCACCACTGTTGGAAAAACACTGAAGACAGTCATTGTAAAAGCCAAGTTCTTAACTTGGTCTACCTTTTGTTGAGATAATAAGCCTAAACCACATTAGCTCAGCTGCAGAAGAATAAGCAAGAATGTTCTTTTCCCTTTTATCTCATCAAATTCACATTATAAATTTAATAATTTTAAATAAATTACATTGAAACTTAACAAAAAAAAAAAGAAAAAGGTAGGCAATAGTGAAGGGTATCATGAACTAGTAATTGAACTGGCAAACCTAAAGTGTCCTGAATAAGATTTAGGGTCCTATAAGGGACCATGATAATAATTTTCCCTGCAACTTTAGCTTTTAATTCTCTTTTTGTCCCAGGCCTCCCATTTATATTGAATGCTGAAGAGTAACCGGATGGATAAGCTAATGCGAAACTATCTGCTGGATACAGTAATGGCCAACATTTACTGGATATTTACCATGTCGGGAATTGGGAATAATGCTCAATCTTTTATGTCTGTCTCATTCATTTATTCAAATTCCAAGCTACCAGATGTAATCCTCACAATACAATTCTATAAGGTAAACAGTAACATCCTTCTGTTACAGACAAGAAAACTGAGCCTTGCAGACATTTGTAACTTACGTTGTCTTAAGTTAGCTAATTGTCTTAAGTTGTGTAATTACTACTAAGTGTTGGAGTCCAAATTTGAACCACGGTCTCAGTGATTGCAGAGCCTCTCTGCAGAACTCTCTTTATAGAAGACAAACTTGATGGGTTTTCCAAGTTTTTAGTTAATATCTCTGCCAAGAGAACAAAGTGAAAGTAGTTTGTCTGGAAGTTCCTGTTAACACGAAATGATTAACTCTTACATTTAAGCAAAGAATGCAGCAAGGGTTACCTGTTTTTGCTTTAACTTTTCCATATGTTTCTGTTCCACTGGCATATGGTAACGTTGAGTTTCAGACAGTTCCCACTGAAAAATAATTAAGCCTCAGGACGAAACTAAATCCTAACACAGGCCTGCAAGTCCATTTCACTACGATGCTGTTCCTGGTGCATTTTTCAGTCTAACAGATAAAAGACTGTATTAATGGCTTCTGGGGCTCTGAGATAATCCCTTTGCCTTCTCTGACTTACGACTACCATTAAGAGACTTAATGCAGCAGTGGTGTAGGCAGAGAAATCCCGCCCAATAAAGAACACAAAATGAAGTCATAGGAGGGGCTGTAGTGAGAAAAAAAAAAAAGCTTGTAAAGTATTATTGATTAACTAATTAGTCAACGTTTATAAAGAGCCTTAACAATTAGTCTCACTATATATATCTTAAGGATCTTTTTATTGATAGCTGGGCAGTATAGAAAGGTTCTTTTTTTGGTAGTGGAGGAGAGTGTAAAGAGAATGGAAATAGGTACTGAATGGCAAAAGCCTAATGATAAAAGCACAGTTTTACCTCATTATCCCTCCATCTTTCTATATTTAAAACACCTAATATATTCAATCTGTCAAGTAAAACAATCAAACTACATGAGTTCACAATTATGTGGACACTAATCATTGGGGCTGAAGATAACCCAGGTCTTCAATCATCTCTCATAGATTGAATTGGGTTTTATGCTTTTCACACACACTGGCAATTTATGAGAATATATGTAGGTTAGTGGAAATGAAATATGACTCCACATCTTTGCTTTCAATCCAGTCCTTTTGCCTTTCCACTTTTTTTCTTTATGTCTTAGTTTCTTGACTTGGTATCATTTTAGAAGTCTGCGTCGATGCCAAATAAATCATGGCTGTTGCCTTAACCACAACTTCATATACACACATAATAATTATAAGGCAAACCAAACTGGTAAGTCATTAAGTGCTGTGAGAGAGGCCCTCACACACACACAAAGGCAACTGTAGGAAAAAAGATGAAAATGGCATGGAAAAGCAGGAAAGTACTGATTACTGAGCACCTAGTACATTCTAGACCCTGTGTTAGGCCTTTAATCTATGCAATTTTATTTAACCTTTGCCATAACCACATGAGATACACAATCCTTTATACTATTTTATAGCTACTCTGAGTCTTTGAGTGGTTAACTGGCTTGCTGAAAAGCCCATGTCTTGTGAGGGACAATGCTAACGGACACTGCTAGGTTAAGAACTCACATCTTTGACCCTAAAGTGTATCTTTCCATTCCATAAGAAGCCACTCAGAAACAGCTCTGTCACTCTCATGGTTCTGGGAAGACCTCAGGAAGAAGACAAAAAGTGTGCAAGTCCTTGAAAGGCGGATTGAACTTCTATAGGCAGGGAGAGTGCTTGTTTCAAGATAAAGAATTTGTACAGAGGACAAGAGTATCAGGGGCATGTGGTAAAGGCTGAAAGGGAAGGACCTGTGTCAGATCTTGAAAGACCTCAAATGATCATTTCTGAAACAGAGTGACATGTTGTAAGTGACCTCAAAGAAAATAAACCTTATACTCTAGTGGCAGTGTTGAAAAGGATCTGTCAGAGGGAGAAGTCTGCTACCAAGGGATTTAACACGAGAGCCATTATGGGTGAAACTGCATCCCTTTAAAATTCCTTTGTTTAAGTCTTAACTTTAGAACGTGATCCTATTTGGAGATAGGGCCTTTACAGAGGTAATTAAGTCAAAATCTGGTATTATGTGTGCACCCTAACCCCATATAACTGATGTCCCTATGAGAAGGGAAAACAGAACACACACACGTACAAAGAGAAGATTCCATGAAAACACAGGGAGAAGAGGACCATCTTGAAGCCAAGGAGAGAGCCCTAGAACAAATCCTCCCTCATAGCCTTCAGAAAGAATCAGTCCTGCTGACACCTTCATCTTGGACTTCTAGCCCTCAGACCTGTGAGAAAATAAATTTCTGTGGTTTAAAAGACCTCAGTCTGAAAGACTTTATTATGGAGCCCCTGGCAAACTTACACAAGGAGTAATACCTAATTCTTCATAGGTCTCAATGTAAGCAAGTCAGTACCTTTCCACTTTAGCCCACATAACATCAGTACCTTTCTGCTCTGTCCTCGCTACCTGGTCTCACCGTTCACTGTTGGTACTTTAAAACTCTCTCCTACAACGCTCATATCAAAACATCATTATATCAAGAGTGGAATGAATCTAGGCACCTTACTGGGTCTCTTCAGTCTTGGATGTACAATTAATCACTTCCCTTTTTGCACTTCCTTTCTTCCTTATTTCCTCCTTCCTCTCATTTCAACCTCAACACCCCTGCTTTAACCCGCTTATCCCCAAATTAAGAAGATAAATCTAGGACAGTCAACTCCATGAAATACACAAAGATGACTCACACATTGCACAGGGGCTCATGAGTTGAATAGTTAAAACATATTTTTGGCAAATCCTGAATCACAGAGATTCCTTTTTGTCCTCGATATCCCAGATGACAGTGTTCCTATTACAATGTAACTATACACCTGAGGGACTGTGCAATTAAAATATATGAACCATAACTTTGTGTCTTTTCAAAGGTACTGAGCTCAGTGAAGATCTCAGCACTACAAACCGGGGTCAGCTTCACATATCTCAACGATGAAGCAAATTTTTCAGTAATTCATGTTAAAGAAATTAAATTCACCTTGTTTTATTTTTATATTGCTGTATTTAAAATGAACTGTTTGTGGGGTGCCTGGGTGACTCAGTCAGTTGAGCATATCACCCTTGATTTCGGTTCAGGTCATAATCCCAGGGTCGTGGGATTGAGCCCTGTGTCAGTCTCTGTGCTAACAGCATGGGATTCTCTCTCCCCCTTTCTTTCTCTGTCCCTCCCCACTTGTGCTCTCTTTCTCAAAATAAGTAAATAAACATTAAAAAATAATAAGATTAATGAAATGTTTCTTTCCTCTCTTCCTCTACTGTACTGGAAGTTGCAAAAGTGTAGGTATATTGTCAGTGTTCACTGTGATATTCCCAAAAACTAAAGCAGTTCTCTGAGGATAGTAATTCATTCCATAATGTACCTGTTCAATGAATACAAAGACTCCGTATGACTTCAAATAATGGGAAGCTGATGACACTGCTTCATCTAAATAGATTAATTGGCTGGAGTTTGGCTAACAGTTAGGGATGTATCTGTAAGTGCTCATAATTCGTGGAGACTGGAACCATGTTAATCTTTGGAGGTGAGGAGAAAAGCTAGTGCTTTGAAAAGTGAAAATATGTAGAAATGCTAGGATGGAGTCTCAAGTAGGATCAACTTTTACTCAGTAAAAGATCAATCAACTTTACTGCTTTCTATCTTGTTAAAAAACAAGACAACAGGTCCAAAATGAAGTCATTTATGTTAACCCCACATCACCAAACCAAAACTTAATTATAATTTTGGCTTTCCCAGACATGGCACCTTAAACCAGTGAGTCAGGAATCTCCTGATCATTGGTTGTTAGGTAATATGCCTAATAGACACCTGCCATCCCCTACGGGCAAGTCATGTCGCAATGACCAACCTGTTTTTATTTTCCTTATTTCCCCTCCTTTCTGCCTATAAAAACCTTTCATTTTATAAAGCCCCTCAGAACTCTTTTCTGTCTCCTAGATTGAATGCAGCCTGATTCAGGAATCACTGAATAAAGCCAATAAGATTGTTAACTTTACTTAGTCAAATTTCGTTTTTTAACTTTCTAATTAAAAAAGCGATAGACTCTCCTCCTAGAAATCCAGGGTGGGTGAAGATAGTGGGTACTCACACATTAATGCTTTTGTTCCCATTATATTGGGACTTAATTTTACAGAATCACTGAGTTGATAGGCGTTTAACACGTTTCTTACAAAAGCAATGGGAATAGTCAAAACACATCAATGTCTTGGGAACATTCACGAGGTAGGAAATTCTTAAATGTACCTACAGAGACGGGCAGGTAGTGTAACGAAGCTGTCAAAGACAGGGCCAGCCCGATACTAGCTTAAGGCGCAATGACAACCAACTGGCCCCAGCTGGTAAAATAGCCATATATTGAATTATAACCACAAACTTGCCAGAGTTGATTGGGGCAAAGGTGAGAACAGAGCCAAAGGCAGCCTCCTTTTAGGTTTGCTTGTGACAAGGCATGAGGGGGACATGAACCAATGTGTTTCCCTCTTCCAAGTGCCTAATCTCAAAAATACCAAGAGAATGAGGCAGACCACAGAGAGATCAAGGCTAACAGATCTTGGCTGAGAAATCATAAAGGTCTGAGCTGAAAGTATCTAGGATCAGATGTGATCAGAATACAAAAACTGTGAGACGGAGAAAAGATATTTGTAGTCTAATAAGTCAAAACTGGCCTTTCTTGAGCCTTTGTGCTACCATGTCTATGTATTTTTACTCTCTAAGGCTCTGGTACTTATTCCCACCCTAGTGAGTATAAAATGGATTGCTAGCAGAGAATACTGAGCTCTCTGCGTTCCTATTACCTTTCAACTCCACGTCCTAAGTCTAGCCGCACAATTAACCTCATCATCCCTAGAGAAACGTGAATGAGTCTTTCCCAGCAATCAAAAAGTATTAGGAAGAACAGAGTGTGAGGTCCAAGTGGTTTCTTTCCCTAACAGACATAGAAGTACATCTGAACAGTCACTATAAGATAACAAGATCTATCGTTGAATCATTTGCTTTTCTTTATTCCTACTTTGGATAAGGACCTCCTTCATGTCCTCTTATGTGCTACAACTGTACTTTTTTCATATTCATGACATAATTTTTACTCATGCTTTTGGCCTGGTAGGTTGTTTATTTCTTTCCTGTCTTAGGCAGACAGGACACACACTCCAGACACAAAAAGCCCTAACCGAACATAAGGATTTATAGCCAGATGAAGGAATGCTACAGGGACGCCAAAATAAATAATACCAGGAGAACTCATTTGACTGTTTTGGAAATTTCAATGTTGTATTTGTTCTCAGTAGTTTCTTTGTTTGGGTAAATAAGGTGTTTTCTATCTTTTTCCCAGTCTTCACAGTAAACGGCACTATGAATGCAATGTGTGGGTCAGGGATGGAATAAATAGATGAGAGAAAGAGTAAAAATCCCCTTTGCTCTTATATCTGCTCCTATTTTGTCTATGATGGTTGAATTGCTTGTGAATTATTCTACGGATGTTTTTCTCAAGGCAAAAGTAAAGAAAATAGAACGGGTCCTTCTTAAAGGGGAGGGACTAATAAGCTCTTCTTTTTAATTCAGATACAGCAATAATGCTGCATTCTAATATAAAAGACAGGAAGTGAGGAGGGAGTGTTACTATTTCATGGAAAATATTATTGATCCTGTTGCTTACTGAGGCTTTACTATTGTTTATAAAGTTGGGGATTTAAAATAAAATAAAAAAAAAACCTTTTACTTGTGCAATTCCTAGGGAAAGAAAACCAAACAACTTAAATTAGACTCCTATTTGAGAGCAGAAATCTAAACGAGTATCTGGACACTCTCTACAGTTACATCATTGATTTTGTGTGCTCAGAGGCAAAGCTAAATTATAGCATCTTAAAATTATTATCCCATCTGTGAAAAACTTAAAAGATGAGACTTCATAGACAATGCCACAGTCAAATTAGTCACACAGGTAGTCCTGTGCCAGTCTGATTCTACACATGTGGGAACTGTGCATTTAATTGATGCCGGCACCCAAACCGAACCTGTTGCCAAGTACTGGGTATTTCCATGGGTTGCAACGTCATCTTCATTGATTTTGTTATGTATTTTGGAGTAAGCAGGAGAAAAAAATATTTTTGAGTTTTGTCTTGTTTGGATTTTTTTTGTTTCTAAGGGCAGGAGCTTCTGGAGAAAACAGAAATAGTGATAAGAACAATACTGTAAACTGGTTGGCTCTGGTCCCTTTTACCCTTCCTAATGGATGTATTTTCAGTCCTGGTGGATTATGGTCAGAAGCTCCAAAAGGCAGTTTCTCAAAGTCTTTGTGTGATTCTAGGTACCAGAGGGGTTACTTCCGGATCCAACTCAACGTCAGCAGAGAGTAGGAAGGGCATTCACCTATTTTCTTGCTATTTCCTGACAGCAACCCCCGTGAGCACTATGGAAAAGAAGAGTAGCCTCCGTGCCCACTGTTCCCAGCACAGTGACCACGAAGCAGTGTGTTCATTGCACCAATACCAGTGGCCCCTCAAATACCATGGGGCCAGCCAGCTTGCACGGGGTGGAAGAGCATTAATGGATTTCCTGCATATAATAGTCCAAATAAGGTCTGAATAAGGTCTTTGGGAAGACGGAAGCCTTCCAGTCAAAAGAAGAGGGTCTGAAATCTGGTGACTTTCAGGATGGAAACCGATGTGAGCATAATTAATTGTACTTAATACTTGTTAATGACTATAGGCTACTTAAGTTTATGTGAAATCCTTGACTTGGAAACAACAACCACACAAAAACTTCAACTGGCCTTAGGGAAAACTGTGTGTTAGAGAAGATTGTTTGCAGATCATCCCCCACCCATTTCCACTTTGGGGTCCTTTTCTCTTCTTTCAGTAGTTCACCACTCTTGAGTTCCCAGTCATCTTAGTGAGTAAATACCCAGACCCCTTACTCTGCCAATCCACCTAGTTTGCTGCATGTTTTTCTCGAACTTTCTAACTCCTTATTCCTCTCTCCCTCAAATCTTGCAGTCCCAGGTAAATGGAACAGCAGCCAGAGTCCAGACCCAAATACATATGGTAAATTGGTATTAGTATTTGATAAAACAGGTGCAGCATGTCGGTGAGGAAAAATGGAAATCTTTCTTGGAAATAATAGTGGTATTTCTCATTTATTTCCTATAACAAAATAAAACCCAGGAAGATAAAGAATTAGACATAAAAGCATAAACATGTTTGAGAATAAAACATGGAGGAATGTTTAATACAAAAAGAATGGTTGTATTCGACTTCAAGTAATAATATTCTATGTGGGAAAGTTACGAATGAAGTCAAAGGCAGTATTTAATAAACAAAATTTGCAATAGAAATTATGAAACAATGGTTCAGTTTTTCTTCATATCAAAAAGAAATAGGGTAACAACCCAATGAAACTCTGCAAGAGACATGTAGAGATAAGTCACAGACAAGGTAAAAGTAGTATTTTAAATATTAAAAAGCTCAGCTTCACTCACAAGAAACATGAATTGAAATTATTGTCACCTTCACCTATTCAATTGGCAAAGATATGCTAGCTAAGTAACATTCTCTGTTGTGAGTTTTGTGGACCAAGAGATGGACGGTCTACTGAGCTTTGGTGGCAGCATAAATGGGCACAACCTGTACTGAGGACAATTTAGGGATATCTTTTAAGATCACAAATGTTTATATCCTTTGACCAAACAATTTCACTCCAAAGAATTTTCTTTTCTAGGTAGTCTCAGATGTGTTAAAACATGACTATATAAGTAAATTCTTAGCTGAAGTCTTAATAGCAAAACATTAGAAATAACCTATCAATCTGTCAATAGGGATCTCATTAAATGAATTATGGTGCAGGCATATAAAAGATTATGACAACAGCATTAGAAGATCCACTTATGCATATATGATGTGGAGAAATGTCCAATATATATTATGAGGTTAAAAGAAAGCAAGCTACAGAATAGCACACACAGTAAGCCATCATTTGTGAAAATTCCTATGTATGCATATGCCTACACCCTCTCTTGAGGAATGCACAGAAACAGGTAACAGTGATTGGTTTTACAGGAGAGAGGAGACAAGTGGGTTGCTGTGGAAAAGAAGAAAGAGATTTTCCTTTCACTGTTGATTTGTGGTACCTCATGAATGTTGTATCTTGTACCTTTATGAGTTATTCAAAGAGAGTAAATTACTTAAAGCACTATCTTACTAGTTCTATTTCTGTACTCAGAAAGCCCTGTGTCTTTTTTTTTTAATATTTATTTATTTTGAGAGAGAGAAAGAGAGAGCATGAGCTGGAAAGGGGCAGAGAGAGAGGAAAAGAGAGGGAATCCCAAGCAGACCCGGTGCTGTCAGTGTAGAGCCCAAAGTGGGGCTCAGTCTCACAATGACAAGATCAGGACCTGAGCTGATATGAAGAGTCAGACACTTAACTGACTGAACCACCCAGGGGCTGCAGCCCTTTGTCTTTTTTTTTTTTTAATTTTTTTTTTAACGTTTATTTATTTTTGAGACAGAGAGAGACAGAGCATGAACGGGGGAGGGTCAGAGAGAGGGAGACACAGAATCCGAAACAGGCTCCAGGCTCTGAGCGGTCAGCACAGAGCCTGACGCGGGGCTCGAACTCACGGACCGCGAGATCGTGACCTGAGCCTAAGTCGGCCGCTCAACCGACTGAGCCACCCAGGCGCCCCGCCCTTTGTCTTTTATAAAGGGAAGTGATTTCACCACATCCCATTCAGCACTTAATAGTCCATTACTATTTACTGAATGGATGAATAAGTAGTTAGCCGTTTGCCAACAGATATTTGAATGACTGGTTCACCCAAAGGAGGCATGCAACCTGAGGCTTGTACAAGTGCATGGGGCTTCACTTACCTCTTTGAGTCCAGGCACTGCCAGTCATGTCACCTCCCATGAGCATACTAACTTCCATCATGGCCCTTTGCTCTATAACTACCTATTAACAGGCTTATTTGTTTATTGTAACCTTCCCCCATGAGACTATTCTGTTTTTGTTGAATCTGTCCCTCCAGTATTGAAAAATTATCTACTATTTTCCAGGCAAATGGAAATGGATATCAAATACTAGTTTTAGGAAGAATGACTGAATAGAAATGTATATAAATTGGGGTGCCTGGGTGGCTCAGTCTGTTAAGCATCAACTTTGGCTCAAGTCATGATCTCACGGTTCATGGGTTCAAGCCCCGAGTTGAGCTCTGTGCTGACAGCTCAGAGCCTGGAGCCTGCTTCGGATTCTGTGTCTCCCTCTCTACCCGTCTACCACTTGCACACTCTCTGTCTCTCAAAAATAAACATTAAAAAAAAAAAAAGAAAGAAACATGTGTAAAGTGAGTTACCAACTAACTTTTCCTCTTAATATGGTGAATTTTAGATAGACCCAACTCAGTTTTTCCAATAAATTATTTCCTCTCTATAATGCTCCGGATCTCCTAAGACCAGCAGTGAAATGATGCACAATGAGAGGAGCTTTCAACCGTAATGGCACATAGACTCACTCATACAAACCAGGATTTTGATGCCCAAGCCCCACGTTGGATCTAATGAAAAAAAGCCCTAGACATTGTGTCCCCATAGTTTTCTAAAGCATCTGGATGACCTGGATGGATTGTGAGAATTGAGAACTATCAATCTATGAATAGACAATCACACCGCACATCCTTATGCTGCATCATTCAAGATGGAAATAAGGTGCCCACAAAACCAAAAGCTAATAAGAGAAAGGCAAATCGTTGGGAAGTAAATAAGGTATTTAATTTTTAATTTTTTTTAATGTTTTTTATTTATTTTTGGGACAGAGAGAGACAGAGCATGAACGGGGGAGGGGCAGAGAGAGAGGGAGACACAGAATCGGAAACAGGCTCCAGGCTCCGAGCCATCAGCCCAGAGCCTGACGCGGGGCTCGAACTCACGGACCGCGAGATCGTGACCAGGCTGAAGTCGGACACTTAACCGACTGCGCCACCCAGGCGCCCCTAAGGTATTTAATTTAACTGCTTCAAAAGTTCTCCCTTAATGGTGGTAATATCTGCAGGCAGCCTGGAGTCATTTGGAAAGAAGACTGTGGGAAGCGGATGCTTCACCCACAGATCTTTTCATTCTAGTAACAGTGAGACCTATTAAACCAGCTTAAACAATGAAGGGAATGTACTGACTCAAAATTGAAAGATAGTCCTGATTTCAGGTAGGCCTGGATCCAGTTACTCAGATTACATTAGTAATGTTAAAAAGAAGGTACTAACGTCACTTTTTCTACCTCCTTTCCTTTCTCCGTGGTGGCATTTCAATCCTCAGGTTTCATACAGTGAATGTCACTACAGAAACCTTTAGGCTTCCACTTGAGACACTAAATGACCACTATCCAGACATTATATCCACACTCCTACATTACCCAGTGGAAGACAGATACTTTCTTTTGGTTGCTTTTGGAGAATACAGACAACCTTATATTCCACGAGCTGCACTAAACATAAACCTCTTCCTGAATGTCTTCACTTTCATTGGGTCACATTCCTATGTCTCGAACCAATAAAAATCTTCAACGATTTTGAATACATTGCTTGTGTCAGTACAGTAAGAGATGATCAACCCTGGAGCAGGGGTAGATTCAGTGGTGATCTAGAGCTGGCTTGTACTGGCTTGCAATGGCCAAATGTTAAATTAACAGAAATGTTGCAAGCTGGTTGTTTGACAGACACTATTAAATACTAAAATATATAAACTTACCATGAAATCAATATTTAAAACTAAGGAAAGAAATAAATCACTTGTTAGTCTTTTTACTACATTTTACTACTATTTATACCAGAGGTCAGTACATTACAGGCCTTGGGCCAAATGGAATCTGCTGCCTATCTTTGTAAATAAAGTGTTAATTGGAACATAGCCATGTTTGTTCTTTTATATACTGTCTGCGGCTGCTTTTATACTAGATTCCCAGAGGTGAATAGTTGTGACTGAGAACTTCTGGCTCACAAACCTGTGGTCTTTGCTATCTTGCTTTTTACAAAAATTAAGTTGTTTACTCTCAATAGATACTCTTGAGATTGTTTAGGTCTAATGTGTCTGTATGGTGGAAAAGTTACAAAATGGTGTCGTACTGCACATGTCTTCCCAACCCTACATTCAGTGACCTCTAGCTTGAAATTGGCCAGGGGAGTATTGACACCACGGATATTAGCAAACATTATAAATCAGGGCTTTTGTTCTTTTTCTACACCCAAAAGCATTTTGTTAAACACTTCCCAGTACATGACTACATACAATTAACTTCATCCAAAACATATGGCTGTGAAAGATGGCTTCCTAGAGAGGAAATGAATGTTGGGTGATACAAGGTAAGTAAATGTGCTCTGTAGTTAGCATCTCTGGTCTTTTAGTTGAGTGTATTTAACCAAATGATTCTATAAGGTACAGAAAGAAGATACCTAGGATTTCTCAGCTGAAGAAAGTTCAAAGAGCATGGCTAGAGAAGATAGAAGTTGTAAGAGGAAGCAAGAAAGGTGAACTCTAATAATGGGCTCTGCAAAAAGATGACAGAATCTAGAAGAGCCTAAGATGAGAAGAGGGAGAAGGAATACAAAAAAGACACACAACAGAGGAAATAAAGGGATAAGCTGTATGCAGCAAATAGCCTCAGAACAGAATCTATTTAGAAGGTGAACATGAGAAAAAATTGAAAGAGCTTAAGACAAGATTCTGACAAGAAACAGAGGCGAGGAGAGCATCTTAAATGAAGAAGCTCAAATGTGTCCATGGTCAGCTTGTGGGTGTCAGCCAATCTGCTGTTAGGTGGGGTTCCCTCTACCAAAGGTCGGAAATAACACTTTTTGGGGATTGCTTCATTTCCTGGTTCATTAAAATTCGACTGGGTTTCCTCCTTTCAAAGTTCAGAAGTGGAGGAGTACCTGGGAAAAAGATTTCTGATTAAGCACATAAAACGCACAAAGCTCTCTCTTTTTTTAAAAATGTTTGTTTATTTTGAGAAGTGGGGAGGGGCAGAGAGAGAGGGAGAGTGAGAATTCCAGGCAGCTTCGGTGCTGTCAGTGTAGACCCTGACCTGGGGCTCAATCCCACAAACCGTGAGATTATTACCTGAGCCAAAATCAAGAGTCAGCCGCTTAACCAACTGAGTCACCCAAGCGCCCCCACAAAGCTCTTCTTAAGGTCATTGCTTGAGGGCCTATTTACCCCGGGGGGGGGGGGGGGGACGTCAAGCCAGCTACAAGTCCCAGACAACTGGTGTGCTTCCTAATGTGCACAGAGAGAGCACATGAAGGCAGTGTCCGTTCACACCCAGTCATCTCAATAAAAAATGAACAAAATATATATTCTATGGATTCTCACATGGGGCCAGCAAGCAGCTCTTATCAAAAATCACAGGAGGCTTTGTGCCGGGCATCAAAAGGGGGAGAAAAAAAATGAAACCTGTTGGCAACAGAGTTAGCCACAATGGAGCGTCTAGGGGATACAGATAGCAATGCATCAAAGGGCTGGTCTTAATGATACCTTCAAAAAGAACAGAGCTGTGCTTAATGGCTTCCTGAGGTACTTATGTTCTTTAGAGCAAAGACGTGGAAATAATGTTCTCAAAAAGTGAACTGGAATGTAATTTAGTGGAGTGAAATGAAAGAAATAATTCCAATGTACATATGGGAGGATTTATATTATCTCTATAAGCTACAAAATATTGATAGCACTGAAAAACAATTGAAAATAAAAGAAGTATTACCTTTTTGAAGGTTTCTTTTGTATAACAGAGTTTGTTATAAGGTAAAATCAGCAATTATCATGAGTTTGGGTTACTACTACCCCTTTTGGCAAATGTTCCTTACTTGCCCAAACTTTGGTCAGTTTCCTGAACTTTCTAGGCCCATCTGTACATGTCCTTGCGAAATTCAGTTTTATTAAGAACCCTGCTGACTCAAGAGCACCTGGGTAGCTCAGTTGGTTAAGCATTTGACTCTTTGTTTCAGCTCCGGTCAAGATCTCACAGTTCTTGGTTTCAAGCCCAGTGTCAGGCTCTGTGCTTGGGATTCTCTGTCTCCCTCTCTCTCTGCCCCTCCCCTGCGCTCTCTCTCTCTCCAAAATAAACAAACATTTAAAAACAAAAACAAAACAAAAAACTCTGCTGCCTGAAGTTAACCAGAACCACCCACTCAGTAGCTGATTATCCTCAGTATCTCATCAGATTCCCTGTCCTCTACCCACCCACAGATGATATCCAATCATCTGACCTGTCCTCAACAAGTATTTTGTTAGGTTGGTTTAGCCAGAATCCCACTTACTCCTGATTTTATCTGTTCGTAACTTTTCATCCACTAACCCCCACTGTGCCCCTTGGCTATAAATCTCACTTGCCTGCCCTGTATTCATAACTGAGCCCTGGTCTACACTAAGGTCTCTTTTCCTCTGGTGCAATAGTCCTGAATAAAATTTTTTTTTTAATACTTTGACTCTTACCTAGCTCTGGTTTTCTTTGACAACTTTCGCAGTCTGCTGTATCCCCTGACAACTGAATAGCCACAGATTTGAAAATAGGTATTATTTTTTGCATACATCTGTCTTGGTTTTAGGGAGTCTACTCTGGTTTTCAGCAACATGTTTCATAATTAGTACTCTGATTCTGATATCATGTGCAAACTCAGAAAACCCCAGACTGAATTTGTTTCATCCTGCAGCTACTTAGTCAATTTGTCAAAGAATGGGTCAATTCATGGAAGAAGAAGGAGAGGAAGAGGAGGAAGGAGGAGGAGGAGGAGGAAGAGAAGGAGAAGGAGAAGAAGAAGAAGAAAGAGAGGAAGAAAGATAAGAACAAGAACAATAATAAAAACCAGTCTGGAATTCCACCAAATGAATTCAATAAATCCACAAGTATTTTCTGAGCTTTCACTTTGTGACTTGCTTAGTCTGAAGACAGAATCGAGAACTTACTGTCTGGTGTAGCAGAAAGGCAAGAAAAAACTTTTTAAGGAAAAATTGTAGCTTGTGATAGTTATTATAAAATAAACAGGGTGCTATAGAATAAGAGAAAGATAATTTGTAAATTCACTGGGTTGTAAATGACTGGCAAGGGGAGTAGTAATGGTTCCCACTGATGTTTGCTTTTCACTTGGGCTAAGTGCCTTAATGTAAAGAAATGGTATTTTTATAGTTCAGTGGTTCCTAAAATTGTTCATGTGTAGAACCACCTGGAAGTTGTAGTTTCCCCTCAGAACATAATGAAATATCATTATATGTAATAATAATATCATGAATGCAGTTAGCACAAGCTTACATAATTTGCTTAAGTTCATGGAACTTAGGGATGCTCAATTTAATTAAATATTCACGCTACAAAATGTAATCTTTAAAAAATCACAATGATAAACAAATATGTCCCTAAAAATGAAACTACCACTGTATATTAAGTCCACCAATTTCAAATTCTTCTCCAATGCTTGTTTTGCTGCAATTAAATCACAGCAGATGCAAATAATTGAAAAAAAAAACTTTGGGGGAGGGGGAAAAACACCTTAAAATTGAAAAAATTCTATTCATTTGTCTTAATTTTCCTGCTCTGTTCTTCTCTGACACAATGAGAATATCTGCTGCCCAACACTCATTTTTAAAATATGGACTCTGAAGGTAGAATCCAAGTGATCAAATATGGTTTCTTATATTCCTGAAATAATGCCAACAGCTAAGTCATAACAATAAGTGAATTCTGCTGGTGCCCACAGTCCTGTAGTATTGCTTTACTTAGGTGTACACCTCTCCCATGTGGGGTGTAAAGGAAGGACAATTGTCAGAATTTATTTCAGATACGTTTTAGGAAAGATGGCAATTTTTGAGTCTGAACTCAAAATATCAAAAACATTTGGACATGTATTTCAGAACCTCAGAGGTTGATTTATAGAGTATCATGCAAAAAGGAGTTGGTTTCCTTGAACCTAACGTGCTTATTTTCTTCTTTTTACATATACTGAAATGCGTCTAATGAGCTGCTTCTTTTAATGAATACCCTTGGACAGCTTAGAAATGCTGCTTAAATGTAGCAGTAGCTTTTAGCCATAGTTGGAGGCCAACCTCTATTGAACTGTTATCATTATAAATACATATGGGTAATTTGCATTAGTTCTTTCTTTTGTGCATATGTTATTGCAAAGAAAGCTTTCCAAAGACCTTTTCAACTTTTCTGGAGTGCTAGGTATCAAGAATTTTAATGAAAAAAAAATCAATTATTGTGAGGCTCCCCAGAAAGCTTTTAGTTTGCAAATGATCATCTCCCTCTTAACATCTTAACAGTAAAAGACATGAGCTGATAATGAAATTCTCATAGGTCAGAACTACTTGGAAAGAGAAGCGCATCTTCTTGCTCATTCTGCCAATTTTCCTCATGTATCTGCCCTGGAATCTGATGGTTTTTGTACTCTCTGCTTGCGTGGTGATTAGCTCCAGAAAACAGGAAGTCCTGCACATGAAATTTCTGAAGCAGCTCACTTTTATGTTAGTATTCAGTACATCAACTCTTCGTAGGACCACATGTAAGTATCTTGGCTACAGTGTCTTCATCATCCTTAAAGAACCAACTTCATTTTGATTGGAAATATTTGTGATTTCTGAGGACCATTGAGGGATCCTTCCGCATGAAAACACGATACCTGGTCATTATAAATCATAGTGCTATATAAGCAGGCTTATCAAATCCATTTACAAACATCTAAACTACAGGCCAATTAGTAAGTTTGACTGTTTATATTTGTTCTTCTATGTGCAACTTTTCACATATATGCAGATATCCTTCAAGTTTATGAAATTTCAATGAGTAAAACATTCTAATCTGGAAAAGAGTATAGGTTCATCAGAATCATGGAGCTATGTACATAAATTAGACTCTAATACAGTATTACAAGTTTCAAGATTAGACATAGCCACTGATGTTAATGTATAGTCATAAAAATAATGTTAAAAATGTGTGTGTATATGTATGTGTATATATATATATATGTGTATATATATATATATATATATATATATATATAAAATCAAGACCCATGTTAAAAGGTGTGCAGGTATATGTGTGTATAGTTCATTAGGTATATAACATTGTTTGCCTGCTTTCATGTTTGTGATTAATTTTTCCTCATTTTATAGAAAGAAAATCTTTTGGAGCATTTTATTTTTTAAATGATCATAAATATGTATTAAGATGCAAAGTGTTGGGGCACCTGGGTGGCTCAGTCAGTTGAGCATCCGACTTTGGCTCAGGTCATGATCTCACAGTTCATGAGTTCAAGCCCCGCGTTGGGCTCTGTGCTGATGGCTGGGAGCCTGGAGCCTGCTTTGGATTCTGTGTCTCCTTCTCTCTCTCTGCCCCTCCCCCACTCACACTCTGTCTCTCTCTGTCTCAACAATAAAACAACTATTAAAAAAAAATTAAAAAGATGCAAAGTGTTTGGGGGCCTCTGGGTGGCTCAGTCAGTTAAGTGTCGACTTTGGCTCAGGTCATGATCCTATGGTTTGTGAGTTCCAGCCCTGCTTCGGGCTCTGTGTTGACAGCTCAGAGCCTGGAGCCTGCTTTGGATTCTGTGTCGCTCTCTCTCTGCCCCTCTCTTACTCATGCTCTGTCTCTCTCTCTCTTTCTCTCAAAAATAAACACTAAAAAAATTTTTTTAACTCAAAAAAAAAAAAAGCAGAGTCTTTTAGTTTCCAAACCTAAAGCATTAGTCTCATTTCAAATGTAAACATGTGCTATGCTCAAGTTTTAAAACTTGAATATTAATTCATTAATTTATTCAGGAAAACTTTTTTGACAATATAAATTAAGCCAAGTAATTTCCCAGGTGCTTTATCTATAACAATGGTAAACAGACAAACAAATAAAACCAAACATAAGATAATGAAAATAATGAAGGACATTGTGTCTCTACCCTTATTTTATTTTATTTTATTATTTTATTTTAAGTTTATTCATTTTTGAGAGAGAGAGATAGAGCGTGAGCAGGGGAGGAGCAGAGAGAGAGAGGGAGACACAGAATCTGAAGCAGGTTCCAGGCTCTAAGCTGTCAGCACAGAGACCGACGCAGGACTCGAACTCACAAACTGTGAGATCCTGAGTCCAAGTCGGAGGCTAAATCGACCGAGCCACCCAGGCGCCTCTGTCTACACTTTTTTTTTAAACCAACAAAGTAATGAAAACAAATTACAAAAACAAAAATGAACAATGCCATTAGATTGAACAAATGGTAATTTGTCTTGAAAGCAAATTCAAGTAACACTTCTTGAGAACCAGCTAAGCAATGTGGTCTGAGCTAATTATTAGCACAATAGCCTCGAAGACTCTGCATTAACCCCATTTGCAGAATGGAGACGTAGAAAGATCGTTTTTTAAAGTCACAAAACTGCCCTTTGAAAGACTTATGATATTTGTACCTCTAGTGCCTCATTCCACTTCTTAACTACTTAAATTGTAAAATGTGTCATGCGTAGGGAGATTACAGAACATTTGTGTAGTTTGGAGAACAATAAAAGGGACACCACCAGAAGATGAAAGAACATTACCAGTACCTCTAAAGTGCCCATATGCTGCTGCTGCTTCAATGTAAGGTAAGCACTACCCAAGCTGGGGCATCAAATAGTTTTACCACTTGTATATGCCTCACTGAACATTATTTGTTTCATTTTGTTAAGCTGAGAAGCAAACTCCTATGCACGTAGGAATATTCTGGCTTTCAGGGGAAGCCACTATTAGGTAAAGGCTGCCTGGAGAAAGTAAGGGGACAGAGACTTGAGGTAAGAGTCCACTTCCGACATTTGTCAGTTTAGAAGCGCTCAGTATGGGACCATCAGTGGGTAAAGTCAGGGATACTTCCAGGGACTATAACACTCACCGAGGGTGAGCTGTCCAGCAGACTGGCCAAAACCTGGATGTCTGGAAGAAATAAAACTCAAGAGTAGTTGTCTCTATATTTGTTTTTTGTGTTCAGAACATTTCTTTTTCAAATTATTTTTTTTTCGTGGATGCAATATCTTCCTTAATCTTGAATTTTTAAATTTAATGTTCTTTTTTGAGTGGTCTGTTTCCTTCAAGCTGCTTTATTTCTGTGTGTGTGTGTGTGTGTGTGTGTGTGTGTGTGTGTGTGTTTCTGGTTTCTATTATCAATTTTAGAAGTTTTCCTCAAATATCTGAAATCCAGGGCATCTATTTTAGGTGAGATTTAGATTTTAGAAACCTAATCAAAGGCTTTGAGCAATATGAGTGGGGCATTTCAACTTTGAGCTTCATTGTCTGGTGAAATGGGTGGGCCATTTTAGAATAACACCCAATATAAGTATCCTTAGATATTTCTTCTTGGGCAATTCAGATTCACCCGCCCACAACCTGCAGGGTTATGGCCACGAATTTTCCTAGAACTCGGTGAGGGAATAGTTTGGTATTTTCTTTCTTTCTTTCTTTCTTTCTTTCTTTCTTTCTTTCTTTCTTTCTTTCTTTCTTTCTTTCTTTCTTTCTTCGTGTATTTATTTTTGAGAGAGAAAGCGTGAGTGGGGGAGAGGGGCAGAGAATGGGGTAGGGGGAGGGACAGGGATTCCGATGCGGGATCTGTGCTGTCAGCACAAAGCCTGATGCCGAACTCAAACTCATGAACCGTGAGATCATGACCTGAGCCGAAGTTGGACACTTAACCGACTGAGCCACCCAAGTGCTCCCAGCTTGGGATTTTCTACAGTCAGCATTTTAGCTGCAGATGTTAGCCAAAGAACTACTTAATCCTTCTGTTTTGGGAACCCCCACCACTCCTGGTTGTACCTCTCATCCTCTTTTTCAGCATCTCAGGGAAACAAATCTGCGGGGCTCTACTGGAGTGGGAGAGCTGCTAGGGCATAGAGCAGGGAGAGAATCTAGGTGTTCACATATTCTCAGACAGACTTCACCAATTCTTCCCCATTTTCTCCATCCCACCCTCCCCCACATCCTTTTATCCATAGCTTCAGAGACACGCTCGTTCTCTGCCCTTTCAGGAGTACGGGGTATGAGCTGGGGTGGTTCTCAACACTTCCTGCCAACCTGGCATACAGTTTCCACTTAGTTGCTGTATTGTCACTATTTGTCCGACTGTTTTTCATCTTCTAATATTTTGTGGGTTTTTTCCCTTCAATATCCCTCAATATGCAAAATTCTGCTTTTCCGTGTTTGTGCATTTATTTTTCATGGAAACAATTTACTAAAGTTTTAGGAGATTGTCCGGAGGATGTAAAACAATTACATGGTTTCAGAGTCACTTTCTTAACCTGGTGGCTAAGAACAGCTCCTTTTTTATGTGTCTACTACGTACAAAGAACTCTGCCCGGTGTAGCAATCAGTGCTAAAATATGTAAGGCACTGACTTAATCTGCTCAGGTCGCCATAACAAAATATCATAGACTTGGTGGCTTTAAACAGCAGAAATTTATTTCTCACTGTTATGGAAGCTGAGAAGTCCAAACCAAGGAGTTAGCCAATTCAGTTTCTGGTGAGGGCTCTCTCCCTGCAGATGGCCGCCTTCTTATTATATTCTCATGTGGTGGTGAAGAGAGAGCGGCTGTGTCTCCTCTTTTTATAAAGGTCACCAGCTCCATTGTATTAGGGCTCATCCTTATCACCTCACTAAAACTTCCTCACAGGCCTTATCTCCAAATACAGTCATTTTGGGAGTGAGGGCTTCAGCGTGTATGTTTTGGAGACACATAATTCAGCCCATGGCACTGGCACAGTCTCATTTCTCCAGGGATTTATCACAAGTTTAAGGAACAAAGGCTTTCATACACACACAATGAATCAATAGCACAGTATTTTGGTAAGGTACTCTGTAAGCGATATGCTAAAACATTATATGTTTAATTTGATAGTGTGAGATAAGGAGAGTCAAGGAAGTATTGCACATGTTGATAGAGAGCAAAGAAATGTAGACCAACCTTTGGTCCAATAGGCTTTGCAAATCTTAGCTCTGCCAAAGTGACTTGGACAGGTTACCTAAACTCCAAGCCCCTCCCGTGATCTAAAAATGGAGTGATCTAACATCCATTGGACTTGTTATGGGTCAGCAATGAAGAAAATGTTTTTAAAGTGCCTGGGTATGGCACTTGGCTCAACAAGTATTAGCTACCAAGGAAAGAGGGAAGGAAGAGAAAAAAAGCAAAGTGGGAAGAAGAGAATGAAAAGAAGGGAAAAAGTTTATATCAGTCTACATACGCTTTTCTTTACTGGAACTTCATTTTCATAGCCAGCTCTTAACTATTCTCAGAGAGGAGCAAAGGACGTACAATGCATTTTCATGGCCCATTACTGAAAAAAAGGAAATCAAGCCTTGGGTATGATCTTCTTTGGCACAGATCCTGGGAGTGCAAAGAGACAGAAGTAAACATTTATGAGCGGGGATAAAATTGGAAATATTGTGACCCTTGGAGCAAAGTGGTCATATGCTTGTACTAATTAATCCTTGTTTACCCTTGAGGAGCAGCAAGGGTTCACATGCAAAGGAGGAAAGAGATTAAAAAAAAATACCACTTTCTTTTATTTGAACTTTAGCACTTTATCCATTAACCTGGCTTCTTATAATGTTATTTTGAAAAGTAATTCTCTCAGAAAGAACTTTTTGTACGAACGAGAGATTAATACCAGTAAATCCAAATCATGGACATTCTAGCACTGAAATGCTTTTTCTACAAGAAATAGCTTTGTAGGTAATTTTTTTCATAGTCATTATTTTAGGGAGCAGCGGTATGGATGTTTTCCCTGTGGATCATGAGTAAGATTGCTTCTAAATAATTCTTAGTGCCTGAAATAGTTGATTGTTCTCTTTTGGGCAGAAGAGAGCTGGGAAGGAATGTAGGTTGGATGAGAGTTGGACCTAAACAGTCGTTTTAACATCACACACACAAAATGACAGCCTAGCTCTTCCTTGAAGGGGTAGTTTTGCCCAAGCAAAGGTGAGATGAATTGGTCCAAAAAGCTCTATTAACTGGCTGAAGGAAATTAATAAACTACTCTTCTACATGGCTGTGAGTCTCAAATGAGTGTGTGAATTTCTTATTCAGGCTCCTTGCTTTGTACGATACAATTCTTCCTGAATAAATTAGAAGTACCTAGGCTTAGTCAACAGATTTGTTTGACATTCTGTGACTTGGAACATAGCACAGAATCTGACATCACTGTTTTTCCCTTTCTGTTTTCCATACAATATGTGCCTTTCCTTTTTACGTGTCATATTTCTTTATACATGAAAGAAGACTCCCTTTTCCCATTATGAGGTTTCCTTGATTTCCCAATGATGACAGGTGAAAGAATCAAGCTGTACAGGCCCCAAAACACAGCCACGAGGAGTAGAGGCACCAGGCCACAGGAACCACAGATCTAAATGATGGCTTTGGGAAAGCACAGAGGGAAAGGAATCTAATCACCTAGGTGGGAGAATATTTCATTTCTCTGGATATATCAGCATAGAACAAAGGAAGGGGATAAGGTTAGAGACTGTAGAAATTATTATGGGTTCCTGAAAGCTCTAATAGGATTCTTAGAAACCTGGAGATTTTTCTCCGAAGAGGACAGGAAGACCAAGCAATATGATCTGCAAACATTTTCTTCCATTGTGCGGGTTGTTTTCCACTTTCTCAGTGGTAATTTTGAAACAAAAGTTTATAATGTTGTTGAGTCCAATTTATCTTCTTTTCCTCTTTTTGTAGCTCATGATTTTGGGTACTGTCCCTATGAAGGCTTTGCCTCACCTGAGGTCATAGAGATTTCATCCCTATTTTCTTCTAAGATTTTTACAGTTCTAGCTTTTTTTTTCTAATTTTCTTTAAAAAATTTTTTTTAACATTTATTTTTTTTTGAGAGACAGAGAGAGACAGAGCATGAGTGGGGAAGGGGCAGAAAGAGGGAGACACAGAACCTGAAACAGGCCCCAGGCTCTAAGCTGTCAGCACAGAGCCCAACGCGGGGCTCGAACTCACAAACCGCGAGATCCTGACCTGAGCCGAAGTCAGAGGTTCAACCGACTGAGCCACCAGGCACCCCTACAGTTCTAGCCTTTACATTTAGGTCTATGATCCATTTTCAGTGATTTCTTGTTTAAAGTATGAGGAAGGGTTCTAACTTCATGCATGTGGATATCTCAGCACCATTTGCTATGAGACCATTCTTTCGCCCTTTGCAGTGTCTTGGCACCTTATGGAAATCGTTTGACAATATTAATTTCTGTGCTCTCAGTTCTGTCCCACCGATCTCCATGTGACCGCAGAGTGCTATACTGCTTGGATGAATGTTACTGTTTTCATTTTAATTACCAAGATTTAGAAGATTTTCCTAATTGTTTCTTCACTTGTTATAGTCCTTGAGAATAATTTAAAGAAATTTTAAATGTTTTTTTAAAAAATAAATGTTAATAGCTTTCATGTGTTAGCGTTGTTTCTCTAAAGTAAGAATCTATGGAGCTCTTTACTCCACCCTCCCAAAGGTCTTTCCCTCAACAAAGAACAAAGCAGGAAAAGAAATCAAAATAGACTCTGAAGGAAATGGAAGAAAAAAGGAAACACATGGTTAACTCAATTAATATTAACTCAATTGTGAGAGCCCATGACAGATAAAACATACTAAATTTAGGATAGGTTTCAGAAGATTTGAGTCATATTACTAAAATTGTAATAACAATAAATCATTTTTATAATAATAAACATCTACTTACTATGTTAACATGAACTGAGATACATTTAATGTATCTATTTAAATCCTTTAAATATATCATACATCTTTACTTACTGCTTACATCATATGACCACCAAAAAAAATCTCAAATTCTAGAAGGTAAAAAGTAAAGATCTTATTTTTGGACAACTGATCCAATAAAAGTAGGTATACGTAAGAAAATAGTAGATAAAAAGTACACCCTAAAATAACGCCCTTGGATTTCAAAATAATTCTGCCTTAAACAACTGCTAAGCTAACAAAGAATCCAAAATTGAAGATACCAAGTCTCTTTTAAAGAATTGTAATAAAAATACATCCAACTTTGCACATATAGTTAAAGTTGTATTTGGAAGAAAATTTGTAGCAACAACATGTAAATAGTTGAGGAAATATGAAAATAAGTGAGTTAAGCTTTTAACTCTGGTGGGAGTGGTGGAGAAAGGACACAAAAACTATAAAAAATAGCAGAAAATAGAGATAAAGTGAAAAATATCAAATTTAAAAAGCAAAAAAATAAATTGATTTAAAACATCAGGGGCTTGTCATTTCCATTTACCAATAGTCAAATCAATCTGTAGTTACACTACCCAAGAATAAAATGGGACCAGTCAAAAAGAAAAGGTGGAAATGACCACAGATAAAGATAAAGTAAAAGAATTATGGGAGTAATCCTTCAAAACTCTATGAGTACACTTGAAAACCTGACTAAAATGAATTTATTTTATTTTTATTTTTATTGTTGGTAAATTTGGGGAGACAAAATGGGTCCTGATGGTATAGAAAAGAGAAAAATCAATAGGAAGACACCAAGGCTTCATTTCAGAGTTGCAGACAATATCCCAGTACATTTTTTAAAATGTTCACAAAACTTAAATCTGATACTTTTTTAAAACTGTTGCAGAGAGTGTTAAAAGAAGGACAACTTCCAAATTCTCTTCACAACATCCTATTTGTTTCAAAACAAAGATCGCTTCCTGTTAGTTTTCTATTACTGCCATATCAAATTACCACAAATGTAGTGGCTTAAAACAACATAAATGTATTACTTCACGGTTCTATAGCTCAGACGTCTGACATGGCTCTCCTCAGGCCAGAATTACTTTGTTGGCAGGGCCTCTCTCCTTTTTGGAGCCTTTAGGAAGAGATCCATTTCCTAGCTCTTGTGGGTTGTTGGCACAACTCAGTTCCTTGCAGTTGTAGTACTGAGGCCCCCATCTCCTTGCTGGCTGTCAACTGAGGGCTGTTCTCGGCTTCTAGAAGCTGCCTGCATGCCTTGGCTGGCGTTTGATTAGACTGAACCCACACAGATAATCTTGGATAAATTCCCTATCGAGGCAAATAACCTGAAATACATGTACAAAATGCCTTCTGCTATGGAAAGTAACATATTCGCAGGTTCTAGAAATGTGGGCATCTTTGTGGTGACTCATTATTTATCCCCTACCCAAAAATAAACATGGAAAAAAAGTTACAAATGAATCCCATTTTTGAATATTGACACAATATAAAGAACTGAAGGTAAGCAGCAAATAAATTTTGCAGCATGTTACAAGTCGAAGAATGACACCCTTAGCTGAGTGTGATTCATTTCACAAATTCAAGTGTGATTTAAAAGTACAACTTATAGGGGCGCCTGGGTGGCGCAGTCGGTTAAGCGTCCGACTTCAGCCAGGTCACGATCTCGCGGTCCGTGAGTTCGAGCCCCGCGTCAGGCTCTGGGCTGATGGCTCGGAGCCTGGAGCCTGTTTCCGATTCTGTGTCTCCCTCTTTCTCTGCCCCTCCCCCGTTCATGCTCTGTCTCTCTCTGTCCCAAAAATAAATAAAAACGTTGAAAAAAAAAATTAAAAAAAAAAAAAAAAGTACAACTTATACGAATACATCACACCATGCAATTAAAGACAAATAAATCAACACCTTTTTTTTCAATGTTCAAAAATCAAATTCATTTGGAACACAATGAAAATATTAAGGAAAAGAAAGTGGGATGGAAGAGCTAATTGTCTAAAATCTGTAAACTTTGTCTTTGGACTTTTCCTTGTCAATGGCTCATAACGTCAAATAACAGAGCACTTCGTAATCGACCCACCACCTAACAATTCTATAAGATCAGGAGTTATACTGCACCATTTTGCAGAAGAAACCAAGCTTCGTACATGAAATAACTTCCTCAAGAACATCCGCTGGTGTCTTTCCCTCCATCATCTCTTATCCCTATTCCATCAGCAGGGCCCCAGCAGCCACGGCAGCCACCATCACAGTGGGGGCTGCAAAAGAGCACTCTACTTCTAGAAGCATTTCGGAAACTTGCCAGGGATGGAAAATAAACATATAGTTTGATTTCCTGGGGTTTAAAAGAACCTTTTATATTTTCTCCTCCAAACCTGTGTTTTCACAAATTAGAAAAAGATTGAAGTTCAAGAAAAGACTTACCTAAGATCTTGCATTTATTTTGAAACAGCATCTAGATCAGAATCCAGGTTTCCAGGCTCGTTCTTCCATTATTTTATGGTCCTGGGGAAGGGAAAAGAAGAAACACAGAAAATTGCTTACATCTATCCTAAGCACAGTTGATGACATTCTGACATCCTTTTTGGTTGCTTTGGAATTTTTGGAACTTAAGTTGTTTGAATGTGCCTTTTTCCTTTCCTTCATGGACTGGTGAGCCCAGTCCTGCTTGCCTCACCTCAACCACCTGTTCTGCTCCTTGTCCTCTGACCATTGTGCTATGTATAAGACCATCATTAGAACCTGGGAAAGAAAGTAACACTAAATTCATGTCTCTGGCAATTGTTTTGGTCACCAAGTTCAATCTCTAGGAAAGAGCCATTTTCTTCTTATGTCTTCACCTAGTCTTTGAACCTGGCATGTGCTTCAAGGCTCACTCTGTAAATTCAAGCTCTGTATCTTGACTTTCTGGCACAGAACAAGATATTTCTCCTCTAAATCCTGTAAGTTGCTGAACACCTAGTATATGCCAGATATTGAATCGAAGGCTTCCAAATATTCTCCTTTATTTAATCTCAGAACAGCTCATTGAAGAGGGATTATTGGTTCCAAGATGAGGAGATTGTAAAACTCAAAAGAATCATAATATTAAGAAGGCCATAATCATAGTTATTACCATTTACTGAGAATATGCTATGGGCCAAAGGCTGTCTTAAAGGCTTTTTAGTATTAATTTGTGAAATTCTCAGACAATTCCATAAGGTACCACCACTATTATCTGTATTTCACAAACAAGAACACTGAGGCATACAGAGCTCAAGAATCATGCTCAAGGACCCATACTTCCTAAGTGTAGCATCAGATTTAGAAACCAGGCTGTTGAATATAGAGCCTAGCTCTTAATCACTAAATTATTTGTCCAGGATCACATAGCAGGTAAAAATAGCATTAGAGAGGGGCATCTTGGTGGCTCAGTGGGTTAAGCATCTGACTCTTGGTTTCAGCTCAGGTCATGATCTCACAGTTGTGAGATCAAGGCCCAAATCAGGCTCTGCACTGAACATGAAGCCTGCTTGGGATTCTCTTTCTCTGTCTATGTCCCTCCCCCGCTTGCGTGCTCTCTTTCTCAAAATAAACAAATAAATATTGAAAAAACAGTATTAGAGAAATAAATGAACTGCCCATCAACTGAGAATTTGAGGATGGATAAACAAAATGTGGTATACCTGTACAATAGCTAATATTTGGCAGTAAAAAAGAATTAATGAAATACTGAAACACACTACAATATGTAAATTATAGAAGCAGTTACAAAAGAATGCATGTAATATGAATCCAGTCATAGGAAATGACCAGAATAGGCAAATCTATACAGAAAATAAAACAGCAGTTACCTTAGGCTGAGAAGGGAAGGCATGAATGGAGAGAAATGGGGAGAGACCACTAATGAGTATGGCCTTTTTTTCGGGGGGTGATAAAAATGTTGTAACATTATGGTGTAGTTGCACAACTGTGTGAATATGCAAAAACCCAGTGAACCATATATTTTAAATGGGCAAACTGTATGGTATGTGAATTATATTTCATTAATTGTGTTTAAAATAATGGTGCTAGAACATCAACCCCAGACTTTCAGATTTCAAGCCTGTGTTTCTTCTGCTCTATTTTCTTGGCCACCCCATCATTATTTAGCATCTCCTCATATCACTAGTTAGCTTTTCCTTGTTGGTTCCTCACCTCTTCATAATTAGTCTAATCAACTACTATAGGACAAGAACTGTATCATCATTTTCTTTGTTCCACCAAATTCCAAAAGGCCTAGTATTTCCAATGTCAGCTCAACATATTTTCTATTAAATGATAAAAAACATTTCCAACTGAGGTGATTTCAAGCTTACAAAATAGGTCTGTTCCTAAAAAGTTGAGACTTCAGTTTTATATTGAATATTTAAATATTTAATGCGCTTAATATCTGTCACCATGTCACCAACTCTGTTTTAGAGTGAATGTCCATCTGCCTCTTTTTTATTTTGGGAAATCTGATCATCCTTTATTTTTTTATTTTGTGGCCTATACTCATTGAGATATCCTTACAGAAAGTTACATTTTAAATCTTCTTGCCTATTACAAATTAATTTGGCTCATTGTTACAATGCTAGAGACTCTATGCAGAAAAATTTAAACTTGTTAAAACTGTTTTTGACATTCAATGTTATAATACTGTAAGTAGGTTTCAATTCAACATTTCCATTAGCTGGTGGTAATAACTTGTACTAAAAATAACATACGATTGCAATATTAAAAGGGCAAATAAACAACTATGTAGATATGTGTGTGTAATTCAGCAGTTTTCATGGACTTATACTATCAAAGAATCACATATATTAGAATGTAGTTAAACAGTATTTTTTTAAGTATTACTGTGTTCTTACCTTCCTTCTCCACTAACTACCAAATCTCTCAATTATATGATAAGGACTCCCCTGCCTTCTTTCTTTCTCCTCCCTACCCATTCCACCCACATCAGGAATTTTACCCTACCACCCAGGGAATGATGGAAATGGATTCTGGTGTATCCTTGGAGACAATAGATAAAAGAGGGCTATGGAAGAAGGAAAGGAGAGAGGAAGGGATCCTTCTGAGAAAAGAGGGATGCAAAAACTCCCCTTGAGAGCCCAAGGATGTTTCCAAACCTCTCTCCTATTATTGACCAGACAAGACCACTTATCAGCTCATTGCATATAGAGTTTGACAAAATGGGTCAAATCTGCATCCCCACGGATTTTGCTCTGTGCATCCTTCCTCTGCCCGTCCCAGGGCAGGTGGACCTGCAGAAAATGGTAACAAATAGCAAAACGATTTCTTTGTTTGTAGGCAGCAATTTTTTTTCAGAGAATGAACCACTCTCACACAGCCTCACATTATATGGAGAATTTCACTTGGACAAATTTGAGCCCACACATTCATTTGTAAGGAGACAGAGAGAAAGCAACAAAGGGAGTCAATGAGTGAAGTGTTTGAAGGATGGAACATGTGAACCTCATCTTCTTTCTAAAATTCCCTATTCCTTTGCTCTTTTGGTGCAAACATTATGGCACATTAAATTACATATTTTGGTACAAAATGTCCCCCAAAGGCAATTCAGCTTCATCCGGTACTCAATCAAAAAAAGAAAGACAGTTCCAAAGCTGCTGGGAAAATCTGGCTGGGTTGAACTTACCAGGAGACGATATATATGACTTTCTAAAGGTTTGTTCAAGCACAATATTTATTAAGGTGATGGTTGCATTCCCCACTGACTATTGAAGAAATTCTTTCATCATATTCTATAACACTCTATTGAGTTGACAAAATATGCTTTCTGCACTTGCTTTTTTTGGTGGATTTGAGGTATTTATATTAATTCTATAACTAAATTAATTCTATAACTAAATTCTATTTATATTAATTCTGTTAAAACTTTTGCAAATCACATAGTTGATAAAGAACTTGTGTGCAGTATATAAATTATACTTATAACTCATTAATGATAAAACAAAGGAAAATATTAAAGGGAGCAAAACTTCATCTCTGTGATATTCTTTCCAAAAACTCATAACCTTCATCTAATGATAGTAAAAAAAAAATCAGACAAACACAGTTTGGGAGATATTTGACAGAATACCTGGCCAGTACTACATAAGAATGTCAAGGTTACAAAAAACAATGAAAGACAGAGAAAGTGTCACAGACCAGAGGAGACTAAGGAGATAGGGCAACTAAATGTGGTATGGTGCTCCAGAATAAATCCTGAATAGGAAGGAGACATTAATGCGAAAATTTGCAAATGTAAATAAAATTTGGAGTGTGGTTAATAGTAATGCATTTATTTATAACAAAGGTACCATGTTAATGCAAGGTATTAGTAATGAATGGACCCGAGTAAAGGTTATAGAGGAACTCTGTATGCTACCCTTGAAACTTTTTTATAAATCAAAAAACTTGCAAAATGAAATTTTTATTTTTTATACATTTTTTTAATGTTTATTTTTGAGAGAGAGAGAGGCAGAACATGAGCAGAGGAGGGGCAGAGAGAAAGGGAGACACAGAATCTGAAGCAGGCTCCAAACTCTGAGCTGTTGGCACTGAGTCTGATGTGGGGCTCAAACCCACGAACCACATGATCATGACCTGAACCAAAGTCAGACGCTTAACCAACTGAGCCAACCAGGAACCAGGAATTCTTATTTTTTTAAACGGGCCAAATATTTGACTAACATTCACCACAGAAGATATATAATGGCCTAAAACAGACCAAAAAGAGAGAGAGAGTGAGAGAGAGTCAATAGTATTAGTGAAATGAAAATTAAAACCACAGTTAGATACCACTGCACAAATATCAGAAGAAAAAAAAATTAAAAATAGTGATAACACCTATTTCTAGCAAGTGTGTGGGGAAATTTGATGACTCATCCCTTGGTGGTGGGAATATAAAATGATGAAGCCACTGCCAAAAACACTTTAATGGTTTCTTACAATATTAAACATAAATTTACAGTATGACTTATCAATTCTACTCCTAGCTACCTACTCAAAGGAATGGAAACATGTGTTCATGACAGTATTATTCACACCAGCCAAAAAATGGACACAACCTAAATGTCCATCAACTGCTGAAATGTTACACAAAATATAGGATATTGACACAAATGGAATATCATTCAGCCACAAAAAGAAAGAGGTACTGATATATGCTGCAACATGGGTAAACTTTTGAATGAAGACAGGCACAAGAACCACATATTATGTGATTTCATTCATCTGAACTGCCCAGAAAAGGCAAATAGAACATAAATAATTGATTCCCATGAGTTAGGGAGTAACCATAAATATGCACAAGGTTTCTTCTGGGGGTGATGAAATGTTCTAAATTAGACTGTAGGCATGATGATATAACTTTGTAAATGTTAATATCTTAAGCCACCCAATTGTCTTCTTACACGAATTTTGTTTATATAATTTATACATCAACAAAACTGGAAAATATGTGAAACACATGGGTTTTTTGGTATAAAATTTAGATTATGAAAGAAAGTAGAAAGTACTCATTACTGATAATTTCATCACTTAAAAACACATTTTGGTAGATATTCTTACAGCATACGGTTTCCTATTGATTTTCATTTTAAAATCAGGGCAAGTTGTAAGGAAATTTATTTTCTCAGCTGACGCTTATTAACTTAGTTAAATAGTTAGGGTTTATACCTTGGAGACTGTCTTTAAGAACGTGATCATACTTTTATGTCACATGGTTTAGTCCTCAATGATGCGACTGCCAGATAGTGTTGATTACAGTCAAACCGGCCTGGAAAATCCCAACGTATCCTTATTCTCCAGCAAAGCAGAAGCCATAACTGCACTTCTAACCCAATTAGAAACACAAAAGCTCTGTCTCCAAAAAACAACTCAGGAGATCAGGAAGGTCATATACTTGCATTTTGGCTTTTCAGACCAGAACGCGGAGGGCACTTTTCTTGTCATCTGAACAGACAAGAGTGGCAGACACTGTCTGTGACCTTTGGCGGCTGTGCTGTGCAGAGAACTACCTGCATGGCTTAAGAAAGAGTGCTCAAAATAAAACACATAAGATTGTGTTTGGGTTTTTTTCCCTTTCTTTTATTTTCTTGTTATTGTTTTACTGTGTCAAGGAGAAAGGAAACGCTTCCGTGTATTGCTCAGATATTGCTAAATGAATAAAACCTCCCCACCCCAAAATAATTAATTAACCCTCCAGAACTTTTTCAGCTATTCTTGAAAAAACTTCTTTACCATACCTCATGCATGCAACCTGCTTTATCATGTGTAGAAAATATATGCAATGACAAATTTACTGAGCAAAAGAAACTTGAAGTACTCACACACACACACACACACACACACACAAACAAATGTGGCTTAAATTATTTCATTTAAACAACCTGCTGTTCTACACTGAATTTCTTCCAGGCAGGTCAAAAGTACAGATAAATCTTGCCTGTCATAATGGATAAAATGAACAAAAGTAGAATATCCCAATAAGTGTGTGTGTGTGTGTGTATATATATATATATATATATATGCAAACTTTTTTTGGTTATTTCTCAACCACATAAAAAGCACTCAAAAAATGTCTAATGCTGCCCAAGTCCTGACTTTTCTCTGCCTGCTCTGAAACTATGGGGAGAGATCCTTCCCTAAATAATTAATTTAATTCCAAGTGCCCTAATTAGAAGGTGCAAGACATTGGCAGAAACATGTCCACAAGCACTAGAGGGCAATGCTGGACAAATATTACTGAGATACAAGTAAACACTAGTGAGTATGACTGGATACTCAATTGTTTTCAAATGAGCAAAATTTCAGATGCGGCTTTGAATATTCGAACTCTGTGAGCAGGATGAAGTTTCCAGCTATTATTGCCTTCCAAACTGATTACAGGAATGGAGAAATAGGGCAGGGTTTTCTTGGTAGCAATCAACTCTGCTTCCTGGCTTCATCAGGGCATTTTGCCGAGATTGAGGCTGGGCCAGTTAAAGAATAGGTCGGCACAGAGAGAGGAGATAATGGCTAATGTTAAAGTCAAGGAAGTTTCTAGAATCAGAAATCAGAATCAAAGTCTGGATTCTACAGTGGAAAAGAAAAGGCTGCTCACTCAATTATGTATCATGATCTCATAATGTATTGGGAACCAAGGAGTTATATGAGGGTGAGAATTATTTATGCAAGTTTAAAAAATTAATTTAATTAGAAATTAAATTAAATGTGGATTAAAACCACAAAATTATAAAAGGACCATTGTTGATGAGCATGATGGTGATGGTGGATGCAGGGTGCAATAACAATAAAAGATTAAACTCTGGGTCTTATTTTTTATTTCTCCCTCATAAGTGCAGTAGAATCATAGTCCTGCAGAAAATGAGGATAAAATCCCCTAGTAGAGATTCAGTAAAGCAGGGGCTTCCAGTGTGTGGCCCCAGGACAAACAGCATCAGTATCATCCAAGAACTTGCTAGAAAATAAAGTTCTTAACAAAAATAAAGAAAAAGAAAATTCTTAGACTTCACTCCAGAGCTCCTGAGTCAGACTCTCAGGCAGTAAAGCCCAGAAATCTGTGTTTTAATAGGACACATGAAATTTTGAGCAACACTGAACTAGAGGAAGAGTAGAAGAGGTTATATGTGGAGAACAATAATTATATAACATCATATATGTTACAATCATGGAGTATATAATCTACCACCTCTGTTATACTTGCTTTATTTCATACACACAAAATCTTCACACTGTAAAAAAACTATTTTCCAGAATTCATAATTTATTTTTATGCAACTTAAGATGTATTTTATAGAGAGTGATTTAAATGCTGATGGCTAGATTCTAAAACTAGCACAGAATCCTCATTAAATTTCTAATAATAGTACTGACAATGATAGTAAAGCATACAAATGTATAATACTTTAGCCTACAAAACATCTGTCAAATAGAAAAAGTGAGTCAAATAACTTGCCAAAGATCATATAATTAGTATTGAGTAGGAAGCTAGAACTTGAATCCAGAACTTGCAACACCAAAACCAGGGCACTTCCCATGACATCACAGCTACTTATACCATAAATGAAACACTATCAACAGTCAACAACAACAAAACAGTTCCCGGTAATCATGATTAAGCAAAATTATATTTTCATAAAATTGACTGGCATTTGATGAAAACCTGGTTTAATTAAATAAAGAAAAAAAAGCAGATGGAGTTTCCTAGAGAGTGGAAGGAAACTTTGGATATTTTGCAAGAGTTAAAAAGGGAATCCAATTATGGAAAAGATACTGTGTGGAGGAAACAACCCAGCTTCCCAACAGTGACAACTCGCGGTGAATGCCCAGTCTGCCACCAGGGGAGAAAGGAAAGAGGAAGGTATTTGGGGCTGGGTAGCTAGTTGCCATTAGAGCTGAAGAGTTAAGTACATCTGAGATTGGGCAAGACACGGGAAAGTGTGACTTGCTTGTGATCCAGCGATCAACACTTACTAGGGAGCTACTTTGTGCCAAGCACTCTGAGGTCCGGGATGAGGGTGAAGCGAGCGGGGCACTTGTCCCAGGTGCAAAATTTAAAGGGGACACAAAAAACACTCAGCAATCAGGACCTTTCAATGCAATATTTTTTAAAATCATAATAAATGTCATAAATTCATGATGAAGAAAATAGCAAAACGTGAAATAAAGATGGCATCTGTTTTATTATTGTTTTCCTTTGGTTTCAGGCTCCAGTATGTGTTAGGGTGCTGTTAGTGATCTTGTCTTTATTCCCCGTTCCGATAATTTGCTCACCTTGAGATGTTTTGCATTAATTTTGATTTGGAGAAATATTGCATAAAAATACTGATTTACCTTAATTATTGAGTTTGAGTCCTTCAGTTTTGTACCAGGTGCCTCATTCACTGTACCCTAGCCCTGGCCCTGCATCGTGCTAAAAGCTCTACGTCATTTATCTCAAGGAAGCATCACAACCCATAAAGTGCATGATTTGTTAGGTGGGAAAATTTAGTATTTGAAAAACAATTTTTTATGTTTACTTTATTTTTGAGACAGAAACAGAGCATGAGTGGGGGGAGGGGCAGAGAGAGAGGGAGACACAGAATCTGAAGCAGGCTCCAGGCTCTGAGCTGTCCGCACAGAGCCTGACGCGGGGCTCAAACTCATGAACCAACTGTGAGATCATGACCTGAGCCGAAGTCAGACACCTAACCAACTGAGCCACCCAGGTGCCCCCCAAATTTAATATTTTTAACGCAGGAAAAAACATTGCATTTGAAAATATATCTAAGCCTACAAAGATACACAGAGACGTGCAAATATCCTATCATATTTCAGGGAATAGTGGGTATCAACTCAATCTCACATGCCAGTTTGTTTGTAACAGCCAACAGTGCCCGAAGGCACAATTCCACGTGTTTGACTCACTTAATACATTTCTTTCCATCACTTTCCTAATTTGGTACATGAAACATGCTCAGATTTTATAAGTCCTGTTAATGGTAGGAATCATTGAACCCCCACTGAAAGAAACGCATCTTAAAATCTATACCTCAAAAATCTGGCCAACAATTGATTCTGGTTGTTTCCTGGCATGGAGAGACCCTAAGAGTGAAGGGACAGGTGGAATGGGACCAGAAAAATGAACATGAGAAAAAAGCAGTGGCAGAAACACTAGAAAGAAGCACATGTCCCCGCTAAGGTAGAAGTCCCTGACTTGCCTCCCTTTGTCTCAGAATCACGTGAAGCCTGGGATCTTTCTCAGACCTTCACATTCTGCTTGTCTGGGGCGAAGATTGGGCATCCCAGAGGATGCTGATGTGCAGCCAAGTTTGAGAGCCAGGGGACCCACGGACTCAGTCTGGGTTGAACCAGTGTAAACAGGACTCTCCTTGGTATTGCTCGAGCAATGAGAGATATACAGTGTTGGGCATCTCCTATGCTTTTGTTGGGCTGTGAATGGGTTGGTAAACAGGGAAATCTGAACTGTTCCAGAGAATAGAGGGAATGTTTAAAGGGGTGCGTGTTTGACCTGGGTGGCTCAGTTGGTTGAGCGTCCAACTTTGACTCAGGTCATGACCTCACAGTTCATGGATTCGAGCCCTGAGTAGAGCTCTGCACTGGGACTGTGGAACCTGGGATTCTCTCTTTCTTCTTCTCTCTCTGCCCCTCCCCAGCTTGCACTCTTTCTCAAAATAAATCACTTTTTTAAAAAAGTCAAGAGCTGTGTGGTTGTAGGGCGGGAAGGAAAGACGAGATCACTGAGAAATGAGTTTTTATTATGTTTATGCTGTATAGTGTGGTACATTAGTGCTTTTATTCCCATGTGACCTTCAGAAAAATATTTCTTATTGCTGGCCTTTGGCAAAGACTATCTTTTGGGGCTGATGTCAAATTGCTGAGGACTTTTCAGGTGAAGAGGCATAAGAGCACAGACTGCCCTTCAGTTATGTGGTCTAATAAGGAAAGGGTATACGGAAGGGACCCTGGCAAACAGCAGCCAGAGGATCCCAGCTTCAAAAAAGAGAGAGTACCAGGTGCTGCCACCACACTGTCTGAGTGAACTGGAGATCTCACAGGAAGGATGTCTGGCAGGCATTTCATTTTTCTGGAATCACAGCCTGCAGGGGACCGATACTCAAGTGTTCTGGAGTACTGAGCTATTACCACTTATCACATCCCTTTTATAACCTCTTGCTGAGTTGCTTCGCCAGTGTTAAAGTGATGGTGTGGCAGTGTGGTGTATTTTTCAAATTGAGCTGGAAGGTATGAGTTACCACAATCCTTGTACAGTTCACAACATAGTTTCTGTGAGGGTCACACACATCCACTTTGATCATTTTCTCTCATAAGCACAGTTAAAAAGGAATGCATTATAAAAGAATTTTGTGAAATACCAGCATGATGAGCATGTTAAGGGCAAAAGCAGTAATTACTATTTTAAGCTGGTGTGGCCCAGACATGTGGAAGGAAGCAGAGCTGACACCCTCTAGCTGCATCAGTTTCACTTCTGACCTTGGATAAGAGATCTAGATATCTGCACTCACAGCTATCTTCCCAGGGGCGCCTGGGTGGCTCAGTCAGTTATGTGTTTGATTCTTGGTTTCAGCACAGGTCATGACTTCACGGTTTGCGAGTTTGAGCCCTGCATCAGGTTCTGTGCTGACAGCACAGAACCTGTTTGGGATTCTCTCTCTCTGCCCCTCCCCCACTCTTTTTCTCTCTCAAAATAAACTTTAAAAAAAAAAAAAGCTATCTTCAATTTTCCACATTAAATAAAAAGATCCCGTGGTAGTATTTTTTTAAAACGGCCACAGCAATATTTCTGTTCTGTATGTTTTGTCTGTTTCCTTTGTCTGTTTCCTCTCCCTTGAACCTGAGCATGCCTGGGACTGTGTGGTGTATAGAGTCCAGCAGAGCCGACATTGTGAGACTTCCCAGAAGGTCACAACTTCTCCCTGGCTAATGAGTAGGATATTCACTTATCCTGTAGCCCCATGCTGGAGAGATCATGTGGAGGGACCCCATAAAGACACAGAGAGATGCCTAAGCAGCCCCAGCTATTCCAGAGTCTTCCCAGATCAAGTGCCAGGTACATGAGTGAGTGAACTTTGGATGATGCCAGCCCTAACCTTCAAGCTGTCCCACCTGACATGAAGGGGAGCAGAGAGGAGGTGTCCCTGCGGGATGCTGCACAAATTCCAAATTCATGAGCAAAATCGATACAATCATCATTTTAAGACATCAAGAGTCAGCGTGGTTGGTTATATGGCATTAGATAAGCAGACGAGATGCAGAAAATCTATTACTGACAATAAATTGCACCAGTGGAAGGAATACGTTCTGACCATCTGATATAAAATAGCAACCCTCTGTTGCCACTCTCTCTACTCTACATAGTTTTCCATAGTAATTACCACTCCCTAGTATTATCTATTGATATTAATCTATCTATTGATTGTTTATTTCTGTTTCTCTACACTAAGAGAGTAAGTTCTGCTAGGCACAAAGAGACTTTGGTTGTTCGCTGCTGAGTCTAGAATGTACAGACACATAGTTCTGTAGCGAGACTGAATGAGAGGCTCTTTACTCACTGCCATTCCTAAAAGAATAGCCAGAAACTAAGTTCTTGATATTTGTTTTAGATTTTTTTTTATATGATTTGGGTCAAATATTTAACTCGAGTAAAGAACAAAATTGTTCAGCAGCCTAATTTTTATTTTACCAGAAATGGCTGGATTAAGTTTTGGTTTTGTTTCCCTGCGACTTCAGTTTTATGAGAAACCAAATCAACATTTTGGAAATGTGTTTTTCTTCATATGTAATGAACCTTGATGAGTCATGAAATGAAAGTATGTCCAACCTCCTCAGGAACCTAATGAATGACATCTCCATGAACATGGTAAGGAACTTAAACTTCAGGCCAGATTTCATAAAATCCTTGTAAGTATGTCCAACCTCCTCAGGAACCTAATGAATGACATCTCCATGAACATGGTAAGGAACTTAAACTTCAGGCCAGATTTCATAAAATCCTTGTAAGCGTTCTCTAACGGTGCAGTCGATACTTCCACAAGACTAATCACAACAAATGATTCAGGGCATTATTTAAGTGTGAAACTCATGGCTGTGGAAAGAATAAAAGAAGCGTTGCAATAGCACACATCTTGTTAAAGGCTGACATGAAGCCAATTCTGTTCACATTTTTGTTCCAATTTCAGATTTCTCAATGTTCAGCTCCTTAACAGTTTCCTCCCAGCAAGTACTTGAAAGATGTGGGGTTTAAAATTGAGAAATGTGAAATTAGGTGGCTTGGAACTCAGATACCAACCTACCAAGGAAAGGGAGAAAGGGTGGAGGCCTCCTAGGGAAGACTAAGCGATTTTAAGGGAAGATGAATGGGCCTTCAGAAGAGTGGATGGGAGGCATGGTAGTTTGTGACTGTCTGTGTATGGTATTTACTTCTAGTCTCCTCTGGAGTGGTTAAGACCCTATCTTCCCTGTTTGCTGGCATTCCCAGGGAGGCTTTCTAGGCCAACTGAATTCCTTTCAGAAAATCTGTCTTTAACCAGGTAAGGGCAGTTCAGAGAAAGATTCTTCCTGTATCCGCTTTCCTTCAAGTGCCTACAGGTCAAAATAATCAACATATCAAAGCAGCCTATTTTAGGGTGGCAACAGTGCTTACAACCATCACCAATATCCAACTCCAGAACTTGTTCATTATCCCCCACATAAGCTCTGTATCCATTAAATAGTAGCTCGCCATCCGTGCCTCCTCTGAACCCTTGGAAACCTCTCTTCCACTTTCTGTCTCTATGACTTTGTTTACCCTAGGTACCTCCTGTAAGTGGAATCATAGATTACTTGGGGATTTTTTGTTTGTGTCTGCAACTGTCTTATTTCACTGGCATAATGTTTTTTGAGGTCCATCCATGTTGCAGCCCGGATCAGAATTTCAGTTTTTTTAAGGCTGAATAGTAACCCATGGTGTGCATAAATGAATATATCACCCTTTGTTTATCTATAAGCCAAAGCACATGGGAAAAAGTCTAAATATATCTCATGAGAAGGGAAGAGAAATGTTGCTTCTCAAAAGGAAGGGGGAAACGAAACAAAGCAAATAATCTCAGGAGCAGGGAAAGTAAGTAAGGTGGAATGAGGCTGGGACCATTGTGTGGTGGGCCAATGGACCTTGAAAGAATGTAAATTTCCAATGTTTGCTTATCAGGTGTTTGACTACCTGTGATGAACTCCCTCTCCCAACTCATTTCCACATCTTTAGTAAAATCAGTCACTACACTCACAAGTACATAGTAGGAGTAATGCTCTTCATTTATTTACATATTTTTCAGCATCAACTGAGAATGGACTGAATTTTACATCTGGTTCAGAAGAAGGACTCCCAGTTGATTGTGAAATGGTAAGCCCCCAGGAATCCCCTGAAATACCAGAGAGGGGTTTGTACTTTTACGGAGCAGGCATGAGGATCAGGTCAGTCATGTCAAAATTTCAAGGGGCCTAGAGATCTCATGAGATAACTGGTCTAATTTACTTCACTACCTTTTGTAGAAGGAGAATTTTGAAAAGTCACTTCACCAACCAGACTGAATGACCACCACCGATCAGTTTTTGCTCTCAGGTTTGCTGTCATTGAAAGAGCATGAGGGCTACTTTGGAAAATCCCTTTGGAAGCCCATTCAAATACATCAAGACCACAAAATTCAAAAAATTGTTCAACTCTGCGAGAATTTCAGAGAAAATCTCCTGGCATCTGTTAAAAATAGTGTTTTTGAGAGATGCTCTAGGTTGTGTAATTTGAGAACACAATTCTGGAACAGAGCTCTGGTGTACTTCCCCACAAAAATAGCCCAACGTGTGGACATAAATGCACTGTGCAGAGGAATCTAAGAAGGAGGCAAGTATTGGCTTTAGAAATTACTAATGTCCCATTAAAAGATTCCTTCTTGGTCACCTGTATTTGCTTTAACTATTTTAAAAGAGCTTTCACCTTAACTATCAGAAAATTTTCTCCAGGTTGTTGATTATAATCTTTCCATTGACACATTAGGCTTTTTACTCAATTTCTCTTTGTGTTTTTCAATCCCCACCCCACCCCAAACACACATACATAAATACATATACACACACACATATACCCATACACACATATGGACACACACATACACCCATACATACACACACATACACATGCATACACTCAATATACCCATATATATACACACACACACAGAGGCTTCATTGTCATTCTCTACATGCTTAGCTGCTTCTTGCAAAGTTATCCCTTCCTTCTCATAACATTCCTCTCTTTTGAACAGGAAAACAAATCCTGTTACAATATTGATTTGGACATCATTAACAAGCAGTGGTGGCCTTGGTGACTGATATATTTGCTCTAGTATGTGAATCCTTATCAGCAATCAGCCTGATGAAGGAAAAAGTCACCAGGACAAATAAATGAAGGGCCTCATGACACCATTAGGAAATGAGTTTTCAAGTTCTAGTCCCAGCAGGTTTTATTATGGGGCTGTGTCCCATATTATGTTCATCATTTGCTACTCTGGAATCACTGACTTGGGTTGATGTCAGTCCTGCCCTCTCAGGCATATCTCTGAGTTACGGGAAAGGTAAACGGATCAGATAGAGTAATCAAACTCTTTGCCTAGTGTAATTACTTGAACTCATTTTACAGGTATCCTTGTCATATGACCTTGTTTAATTCCCAGTATACAATTTGATGTTCATCCTTTTAATAACATGCACACCGAAAAGTTTTAGCACAGGGAGCAGAGAATCTTATATTCCGCCTGACACTGCACCTTCTTGCTTTCTGCAACACTTTCTGAACCCATGTGGACAAAACCCAGAGACAAAAGAAAGCCAATTTGGGGAGGCTCAAATTTAGATGGTATACACATAAATCCAAGTTCTAAAAGTGAAATTAATAAACAATTTTCTTTTTTTTTTTTTTTTTTTTTTAAATTTTTTTTTTCAACGTTTTTTATTTATTTTTTTTGGGACAGAGAGAGACAGAGCATGAACGGGGGAGGGGCAGAGAGAGGGAGACACAGAATCGGAAACAGGCTTCAGGCTCCGAGCCATCAGCCCAGAGCCTGACGCGGGGCTCGAACTCACGGACCGCGAGATCGTGACCTGGCTGAAGTCGGACGCTTAACCGACTGCGCCACCCAGGCGCCCCAATAAACAATTTTCAATGCGGTAGTTTATTTATCACTTCCCTTGCTCAACCAACAAATTAACCATTGAAGGAAATATCCAACACATTCCCTGCCTTGCAGTATACTTTCCAAGGGAAAGATTGACATTTAAATGGATACCACAAAACAATATGCTTCCATCACGGCTATGACCAAAAGCCTGTACTTAAAATTCTTCCGCAGCTAGGAGTGGAGGCTGGGCCAATAGAAAAAATCCTCCAGCAGATTGGTTCATCCTTGGTACCTTTGCACATGTCATTCCTATTCTACCTTTTTCCTTTGTACTTCTTTAGACTCACTGTATTCTTAACTATCGATATAATACTAAACAAGAAAGACATGGACCTTCACTGAATGGGATTTGTAATCCAAAGATTACAATACTTTGTCTAAGTGGCACTTTGCATTTATTAATCATTTAATCAAAACCATAGCAACACTAAATAATAATGATGGCTAATATTTCTTAGGCAGCTGGTATGGGTCCTGGCACTTTTCCAAGTGTCATAATGTATTTAATTCTCACAGCAATTCTGATGTGAGTATTCTTATTATCTTTTTTATACTTGAGCAAATTGGGGAGCAAGAACATTAAATAATGTGTCCAAGGTCACATAACTAGTAAGTAGGAGAGTCACTCTGTAAAGCTAAGTTATTACACCAGTGTTATGCTACCTCTTTTTTTTTAAGTATATTTACTTATTTTGAGAGAGAGAGAGAGAGAGAGAGAGAGAGAAGAGGGAGAATACCAAGAAGGCTCAGTCCTGTTAGCACAAGCCCAATGCGGGGCTTAAACAAATGAACGATGAGATCATGACTTGAGCCACAATCAAGAGTCAGACACTCAACCAACTGAGCTACCCAGGCACCCCTAAAATTGATGTAAACCATTAGCTTCCACTTCTGGGATGGTAGATTGGTTCCTTTTATATGCCAACTTTGATGCACAGTTAGAAGCTTTGTGGAGAACAGGTTGAAAAATATGACAAAAGTTGTACAAAGATCAATTAGTGATGTCTGCCATAGTTTGGAGATTGTATATACACACAGACATAAATATATATTTGCTAACTCTATTCTGGATTGCTGTTTTTAAAGAGGTGTACAGCCAGATGATGTTTCTTTACAGAAATGGGAAACATTGCATGCTTTTCCCTTTGTCTGGGTCATACATGTAAGGAAATATGAAGATAATCATCTCTCAAGATTTGTGAGAGCCTGGAAAACTCCAAAATGCTTTGTCTGTGCCCTTTCTTACCACAGGGGCCAAGGAAGCATCTAGTTCTTGGGTTACTTAGCTGCACTTGGCCCCATGGGAGAGAGATTTAGCCTCTAAAAGTGGCAGCCTGATTGACAACTGAATCTAAAATTGATTCTTTTGTTTCCAGAGTTTTCAAAGTAAATGCACATAACAAGTTATTTCAGCTCCCCGAGAAGCCATAGAAAACACAAAGTATTAAGATAACTAACATTTTCATAAGGTAGGCCATATTACAAATCCCCTAAAAAGTCAAACAGCCATACTTGGCAGAACTAAAAAACCAGGAGGAAATAGATCTGGATCCTATTTTGACTTGTTGGAGCATTAATAAAAAGAAATAAAGACCAATTCGACAGTATGATTTAAACTGTTTCCATTTTATATCACATTTTTTAAAAACATATCAAATACCCTCCTTTTCTTCAGGGCCCCAAAGGCTTAAAATACATTGACTTAATGCCTATGGGAAGAGCGACTGTGGGTGTAATTGTGACAGTTCTCCAGATCTTTGCCATTTCGTCCATTTATATATCATTACCATGGCTACTGTGATAACATTTAAAATAATTCCAATGTAAATCTGACAGCACTTCATTAGATTTTCTTAGAATCGTGTAATTAGGTAAGAAAAGACCGCTGATTGAGAAGGTTAGAATTGCCTGAGACACGATTGCGTTTCACAATTCACAATCACAACATTCCTTCTCAAAAGCCCTCCCTAATTTAACAGATAGATGCTCCTTTAAACTGGGAATCAGGAGACAGTGGTTGTAAAATTTAAGGGTTCAGTGGAGGGGGAAAGAATAACACTGAGCTACCTTTTCCTGTCTTAGAGGCGGGGTAACTGGATAGATGTCCCTCTTCCCTTCTGCATTGCCAAAGGACTAGGAGCCCCTTTGATACTGGCTTCAGAAAAGCTTAGAACCCTGAGAAGATTAAGCCTCTGGATCTTTAATATTGTAATTTACCGTCTTTATTTTTCTTAACAAAGTGAATATAATTAAGGAAGATAAAAGTGCCGTTAAATCAAGGTTCTCTCAGGACGAAAAGCCTCCTACCAACAGAAATGGCACAAATCTGATTCATTTTCTTAATAATCTTCAAATATATGGCTTATTCCTGGGCCCAGAGGTGAAGTTGAAGTTAAGCATAATTTTTAAACAAACGCATTCTGTATTCCAAAGAAGCGAGCAGCAGCATGAAGCTATTTAAGCAGCAACCATAGCCGCCTTGTTTGCAAAAAGGCATCATAAATGCTCAGTTTGACACTCTTTGGGGTTTTAACTGGGGGAGAATGTTTACACTCTTGAAATCTTCTATAATGAGGAAGAATTTAGACTAATTGGCAAATCTAATAGGAGAGCTGATTAGTTCATACAAATAGCTCAAATCCATTATTTGACACAGACCACACAACTGTGGCCTTTCTTAAGAGAGCTCTATTCAATTTTATAACAGAGCGGGGGAAAAAAAATGCAGACAAAATCAATTTGTTATTGTTCTCAAAAGGGTTGCTGTCCACCATGGAATTGACTTATAAAATTTGTGCTTAGAATCAAATTATCCAATCTGAGAGAGGAATCTACGTAGACGCACCTACCATACCAAGCAAGCAGAGAGAGACAGTGGTCCAGAAGCAAACAGCAGCATACCTGCTCAGTATCTGCTGTGAACTGGTGTTTTGTATAAAACTGATTGTTACAATGGAATGGATTTCTCACTGATAATACTGTGTGACTCCCTCTGCTTTTCCTCCAAATACCAGGGTCCCGATGAGCAATCAATCAGATTTGAACAAGTGAAAGGCTGACAACCTCACTTGTTTACCATGCCACCTGACTTTCAATCAGTGATCACCAGTGGGGGTGATGGGACACATTTGAATTTTGGAAGGCACATGTGGCCATTGCAACCAGAGGTGGGAGTGGGTTATGCTGCTGGCATCTCATGGGTAGAGCCCAGGGATGCTGTCACACATCCTACAAAGCACAACACAGCCCAGAACATCAACACTCCAAAACATCAATAGCACCAAAGTTGGAAACAAACAAACAAACAAACAAACAAACAACCTCTTTAACTAGATGCACTGATTATTTTCTTACCCTTGTAAATAATTAAACTTTTTAAAAAAAAATCGTCCATTGCCTAGCCTTCCAAATTTTTTCATTCAGACTCTTGATAAAAGCAGAGATTGTGATGGAGCCACAATTTGTAAAGAGCCCTAAATCTTAAGGGGCTGTTAACTCCTCCCGTTCAGAAACAGAGAGGTCATCATGTGAAAACTAATCGTATTTTCTGAAATCACAGGGGAGGATCTCTTTCCTTTGCTATTTAGGACACATGTCCAAAGGAGGCCTTCTAATCCGGACTCCTGGGAAGCATCTGCTTACAGGCAAGGAAGCCCCAGAGAAAAGGCAGTTTATACCAGTGGTGAGCTTTACTGACACCCCGAAAGAGGGCATGAGCAAAGCTAGCTCCAGGCTCAAAGCCAGATCAGGTAAAAATAGTGACCAGAGATGGGCCCTTAGGTGACTTCTAAAATACCACCAGTGATGAGTGAAATCAGCCAAGCAAAGCAGGAAAGGTCCTTGTCTTTACACGGAATGAAAACACTGCCCAAAAAGTAGATCAGAGCTAGTTGCACATCATTCCTTCTCCAAGACAGAGATGCATCAGCTTTAAACCAAAACACTGAGGGGAATTGATAGCATACATTTCGTGGCAAACATTAACTCAGAACAAATTTATCCTTTACATAGCAACTTCTGTGCTGGTGATTAAATATGTCTGCTGCCACAGGTCACGCCGTTCGAATTAACACAAATATGCAAGTATTAAATTATTTCAACAGCAAGGCAAAAGCTTTCCTGGAAGCAGGCTCTCAGATCGTATATCTACCTATCTCACCTAACTCTGACAAAATGGTTTGGAGTCCACAGGAATTATTGCCCCATAGAGAGAAAGCTTATGAAGTAGGTATTTTAAATTCAAGACTGCAATTAACTTAGCTCAAGTTAATGTTTCAGGATTTATACCAACACAGAAATCTGGAAAAAGCCAAGATCAGACTGTAGACCACATTTATGACTCTACTATAGGGGGCCCGTTATCCTAAAAAGACAAAGCATTCCTCTTCTAGCCCTAATCAAAAGGGAACCGATGGCATAAATCTACTTGAATTTCGGAAAGGTGATTAGATGACACTTCGCAAAATTGTAAATTCTGTCAAAGATCAAGTGACTTTTAAACTAAAAACCAAGCAGGCAGTTTCTGCGAACTATCACAAAATAATTGGAAAGCCGCAGCTCAGCGACTGGCAAAAGTTTCAAAGCTAGACTTTCTGCAAGAAGCACTCTACTGGCTCCTCAACTTCTCCCCTCTACTTGGCTCTTATGCTACAACTCCTCCCAGATCTGACCTTTCTCTCTGGCAAAGAATGATTTGAATCATATGAGAAAGCTTTTGTTTGGTTAAAAGAACCAGCTTCTTTAAGATGCACACAGTCTTGCGTTTCTATGTATTCCAGTCCACCATTCTTTGTAACACAGGCTGATTATCACCTGTATTTTCTTTCCCATTTTCTGACAATTTCTGAGGCAATAAGGCAGGTGCCAGTCTGTACATGTAGATGACAAAGGAGAGGGGGCGGAAGGAAGCTTTCAAAAGGAGGGAAAATAAAGCTTAAGAAGTTCAGAGGGATGATGAGCCTCTGACCGTCACCAAATAAAAGGACTGAACTCTTTCTGCATACACACCAACAATATAGGGGAGGCCTGGTAGCCAAATGCACACCAGACAGCTTATATTTGTGCTGGAGGGTGGTCGTTATTCTTTTAAAATTGACTTCATCACTATAGGAGAAAAAGGTGAAATACTTACTGACTAAAAGCATCACTGCTTACCCCCTTCCTCAACAGAAAACTAGGCACTGCCCAGGGTTATCTGACTCTATGGGGTCTTTGTATCCGCATTGTCTTTGAGCTATTTTACAACTCTGAAAGCTGTAGAATACTGATAACAACACAAATGATTCTTATCCATAGAAATGCAAATTGTCCCAGCTGTAATAGAGTTGATTATTATTGCCCTATGGATATTGACCAAATTTGCATGAAGTAAGCAAATTTATTTCAGCAATCCTGTTTGTCTACATATTTGTTGTCTCTTTAGATTCTCCTTTGAACATGTTATAACATCTTACTGCTTTTCCTCATTAATGAATTCAGTAAAACATTTTATATGTATTCATTTTGTATTTGTATGAGACTTATGATGATACTCCATAAACAATGTTTTCAAATTGGAAGATGATAGCCCTAAATCAAATTCAATGTTCTATCTTGAAGAAACGAGAAGTTTCAGCTATCCCAGGTTGGCAGGTCTAAATGGGATCACTTAGTTCTAGGTGCATGGTGGGTGCTGAGTTGAAGGGCAGGTGTACTCACCAGTGTTCCATAGTCCTCACTAAGCATTAAAGTTTGCAAACCCTACTTTTCACACATTGTCAGGATGCCCCCTTTTAAAATTTTTATTTATTTTTCACTGAAAATCTCTGGCCTTAAGGCACTGAGAATTGAGTTAGTGACATTTGTCAACATGTGACACAACTTTCACCATTACTCTGTCTTCTCTTTTTTTTTTTTTTTTTAATGGATGGATGTGTCTCCACTCCCAATTCCCTCCCCTTACCATTGGCATTCCCTCCAGTGTATTTAAAAAATGTCTTTCCAATCCATATTTTATAGATTTATTTAGATATATGGCTCCTTAGAAACATTTATTTAGATCTATGGATTCTTTAAAATGCAGTGCTGGTCTGCATGTTGTTTTCGTTGCAGGAAGGGTAGTACAACACATATCTCATTCTGTTTCTTCTTTTGTTACACAATATTATTTTTTGAGATCCATGCAGCCATGCATAAGTAAAGTTCATTACTTATGATGGTTGCAGAGCATCCTATTATATGTACACAACACATTTCTGCATCCTTTCTCCTAATAATGGAACCGAAGTCACCTCCAACTGTCTGCCGCCCCACCAGTGCAACAATGACCTTCCTAGCATCTATCGCCTGTCAGTCTGGGAGACAGACATGAATTTCTGGATCTAATGGTATCCATATGCTTGCTGAGACTCAGCACTGCTGAGGGCATCTCCATCAAATGGCAACTCCTCACCCACCAGCACAGCACAAGGCTTCCAGATCCCTCAGTGCTTCCACTATTAGCATAATTCTTTTTGTGCTGATACCTTTTATTGGTTTTGCTTTTCAATAACATTAATATTTGCCATGCAGTCTTGCCTGAAGTTTTAAATTAACTGTTAAGGGTTAATAAGAACCAGATTTTTCCATTGAATTTATAAAACATGAAGCATGGTTAAGAAATAATTTTTCATCTTTTTCTTCATTATTTATTATTACACAGCATTCAAGGATAGTACACGTGTCTTAAGATTTCAAATCTGAGAAATACATCTCTGCCAGGAGTTGCACCTGCTGCTTGTTGGGGTTGTTGGGTGTCTATCTCAGGTATTGTTATGACCTGTCCGATTGGTCCCACAACACTGAGGCTCTGGCTGTCCAGGAGTGCACCAATATGAACATAACTTCTAAATTTTTGCCAAACTTACAGATTGTGCAATGGCATCTTCTTTCTGCTGTTTTAAACTGCATTTTCCTTTATGGTTTATTTTCTTCTTGAAGGTGCCCTTGACATTGCAGAGTAGCAGCGACAGAAAAAGAGAGCTAATAAATGAAGAGATATGAAAGGATTATATTCAATAAATTCCTTTTTTTCAAGTCCACAAGGAAAGAAATAAACAATCGTTGACTCAATCTTTTCCAGATCAGATCCTAAGAGATGTGGGCTATTTGATTCACACATGGAAAAACAAACAGAAAAACATATGCATAATCTAAGAAGACAGACAAAGTCTTAAGAAGTCTTAAAGAAACAAAGTCTTAAAAGAAATATTTAACTAAATTTTCTGCAACTTGCAACTAAGACATAGATGTGGTTCCAGGCGCCTGGGTGGCTCATTTGGTTAGCGTCAAACTCTCGATTTTGGCACAGAAGTCTTAAAGAAACAAAGTCTTAAAGAAATATTTAACTAAATTTTCTACAACTAGCAACTAAGATATAGATGTGGTTCCAGGTGCCTGGGTGGCTCAGTTGGTTAGTGTCTAACTCTTGATTTTGGCACAGATCATACTGTAATAATTGTGGATCAAGCCCTGCATCAGGCTCTGCACTGGTGGTCGGGAGCCTGCTTGGGATTCTTTCTCTTCCTCTCTCTCTTCCCTTACCCTGCTTGTCTCTCTCTCTCTCTCTCAAAATAAATATATAAATAAACTTAAAAAAAATAGATGTGATTCCATTTTCACATGCTACATGTACCTACATAGGATACAGTTTATTTATCCCCAGTCACAGTAGACACAGTACTGAGGGACCAAATACTGAGGAGCCACAAAAACATGTTAATTTCTTTTAAAATAAAAAAAAAAGAACTTTTAGGTCAAAGCACATGTTTTAATACAAAATTCTTAATTTTTTTGGAGGAAGGGGCCCACAAAGGCAAATACACTTAGAGCCCAAGAAAAGCATAATGTGGCCTTGATTTTATAGGGCTACATAATTTTATTAATTTGAGTGGCTATAGAGAAACACAGTTTTATGTATTTACTTTCTGGGCAAAATTTTATCATCAAAAAGCAATTTATAGCTATATATTTATTTTTATGAAAAATCAGATCTAGTCTATAACCATGAATCATAAACTAGACAACATTTTCCAGGGATGTTTTACGATGAAGCATGGCATCTGATTGCCTTGAAGGAATTGTTGATTTTGGAAGGAACCATACCAGAAGGCTGGGCAACTGATTCTTTGATAGAAAGATGATTTTTTTTTTACTTTAATGTTTCATCATCAATTTACATGTGCTACATGACTGACCATGTAGATGCTGTCTTGAACGTGATGGGGAAAAAAAAAAGCTGGTTAGCACTTTGCAACCTTGAAGACAGAGCACGGATAATCCTGTCTTATTTTCCCTTCTTGGGCTATTACTACAAAAATACATAAAACATAGGAGCCCTGTCTTACCCAACATAAGACAAAGGTCTATAAAAACTGGACAAGCATTCACCATGATTAAACCTAATGGCCTCTTGGAATAATAGTAAATCCATTCTAAGTGTCATGTGGGATACAGGTGAAATGGGGGAGAATGTTTCAGCACTCACCCTTTTACTTCTTTCTTCTTCCCTTTTCCACTCAGTCTATGCAATGCTCAAACCTGTTCCATGGCAAATGGCAACCTCATCTAGTTACTGCTCTTTCCTGTGCCTTCCTCCTTAAACCTCTTAAAACACTCAATGTCTCCATTTCCTCATTGGGTCTTCTCCCTTCTTATGCCACTTCTATCTGAATTTCCCCCCTTACTCCACTGATATTATGCAAAGTACAATAAGTAGTTTAAGAATTTCTGTATTTGTAGACATTTAGATTATTTCCCACCTTTGGCCATTAAAAAAAACAAACAAACACTGCTGCTATGAAGATGCTTGTAGATTCTCTCTGTACACACTGGAGAGATATTTTTCCAAGATGAATCCCTAGAAATGTAATTCGTGGGTCAAAAGAAAAAGTTTTAACAGATACTGCCAAAGTGTATTCCAAAAGGGCTGAACTTTAATGGATCTTTAATGGATCTCTCTGTAGCAAATGGTACCAGACTATTCTTTTCTTGTGGGAAAACTTTATCCCACAAATCCTAAAATCTAGTGTAGATCAACATAATTTAGGGAGCTGGTTAAAATATAGATTCTTGGACCCTACCCTGGACTGTAACAATTAACAAGCTTCCGGGGGTGCTTCTCCATGCACTAATGTTTAGAGAAATTATTCTTGTCCCTCTTGGCCTTCCTCCTATGTATCTGTCCTTCCCATGGGGTTCTTCCTATGCTCAGCTTTAGAGAATTCTTTTTTTTTTTAATGTTTATTTATTTTTGAGAGAGAGAGAGCATGAACAGAGACAGAGGGGGACAGAGGATCTGATCTGGGCCCTGTGCTGACAGCAGAGAGATGGATGTGGGGCTTGAACTCACAAGCCATGAGATCAAGACTTGAGCCAAAGTTGGACACTCAACCGACTGAGCCATCCAGGCGCCCTTATGCTCAGCCTTTAACACCGGTGATTTCAGGGCACCTGGGTGGCTCAGTTGGTTGAGCATTCGAATTCGGCTCAGGTCATGATCTCACAGTTTGTGGGTTCGAGTCCCTTGTTGGGCTCTGTGCTGACAGCTCAGAGCCTGGAGCCTGCTTCAGATTCTGTGTCTCCCTCTCTCTCTGCCTCTTCCCTGCTCATGCTCTGTCTCTCTCTGTCTCTCAAAAATACAAATAAAATAAAATGTTAAAAAAATTAAAATACACAGTGGTGATCTCAGGGCTTATCTCTTTTCACTCCACATAGTATCATTGAGTGACATTATCCACTCACAGGTTTCAATTACCACTGAGATGTTAGTGAATCCCAAAGATTCACCTTACCCAAGAAAATCACACCACATATCCAATTGTCTATGGGCTATACATCCACATGGATGTTCCATAAACATAAAGTGACCAAAGCTTGACATATCACCTGTCCCCATACACCCACTCTTTATGTATTCTCTCAGTTGGTGGTGAGCACCTTAACAAAGTCTGCGTCAGCCACTTGCCATTTATTTACCACTTCCCATCTATTACCTGCTGCTGATTATACCACCTCTCCAGTTCTTTTGCTACCCTCTCCACCTAAAATCACTGCCCTTGTTCTTGTCATCATATCTCTCACCTACTCTTACAATAGCTTGGGAACAGATCTCCAGATCTCCTTCTGATCTATTCCTGTCTGAGCCAGAATGAGCTATCACAAAAACTAGGTGCCCAAGTTACTCTCTGCTCTAAAACCTCCCTGAGGCTCTGCTGTACAGCAAGGCACCCACAGGCTTCTCTGCCCTCCACTCTCACCAGCTTTCTTCTCCCAGCTCTTCTCATCATGCACTTTACTCCATCATAACACCAAACTGCTATTTTTTCTCTGACACAACATGCTATTTCATGAGTCCAGGCTTATTCCATTTCCTTTGTCTGGACAACCTGTCTCCTCCTTATTTTGCTCAGTGAATTTTTATTCACAGTAGAAGACTAGGTTTAACCCCTTCTAGTACTCAGTGTTTGAACTGAGCTGAGATAAAATGTGATTTTTTTGTGTTCCATGATCACACATGTCTGTCCTTCTTTCCTTCAACAAATGCTCACAGAGTGATTTCTACGCATGGGCATCCTAACAGGCATTGAAAATACAGTGGAGGAAAAAAATGGAATAGCCCTTACCACCAGTGACACATCACAGGACTTAGATTATTACAATAAAATATAAACAAAATGGCTGAAACCACCTTAGAGTTAATGACATTATCTTACTAGGCAGCTTTGTATATACCTTCTTTGGAATAGTCCCTCAGTTAATATTTTGGCCCAAGATGGACAGCATCCATTTGACGATCGGGACTTGCAGATTATCTGACTTCTACTTGATATTTGAGGTGACTCTTGAGGTCAGCTTTTTAGAAATTTATCTTAATCTTACCTGGAAAAAGTGATTTTCTGTAAGATTATCTAATACATAATAAATTCTAATCAATTCTAGGTATTCCAGAAATATCAAATCTGAATGTCTTTAGGGTCTTAGAAGAACTTCTACAACTACGAAAAACTACGTTTCAAAGGGATGTTTCAACCTTTTTCTCAACCATATAGTTCAAGAGAGACTTAAAAAAAATTTTCCTTGTAGAAAAGAAAGCATTTCATTAAAATTTAAATGAGGGGATTTGTAATCTCTATCTGCTTTACTACTTTATAAAATATGGTAGTTTATAAGAGATGCCCACAAACATTTTGCATGGAACAGAAAGGCAAAAAAAATGAGCTAGATTTGAGCATCAGCAGCTCCCCACAATAATGGAGAGTCGAGAAACTTTTGCATGGTTCATTTAGAGGCTTGAGACAGGTTTGTAAAGTCAGCACACAGGTTTATCAGACATACCAGATGCTTCCTCACTATGAAAGTGTTCAGCATGTGTGAAAGAATATTTTGCAGAATTAGACTTCTATAAGATGAGATTTCAAGCATATGACTTTGGGCTCAGTGAAGCAGTATTTGGTCCTCTTCAGGTTCAATTTTTTTTTTTTAATACATAGGTGTTCCCTAAAGCATAAGGTCCAATACAACATTTTAAAGGTGTCTACATGCCATTTCATAGACATGGCAGCACATATATCATGTCCATGTATCAGAACACTGCCTCACACGTTTTTCAGCATGGGAGCTTACAAGAGTTCTCCAGATAGTAAGAGTGATGTAGCAGATGTTAGCACAAAGGAAAGAGCAAATGAGATGTGAATTACAGGGTGACGAGGCTCGTATGAATCTCATTTGTTTAACCATCTGAATGGTGCTCCAGGTATTAAATGAGCTAGATACTATTGAACGCAATTTTCTGAAGAGCCAGGAAGGTGGTTTAATGGACTATGCCCACTTGAATGTCCTCACATCATCTTGCCTTTTCAACCAGCCATAGCTTACTTAGCTTTTCTCCCCAAGTCTTTTAAAGTAATGCACTGGATGATTATGACCTTGTCATTCTATTTTCTAGGTAATATAACATCAGGAATTATTACATGATTAGTAATTTAATTAGCAGGCGTATTAGCAGAGACTCTTTTGCAAATTAAGAACTTCCTCTTAATAACCGTGCAACATCTAAGGACCTGGCAGTTTGAGGGTTGCAAATTTAATTGCTTTACTTTCTCATACCCACCCTGGCTACAAGAAGCTGTGATATTCCTGACTTTCTAAAATACTACTTTTCTGAAAACAACTCTGAGGTTTCCACAGTTCTTTCAATGGTTTAACGACTTGATCGTATTAGTGATGCAAAGGTATTGACCCAGGAGAGCTTCTCTTTTTAAGCCTTCCTGTCACTTCTGAAACCAGGTGAAACCACTTATTCTAGAGTAGGCAGTAGAGACTATAATTTAGCTTGCCAAAAATAATGGATAGTTCTGTCGTTCATTTCTCATTCGCTGGATGTGTTTCCCTGTTCACAGATAAGAATTTCAGTGGGCTGGTAAGATAAGTTCATTTTCAAGCTCACCACAGATCTGCTATCTTTCACCTACTTTTGGGAAATAATTGGGTAGAAAATAGCACTTAAAACATGGAATACTTTTGTGGTTACAAAGTCAACAGTTCCAGGAAACTTTTCTGATGTGTGGACAGTGTGGGTTTTTTTTTTTTTAATGGTGTAATTAAAGGTAATTTCCTTATACCATAATGCCAGTGTATTAAAAATAATTTTGTTTTTCCATTTTTTCATTTTGCCTAAGAGAAGTGGTATGAGGAATAAAAAAAAGTTGTTTTTTTTTTTTAAGATTAACACTAAAACATGGATGAATCCATGTGGTTAAGTATGATATCCCAGGACTTAAAAACATCTTCTGTAACTATCTAATGTTCCTGGTAACTGGGAATCGAGGAAAGGCCAGAAAGACAAGGTAACTCTTTAAAAGGAAGTTCAAGCTCAAGGATCAAATGGTGAAATGTGACTGTGATGATCCAGCATCCAAGTTAAAACAGATATCCACTCAAAGAAACTAATAAAATAGGAAATTTGCTGGATATATTCATGCTAGTGTCACTTACCAGTGTTGTGCCAAGCCTCCTTTAGCCAGAGACTCCAGCAAGGGGGAGATTATGCCTATCTTTTCCCAAGTCTATGTTCAGTGACATCCTGTTGGTACCTGAAATTGGCCAAGGAGAATGTATTTATACCATGGAAATAAGCAAAGGCTATGGATTTATTTTTTTGTTTTAATTTTTCCAGTCACACCACTCCATACTAAACAATGGCAGTTGAGACTCTTAAGGGATGGGACCTGGAACAGAGTCAGGAGTCAATTTGGATTATTTTCCGTAACTCTGGGGTTTCAAAGGCTTTCCTGATTACTCTTGCTGCTTCTGTTCTCCTTCTGCTCAACTTTGTATGGCTATGCATGGCTTCCAAGTTCAAATAGTCCACAGAGTAAAACCAGAGTCTCTTGTGTTATCAGAGCACCTAAGATCACCAAAGAGACAGTGACTGGTTATATAATTATGAGTCTTTCCTAGTGCTATCACTTCCACCTTTGCCCCCATATGGTCTAATCTATATACCAGCCAGATGACCCTGTCTATGTGATAGTCTGTATCATTCTCTCCTCAAACATTCTAATACATTCCATCACATTTGAAGCGTAAAGAAAGTACCTCCATAATTTAAAGGGCCCATGACCAGACTCTTTCCTCTCTTTGGATCTCAGTGTCTACCACTCTTCCCATCTCCCCTTCTTCTGGCCACCTCCCCTTCTTCTGGCCATAACTCCTCTTTCTTTTTCTCAGGCAGCCTACTACTTCAGGGCCTTTGTTAAGTTTTACTCCAACCATGACAAATGTGCACAAGGAAGACAAAACTGTATTGACTACAGGGAATGATTTCACCGGAATAGGTACCGACCAAGGTTAGGAGTGTTACAATATATACGCCCCAAACAAGAGACACAATGTCTGGAGAGTAAATGAGATTCAGAAAGAAATGGAATCAAAGAAAACCGAGAGAAAATGGAGAAATACTAAGGAGCAATAAAACAATGCCTTGGGTATTGTGCTACAGCAAGACTTTCAAATAGCTGCAGGGCAAGTATAGGCAAATTGGTCACTATTAACAAGCCTCCCTTTCTTTCAACAAGGCCTGATACTTCCCAGAGAGTCAAGCAATTGTGGGATAAATCAAGCATAAAATTAAGATACTTAGGGTCAACAAGTGTTGAGTTTGAGTCAATGGAAGGATATTCTGCAATTTTCCCCCTGATAAATAAGGAATCACACTTTTTCATAGATTACTATAGATATTTAGGTAAATCAATAAAAGTATTTTTCAAAAGATATGAGGTGGGGATGATTATTGCTCAAATATTTTATTAATACTTATAGTAAGCAACAAATAACCATTAGCTAGGTATCAATTATTAAAACACTAATTTATAGATAAATAAATCTCTATCTCTATATGTTTAATATATCATTAACAACTCAATAAAAGTACTAAGTTGAGTACTACAACTCAATAAGGGTACTAAGAGTCCTATATTATTGATAAAGAAACCAAGGTAGACAGGGGTTAAATAACTGGCTGTGGTTAAATTAACTAGTAACTAGAGTTGCTAGGACTTGAGCATAGGCAGTTCACAGCCAAAGCCCATTCTCTTAACCACTCTACGCACTGATTTGTAAAAAATTGTTTCTTATACATTTTGTTTTTTAGCTTTTAAGGCCAAAAACTCCCTTTGGTGAGAAATTCAAAGTTGGCTCCGTTTGTTGTTTTTCCGCAAATCTATACCCAAACACAAGCTTTCCTGCTTCCTGCATGTCTGCATTACTTCCCCCCTGTATGACACACAGTCTCCTGGCTCCAGTGCTTTTCCATGTCAATCCACTGTGCCAGAATAAAGGTGCTCACCCGGTCTCTTCCTTCTCAGATGGTACAGACACTCCCTCATTCTTGTGTGGTCTGTGTACCAGGGCCATCTCCAAATGGTTGGTAATTGGCCCTTGACAAGGTAAGTACAGACATGGAGAGTAAGTGAAAGGGCGGGCCTACACCGGCCGACTCCATCTTGTTCTGTGTCCTTCACCTTGACCACACCTCCTCCCCTTGAGTAACCCCCCCCTCACCTGTCTAACAGGACTCGGACCCTTCCCCAGCCAATCGGCTGAGGCCATAGCCATTACCTCACCAACTGCCCCTAGGCCCCAATAAAACCTTTGTCCTTTTGAAACTCGCTCTCTCTCCCCGGTATCTCCCTGCTGCGTCGGTGCAGGTAGGGGATTGAGCTCGAGCTAGCTCGAATAAAGGCTCTTTTGCTTTTGCATCGGACTCGGCTCCCTGGCAGTCTTTGGGGATCACGAATTCTGGGCATAACAGTAAGGAATTTTCGTAGCCTTCGTAACTATTTGGCACAGTTTTTTACATCTATTCAATTAAATGATGAAGCTTTCAGCATGTATTTTGGATATTCTTTTTCCTCTCATTTTTCTACTAATTCATGTTTGTTTGTTTTTTTACATTTTCTACAAGTATAGGTAAGTGATGGGTTATAAAATAAAAAGTGGTTTTCACCAGTTATAACTTTAGCAACAGTTCTCTACTGTAAGGTGGCCAACCATTCTGTTCTCCTGAGACCAGGAGGGTTCCCAGGACATGGTGCTTTCACTGTTAAAACTGGGAGTGCCACTGGCAAAGCAGAACATATTGGTCCTAGTCTACAGTTCCTCGTCCAAATTCCAAATTCTTCTGCTGGTCTTTTACAGTTCCCTTTTTTTTTTTTTTTTTTTTTTTAGTTTATTTATTTATTTTGAGAAAAAGAGAGAGAGAGCAGGGGAGAGGCTAAGAGAGAGGGAGAGAGAGAATCTCAGGCAGGCTCTGTGCTATTAGCACAGAGAACTACGCCGGGCTGAATCCCATGAACTGTGAGATCATGACCTGAGCCAAAAATCAAGAGAACACTTAACTGACTGAGTCATCCAGGTTCCCCAGTCTCTCCCTCTCTCTCTCTTTTTAAATCTGATCTCACTCTGCAAACAATCTTACTTTTTCCTTTTCCCTAACACATATCATTTTATTTTTGAAACTGAGAATTATCCATGAAAAGGCTCATGAATGGAGGATATGATTCATCCTGAAAGCCAACTCGGATCACATTTTGTTATTATCCAATGCACTGTGCTGAGTTCTTGTCTGAGAAGGCCAGTCACCACAGTGCAGTGGGAAGGAACACAGGGCACATTCTACCACTCCTCTGGGTCGAACCAACGAAACTGACTCTCCCCTTTAATCCTGTTTACTCACTGTAATGGTTAATTTTATGTGTCAATGTGCCTGGGCTGCAAGTGGCCCAGATAACTAGTGAAGCATTGTTCTGGATACATGTGTGAGGGTGGTTTCTGAGTGAGATTAGTATTTGAATCAGCAGAGTTAGCAAAGCAGATTGCTCTCCCTATTGTGAGTGGGCCTCCTCTAATCCAATGGAGGCCTGAATAGAACAAAAAGAGGACACAAGTACCTCTCTCTGCTAAATTGCTATTGAGCTGCAACACCGACTGATCTTCTCCCGCTTCTCTACTGGCTTTCCTGGGTCTCCAACTTCCAGGTGGCAGAATGTGCGACTTCTCATCCTCCATAATTGTGTAAGTTCCTTATAAAAAATAGATAGATGGTTCTAGACAGAGACACAGATGGGGATATATCCTATTGGTTCTGCTTCTCTGGAGAACCCTAATGCAGTCATCTGCAAAGTGGTATGGGTATGAAAAGACTATAGGGCAGATTATAGGGGACAATAGCATGTAAAGCAAGTTAGCAAAGCACATGGACAACATGGGCATGTTATTCAGCACAATTAAGCCATTAACACTATTTCAATAGAGAGCAATGATCTTGGCCATGGGTCCAAGGGCTTGTGGAGGTAAGCAAGAAGGGATCACATAGGTGGCATCTGGTTGTCCTTCTTGATTTAATTTGGCAACAATATATGTTGACCATTGTTTGAAAATACTCCGGTTTACTATTTGGAATGAGATCCATGTTAATTCTGAGGGTCAAAAATAAAAATTGTGGAACATAGTAGATGATGTGTGATGCTGTCTCTCCCTTACTGCATGTATTGTATTATATTGCATTGCACTGAATGGCAACACCGATAAACATCTTCCACATAAATAAACAAATGAGACATCTCCTTCCCTTGTTGTTCTAAAACAATTTTGCTTACTTTTTGCACACCAGATGTTACATTATCTTTTCATGATTTTGTATTTAATTGGCTTAGGAGATCTTGAGTTGAAGTTTGTCATTAAATCTAATATACTCTCATTTACAATAGAGTATTTGCCAACAGCATGTAAATATTTGGGGAACTGGAAAAATTGCTTTGATCCAACTGTGAAACTTTGCACCCTATATAACTCTCACTCTCAAAATCAAACTTTCATGTAAGGCTTTATGTCATGATTTTCATCTTCTTGTTTTGTCCCGCATTTCTTGTAGGTCGTTAGGACAGTAGCTGCCGTTGTCACCAGGCTAGTCAAGTGTGGATCTTACATGTGTCACTTTCTACTGTTGGATGTAAAAATCCTGTAAAAAGCCTAAAGTCAGTTTTGCTGTCTGTTCATTTTTAAGTGTAGGAAAAGACAAGCATTCCTTTATAAACAATGCTAGTGTTCTTTGGAAATTAAATATTGATAGGCTGGCAATGTACTAGCTTAGATTAGATGTATCTGAGCTCTAACAGTTTCAGTGCTTAATATTATCAATTATATTCATTTTTAAATAATGAAGCTTGTGTAAAATTGTGGCCAGTTTGCTTAAACTATGTACTTTGGTCCAAGTCAACACGGAACTGGGTCATTTTCAGTGAATTCTGCCAGGTCTCAGCAGCACAAGTAAGATTTTTGGTGGCAGGCAGACCTGGATTTCAATCTTGTGCCACTATGTGATTGTGGGTTTAGTATGTACTTTCCAGGTTTCATTTTCAACATCTGTAGAATGGGAAGCTATTATCTCCTGCAAAGAGATTTTGCGAGGCTTATATAAGAGAATTATTCCTTCATTTACTCAATAAGTACTTAAGTGTCCAAGAATTCAAGGCATTCTTCTATATGCTGAGGGTACAGCAGTGGGGAACAACTCAACTCAAGTATAAAATATACTATATAGTGCTTAGAACACAGTACATCATCAGTGTTGGATTCCTTCCCTTTAAAGTGCAAATTATTGGGGCGCCTGGGTGGCGCAGTCGGTTAAGCGTCCGACTTCAGCCAGGTCACGATCTCGCGGTCCGTGAGTTCGAGCCCCGCGTCAGGCTCTGGGCTGATGGCTCGGAGCCTGGAGCCTGTTTCCGATTCTGTGTCTCCCTCTCTCTCTGCCCCTCCCCCGTTCATGCTGTGTCTCTCTCTGTCCAAAAATAAAAACGTTGAAAAAAAAAAAATTTAAATTAAAAAAAAAAATAAATAAATAAAGTGCAAATTATTGCATGTTACATGGTCTTAGGTACACATAACACCTTATATTATCAGCTTTCCTTTGTAAGTATTTATGTCGCACATAGTCAGCTAGGCTGTTTGAGGGCAGGGAGTGTGTTTCTATTTTGTATTCTACCTGGCGGTACGATGCATGCAGGAAATAATGAGGAGGTTGCATTGAAGCAATCACCAGTGACCGGCTCACATTTTGTCTGGAGCAGATAGAGGGGAGAGGAGGTTTGGAGAGTAATAACATAGTCTAGCTCTTGATTTCAAAGGTATGTTCTTTGAGGACTTGATTCAGTTCTCATGTTCCACTGGATACCTCAAAGTGTGTTTGCTGAAGGAGTATTGCTATTTTGAGGCATGACTGGTAAAGCAATATCCTCTGTGTCAATGGCATTTCTTTGCATAGTCTAGCATCTTAATTAATCAAATTAATGTTTGATTCCATAAAAAATTAAAAGCCTTTAGCAACACAACTATTTTAAAATGTCAGTCTCCTGCTTCTCAACATAATCACCCCAGGATAATTTTTTCTAAGCATTTAATTATAAAATTAATATCCCTTAGATAGGAACTGGAATAAGCCTATTTTACAATTTTCCTCCCACCCTTTCATATTTACATATGCATGCATGCACATATACACACATACCCACACCTACATACACAACTATTTTTCCTGGAGTCTATAATTGAACAATTAATTTTACTTTATTTTATTTTAGTCACAGAAAAATATAAATGATATTAGCTTAATATTGTATAAGATTTTGTTTTTGTTTTGAATAGGGCATAAATGTTTTCAATATCTTAAGACTGATTAACATTTTGGTAGATATATAAGAATGTCCTCAAAAATGTATATAACTGTTCTCATAATTGCAAAATTATTAATCCTTTATTTCTAAATGTCCTAAAACTAAGTTCAGGACAGAATAAATATTGTTCAAAGAAGAGAATACATAGCATCTTCAAAAGACGTGCTTATACTAGGGCACCTGCGTGGTTCAGTTGGTTAAGTGTCCAGCTCTTGGTTTTGGCTCAGGCCATGATGTCACAGTTTGTGGGTTTGAGCCCCACATCAGGCTCTGCGCTGATATGGCTGAGCCTGCTTGGAATTCTCTCTCCCTTTCTCTCTGCCCCTCCCCCAGGTGTACACACACACTCTCTCTCTCAAATAAATAAACTTAAAACAATGTACTTTTGGGGTGCCTGGGTGGCTCAGTCAGTTGAGCGTCCGACTTCAGCTCAGGTCATGATCTCACAGTCCATGTGTTCGAGCCCCGCGTCGGGCTCTGTGCTGACAGCTCAGAGCCTGGAGCCTGTTTCGGATTCTGTGTCTACCTCTCTCTCTGAACCTCCCCCCGTTCATGCTCTCTCTCTCTCTGTCTCAAAAATCAATAAAGGTTAAAAATTTTAAAAAAAACAAAAAACAATGTACTTTTACTCAAAAAGGGACATTCATTTCATTTAAACTCTATCCATTGTGGCTATAGAAATCTAACTCCCCATAATGAAAATAGTATTGGACATAGGTGTTTCTATAGGTTGACATGGATACTTTTTTTTTTTAAATAATTAAAGTTTTAGAGGAGCACCTGGGTATCTCAATCGGTTATGGGTGTAACTCTTGATTTCAGCTCAGGTCATGATCTCCCAGTTAATGGGATCTAGCCCTGCACTGAGCTCCACACTGACAGTACAGAGCCTGCTAGGGATTCTTTCTCCCTCTCTGCCTCTCCTCGACTGGCTCATTCTCTCTCTCTCTCTCTCTCTCTCTCTCTCTCTCTCTCTTCTCTCTCTCTCTCAAAATAAAGAAACATTTAAAAAATAATTAAAGTTTTAGAGACAAGAAAACATAGTTAAGTTATAGGACCAGAATATAGAATTACAAAATAAACATAATCATACCCAAAATTATTCTCTTTGAACTAACAGATTTTTGCATTTTTCTTTGCTACATCACCACAAGAAACTATTTTTATTTTATATAGTTGCAAATTGGGTCTTGTAAAGCCATGTTTCTTCCTGGATGATAGCCTCTAGAAGTGATGGACACTTCAAGCTGCCACCAAGATGTTGACACTTGGAACTTGATTTATCATCAAACCCCTTGCCATCTCACCCCATCAGGTTTTTCTTCAAGTCACTCTTACTGCATAAACTGCAGAAGTTATTTGTGAATCTTTACTTTCTTTCCCTATCACATCCCATTGCCCAATCCTACTGATCTTTCCTTCATGGAATTCATGGTCTTTTCTTTGCCATCATCTGATCCACAACCATGTCACCTGATGCCTGTGTAACAGCAAAATCTTGTTGTTGGTTTCACTGGTTTATACCATTTTGTTTAAACCCATTCACTAGGACAGACCTCTGTTTATACTTTTACTGGTTTATACGTTTTATTCCAATCCATTCTACACAATGTCACAAAGACCAAGTTTCCTAAATAACACTGTGAACATGCCTTCATCTTTCTAATCTTTCCTTGACCCCATAAAGATATAGAGATGCTCTATAATTGCTCCAACATTCTATTAAGACCTTATTCTAATACCTTACTGCCTTTAATATACTGAAAGCAATGAATTACTACTTATATCAGCACTGTTACAAGCATTAGCTCCTTTCATCAAAAAAAAAATCATTTACTGACATTTGATATACATACAGAGAAGGGTGCATAATTATATAGCTTGATGAATTTTCATAGAGCAAACACATCTGGATAACCTGTACCCACATTCCATCAGCTCTTTTAACCATCACAACTATTCTATGTGGTATTGGAATCGATCTAAGGGAAGTCAGTTACAAATGGATGAGCTTGAATTTAAACTAATCCATCAAAATCCAGAGTTCTTGGTGACATTCATAAGCATTATTTACAGTTGACCCAGACAAATTCATATAATTGTTGTCCACCAACATGCTATGCTTTTTTGTTGCTTCCATTTTTGTACCTCCAAAATGTTGGTTTTTCTTCCTTTTCCCTCCTTAATTCTCTCCCCTATCTCCTATTTCTTTTTAATAATTGGATTAAATCCTACTTCCCACTGCCAAGCATATTTTGGCAGCATAGGGTAATGAATAGAGCCCAGGCTTGAGAGACAAATATTTCTGTGTTAAAATTTCACCTGGGCCATTTACTAGTATTTATTAAAAGTTTGCACATTGTCTTCATGTGAAATGTAGTTTTAAAATTAACCATATCTTAGGGTTTTCCTAAATTGGAAACATCAAACATGAAATGTCTAGCACAATGCCTGGCAGGTGAGAGACAGTCATTAAGAGATAATTCTTACCCCTAATAAGCCTACAGCATCCTTCTCTCCTTCCAATGACTCTGTTAGCCTCCACCCTTTATCTGATTCTTATTTATACGCAGCATGGTGGATTTCCTTTATCTTTATCCTAGATTATTACTGACTTCTTTTCTTCTAATTCCACTTCATTTGTATGTATTTCCATATAGGTAGTAAGCTCTTGAAAGTAGGGACAGCATTTCATGTTTGTGTATTTTTCATAAAGACGTGTACGGTAGCAACCCTATATGCATAAACATCCCTGTTCCTGGCAAACCAATGGATGAGGAGGTCCTACCTGACAGATAAAAATGATATCTAAAAGCAACCTGCACCAAATTTAATATGTTTCAGTACAATTATTTCCCTAGTTGCCCTGATATATTTGTAAGGAGGTAAACAGCTGACATAAATTGTGCTTCTTAGTTTAATTTAATTACCTATGTCATCACAGTTCTGGGGGAAAAAAAGTATAATATGATTCTAGCTCACTAATTCCATTAAGAAGAGAAGAATTCAACTTGCTGTGAAATAAAACTTCTGCTTTGAAAAATCCACAGAACTCAGAGCTGTTGTCTTAAAATTAATGATCTAACCCCTTGGCTATAAGAAGTAGTTATTGTGCAGGTGTAAAAAGAAACAAAGGCAGCCATGTAGAGAAGTAACTGCATACTTGAAATAGAAAGTAATTAGCCTGGAAATGCAAGAAATGGAGTGGGAAATGAATGAGAATCTTAACAAAGCATCAATATCCCAATTCTTGCCAATGGTCCTGCCTTGTCGGGCAGAAAGTTAATGTTATAATTTGAGAGGAGATTTGAGATTTTTAAAGGAGTACTTTGAAATTTGTTAGTGTCATCAACTTGGGGTTTCTAGAAGCTGCCCCAGGGCTTATTGTTGGTATCTTACATGGCAATTATAGGGGAAAAAAGACATTAAATTACATATATTGGAAATATCACTCACTACTTCCAAGCAAGGAATTATTCTTATCTACTTGGTCAGGTCCTGAGGGCTCCTGAATGGACAAAGTCCACATCAGGGGAAATGAAAACAAGTAGCGAGTTAACAAGCATAAGTAGGTCTACATAATAAAGATCTTATTCTAGACAGAATTCTTATTCTAGAGCTTCTCTAGAGAGAAAAGAGAAAAGGCAACAAGGAAGACTAAGAGGGAAATTTGGGGGAATTTGTAACAATAAAAGGGGGATATTTTAAAGCAGTTTATTGGAGTTTGAGAGATTATAAAAACAAGAGAGATGAGGAACATTAATTGCTAAAAGATGCGAATACATTCCTCCCTTTGCCAGCTTTATACTTGGTAAATATACCAGGGCAATGGTCAGTGCCAGTTTCACTAGCTGCAAGCCACATTGTGCTTCAGAAAAATTAAGGAACAGAAGAATCCACTCCTTCTCTCAATATCCCCCCAAACGCTTAAGAGCTGCACCTTAGGTATCTCTTTTGGGGTAACTTTTTTATTTATTTATTTATTTATTTATTTATTTATTTATTTATTTTTTAATATATGAAATTTACTGTCAAATTGGTTTCCATACAACACCCAGTGCTCATCCCAAAAGGTGCCCTCCTCAATACCCATCACCCACCCTGCCCTCCCTCCCACCCCCCATCAACCCTCAGTTTGTTCTCAGTTTTTAACAGTCTCTTATGCTTTGGCTCTCTCCCACTCTAGCCTTTTTTTTTTTTTCCCTTCCCCTCCCCCATGGGTTTCTGTTACGTTTCTCAGGATCCACATAAGAGTGAAACCATATGGTATCTGTCTTTCTCTGTATGGCTTATTTCACTTAGCATCACACTCTCCAGTTCCATCCACGTTGCTACAAAAGGCCATATTTCATTCTTTCTCATTGCCACGTAGTATTCCATTGTGTATATAAACCACAATTTCTTTATCCATTCATCAGTTGATGGACATTTAGGCTCTTTCCATAATTTGGCGATTGTTGAGAGTGCTGCTATAAACATTGGGGTACAAGTGCCCCTATGCATCAGTACTCCTGTATCCCTTGGATAAATTCCTAGCAGTGCTATTGCTGGGTCATAGGGTAGGTCTATTTTTAATTTTCTGAGGAACCTCCACACTGCTTTCCAGAGCGGCTGCACCAATTTGCATTCCCACCAACAGTGCAAGAGGGTTCCCGTCTCTCCACATCCTCTCCAGCATCTATAGTCTCCTGATTTCTTCATTTTGGCCACTCTGACTGGCGTGAGGTGGTATCTGAGTGTGGTTTTGATTTGTATTTCCCTGATGAGGAGCGACGTTGAACATCTTTTCATGTGCCTGTTGGCCATCCGGATGTCTTCTTTAGAGAAGTGTCTATTCATGTTTTCTGCCCATTTCTTCACTGGGTTATTTGTTTTTCGGGTGTGGAGTTTGATGAGCTCTTTATAGATTTTGGATACTAGCCCTTTGTCCGATGTGTCATTTGCAAATATCTTTTCCCATTCCGTTGGTTGCCTTTTAGTTTTGTTGGTTGTTTCCTTTGCTGTGCAGAAGCCTTTTATCTTCATAAGGTCCCAGTAATTCACTTTTGCTTTTAATTCCCTTGCCTTTGGGGATGTGCCGAGTAAGAGATTGCTACGGCTGAGGTCAGAGAGGTCTTTTCCTGCTTTCTCCTCTAAGGTTTTGATGGTTTCCTGTCTCACATTCAGGTCCTTTATCCATTTTGAGTTTATTTTTGTGAATGGTGTGAGAAAGTGGTCTAGTTTCAACCTTCTGCATGTTGCTGTCCAGTTCTCCCAGCACCATTTGTTAAAGAGACTGTCTTTTTTCCATTGGATGTTCTTTCCTCAAAAATGAGTTGGCCATACGTTTGTGGGTCTAGTTCTGGGGTTTCTATTCGATTCCATTGGTCTATGTGTCTGTTTTTATGCCAATACCATGCTGTCTTGATGATGACAGCTTTGTAGTAGAGGCTAAAGTCTGGGATTGTGATGCCTCCTGCTTTGGTCTTCTTCAAAATTACTTTGGCTATTCGGGGCCTTTTGTGGTTCCATATGAATTTTAGGATTGCTTGTTCTAGTTTCGAGAAGAATGCTGGTGCAATTTTGATTGGGATTGCATTGAATGTGTAGATAGCTTTGGGTAGTATTGACATTTTGACAATATTTATTCTTCCAATCCATGAGCAGGGAATGTCTTTCCATTTCTTTATATCTTCTTCAATTACCTGCATAAGCTTTCTATAGTTTTCAGCATACAGATCTTTTACATCTTTGGTTAGATTTATTCCTAGGTATTTTATGCTTCCTGGTGCAATTGTGAATGGGATCAGTTTCTTTATTTGTCTTTCTGTTGCTTCATTGTTAGTGTATAAGAATGCAACTGATTTCTGTACATTGATTTTGTATCCGGCAACTTTGCTGAATTCATGTATCAGTTCTAGCAGACTTTTGGTGGAGTCTATCGGATTTTCCATGTATAATATCATGTCATCTGCAAAAAGCAAAAGCTTGACTTCATCTTTGCCAATTTTGATGCCTTTGATTTCCTTTTGTTGTCTGATTGCTGATGCTAGAACTTCCAGCACTATATTAAACAGCAGCGGTGAGAGTGGGCATCCCTGTCGTGTTCCTGATCTCAGGGAAAAAGCTCTCAGTTTTTCCCCATTGAGGATGATGTTAGCTGTGGGCTTTTCATAAATGGCTTTTATGATCTTTAAGTATGTTCCTTCTATCCCGACTTTCTCAAGGGTTTTTATTAAGAAAGGGTGCTGGATTTTGTCAAAGGCCTTTTCTGCATCGATTGACAGGATCATATGGTTCTTCTCTTTTTTTTTGTTAATGTGATGTATCACGTTGATCGATTTGCGAATGTTGAACCAGCCCTGCATCCCAGGAATGAATCCCACTTGATCATGGTGAATAATTCTTTTTATATGCTGTTGAATTCGATTTGCTAGTATCTTATTGAGAATTTTTGCATCCATATTCATCGGGGATATTGGCCTGTAGTTCTCTTTTTTTACTGGGTCTCTGTCTGGTTTAGGAATCAAAGTAATACTGGCTTCATAGAATGAGTCTGGAAGTTTTCCTTCCCTTTCTATTTCTTGGAATAGCTTGAGAAGGATAGGTATTATCTCTGCTTTAAACGTCTGGTAGAACTCCCCTGGGAAGCCATCTGGTCCTGGACTCTTATTTGTTGGGAGATTTTTGATAACCGATTCAATTTCTTCGCTGGTTATGGGTCTGTTCAAGCTTTCTATTTCCTCCTGATTGAGTTTTGGAAGAGTGTGGGTGTTTAGGAATTTGTCCATTTCTTCCAGGTTGTCCAATTTGTTGGCATATAATTTTTCATAGTATTCCCTGATAATTGTTTGTATCTCTGAGGGATTGGTTGTAATAATTCCATTTTCATTCATGATTTTATCTATTTGGGTCATCTCCCTTTTCTTTTTGAGAAGCCTGGCTAGAGGTTTGTCAATTTTGTTTATTTTTTCAAAAAACCAACTCTTGGTTTCGTTGATCTGCTCTACAGTTTTTTTAGATTCTATATTGTTTATTTCTGCTCTGATCTTTATGATTTCTCTTCTTCTGCTGGGTTTAGGCTGCCTTTGCTGTTCTGCTTCTATTTCCTTTAGGTGTGCTGTTAGATTTGGTATTTGGGATTTTTCTTGTTTCTTGAGATAGGCCTGGATTGCAATGTATTTTCCTCTCAGGACTGCCTTCGCTGCGTCCCAAAGAGTTTGGATTGTTGTATTTTCGTTTTCGTTTGTTTCCATATATTTTTTAATTTCTTCTCTAATTGCCTGGTTGACCCACTCATTCGTTAGTAGGGTGTTCTTTAACCTCCATGCTTTTGGAGGTTTTCCAGACTTTTTCCTGTGGTTGATTTCAAGCTTCATAGCATTGTGGTCTGAAAGTATGCATGGTATAATTTCAATTCTTGTAAACTTATGAAGGGCTGTTTTGTGACCCAGTATATGATCTATCTTGGAGAATGTTCCATGTGCACTCGAGAAGAAAGTATATTCTGTTGCTTTGGGATGCAGAGTTCTAAATATATCTGTCAAGTCCATCTGATCCAATGTATCATTCAGGGCCCTTGTTTCTTTATTGACTGTGTGTCTAGATGATCTATCCATTTCTGTAAGTGGGGTGTTAAAGTCCCCTGCAATGACCACATTCTTATCAATAAGGTTGCTTATGTTTATGAGTAACTGTTTTATATATCTGGGGGCTCCAGTATTTGGCGCATAGACATTTATAATTGTTAGCTCTTCCTGATGGATAGACCCTGTAATTATTATATAATGCCCTTCTTCATCTCTTGTTACAGCCTTTAATTTAAAGTCTAGTTTGTCTGATATAAGTATGGCTACTCCAGCTTTCTTTTGGCTTCCAGTAGCATGATAAATAGTTCTCCATCCCCTCACTCTCAATCTAAAGGTGTCCTCAGATCTCAAATGAGTCTCTTGTAGACAGCAAATAGATGGGTCTTGTTTTTTTATCCATTCTGATACCCTATGTCTTTTGGTTGGCACATTTAATCCATTTACATTCAGTGTTATTATAGAAAGATACGGGTTTAGAGTCATTGTGATGTCTGTATGTTTTATGCTTGTAGTGATGTCTCTGGTACTTTGTCTCACAGGATCCCCCTTAGGATCTCTTGTAGGGCTGGTTTAGTGGTGACAAATTCCTTCAGTTTTTGTTTGTTTGGGAAGACCTTTATCTCTCCTTCTATTCTAAATGACAGACTTGCTGGATAAAGGATTCTCGGCTGCATATTTTTTCTGTTTAGCACACTGAAGATATCGTGCCAAGCCTTTCTGGCCTGCCAAGTTTCAAAGGAGAGATCAGTCACGAGTCTTATAGGTCTCCCTTTATATGTGAGGGCACGTTTATCCCTTGCTGCTTTCAGAATTTTCTCTTCATCCTTGTATTTTGCCAGTTTCACTATGATATGTCGTGCAGAAGATCGATTCAAGTTACGTCTGAAGGGAGTTCTCTGTGCCTCTTGGATTTCAATGCCTTTTTCCTTCCCCAGTTCAGGGAAGTTCTCAGCTATAATTTCTTCAAGTACCACTTCAGCACCTTTCCCTCTCTCTTCCTCCTCTGGGATACCAATTATGCGTATATTATTTCTTTTTAGTGTATCACTTAGTTCTCTAATTTTCCCCTCATACTCCTGGATTTTTTTATCTCTCTTTCTTTCAGCTTCCTCTTTCTCCATAACTTTATCTTCTAGTTCACCTATTCTCTCCTCTGCCTCTTCAATCCAAGCCGTCGTGGTTTCCATTTTGTTTTGCATTTCGTTTAAAGCGTTTTTCAGCTCCTCGTGACTGTTCCTTAGTCCCTTGATCTCTGTAGCAAGAGATTCTCTGCTGTCCTGTATACTGTTTTCAAGCCCAGCGATTAATTTTATGACTATTATTCTAAATTCACTTTCTGTTATATTATTTAAATCCTTTTTGATCAGTTCATTAGCTGTTGTTATTTCCTGGAGATTCTTCTGAGGGGAATTCTTCCGTTTGGTCATTTTGGATAGTCCCTGGAGTGGTGAGGACCCGCAGGGCACTTCCCCCGTGCTGTGGTGTATACCTGGAGTTGGTGGGCGGGGCCGCAGTCCGACCTGATGTCTGCCCCCAGCCCACCGCTGGGGCCACAGTCAGACTAGTGTGTGCCTTCTCTTCCCCTCTCCTAGGGGCGGGATTCACTGTGGGGTGGTGTGGCCCGTCTGGTCTACTTGCACACTGCCAGGCTTGTGGTGCTGGGGAGCTGGCGTATTAGCTGGGGTGGGTAGGCAAGGTGCACGGGGGCGGGAGGGGCAGGCTTAGCTCGCTTCTCCTTAGGTGATCCACTTCAGGAGGGGCCCTGTGGCAGCGGGAGGGAGTCAGGTCCGCTGCCGGAGGTTTGGCTCCGCAGAAGCACAGAGTTGGGTGTTTGCGCGGAGCAAGCAAGTTCCCTGGCAGGAACTGGTTCTCTTTGGGATTTTGGCTGGGGGATGGGCGGGGGAGATGGCACTGGCGAGCGCCTTTGTTCCCCGCCAAGCTGAGCTCTGCCATCCGGGGCTCAGCAGCTCTCCCTCCCTTTGTCCTCCAGCCTTCCCGCTTTCTGAGCAGAGCTGTTAACTTCTGACCTCCCAGACGCTAAGTCGCGCTTGCTGTCGAACACAGTCCGTCCGGCCCCTCCGCTTTTGCCAGCCCGACTCGGGGGCTCTGCTTGGCCGGCGAGCCGCCCCTCCGCCCCGGCTCCCTCCCGCCAGTCCGTGGAGCGCGCACCGCCTCGCCGCCCTTCCTACCCTCTTCCGTGGGCCTCTCGTCTGCGCTTGGCTCCGGAAACTCCGTTCTGCTAATCCTCTGGCGGTTTTCTGGGTTCTTTAGGCAGGTGTAGGTGGAATCTAAGTGATCAGCAGGACGCGCGGTGAGCCCAGCGTCCTCCTACGCCGCCATCTTCCGGACTATTCCTCTTTTGGGGTAACTTAATATAATAGCAGCAGCAGCCAGAGTAGCTGTTAAAATATATTGAGCACTTATTATGTGTCAGTAGGAAATGAATGAGAATTAGTCTCTGGATTATTTTATTTTATCCTCACACAAATATTTTATGGTAAGTGTTATTATCCTCAAATGACAAATCAGGAAAGTGACAATAGTAGCAACTAAGTAATTTTCCAAATGCACATATACTAATTTAGTGGTAGGACCACCCTAGACTCCAAATCCAGAGTGTTAACTACTACAATATCCTGTAAAGCAAAACAAAGCCAAAAAACTTTGGGATACATTTATTGAATGATTTTTCAGTGCACCAGAAAGTATATTTGAAACTTTATGTGTTTTATGTCTTCCAATTTTTTTTCAGAAAAAAAATGAATGTTCCATAAAGTATTCCCAATCATTAATCCAATTCAATATATAATTTCTGGGGTTTTTACTAAAATCTAAACTCTTTACTGACATGAATGCTACTAATATAAAGTAAGTAGAGCACTAAGTAAAATAAAAACAGAGCAGAGGACTCCCACTTCTGGGAAGATTCAGTAGATATGCTTTCATCACCAAGTACAACTCAAAGCCCTGGAAATCAAAATATAAAGCAAGCATAAGAAGAATGGAAATTGATTAGGCAACTAGAACACAAAGAACAAAAGGGTGATGGGTTCCTTGGTTTTCTGTTTATACCAGATAGGGTGCTGCAATGCCAAAGGGTGCAGGCAATAAGTCCCAACAAAAACGTGATCTATATAGACAAAGGGTCAGGAAAGAGCAGCCAAACAAAACAGAAAACATTTAGACAATAACACTCTGCTCCAGTAAACCATCACAGAAAAAACTGTGGCACCAACCTGTTCCAATGCCGGCAATGGTTAAGTGGGAGCTTGAACTTTCATCCTTTCTGGACCGTAATGGCGTACTCCAAACCTCCCTCCTACCTGGTGTCAGGGAAGGTTGAGTAGGGAATTAGGACCCAATGGGACAATAGGAAACCCACTCTCCCCCTAGCTGTAATGTCAATGAAGACCACATGGCAAATTTGTAATTTCAGCTCCACCTACCAATAATGATGCTATATACTTAATCTCCATTAGAATGATGTCAGAAGAAGCCTGGTGGAAAGTGAAGAATTTTACCAACACCTAGTGGTAGTAACAAGGTCCCTACCCCAATTCATAATGTCAGTAAAAGACACATGGGAGCAGTAATGGTGAACTATTATCCCTTCCAGCAATGGACCTATCATATCAGTGGAGGCTATTTGAGATCTAGTATTCCCACCCTTATTTAGCAATGAGGAGTCTACCCATTACTTTGGGTGTTAATGGACACTGAGTGGAGAACCAAGAATTCTACCTCCACCTGGCAATAACAAAACAGTAAATATCTTTCCCTGACTTAGCAGTGTGAAAGGATGCTATACAAAACATAAAATAAGATCCAGTCTGGCATAGTACCCAAAAAGTGCAAGCTTTAATCTAAAACCATGCATTATATAAAGAACCAGAAAGGTCCCAAAATGAATGGAAAAAAGACAATCAATAGCTGCTAGTCCCACAGTGACAGAAATGTATAATTATCTGACAAATGTTTCAAAGCAGCCATCATAAAAATGTCTCAATCATAAAAAATGAGCAATCAAGTTACACTTTTGAAACAAGTGTAAAGTGTAAAAGTAAAAAAAAAGTAAAGTGTAAAAAGTAGAAAGTCAGGAAATAGAATGTTTCTGCAAAGAAATAGGAGCTATAAAGAAAACCACATGGAAATTTTAAAACTAAAAAAATACAACCATGGAAAAAAAGTAAAACTCAATGGATGACCTCATCACAAAATGGAGGAGATAATACAGAACAAAAACTCAGAAAACTTGAAGATAGAACAAGAGAAATTAACGAACCTGGACAACAGAGAGAAAATAAACAAATAACAAACGTGGACAAACCCTCTAGAGCTTGTTGACTATAATATAAGATCTAATAATATTGCCATGGGAGTTCCTAAATGGGAGAAGAAAGTAGCACTACAAAAGTAGTGAAGGAAGTAATGACTGAAAACTTTTTAAATTTGTCAAAAAACACAAACTTAAATATTCTAGAATAAACTCCAAAAAGGAAAATGCAAAGAGGTTCACACAAACATACATTATAATTATACTTCTAAAAAATAAAGACAAAGAAAAACACCATGAAAGCAGATGGAAAGAAAGAAATCTACTGCCTGAAGAGAAAACACTAATTCAATTGACACCAGATATCTCATATGAAACCATAGGGTTCAGAAGGAAATGCTAAAAGAAAGAGCCATTAACCCAGATTTCTATATACCTTCAGAAATGAAGGAGAAATCAAGATAATCTCAGAGGAAAAAAAAGAACTTAGAGGATTTGTCACCGATAGACCTAGCCTAAAAGAGTGGCTAAGTTAAGTTCTCTAAGCAGAAACCAAAAAGGAATATTCAAGACAATCATGTTACAAATACACAAGATTAAAGGGACAGAAAGGAAAATCAAATGTCTTCAGTATAATCTAAATAGAAAATTGATGACATGAGTAGATTATGATGCTATGTACATGTGATGTACTACCTACAATAACCACTAAAAACTATGCAAATATATATCCTGAAAACACTAGAAATAAATGAAAAGGCGATTAAAAATATTCAAGTGACCCAAAGGAAGACAGGAAAAAGAAAACCAAATAGATAAAAAGTTGGCAGTTTTAAGTTCCAATATGTCAATAATTACATTAAGTGTAAATGGTTTGAATTCACCAATTAAAAGACAGAGACTGGCAGAATGGATTTACAAACATGACCCAACTGTATCCTGTCTATATGAAATTCACTTCAAAAATACAGTAAAACCTTGGCTTGGGAGTAACTTGTTCTGCTTGTGTTTCACAGACAAGTGAACATTTCTAATAAAATTTAACTTGATAAACAAGCGATGTCTTGCAATATGAGTAGTATGTGACACTAAATGTAATATGATTACCACTGAGCCAATGGTTCTTGAAATTTGCTTTGATATACAAGTGCTTTGGATTACAAGCATGTTTCTGGAATGAATTTTGCTCATAAACCAAGGTTTTACTGTAGTTGAAAGTAAGAAAATACATGATTAATCAAAAGAATACAGGAGTGTAATATTAAAAGAAGATAAAGTACACATAGTAGCAGTGGATATCACCAGAGTCAGAGCAGAATATTATATAATATTAAAAGGATACCAACAAAAAAAATCAATTGTAAATATGTATGTACCAAATAACAGAGATGCAAAATATGTAAAACAAACACTAGTAAAACTGAAAAAAAAATAGAAAATCTGTAATTACAATTGGAGACCTCAATGACCCTCTCTCAACAAATGGTAAAATATCAAGTCACAATATCAGCAAGGACATAGAACTCGACATCATTTTCCAGTGGGACTCAATTGATATTTACAGAATACTCTGCAGAACAACAGCAGCATACACATGCTTTTCAAGTGATTATGAACATATCAGGATAGACCATATTCTAGGCCATAAAACAAATCTCAACATATTTAAAAGAAATGAAACCATGCAGAGTATGTTTCTTGACTATGATGCAATCAAAATGTAAAATAAAGATATAAGAGAAAAAAAATCTCCAAATACATGGAAATGAAACAACACATTACTAATAGCCCATCAGTCAAAGAAAAAGTCCCAAAGGAAATTAAAACACACATCAAAGTAAATGAAATTGAAAACATAATACAGCAACATTTATGAGAAACAGCTAAACAAGTGCTGAGAAGGACATTTATAGCACTAAATGCATATATTAAAGAAGAGAAAAATATCTCAAATTAATAATGTAAGGTCTGGGATGCCTGGGTGGCTCAGTTGGGTAAGCATCTGACTTTTGACTTTGGCTCAGGTCATGATCTGATGGTTGTGAGACTGAACCCCACATTGGGCTCTGTGTTGAGCATGGAGCCTGCTTAAGATTCTCTCTCTCCCTCTCTCTCTGCTCCTCCCTTTCTCTGTCTCCCTCTCTCTAAAATGAATGAATGAGTTATTAGTTAACGAATTAATTAATTAAGATTCTACCACAACAACCTAGAAAGAGAATAGTAAAACAAATCCAAAGCAAGAAGGAGAGAAAGAAAAAGACAAAGCACAAATCATTGAAAATGAAAACACAAAAATTATGGAGAAAGAGAACACCAATGAAACACAAACTTATTTTTTTATTTTTTAAAATGTTTATTTATTTTGAGAGAGAGAGAGTGAGCATAATGGGAGATGGGCAAAGAAAGAAGGAGAGAGAGAATCTAGAGCTGACAGCACAGAACCTGACACAGGGCTTGATCCCATGAGTCCATGATATGATCTGACTTGAAACCAAGAGTTAGACGCCTAACCAAGTGAGTCACCCAGATGCCCCAGAACTGATTTTTTTTAAGATTAATAAAATTGGCAAACCTAACAAGTCCGACAATGAAAAAAGGAGACATAGATTTCCAACACTACCAAAAACAAACAAAAACAAAAGAGCTACCACTACAGACATGTCAGATATCAGAAGAATAAAAGGTAAACTGTGCAAAGAACTCTGTATTCATATTTTTGATAACATAAATGAGATTGACCAATTTTTCAAAAAACATTAAGGTACCACATCACACCCAATGTGAAATAGAACATTCGAATAACTCTACAACCATTTAAGTAAATAAAATTCAATGTCAAAATCTCCCAAAGAAATCTCCATAGATGGTTTAACTGGAGAATCCTACAAGATATTTAAAGAAGAATTGGGGCGCCTGGGTGGCGCAGTCGGTTAAGCGTCCGACTTCAGCCAGGTCACGATCTCGCGGTCCGTGAGTTCGAGCCCCGCGTCAGGCTCTGGGCTGATGGCTCAGAGCCTGGAGCCTGTTTCCGATTCTGTGTCTCCCTCTCTCTCTGCCCCTCCCCCGTTCATGCTCTGTCTCTCTCTGTCCCAAAAATAAAATAAAAAACGTTGAAAAAAAAATTAAAAAAAAAAAAAAGAAGAATTAACACCAATTGTAAACAATCTCTTCCAGAAAATACAAGGAAAGGAAATACATCCTAGTTTATTTCATGAAGCTAATATTACTCGGATATCAAAATCTGGCAAGGATAGCACAAAAAAAGGAAAATGGCATATCAACATTCCTTATGAATATAGACAAAAATAGCTCTTTAAAAACTTAATAGGATCCAGCATTATATAAAGAGGATTATACACCACGACCAAATGGCATTTATAGCCAGAATGCAAGGCTGTTTCAAAATTAGACAATCAGTATAATCCACCATATTAATAAACTAAAGAAGAAAAATTATAGAATCTTATGAATCTTTACAGAAAAATTATTTGATGTAATTCGATACCCATTTGTGATACCAACCCTCAGGAAAATAGGGATAGAAGGGAATTACCTCAGCTTAATAAAGAACATCTGCAAATACATGAGCTAACATATTTAATGGTAAAAGACTAAGTTCTTTTTTTCCACAGAATGGAAACAAGACAAGAATGCATGCTCTCACCTCCCCTACATAACATAGTGGTAAAAGTTTTAGTCAATGCAATAGTACAAGGAAAGGAAACAAAAGCATATAAATTAGAAAGCAAAAACAAAACTGTTGCTTTACATTTATTTAGAGGTGATATAACTGACTATGTACAAAATCCAAAAGAATATTTTAAAATAGTAGAGCCAACAGGAAAATTGATCAAGATCACAAGATATGGTATAAAGATATAAAAAGCAATTATATTTTCATGTATTAACAAAGAACACCTGGACACCAAGATTTTTTAAATGTAATAGCATTTGCAACTGCTCAAAGAAAAGAAATACTCAGGTAAAAATCTAACAAAACTTGTATGTTGAAAACTACAACACTGGTAAAGAAACCAAAGATCTATGTAGATCGAGAGATATCTAATTTCCTGGATTGAAAGACCCAATGTAGCAATTCTCCCCAAATTTATATACACGAATGCAATCCCTATCAAAAAGGCAGCATGGTTTTTTTGTAGATATAAACTAGATCACTCTAAAATATACTTGGAAATACAAAGGAATTAAAATAGCTAAAACAAAATGAAAAAAAAGAAAGTGGAAGGAAATATTCTTTCTAATTTCACAAATTTTTGTATATGTGCAGTAAACAAGACCAAGTAGTATTGGTGGCAGGATAAACACAAATCAATGGTATGAAATAGAGGACTGAGAAACAGACCCACTCAAATATACAAATTTATTTTTGACAAAGATGCAAAAGTAAGTCAATGAATAAAAATAGCCTTTTCAACAAATGATGCTTGAAACATTGGATATCCATAGGGAGATGGAAAAAGAACCTCAATCCAAGTCTCACACATTATAGAAATATTAACTCTAAATGGTTCACAGACATAAATGTAAAACAATAATTTTGTTTTAGAAAACCTCCTGTATCTTGGGCTTATCCAAGAATTCATAGACTTGATACCAAAAGCTTGATCCATAAAAGGAAAATATAAACTGGACTGTGTCAAAATTAAAACTTTTACTTTGCAAACATGTCTCTTAAGAGGATGAAATATAATACTTCCACTAGGGGTAAACATCAAGAGAATTCTAAAGGTCATTGTTGCAACGTGCTATTTTGAAAATTTCTTAATTAAAAAAAATATTCCATCTAAGGCTCTCAGTTACCTCAAACCTAGAAGTTAGTATCTTTGCTTTGAAAGAAAAATTAGCTTGATGCAGCTTAATTTCTAAACTTAGAATCACAGTATGGTAGAGAAGGAGAGTATTTTAGGAGCCTAAACCTTCCTTTCCAATAAAGAAACAGGTCAAGAGAAGCCAAACAACTTCTATTTATTGACTGAATGAGGACTAGAATCATGTTCTTCAATTTATAATCTGGGGCTCATTTCACTGTAGCACACTGACGTGATTAGTATATTTATAGTATTTATTATGCTTTTAGTATTTCATTTTAGCCCTGTAGGAGACTCTCAAATTGCCACCAGACTTTCCAATCTACTAATCACAGAAAGATTACTACAACTAACTCCAGAGATTTGAAAAGGTGCTTCAGAAAGGCATCTGATTAACAGAATGGAAAAAAAAATATTTTCAAACCACGTATCTGGTCAGGGACTAGGTTCCAGAATATACAAAGAACCCTCAAAACTCAAAAGTAAATGAACACAAAATCCGCCTCAAGAGTGGGCAAAAGCTATGAGATGCAACATGAAACGATGTTCAATATCATTACCCATTAAGGGAATCAAGTTAAAACCATGATGAGACATAAGTGCGTACCTATCACAAAGACTAAAATAGGGGTGCCTGGGTGACTCAGTCAATCATTGGATTCTCATGTTTTGTGGGCTCAAGCCCCACATAGGGCTCACGGAGACTGCTTGGAATGCTCTCTCTATCCCTCTCCCTCTCTGCCATTCCCCTGCTCCCTCTCTCTCTTTCAAAAATAAATAAATTAAAATTAAAAATTTTAAATTAAAAAGAAAGGCTAAAATAGAACTACAAAGGATGGTGAGGATGAGGATGAACTCAATTACTAATGAGCTACTGGTGGTCATGTAAAATAGTAGTCACTATGGAAAGAAGTTTGGCAGTTTCTTCGAAAACCAAACAGGCAACAACCATATGATTCAGCAATTGCACTCTTGAGCGTCCAAGGGAAACTAAAACTTATGTTCACACAAATTCTGTACGTGAATGTATACATAAGCTTCATTTCTAAGAGCTCAAAACTGGAAGCAATCCGATGTCCTTCAATGAATGGTTAAAAACTGGTACATCCATACCTTGAAATTCTACTCAGTAGTAAAAAGAAACAGAATATTGACACATGTAGAATCTGGGTGAATTCCAGAGCATGATGCTGAAAGAAAAAAGCCAATCCGAAAAGATTATATGTTGTTATAATTCCAGTGAACATTCTTGAAATGAAAAAAAAAATCCTAGAAATGGATGAGATTAGTGGCCACCAGGGATTGAGAAGGGGGTGTGGATAAAAGGGAAGTGGTATCATTGCAAAAGACTATGTGAGAAATTCTGTTTTACTCCCCTCCCTTACACCCCAGTAGTGAGGAACAGATTCCTACCCTACAGTTATAGAGATGGCCAAATACCTGACACCCCGCATGGGGCAAATGAGATTGACTGCAGTTTATTAGTCACATATACCTACAGCCCAGGGATGGAGAAACACTGCATCATGCAGGATCACAGTGAGGGTTGTACTAGGGAGCACAGTGAACACTCAGAGGTTGTTTTGAGGGAGGCTTTGCAGTTTCAAGAGGATTGCAATGAAAGGATGCGACTGGCTAATTTGAATATGTCCACAGTCAGCCAGGAAACTGGAGTTATTAACTCCAGGGATAAGCAGGAACTGTGCTGGTCCCCATGATAGAGAAGGTTGTTTGCCTAGGGGGCCTTATCTGCAGAAGCAGAATGGGAAAGGGAATTTACGATTACGCTACTCAAGTGCCTTTTATTTTCCCAGATAAGAAAGCAACACAATATTGGACCTTAATTTTAGGACCCATATCATAAATTCATATGACAAAGGAAATGTTCTATATCTTGACTGAATTAATACTAATAACCTTCTTGTGATACTGCACTATAGTTTTGCCAGGTGTTATCATGGGAGGAAACATTGCAGTCAGCAGAATGGAAGCTTAGAAGAGGAGGAAGTATTTGCCATAAGCTGACTCATTCAAGAGTTTGGTCAGAAAAGATTGCTGGGAATTGAGTAGACAGCATCCATAACAATGCATGACTGTAAATCTCAAACGACTATTACAGAATTTAACAATTATTCCTTTTATGTAATTTGTATACCATCTATTGGCCACAGCTTTTTCCACACAATTTAGGATCTGCAAAAAAGGTAGAAGGCAACTTCTTTACTGCTGAGGGTGGTCCATTTTTGTGGTTTCTAAACATGAATGAATTAGAGAAAAATACAAGGTAATACAATCCACCGTGGTTCTGGTCGGTACAATACAAAAGTGTTCACTGAATGCCAGAGAACTTAGGTTTGAATGTATTTACACAGGAGAGAATGGAAAAAGCACAAAGTCATAATAGTGGAATATGAAGATACAGAGAGAAAAGGGAAAAGAAAAAGCCCTGAGGTATAAATAGATACAACTGAAGGTGCACACGTATATATGTATATAGTGTGTTCAGTGACAATTGATCAGCCCAAGTAAAACAGGAGTTTCTTTGCAGAGTATAGCTCAATGGCTAAGACATCATATTCTGTTATTGAACTGCCCAGATGTGAATAGTGATTTTGCCCCTCACCAGCCATTTAACTTTGGGCAAATTATCTAACTTCTCCAAGCCTCATTTCTTCTTCCATAAAAAGGCACAAAAACGGCACTTTCTTATAGTATAGTTGTGCTGTCTAAATGTCAAAATGGGTACAAAGCATTTGTCACACTGTCCAGCATATAATATGTATGTGATAATTGTGAATGATAATTTAATAGTTGCCTAAGTGTGAGTGAACCAGACAGTAAGGGGGTTTAACATTTTAGGATCAGAAATCTCACCTTGATAGGTCCTGGAAGCAAAGAAGAACCATGGAAAATTTTTCAAGAGGGTTTACAATCCATTAAATAAAATATATTGATTGACGTATTTATTGATATGCTAGAATTCGTCAATTTGCTGCTCTTCACATCACTCTCTGGCATTGGAATTATTAGCCTTGATTCACAAATAAAGAAACTGTGGCTTAATGAGAGTGAGTTATTCAAGTTCAGACAGGAAAAAAAAAAAGGTCAGGTCAGGCTTCCTCGCTTCTGGTCCAAAGCTCTTTCTGTCAGTAGGTGGTTTCCATGAAGGATATAACCACAGAGTGTGGCTGGCAGATGGCCACTCCAGAAAAAGAGGTGGCAAGTTTCACATGAGCAGAAAGAATGAGGGGTGCACATTTGAAGAATTCAGTAGAGTATGTAAAAGCTTATAATTATTTATAATGAAAATAATCATTCAGGAAAATTAATCTAACAGAATAAAAGCTGAATGGGGAGAGGTTGAGTTGGGTGACCAGGATATCACAGTAACCCAAGACTATAAGGAAATCCTTTCTCTTGATGTTGGTTGTTGGAATAGCCAGAAAGAACAACTGGACCATCTGAAGGAAGGGTCTATAATCAATGTACATTGAGGCAGATATTTTAAATCTTAGAATTGTGACCTCTTTCCTTTGATGTTTTTACACTGATTAATTATCCTGTCTTCTTCCAAAATGTCCTCCCAAATTAGAATAAATAAACCTTCATAATTGTAAGAGCAAAAGATCATAATGTCTTCTTAAAATTATAATGATTATTCTGAAATGTGCCTATTATTTCATCTTTGGACAAAGGACTTGGACACATAGAATTTTTGAGAGGTTCTTTGTCTAATTTTCTTTCTCCCTAACCCCAAATTTGCCAGGAGAATGGTAATTATATGGTAAAACATTTGGCTTTGCCATTATTGCTAACAGTGTTACAATTTTCTATAATAAACCCGAAATTTTCCATGAAATATAAACACAATCAGCTGTCAAAGCCCTTTTTAAATCACAAAGAATTAGAAAAAAGTACTCTTGGATTTGTCTTAAGAAGAAAAAATGGCATTGTGATAGCTTTGTTCCTCATTTCAGTCTTTAATGAATATTGTCTGTAATTCCCAACTCTGAATATTACTGAGACATTAATTTTTCTTGTATTTTAACATGCAAGTGAATTCTTTTGTTTGGCAATTAGAAACATAATTAACTCTATTTTCAAAGCCTAGCTTTGATTTCTAAGAGAAGGAGTAACACTAACATTTAGAATAGCATATGGATAGTGAAGCGAAAGTGAAAACAATGATAAAATGTAGAGCAAACTAGAAAACAGTTTAAGTTCAAGGAGTTCATTTAATTGTCTAAGAGTCAAAGAACTATTTTATTATTGTGACACAATTTATTTTACTTGTAGATTTCACTGATATATATGCAAAAAACAATTTCGTTGGCACCTTTGAAATTAGAGGCCTAGTCACGGTGATACTAAGATTTCTGTATCTGTAACAGGACACAAATGAATTGCAGAATGTTCATATTCTTTATACCTTCCCTTGGTCCTCCACAGAAGGTCTCATGTTTGGCACAACAGTCTTCTCCATCCTTTCCCCTTCCTAAACAGCAGATATCCCATTCTGCTGTAAAGAAGCTACGTTAAGCTATAGGATAAAAGAATGGATTGAGAAAGACCATAGGAGAGACCTAGAAAGGAATGGATGTTATAGAAAAGGGAGAAGTTATGAAAAAATTGTGGAAAGAGAAATTGTGCTGTACATGTGATGGAAGTGGGTAGAAGACAAAGGGGCATGTCCCTAGATCCCCTTTTTGTAAGGTTGCTTCCCCCAAAATAGAATGTTGTGAGATAACAGAAAATATATATGTCAGTCTCTGCCCACAGTTCTTGGCATAAAACCCCTGAATCCCTTGTAAATTCCTCAGTTATAATAGCAACTAGGAGCATCTTTTTTTCTAATGAGGTGAGTCTGGGTGGGCTCCTGATGGAGGCTGGTTACCAGAACGATCAACTCATGATAAAGAAGCTTAGAAATTTCATTTCCCCATCCTTCAGAGAGATCACAGGTGTCTATGTGAGCAAATGTCTATAAAATCCCCAAAGTATGAGGAGGTTTCCAGAGCTTCCAGGTGGGTGAACACAGCCACAGACTTGGAGGGTGACACACCCTAACTGCACAGGCACAGAGGGTCCTACACTAGGGACATTCCCAGACCTCATCCAACATATATTGCCATCTGGCTGTTTGTCTGCCTCCTTTATCACCTCCTTTATTTATTTATTTATTTATTTATTTATTTATTTATTTATTTGTTAGTTAGTTATTTTGAGAGGTAGGGAGGGGCAGAAAGAGAGAGAATCCCAAGCAGGCTCCACACTGTCAGCGCAGAGCCCAACGCAAGGCTCCAACTCAAGAACCATGAGATCATGACCTTAGCTGAAACCAAGAGTCAGACGTTCAACTGATGGAGCCCAGATGCCCTCACATCCTTTAATAAACTAGTAAACCTAAGCATTTCCCTAATTTCTCTGAGCCACTCTAGCACATTAATCAAAATCGAGGAGGTGGTCATGGAAACCTCAGATTGGTCAGATGTACAGGGCACAGTCCAGACTTGAAATTGGTATCAGAAGTTTGGTAGGAGCAGTCTTGGGGGACATTAATCTGTGATGTGATGCTATCTCCAGTAGATAGTGTCACAGTTGAGCTAAGTTGTAGGACACCCACTGGGTGTCTTGAGAATTGCTTGGAGGAAGTTCCCACACATTTGGTAACCACAAGGGTCAGCAATGTTATGTATAAATGTTAAGGAGACACTGGGGCACCTGGGTGGCTCAGTCGGTTGAGCATCCAACTTCAGCTCAAGTCATGATCTCGCAGTTTGTGAGTTGGAACCCTGCATCATGCTCTGTGCTGACAGCTCAGAGCCTGGAGCCTGCTTCAGATTCTGTGTCTCCCCCTCTCTCTACCCCTCCCCTGCTCACGCTCTGTGTCTTTTTGTCACTCAATAAGATATAAATGTTAAAGAAAAAAATTTTTTTTAAGTTAAGGAGACATAAAGAGGGAAAAACTGGTTTTCCCCTAATACTGATGTTCAATTAAATTTGAATTTCAGATAAACAGATAATATTTTAGTGTGAGTGCACCCCAAATGCTGGGTCATCTGGTACTCTTTCTTTCCTTTCTTCCCTTCCCTCCTTCTTTTATTTTTTCTTTCTTTTCTAAATCTGGAAGCCCTGCTTTGCATTATCTTTTAAGGGATGGATTCCTTAAAAATTACTTTGGCTGTTGGATTACATGTCTTTGATATGACATTATTCTGGAACAGGACTAGGTGGATCCAGTCTTTAACAGGTCACATTTCCAAAGATAGGCATCAGGAGGTCTTGGGAACTTCCTGGAAGTTAGGTAGAACCTGAATCTTAAATACCCTGAAAGTGCAGCAATAGATCCTTGGTATTCAAAGATACATGTGTTTAAGCATGGAGGAAAAAATAGTGACTTAACAAAGCCTCAGAAGTTCATAAAATATAATAATGTAATCTGTTCCAGTAAAGATTATTCTTTGTTTCCTAGGGATTTCACCCCATAATTAAGGCAATCATGGAAAGAACCAGATGTATACAGTAAAGTTGGCTTTACTATAATTATTCACTCTCATATTTGGCTGGAATTAAAAACAAAGTTCATTCCCACAGTAGAAACGGAGAATTGTGCTATTGCAATTTCACTTACTTATTTTAAAATTTAAATTTGGGAAAGAAATTATATACACAAAGCTGTTATTTGGCTGTCTTTTTGAGTCTGCAGAAGAGAGATAGAACTCTTCTTGCAATATGGAGCATGATGCATTCAAATAGGCACTATAATTAGTCACAATAACTTTACCACACAGGGCTGGAATATACAGAATATCCATACTATAAGCTCTCAGTCTCAGCTGTCTGTATTTTATTATTCTAGTGAATAGGTATGTGATTAATAACAATATCTGTAGAGCTTTCTCTTTCTCTTTTTAAGATTTGCTGATGTGTTATTCCCCTACCCCTCACCCTTAAAGCTTCTGCTATTCCACTCTTTTGCATAGAAACCTTCAATAGCCCTTCCCTGAACTCTGGAGAAAGTATCACATGCTTTTAATGTTTGACAATGCTTCTTGTACATGGCCCCAGACATCCTCTCCAGCCCCTAAGTCCATGATCTTGACATGATGGGCAAATTCTCTGGATTGGTCCCCTGTTCCCTCTCAGTCAAGGAAATTTGCACTTGATGGTACCTCTGGGTACAAAACACTTTTCTCCACATTCTCTACCTAACTCCTACTCAATTTCCTGGCCTCAGCTTAGACTCCACTTTTTTCTGAGAAGACCTAAATCAAGATTGATTAGGTGACATTGTCATTAGGTTCCATGCATCCCGAACTTATATTGACATAGCAATTATTACACTCAATTATAATTGTTTACTTATTTATATGTCATACTAGAAACTTTCTTTAGAATTGAGTCTTATTTACAGCTTAATCCTAGTACCTAGTACAGTATTCTCAAAGAATGTATCTCAATAATTGTTGTTGAAAGAATAAACAAATAAATGTTTGTGCTGCTAGAAGTTTAATTCGCTATAGCAGATTTTCCAATGGCAAAATGGTTGCATCAACAATGCAAACGATGGCCATTCCAACAAGAAACCACTGAAAATTGCTGCAATTAGCAAAAACAGGTGGAAACTGGGCATCTTCTTTTAGTACAATCCATTTCCTTTGAAAACTACAGAAAAACAGTTCAGTTTAGATGCAGGCAACTGTGCTTGAATCCTGTGTCACACACCACATCTTTGAGATTGTGTTAGTTTCTAGCATTAGTGAATATAAGTGATATCATTCTCTCCTAAATCCTTCCGTTTCGAAAGCCATGTGACAGCTCAGACCTCTATGCAACCCATCAATCAGTGAATGATTCAGTCCATTTTTTAATTTCAAGTCATACTCTATAACAAAGGCCATAGCTACATCATCAATATTTGACCACTTGAAGCTTAAATTGTTTTCCAGGCTGACAAGTGCTCAATCGGTCAATTGCCCAAAAGATAATCCCATTGACTGTCTTTATAACTGAAATAATTGGAGCTATAGTCTAGAATTTTTTTTAAGTGTTTTGAAGCCTGAATCAAATAAATCAACTAAAATCTTCTCATTTGCTCGGCAATCACCCTGGCAACATCTGCCTGAAGTTACCATACAAATTTGAACAATGGTGGTGAGCTAAGATGAAACATTTGGTGATTTATGTTTGTTTCCAAATGGGAAAACAGTAGAACAGAAATGAGAAAATCTCAATGTTTGAATCTGATTCTGATATGAACAAAATAGGAAAACTGAAAATAAAGAGTTTGATTTCTCCTCCCCCCATTTTTAATACCTTAGCATACTGGGATAAGCTCAAGTACTATACACACTGATTAGAAATACTTCAGGAGTAAGGACTTATTCTCTACTGCTCCAGTTTAATGATAGGGGCTACCAGCAGAACCACTAATCATACTCAGTTTAGACAATATTGAGCCATTTCAACACTTTTTATAATTTACTATTATTTAGAGGGCAAGATACCATAGCTTAGTGATTACCTTCTATTATTGCTTCTTGAGCGATCTGGGATATAATGCCAGAGTGAGTTTAAATACCAGCTAGCTACCTTTAAAGTACCTAGGGAGTTGAAGGAGCTCTATTTCTGAGTATTTGTACCAAAGAGGATCAACCTACTAGATTTGATATAAGCTTTCCAATTTATCCATTTTGTTCTGAGTGCTACCTATTTGAAAGCTCTGCAGTGTTATTTGAAAGCCGGTTATGAGAAATTTATTAGACACTGATGGAATATGTTGGGTCAGATATAAGAGGGAAAAAAAAATATCAAGGCTTCACCTTGGCTCTTTTCTTGGGCTTTATAAAAGAAATATCAAATAATTAATGTTGCCTTGGTATTTAGTATCTCAGCCTGGAGAACCCTGGACAGAGTCAACCCTTATGTCTTCATTTGATTTACATTGCCTGCTTACAGATGGATGGGTCTGTTTGGAACATACCAAATACTAATAAAAATCTCAATTAATTCATAAATATGGTCTATGAGCCTTCACATTTTCAGACTTTTTCTTCTATGAAACAAAACGCTTTCAACCTGCACTGAGTCACAGTGTCATTTTTTTAAACATTTAAACTGTCTCAGAGTCTTGACAGATGTATAACACAAAGCATTTAAAAGGGAAATGTTTTACTTAAGTAAGTTACAATGCTACAAAACTCTGTCTAAACACTACAAAACACTTCACTTCAAATCACAGACTCTTTAAAGAAAACCCTAGAAAACACAACTTTCTAAAACAACAACTAATCTTTATTTTGGGTTTCTTAGTAATTGACTAGGATGTGGTAATCTTTTGGAGTGATAAAATCCAAAAGAAAATGACCAAAATCTGGCTGGAGATGGTCCATTTAGTACTCACTTTTACTGCTAGTACAGCACGGGCGTGAGGAATTTGGAATGGGAATTTCTCTTTAATAGGTCAGCTAGAGGACAATACTAGATCCTTAAGGACTCCAGTTTGAAAATCCTACTTCTTAACCCTACTTACTTCTACGATCTTGATTTGAAATAAATGCAAATAAACTTTTCTAAATGGTTCAGGGAACCTCCTTACTTAACTCTGAGTATCACTTGTGTTCGTAAACTGCAATAATTCCAATTTATAGGCCTTAGGGTTAGAGACCTGCACTCTGTATTTTCTTTCAAAATGTAGAAATAGGGACACCTGGGTGGCTCACTCTGTTAATTCTCCGACTTCAGCCCAGGTCATCATCCCACAGTTTGCGGGTTTGAGCCCCGCATCAGGCTCTGTGCTGACAGGTCAGAGCCTAGAGCCTGCTTGGGATTCTGTGTCTCCTTCTCTCTCTGCCCCTCCTCCACTTGCGCTCTTTCTCTCTCTCTCTCTCTCTCTCTCTCTCTCTCTCTCTCTCTCTCTCTCTCCTCTCTCTCTCAAAAATAATCAACATTAAAACAAATGTTTTGAAATGTAGAAATAACCTAAATTAAGCCTAAGCACTTTACTTAAAAACGTAATCCTTCCGGGGCGCCTGGGTGGCTCAGTCGGTTCAGGTCATGATCTCACCATCAGTGAGTTAGAGCCTCACAATAGGCTCTGTGCTGACAGCTCCGAGCCTGGAGCCTGCTTCAAAGTCTGTGTCTCCCTCTCTTGCTGCCCCTCCCCAACTCATCTTGTCTGTCTCAAAAATACAATAAAAACATTAAAAAAATGTTTTTAATGTAATCCTCCCATCACAACCCATCTCTCACTAGAGTTAATTTCCTCCATAGCGTGAAAGACCATCTGCACTATTAAAAATTTCCCTTACTTAGCTGTCTCCTCAAACTAGAATGTAAGCTCTAACAGGGAAGGGATTTTGTTTGTTTTGTTCACTGCTTTAGCTCCAGGAATGCACACAGTAGACAGAATGAAAAGTTGTTGAATGTAAGTGAATGAAAATATAACCATACTACAGTAAGCTACTAATAGTAAAAGTTGTCAAGTGGAAAACAAATCTGGACTTAGAGGAGGAGAGATAGAATTCAAAAATACTATTGTGGGGCTCCTGGGTGGCTCAGTTGGTTAAGTGTCTGATTCTTGATTTCAGCTCAGGTCATGATCTCACAGTTCTCGAGATCAAGCCCCACATCAGGCTCTGCCCCTCACCCATCTTTCAAAATAAGCAGACTTAAAAAATTACTACTGCAATGTAGACAAGGAGAGCATTGCAGTTAAGAAATTCAGGACTATTGCAAAACAGAGAACACCCTGATTGGAAGTGTCTCAAAGGACAGGTAGAAAGTCCTCTCTTTTTTGAGGGGGCGGGGAGGATAAACAAGGTTAGGAGGAACTGGCTGTGAGTGAGTGGGATAAGTAGGTGATAACCTTGATAGTTCCTCAGGAACTTTTTTCCCAGAGGTTAGCCATTTCTCCATAGGGACCATTAAGGTGGTGCTACTGACTTTCCAATGATAGCTCAAGGGTGGGTAAATGTCTTGGAGTGTAGGGGAAGGAAGAAGTTTGACTCAAGTTTAGTCAAACCGGTGAAGGAAATAGGTCAGCTAATCATTCATGCAGCGAAGAATAGGAATTTGGAAGTTCTCTGTGTCTGGCCTGTAAACAAGAGGGTGGGGGCATCCACAAATCTTATCCAAGTCTTATGGAGATGTGTAGCTCTTGGCAGTGAGCCATTCCTCTTAACCAACCAAAAAGGGGATTAGATTTGTTGACAACAGCTATTTTCTAGGGGCAATGGGCTCAGGTAATGTGAGAAGTAAGGGAGATGATTCATTCGTAGACATACCAAATAAAAGCTGTGCTGTCTAGTTAACAGGTTTACAACCTAATGGAAATATGTACAACCTCCTCCCCCAATAATGGAGTCCCAAACCCTTAGACACTCACTTCTTGGTTCTTCTTCCCTTCTCCATTTTGTGGGCTTATTTTCACAGGCTTTGCAATAACCATGGGCCAAAGAACAAAGGGAAGGGAGACTGAAAGTCTCTGCATCACCTCACGGAATGTACATTTGTTCTAATGAGACTACTTTTTGCCTTACGTGCACATAGGCTATGTCTGGATAAGGCTGTAACCTCTATAGTACTCAGCCAATGAGGAATCAGTGAGGAAGGGAGGGGCTTGCATGGTAGGAAACAAATTGTCTGCTGTAACTGCCCCATGTGCACCTCTCCATCAGACACCTGCTCTTGCAAGAGCATTGATTAAAACCTCCCTTCACTGTACTCCAAGTCTTTGTGCCCCTCCTTTGTGTCAGGGGGGTTATTTCTCACAGGTAAAGTCAATGTTGTTAAAGGATTTATTTATAAGCATCGCCAAAAGGAAAAAAAGTTTGCAAGAATAAAAAGTAATCAAAGAAGAAATGATAAACGTGAAACTGTATTGTGCATTCTGTACAAGTCTGTCTTGTTGTATTTTTCCACAGTTCCAGGCCTGTCATTCTAGAAGAGGTTGCTACCTTCACACAGGTGTCGTCCATACTAACCACAAAGATAACAAAGGTAGAAATATTCTGTGCTATTCTGCCTGCCATTCTTCTCCATGAACATATGCCTTAAATGAGTCAGAGAAGGGAAATGGGACTAACAAATTCTTTGTTTCATGGTACTAATTGTGATTCTGCCATTTAGGGATTCATATTTTTATATACAAGGAACCTCATGAACAAGCCAACTACGTTTATGTGGTTTCTCCATCTTAGTAAAAGGCAGATTCACACATTCATATGCCCCAAATCTGCAGCCATCTTTACTCCTGTCTTGCACGCTGCATATTCAATCTGCCCACGAATCTCATCAAAATGCAGGCATAACCTGACCACTTCCCACCTCGACTACCATCAGCTGCATTTTTATAATCCTATCCATTATGTCAGGTGCGCTCCTACAGGGCTACTACCTCCCTGCTCCCTCTGCCCAGAATGTCCTTCCCCCCAGCATGGATCTCCCTCATATCCTTGGTTCTTGGCTCAAATGTCACCGTATCTGAGAGGTGATTCATGTCCAGCTCAGATCAAATAGCAAACTCTTCTCTCTTAGCACCCTGTTTACTCCGCTTTACTTTTCTCTGGAGCACTAACTATGGTGTCTCCTGATTGGATTCGATGGGAAGGCCACAAAATGTGGAGGTGTCCCAGTTGGATGGGGGCCAGGGGCATGGACAGTGAAAGAATTCATCCAGGGCAGAAAATAAAGAAATAAAAGTTAATTGAATACACTACAAGGAAGCAGCAGGCAGGACAGTGAGACTGTGTATGGTGAGGCAGTGTGTGTTGGGGGGGGGGGGGCTCTGTCACAGGATGGAGTGAGGGAGTCTGGGAATGTATGAAATGTCCCCCTTGGTGCCTTGTTGTCATTGGTCAGTTAGGGCTCAAGTCTATTTCGAGTGGTCGCTTAATGAGCCTGTTTGCATTCAGCTCGGTAGTCGCTGTGGGCCTTTTTCCCTTGATCAAGTTTCCATTGCTCAAGCCTGCTGCCTAAAAGCACCTTCTACACAAACCTCATTCATTCATTCATTCATTCATTCATTCGTTTTTCTATCACCCTACCATGAGATCTTTTTGTTCAGTGCCATACCCACAGCACCTAGAACAGCATTTATCATAGTTTAGGCATTCAATAAATATGTTGGATGAATAAATGATTTACAGTTTCATGAAATTTAAAGTTCTTTGTACACCTATGTTGCTCTGAGACACGGGAAGAAAAAAGGGAAAACACATTGTCAGCAGTACTAAAGAATTTTCCATAGATAGTCCGAATTCTCTCCCCTTAGAAAAAGAAAAAGTTGTACTTAACTACATTCAGGTGAAATAGTGGACTTATTTTTTGGTATAAATTCTACCAGAAGTCTAAGTTAAATGCTGTAAATACAACTTGTATTTTAGGAGCATATCATTTTGATCTCACCCATCTTTATATACTCAGCACCTGCCATGGAAATCCAGGTTGGCATAACTTGACCAGAAACTATTTAGATTTTTCTGAATTTGTATTTTCAATCCATTGGGCCAATAGTTATTGGACGTCTACTCCCCAGAGTGGGTTAAGGGAGATAAGCCAATAAGAGATCTGTCCCCAGTTCTCATCCAAACTCCCTGTGAATGGTGGACCAATCAGTACCCAGCCATGCTCTGATGCACAAGAAGGTGAAAACGGAAGACTACAGGAGATCTCGGGCTGGGATGCAGGCCAAAACTGCTAGAACTGGCATAAAATCTGTCCTGTTGCAAGGTATTCTATGACTGAGCCTACTCCCACTCTCCTTGAACAGGAACCTGGGCCAGACACAGTAGTGTGGCAAGCCATCAACAGGATTTCATTTTCAGCCACATCCATTGTTGAGAGAGGGAAGCCAGAACCATAAGAAGATCTTGCCCGGGTACTAGGAGGGTAAAAATAAGCATAAGAGCCTAGAAGTGAGTTTCTTTGATTGATAATATCTAATAGATAACCTTTCTTCTTATAGGAGGCCTAGGGAGATTTTTTTTTTTAACTGCAAATTGTGCAGCTGGTCCAAATTCATTTGACAAGGCACTTGAAAAGAGTTTAATTTTAATAATATATTATATATTATTAAAATTCCAGGAAACTACTGTTTATATTTATTGAAATATAAATGTGAACTCAGGGCCAAAGAAGACTTATAAAAGTGGGTGGTCACAGGCTGCTACAAGTACAAATACATACAAAGTTTATAAAGGGAAAATTGCTAATATGCACCCAAAGCATTATAACATCCATGTACTTTTTATCCAGCCATTTTACTTCAAGGATTTTATTTGGTGTCCTCCCACTACAGAGGAGAGATGGTCAAAAACTATTTTATGTGCAAAATATTCTTCCAGACTATAACCGCAAGATTTGGAAGCAATCTAAACATTTAATTAAATACATATTTTTTAAAATTACAGAATATATATGAACTCAAAGATAAGTTATTTTTTAAAAAACTATGTAGAGTGACCCAGTTACTGGTCAATCAAAACAAACAAACAAATAACTGTCCATGCCTGGGCTGAGAAGTGCCAGTTTAAAAATCACTTAAACTCAACCGTAAACAGAGGCTTCCCTGTTTTTTTTTCTGTTGTCTTCATTCAGCCTAGAACTACCACAACTATCCCCTTTCTTCACAACTATTCTTTTTCTTTTGTTTCTTTTAAATATTTCAGTATTTTGAATTCATTTCTATCTCCGTACATTTGTGAAGTTTGATGTAGAAACTAAGATTTCCAGTGTTTCTTCTAGATCAGAAGATTTAACACTATAAGAAGAAGATGGGCTGGGCCCAGGTAGATAATCAGAATGTTTAACAACCAGTGGGCTCCAGGCAGAATGGTCTTATCTTCATAAGTGCTGGATCACTGAGTCATCCTCGGGGACCTGGGAGAAGATCCAAGATCCCTCTGGAGCTCATTTACTGACACGTATAATATTTTTTTAAAAGAATTCTTTCTAAATAAAAAGAGCAGGTATGTCCACTTCTTCATTCAAGTCAGAGGAAAGAAGGCCTCAGTGTGAACAAGGCATTTGAATGCTAATAAAATTTCAAAGAATGAACTACAGACTGGAAGCCAAAAAGAGACAGAGAGACAGAGACAGAGACAGAGGGTTGTGAGTTCAAGTCCCATTTTGGCTATAAGGTTTACAAGAAAGAAAGAAAAGAAAGAAAGAGAGGAAGAGAGAGAGAGGGAGGGAGGGAGGGAGGAAGGGAGGGAGGGAGGGAAGGAGGAAGGAAGGAAGGAAGGAAGAAAGGAAGAGAAAGAAAAAGGAAAAAGAGAAAGGAAAAGAAAAGAAAAACCTATTGTAATCTGGGTGTCTGATAAATGAGGAGCCCTGGAGAACCAACAAACCGTATAACTGAAAACTGAGGGATGGGTGTCTCTGTTTCTGCCCCAAAGCTTCTAGAGATGAGGGGAGGGAACTACATGATTTTTTTTAATGGATGTGTTTTGTACTTAGAAAAGCTAACATCCTTTGCAGATTAGCATTCAAGGAAATTCTGCGTCTTTCTTTTCCTGGTCTACTGACCTTAACAAGTTTTCATTTATTTTGTGCTCTCATGCTTTCATCTTTAAACACCCCTTGCTCTCTCCACAATAAAGTATAACAATGATAGAAACTAAGTTTCAAGAAAGCATCTAAGCACATTTAAATGGTTACAATTTCACCTCTAAAAGTAACATATCCTACTTCTCTATTAACTGCAATAACATTCAATTATTGTACAAAGTGCCAACACTTTATTCAAAAGGCAGCCATCTGGGAAAGGGAGCCATGCTTAGAAGCCTTTCCAGAATCACTCTTCACCGAGACACCTTTAATCTATAATTCAGTGTAATTCTGGCCCTCTGACTACACTGACTGGTTCAGAAATGGATGCAATGGATACAGAAGCTTCATTGCTTACCTGCACCTGGCTAGGGAACTTTTACTAGGACTGGACAGGAAAAGAAGCTTTCCCCAGGACATTTCTGAGATTTCTTTCTCTTATAATGCATAAGAACGTCTGATAGACTCACCGACACTTTATATCATCGATCTTTATCTTTTGAGCCAAGAAAGAGTGGCAGAGACCTGATATATTTTGATCTGAATGCGGCCATGTCTGAAGTTGTTTTACTCCCATTAACCTTGCTTTTGGACTATAGCCAGCTTCAGGGTAAGGGTTTGGGTTTCGGTTTGGGTTTTTTGGGTTTTTAATCTTGTGGGTTTTGTTTTTGTTTGTTTGTTTTTGTTTTTGCATTTGACTGATACAATCGATCTCATGAAGATATGTATTGTTATTCTCAACCACTTAGTATGGATAGTGACAGAGAGCTCATCCGCATGAATGTACAAAGTGTTGAAAAGAATGAATTGAAATAGCCAAAAAAGTGGAGGGAGGAGAATTTTTTGGTTAGCTATATAAGAAAGGGCAACTATCCATAAACACTCAAAAAAATGATCTTATTATATTTTCCTCCTATTTTTCTTTTACTCAATACTTGCTATCCTTACCTTTCTCTACTAGCCACTTTAACTTCCTATGCTGATACTTAGTATGAGTAATTCACGATTGTGAATGTACAGAGGTGATGTACAGAGGTCACTAAAGTGTTCATTTTCTTTTATGAGTCTTAACAGACGTTCATTTCTTTCTTCTTTTTTCCTTTCATTCTTTGTGTCACAAAGGAGAGGAATTATTTTCTGAGTGCTCATGAAGGGTCATACCACGTACATATGCCAAGTTGCTTTACACTCACAAAAAGCCTTAAAAGGTGGACTGATCCACGTTTTAAATCGTGGGTAAATGGAGATTTTGTTAAGTTTAAGCGACCTGCCCAAGGTCACAGCTTGTAAATCACAGAATGGAGATTGAACCCAAGTTTCCTGGGGTGGTAACTCACATTCATTCACTAATAAGAAACAAAATAATAATAATAAATAATAATAGAAAGATCAATGATAGAAACACTTAAGTTTACTACGTTTTAAGTGTGAGGTATATACTCTATCCACATCTACAGGAGGAAGATACTCTATCTCTATTTTAAGGATGAGGTAACTGAAGCAGAGAGGTTAAGATGCTTGCTCAAAATCACACAGTAAGTGAAGAAGTTAGGAAACCATCCAGGTGAGGTGTCAGGAATCCCTTGTTTTTAAATACCGTGCCAAACTGCATCAATTCAATGATTTTCTCATGCTTTAGGCCAGGGCAGTGTTTCTCAAGCACGCTTTCATGGTCACCTCCCTAAGTTGCTCTTGGGACTAAAATCCTTCCATTGGGCTCTCTGTCTTTCAAAAATGAATAAACATTTTTAAAAAAATTTTTAAAAAGGTGGGGGCACGCCTGGATGGCTCAGTCGGTTGAGCGTCCAAATTCGGCTAGGTCATGATCTCACGGTTGGTGGGTTCGAGCCCCGAGCTGCACATCCAGCTCTGTGCTGACAGCTCAGAGCCTGGAGCTTGCTTCGGATTCTGTGTCCCCCTCTCTCTCTGCCCCACCCCTGCTTGTGCTCTGTCTCCTTCTGTCTTTCAAAAATGAATAAACATTAAAAAAATTTTTTTAATCCCTCCATTGGGAATACAAAGACTAGGGTGTATGTTCCTTAGAGGCAGAGGCTTTATCATTTCTGCTAACCTAATTTAACCCTTTATGATTTTGATTTTTGTCCCATGGAACTGTATACACGGCACTTGGATACATTAATTGACTAGAATGAGCGGTATTTACCCCAAAGCAGAATAAATTCCACGACCTTTGACCAACAGTACCTGTTTAGCAGAACTGGTGGGACCCTCCCCCACCTTTTCAGCCATCTTCTTCACATTCCTAAAGATGTGAGAATTTAGAGGTACAATCTACAGAAAGATTCTCCAATGGAGAGCTCTAAACATTTCTTTTCGGGGACCCTTCCTTCAATGGCATTTTCCACCAAAAATTTTTTTATTTGTAATGTTGGAATACTATCTGAAACCTAAAGATCTTCTTTAGAGGGGCGCCTGAGTGGCTCATTCTGTTAAGTGTCCGACTCTTGGTTTTGGCTCAGGTTGTGATCTCACTGTTCCTGAGGTTGAGCCCTGCATCTGGCTCTGCACTGACAGTGTGGGGCCTGCTTAGGGTTCTCTCTCCCTCTCTCTCTCTGCCCCTCCCCATTCATGCTTTCACTTTCTTTCAAAATAAATTAATAAACTTTTTTTAAAATTAAAAAAATAAAGATCTTCTAAAGAACTTGATATTGGGCTCTCACAGATGGTGAGAGCATTTCCTGCCGCCCCCCCCCCCCACCTTTGGACTCTAGCAAATTGCTTTTCATTTAAATAAAAGCAAACTGTTTAGGGGAAGAAGAAGTTTTTTCTATTCAAATTTTTCTCTACTGTTAAGTTACTCAGTACCCTGTGAGAAAACAGCTGTGGTTGTCTTATTTCCACCTCCGTGTCTGTTTTTAAATGAATTTACAGCTGATGCAGGCTTTGTTTTATTTTATGACTACCACTAAGAGATGAATTATGAATTAATAGGGAATTGTTAATTTCACCTCAATCAATAACATCTTTAATAAGTGAGGACTGCCCATTAAAAGCCAATAAATCATTATGGTAACTGTTAATAACTTACACTAAACTCTATATGACAATATATATATATAAATATATTGGGAATTTATTACAAATATCTAGGAATAAACTTATGCTCACCTTAGATTTGAGTTATATCTGTTGACTACAGTCGATATGATAATGAGAGCTATTTTCAAGGCCTTCGAAACAGGTTTTTATGCCAGAGACTAGAGAGTAAATTTAATTGACACTTCTCTGATACTCAGACCTGCCTCGTCTGTACAGCTTTCACATGAATTTTCAATTCAATTTCAACCTCAAATGGGAGCTCCCACAAATCCAAACACCTTGTTGAAACAGCAGAAAATGAATTATGTGGATAACAATATTTCATCAAGCTTGAAACTCAGCTGTGTTATGTCCAAAGCAGTAAAACTGTGTAAATAAATTGCTAAGTCACACTAGAATTGATTACTTGTGTCTCATGTGTTAAAACCAGGATGACTAGTTAAAAAGAGAGAGAGAGAAGAAAAATCATCTCTTTCACTTGGCACATTTTATTGTTATTTTCAAGTTCAAATGAATGTTAGAGCAAAGAGCTCTCCTATCAGATTTCAATAACTTCAAATTACCAATAAATTCTGTGACTGTCTATGAGGGTGCATTCGCACCTGCAGCTTGTTTTTAAACTAAGATTTTCCTACTCAAACATTTTAAGAAAACATTGTGGGATTGCAATTTCATTGTATTATAATGAGTACATGATTTTCAGTGGTAGGGGAGGAAAAAAGTTTTCCTTGACCTTCTTAAGGTCCCTGGTTGTATCTGAAAATTAAACTGAGAAACACAGATGAACAGGAGAAGATCATGGAATTTTTACATGTACATGAGAGCCTTCATAAGAGAAAGACCTGATCACTTGATCAGAGCTGGAAGCTTTAATACTTTTTAGACACCTCCTCAAAAAAAAAAAAACTGTAAAATAATTGACAAGACAAAGGGGTTTGAACTAGGGTGATAAATGGTGAAGAACCAGGAAGATAAAGGTTAGTTTAACAAAGTTTGTACAGATTTCTCAGCCCCAAATTCCCAGGCTGTAGTGGTGAAAATATCTTCTTTCTTCCTGGTACAAGGAGGGTACCTTTCACATGAGACTTTTATGACTTGTTTCAGGGGTAAAAAGGGCTTGGAGACAGGGGATAAGAGGGTAAGTTTCCTGTTTCTGCCATTTTCTCAAATCCCTTCAGCTTAAGATACTCAGTATGCCGATCTGAGGGATTCACTATCCCTTATTTTGTGGTACCATGTCTGGAATTGCATTATAGCCAATAAACCATTTTAAATTTCCATAGCTAGAATATCAATTTTGGTATACAGGGTAACCCAGGCAAATTAAGCTGTCTACCACCTGTCATACATTTTAATCATCCCCTGATCCAACCAAACCTGAATACCATTGTGAAAATTTCAAAAAGGGTCAAACCCAGAGATCTACCAACAGCTGCTGATAAAAGCAAAAAAAAAAAAAAATAATAAAATAAATAAATAAATAAATAACATTTAATAGGAGATAACAGCAGTATCACCTTTTTTTTTTTTAATTTTTTTTTCAACGTTTTTTATTTATTTTTGGGACAGAGAGAGACACAGCATGAACGGGGGAGGGGCAGAGAGAGAGGGAGACACAGAATCGGAAACAGGCTCCAGGCTCCGAGCCATCAGCCCAGAGCCTGACGCGGGGCTCGAACTCACGGACCGCGAGATCGTGACCTGGCTGAAGTCGGACACTTAACCGACTGCGCCACCCAGGCGCCCCAGCAGTATCACCTTCTTAAGAGTCTGTATAAACTATTCCTGAACCCCAGTCTGAGTTAGAAATGCCAATGGGGAAGGCCATTGCTAGAAATGATCTTCCACATAGAAAAAAACACCATTCCTTAGGTAGACGGGAGCAGAAAAGAAAGAAAGTGAAGTTTTGAAATCAAAGCAGAAGTAGAGACAAACATATTACTTGCCTATCTGTCCAGAATTCTCATGAGTCAAAAGCTCTAGTGTTTGGGTCTCTATAGTATCTTCTGGATCCAGAAACTAGGGTGGATGCTATTACATATTAAAAGTCTTGGTGCACGTGGGTAGCTCAGTGGGTTAAGCGTCCTGCTCTTGATTTTGACTCGGGGAATTATCTCACAGTTTGTGATATCGAGCCCCATGTCAGACTCTGTGCTGACAGCATGGAGCCTGCTTGGGATTCTCTCTCCTTCTCTCTCTGCTGCTCCCCCAGTTGTGTGTGCATGCATGTGCTCTCTCTCTCTCTCTCTTTCAAAAAATAAATAATAATAACAATCCATTTAAAGTCCTCCTTCAGGCAGCTAACACACTGCCTTTTCTAAGCTTCCTTCACCAGGCTCAAACATTTCTAGAAGAGATTATTTATCAAATACTGTCCCTTCAGGACTATAAGCAGAGGTGGCTGGAGCAGGGAAGAGTCTTCAGAAGGGGTGCTGAGATCTGAAAGGCGAGGAAGAGTAACTTGTGCTGAAGAGAAGAGAAAAAAAGACAGGTGTAGTGAGAAACAGCACAGGAAATATTTACCATTTATGTAAATGAAGAAAGATAGCAACCCTGGCAAGCTCCTTCTCTGAACCCAAGGGAGGCGGTGTCCATGTTGTTTTAGCAAACCCCCTGAAAGCCCCATGGCTGTTGTTGCTATGATGCTGGTCTTCATCAACCACCACGCAGGCTGAGCCTCAATGCTCCTGAGTACTGGAGAAGGAGTTCCACACTGGGTGGGGCCCAGTGCCTGGTCCTGGCAAATCTTCTACGGACCACATCTACACTAGCTCGTATCCCTCTTTCATAGAGAGTGTTCCTGTAGTACGATGCTTGTGTATTCTTCTATCTAGACGTACTTTCCTTGGAATGGATCAGGCCTCTCTTTGATGCTTTAACTTTTAGACATTCTGTTGCATTTGGGGAATGGGCCAAACCCGTTTGCTTACTTTCTTTTGCTTTTTCTCTATTCCTTTAATCATTTCTTTGAGAACTGCAGACAGTGCAGAAAAAGCAGGCAGGAAAGAGAGATCATGCGCATTTTACCTCCTTTATCCAGAAAATGCAGCTTTTTTTGAATATTGAAATTGATTCTGTTCTATTACATATTTTATTCCTCTTTTAAATTTCAGAAAGAAACTGGAAGGCAAGTTAGTGTTTGCCGGCATTGTGAGCTGATTTGAATTCATTTTTGGATATAATTCTAATAGGTAATATTTACTGAGTGTTTATTATGTGAGGCATTGTTCTAAGCTCTACAAATGTATTCATGTGACTTTATAACAACCCTGAAAGGTAGGTACTATTATTACCCCAACTGTATGGCCAGGACACCCACTCAAGGAATTTGGTCCCTGAGTCCATGCTTTTATCAGTAAAACACGCTGCCCTCCTAGTATACTGAGGGAAGCTCTGACCAGATCCTTTATGCTTAAAAACAAACTTATCCACATTTTTTTGTTGTCTCCATTCTGTCCATTTTAATTTTTTTAATGTTTATTTATTTCTGAGAGAGAGAGACAGAGCATGAGTGGGGGAGGGGCAGAGAGAGAGGAAGACACAGAATCGGAAGCAGGCTCCAGGCTCCAAGCTGTCAGCACAGAGCCTGATGTGGGGCTCAAACTCACAAACCGTGAGATCATGACCTGAGCCAAAGTCGGTCGCTTAACCAACTGAGCCAACCAGGCACCCCTTTTCTCTCCATTTTAATAATAAGTTAAAATAAAAACAATCCAAAAAATCCTCTCTATGCACCTTGCACGCTATGCGGGTTAAAGAGATTTCATGTTTTACGAATCGTGCCTACTGAGTGTCTTTTCCTTGCACATCACAAGAACTAAACTCACGATTTTGATATAGTGCATTCTTGTTATGCTTAGTGCAGAGAAAGCAAGACCCAGGACCTCTATCACAGAGTACATAAAATTCCTCCTCTAAAAATCAAATTGCTTATTGGGAATGACTCCCTTTGCTTAACCTCTCACTGGTTTAGACCTCAATAGTTTTCTTCCTTCAGAAAAACAAAATAGCCTCCCCATGGAGGGAAACTGTCAGTCCCATGTCAAAGTTCTTTTAATATTTAAGAATTACATACATACTTATTGTATATTTTAATCATATGTTTCTCCACATGCATATGCCTGGATTCTTTTTCCTTCTGCACGATGCTGGTCAAAGTATTCAGTTCAAATGAAGGAGGGTAGTCTTCCCTGAGTAGCTCAGTCAGTATTGAGATAATAGAGACAAATTCTTCAACATCCTTTTGTTATTCCAGATCAGTTCAATGGAAAGCATCTTTCTATAGATTTATTTTCCCTTGTCTGTTGAATGCCTGCAGAATGTTATCACCCTCACAGTTATAACCATGCTAAGGCATGGTGGCAACCTCTTGTGCTGCAAGGTTTAATGCTGTATTGTTTCCCCACCAATTGCTCGTGATCAAAAGTCTCCGTCCTTTGATGCCTTACTGATACTTTGCAGGATATTTTGTGTTGCTGTCATAAATCCCTTATTTTAAGAACCAAACAGATGATAATAGGGTTGATAATCACATATTGCAAAAGTCACTCTTTTTTTCGGCACATGATACCTTTTAAAGTCCTTGCACAGTTTAAAACTCACATAATCGAAGCCACGCTCTGACAAATGCCAGCCGGTGTCCCACGTGACAACAAGCTGGACACAGGCAACAGGTCACCCAACATGACATTCTGCAACTCTCAGGAATTTTTAAAATTTTAGACCTGCATTGCTTTATTGTTTAGAACACGGTCAGACTGTATGAGTATTTTCATGTTGTAGGCCTTCAAATCCTACAATCCAAGTTAGAACAAATAAAACCATACGGTATTTTCTTCTGTCGTCTATGTTTACGGAGACAACTCAATTTAAATAAAACTGAAATTAGATATATTTTTTTTTTGCATGTACCACTACCAAGAATGCATGTAAAGGGAAGAAGTTACCTGTGCCTAGCACAGTGTCGGGCATAGAGCTGGGGCTGAACGCATATTTATTGAAAAAAAAAAAATGAATGAATAAGTGAAGCCTTCCTGTCTTACTAAACCCTTTTCTTAAAATGTCATCTCTCTGGTCATAGAATAAATTTTTAGATTTCAATCCTTTTAAACTTCTTTAGGCTTTACCATTCATTTTCTTGGCATCTGTACTGACTGCTTCAGTGAGAACATGTTACTTATATCCTTTGTATTATTGATTCTAAATGAAATGAGCATGAGTTGACTGATGGAGGTGCCAACAAAAGCCCCTTCTATCTAAGACTACGGAAGCAAAACTGAAGTTTCCAGAACAAAGTGGGACAGCTGCTCTGGTTTTGCACTGCCTGGGCTGCACCTGGCGGGCGGGGCTCCACGGTGACCCCTCCCACCCACAGAGCATGAACCACAGGATAAGTGTTAAGTCCACGGAATACATCTTCTGCTTTATTCCCCCAACCACCTGCATGGAATGCCTTTCATTAATATGATCCATATTGCATATGAAGATACAGAGATTTAGAGTTTATCCCAGGTTTGCTGCTAGTCTCTGACAGAGCTCAGACTGAAACTCTGGCTGCATCATTAACCCCCTTGCTCCAGTACCTCATGAGACAAGAGTTTCTTAAAGAAATGACTGGGATGGGAGAGAAATCAAAACATCATTTTTTGAGTAATGAATATCATTCTGGGAAATTAGTCTGGATGATTAAAAACACGGAAAGACAGGATAACTATTTTCAACTCTCTGAAAAGCTATCATGCAGTAAAAATTCATTGAAATTTTTCTATAGAACCCCCAGTATTAGATGTTACAATGGAGAATGGGAGTTTTAGGGTGAGCAATTCAATCTCAATATATGAGGAACACTAGTAATATCTACACCAAATAGATTACAAGCTCCTTTGGCGGGAAATAAAAGCTTTAACAGGAGACATAATGAACACTTGCTAAGATGATAAAGAATGGATTTGTAGATGAATAGCTGCACCGAATGGCCTTAATGTCCTTTTCAAACTAAAGATTTCATGATTCTGTGATTCAGCGAAGCTAATAAAAGGAGGAAGGATAAGAAAGGAGGAAGAAACATTAACTTACCACCTAGTTAAGAACACTATTTATGCAACTTCTCACTTAAATTACTCATCATGAGGTCACAGCTCATGGAAATCATCATTTCCATCTTACACACAAGAAGAAATAGGCCCTTCTCACAGACATGAAAACTGAGTCTTAGAGTATATAAATACTATATCCAACACCATACGGCTGTATAATAGCAAAGCTTGGATTGAACCTCTATTGTTTTTGTCTCTGAGCAAAGGTCCTGAATGGAATAAAAACTGTATATGAAACTATTGGTAGTGAGAGAGGAAAAGTGCTAAAGAAAAAGAAGTCAGTGACACTTGTGATAGAAGGTAAGGACCATCATGGCAGGTATAGGGGCCACTGCAGTGGGATTTTTACAGTAGAGGAGACAGAGTGGACTCAGTGTTAAGTAAGCACAGGCAGTTGGGAATTTATTGCCAGGGTGCAAGTGCGGAGGTCAGTGGGTGGAAGATTTCTAAGAGGAAACACTAAGAGGTAAGGGGATTCTGGCTAACCTGGCATAAAAGGATTTTTGCTACAGACAAGCCAGACAGTGTTGTCCGAGGATGGATGCTGGAGGGTGAGGAACCCGATCTGATATTAAGGGTTGGGGGTTCTGATTAAAATGACTCTGCATGGTTCTCGCCAATGCTGGATTTTACAAGGAAGTGCACAGATGAACCTGGAAAGCAGCCATTGGGAGTTACAGGGCGGGAGGGAGACATGGACATATGAACACAGCATACGCCACTGCTGGGACAGCCTCACATGTGCTGTAAGAACGATGTTACTGCTTTGGGTGCACCCGGATTTAGGCCGAGAATATAGATGTCTCAAAAGAGATGAGAGCTGGGATGGGGGGTCATGGGGCAATAATTCACATATTTTTAATTTTTTAAATTTACCGTCCCCTGTCTGGAAGCATTATGATGAACAATGTCCAAATGATTTGGTTGTGACTAACTTCTTATGGGCAACTTGGAAGTCTTCATGGGCATTTGTATATATTCATTTCTTCAATAAGTATGTTCTAGCTGCTGTATCTCCATCATTAGAAAAAAAGGCATAAATCCCTATCCTCATGGAGTGTACATCTGAGAGTGGAGGAGGATGCTAATTATAAATAAATTCTGCAGCTTACTGAGAGAAGTGCTTCGAAAGAAAAAAAAACGGAGCATGACAAATGCTGGGAAGTGGCAAAGGAGCATTCAACTTTCAGTCTAGATGCTGAGAAAGTGATCTGAGCAAAGGCTGGCACTTGAGGGGGGAATGAGCTGAATAGGCATTTGAGGACAGATCACTCTAGAGAGAGGAATAACCAAGGCAAAGACCACAAGGGAGGAAACATGGCCACGTGTTCTAAGAACGATGAGGTATAGAAAGGAGGAAAAAGACATGAGGTCAGAGCGGAGCAGGAGGTTAGCTCATGTAGGACCTTGTAGATTATTGTAAAGCCATTAGCTCCTACTCTGCTTGCACTGGAAAGCTACCAGACAGTTTTGAGTGTGGGCAAGGAATTCTCTAACTCACATTTTAAAAGTATAAAGTAGATACCAAAGTACTCCAGCAGGTTCCTGAGAAATGGAGAGTCTACTAGAGGTACCATAAGGAGATAAGGGAGACGATTCCTATTGCATACCACACTGAAGAAATAACTTAAAATTCCCTTCAGTATCTGATCTCCAATTGCCTCAAAACATTAGTATTTGTGCTAGTAACACCATCTCTCTGCCTTCTTCCACACACAGCTGCCAAAACTCTTTCCTGCTACTCTCAGCTCTCGTTTTCAATTTCTATACCTCACTTGGCAACACAACACAGTCTAATTAACTGCAGAACAAACTTCTATTTTTTCTCAAGCATGCCCTTGAAAGGTTCCACTCTACCCGAACATATGAAAATGTTCACCCAAGAAAACCAGGTCCTTCCCTCAAGATAATTTTAATGTTCACAAAATACAACTTTTACCATATTGTGTTTTTTTATGCTAACTATTCTTGTAATACACTAGACTAGACCTGAAATTGGGTTTTTTGAGACTTACGAATTGGGGTCTTCCTTGAAGTAAGTACTTTAGCACATGGTCTATGATGTGTTAGCAGTGACACCTTATTTCAGAAGAGGATGCGACGGTGGGACGTGGCGAACTATCAGTAGAACACTGAACTGAAGGTGAAGAAAAGGAGATTTCATTTCCATTTCTAAACCAAGGACCACACGTGCCTGAATTATCCACTAACAGGCCTGCCAGCCACTCGTTCATTAGGAGGTTTGTGCTATGGTGTAACTAGAGGGAGTAAGATCTTGAAACCTATTTATTCAAAACTGTACTTGTCATTAGTTAAAACAAAAGCTCCAGAAGTCCAGAGACCAGTGCAGGGAGGAGGGTGGCTGGGCCAGCTGACAAGTAGGAGAGGGGAGGTTCTGAGAGACAGGGTGGAGACAGGAAAGTCAGGCTTTGCCATTTTGCCCAAAGCTTCCCTGTGTGAGTAGAGTCAGAGCCTGTGAAAACCAGCAGACTCAGTAGCACCTAACTTCTTTCCCCTACTCTTGCAAAGGTGAGACCATCAGAAGGAACAAGACGTTTCAACAGGTCTTCATTACAACAAAATGTCCTCCATACATCACACTGGATTACCAACAACACCTACGTTACAACAGATCGTCAGCTTCAATTCAAGATAAGCAGTGAGTCTAGAAAATTTCATTATTCACAATTACTTCAAAAAATACAATCAGTTCCTTAAAGCCCTGCCAATCGAAGTGTGGAACTCACACCGGTAACACCAGCATCATCTGAAAAGTTTTTTTTTTTTTTTTTAATTTTTTTTTTCAACATTTTTTATTTATTTTTGGGACAGAGAGAGACAGAGCATGAACAGGGGAGGGGCAGAGAGAGAGGGAGACACAGAATCGGAAACAGGCTCCAGGCTCCGAGCCATCGGCCCAGAGACTGACGCGGGGCTCGAACTCACGGACCGCGAGATCGTGACCTGGCTGAAGTCGGACGCTTAACCGACTGCGCCACCCAGGCGCCCCTCATCTGAAAAGTTTGAAGTGCAGAATCTTGGAATGCGTCCCAGGCCTACGGAATCAGAATATAATTTTAACAGCAGCCCCTAGTGATTTATATGAGTAGTAAAATTGTAGAATAGTGGTTTATGGCAATTATCCTCAAACCTTGTACGTAAAAATTACCTGGAGAGGTTTTCAAATATCCCTAGCGCAGGTGGTTTAAAATTGTATACATTCATTACCAGTCCTTAAAGGATTCCAAAATGCAGACAAGTTTGAGGATCAGTGCCTTAAAAATAGTGATATTGATATGCAAATGGAAACATGCTCTAAACTTACTGATTACCAGTTAGGTTTTCCTGGTAAGGTAGATATTAAGAAAGCAATAAATCCTATCATAGAAAATTCCAAATTAAATTTCCAAACTTTAATGATATAAAATTTCTAAAATTCTAATGACATTCACATTCATTTTAATTGCAATCAATCCATAACTGACAAATGGTCAGAGAAATCCAGAAAGACTGCCACGTTCTCTACTCAGAAATGTTAAGGATTCTTTGTTTTTAAATACGTTGTTTATAGTTCAAGGGTGGGGTTTTTTTCAATGGATTGATTTCTTCTTTTTTATTTCTCAAATCATTCCTCAGTAAAGAAGATAAAAAAATCTTACCTATTTTCAGTATTTCCAGGCATGATTATCACAAATGTTTTGCAAGTTAGTTTGAGGAACTGAAAGGATTTCTCAATGGCAGGTGTTACTTTTGTTGAATCAACAAGATTGACTGGTCTCATGGTTGTGTTTAGTGAGTCAATCATTTTCATTACACAATGGATAACGTTGAAAGGAAATTTTCTTTTATTCATTGGAAGGCTATTTTGTGATATTGAGAACAAAGAAAATCAACTCTCTATAGAACGAGAGTCAATCTTCCAAAATGTAATACATCCATTAGGAGAAAAAAAGAGAGTCAGATAAAAAACAAATTGGCTAAATGGGTTGAAACAACGCTTTAAAATTAAGTTTACATATTAAAGGGAAGATAAAAGGAGTAAGTGTTTCATTTTCTAAGGCACAAATACCTTCTGATTTTCAGCTATTTCACATCTCAATTTTTTTCTCTCAGTACATTTTTAGCACTCCTGGTTATGAACAGCAGATGAAATCAAACTGACTTGAAAAGAAGATGTACTTATTGGTGCATATAATTAAAATATTAAGGGGTGTCTAGCTTCAGGCATTGCTGGATCCAGATGCTCAGATGATGCCAGAGCTGGTCTCTTTCTCTAGGCTAAGATTTTTCTCTGTGCTGCCTTTTTAGTTTTTATGGAAAAATGGACCATTATATCCAATAAACTCACAGTATATCTCTGTTGATTTTAGTTGCCCATCACTGAATGTGATTGCTAGGTGAAGGAGATGCTTCTTGGCAGCATCTGTGTTCTGTGCTCAACCTATGGAGCTGGAGATAGGGCTAGCCCTGTTTAATTTTTTTTTTTAACGTTTATTTATTTTTGAGGCCGAGAGAGACAGAGCATGAACAGGGGAGGGTCACAGAGAGGGAGACACAGAATCTGAAACAGGCTCCAGGCTCTGAGCTGTCAGCACAGAGCCTGACGCGGGGCTCGAACCCACAGACTGCGGGATCATGACCTCAGCTGAAGTTGGACGCTTAACCGACGGAGCCACCCAGGCGCACCACCCCCCCTTATTTAAAAAAAAAAAAAGTAACGTTTGTTTATTTAGGCTAGCCCTGTTTAAGCTACACGAACTG